>NC_088701.1:27500-627500 GCF_028017835.1 Emys orbicularis | reverse complement strand
TCGCTTGTGGCTGGAGAAGGGGACAGGCAGGGTTAGAGCTCAAATCACCACTACGGCCGGGCCCGTTGTTCGCTGACGGTCGCACCTCGGAGCCCCGGCTGAGATCGGGGCGCTGCACAGACGGGGACAGACAGCCCCTGCCCCCACAGCTCACAGACAAAGCAGAGGGCTCTGCCCCACTTGAACCCAGATCTCCTGCGCCCCAGCCTAGTGCTTTAACCATCCGGCCTCCTGGCAGCTCTCATGGGAGGTTTGCTCTGACTCCAGCAAGCAGGGATGCTGCCAAGGGCCAGGAAAGCAGCGACTTGCTTAGCCCGGGGCTAAACTCCATTGGTGCCTGACACGGCTTTCCTTGTCCCCGGGTGCCTGGACGTCGCTTGGGGAAAGCGGGGCGAATTACCCGTGTGCTGCCGACAGAGGCAGGGCCTGGGCTGGAGGAGCGTGGGCAGTCCCGCTACTGCGGGAATTCTCCAGTGAGCTCCCCTGCGATGACTCAGGGATGCAGTATATGAAGGGAGCATGTTACCCCACCGCCCATGAATTTCTATCCATTGGGCTGGAGATTTGAGAGCAGTTTTATCCTGCGCTGTGTCCAATCAATCCCTTCCCATGTGAAACGTGATGTTAAAGCCACTGCCTGCTGAGTAAAATATCGTCCCCGGCTCGTTACAGGCACCGGGTCATTTGTCTCTGCCCGGCCCAGTGCAGTGGCAGCTGAGAGAGACGAGTTTGCTGTTGATTTTCATAATTAATAATTATGAATTGCCTAGGAAATGTAAAACGACCCAGCGCAGAAATGCCGGCTCATGGCATGAATAAATCAGGCAGGCGGGGAAGGAAGGGGCATCTCCTCTTGGCGTACACGCCTCTCTTTCCACAAGCTGCACGGGGAATCGCCACTGCTGGCCCAGCGGGGCCTGGTATGCGGCTCAGTTGCAGCCATCGGCTAAGAAAACGTGCTGGGATCGGCCTGGCGCCCTGAACGGGGAGATGGGGGATTGGGGCGAGGCTGCCCCATAGGAGACTAGAGACGAGGGGGGAGCAGAGGTTTGCCAGACTGGCTCAAGGCAGGGGCCATCCAGCCTAGTCTGTGCTCTCCGGCTGCCGAGGAAAGTGCATGGGGTAACCTGCGCCTGGTGGTCAGCCTGCGCCCCGGAGCAGCAGCCCAGCCAGGACTCCGGCGTGTCCTGTTGTTTTAACGCTCACGGGGGTAACTCTGGATATTCTCCTTCCGACGAAACTCCTCGTCTCTGCTGGTGCCCGCTGAGCCGCGACTGGCGTCGGAGGCCCTTCCTGCAGGCTGCTCGGTGCTCTGCCCAGGAGGGGGAGGTTCTGGTCTCTCCATGGGGAACGGGGAACATGTTTGCATGTGCCTAAGGAATTAAGGAGCCTGATTGTATGGGGCTTAGGCTCCGAAGGTGCTTTGGAAAATTCTGCCCAGTGAGAGCCTCCGATGTCGTTCCTCATGAGCAGGGGACACGGGGCCGGTCTGAGGCTGCAGCTCGCCCAGAGCTGCCCGCTGGCCCCTGTGCCAGCTGCTTTGGCCTTGATTTCACTGCAGGGGAAAGATTCTTACCCCTTTGTACTGACGAGGGGACGGAGGCACAGCGCTATTAAGTGATCTGCCCATGGTCACACAGGGAGTCAGTAGCAGAGCCAGGAACCGAACCATCTCCCTAGTCCCAGCTGCCTGCCTGGCCCCCAGGGCGGACTGCCGGGACGAGCCGTGGCTGGGCAGGGCAGCTGGGCCAGGCTGCACGTGTGACCCGTGGAGGGGGTGCCAGCAAAGCTGCTGTGCTGGCAGGACTCCACCTTGATGGGCGAGAGCGTGACGAGCGGGGGCCGAGACCGTGGGGGCGCCGGTCGTGGAGACGGGCCCGGGCGCAAGGCCTGCAGCGGCGCTGGGTGGTGCAGGAGCATGGCCCTGACCGACGTGATGGGGGACCCGGCTGGTCGCTGCCGCGGGAGGGACCGGTGTGTCTGTGCCTAGAAATCAGAGAGGGGACAGGGAGTGCGGAGGTGTGGGGTGAATGAGAGAAATCGGGGTGTGTGTGTGTGGCACTGCGTTTTCATGATCCTGTTCACACCGCCTGGCTCCCTGTTGTGGGCGTCTTGCAGCGAGCACATGGCAGCAGGGGCCTGGTCACACCACTGCGGCCTGTGGGCAGCACCCCCAGCTGATATAATGGAATAGGATGGGTCCCTATAGGGCAGAAATTCACACCCGGGGCAGGGCCCAGCACGAGGCCTCAGCCCTTCACCCGTGGGCAGGGGCTAGGCCCCACTTTAGCCGTGCTGCACCTTGTGCAGGGCCCTGCCCCAGGCTGAGGGATCTCGGGGGGCCGGGCCCTGTATTCACCCTCGAGGAGCAGGGACTGAAACAGCTGATTAGTCCCCTGCCTCCTCCTAAAAGGCTCCGTCCTAATTGCCGTTCCTTCGTCAGTCCGTTTGTGACGAAGTGGGACTGTTCTTAATGTTTCCTCTGAATACTGTAGGGGTGCTTCAGTTTCCCCTATGCATTTCTTAAGTCTCTAGGTGGTGGGATAAAGGCCAGTGTGCATAAATGGCCGACACTCTGTCTCCTGGCAACTAATGGCCGGGGCCCTTCCCCCCTGCAAGGTGATAGCTAAAGGTGTTGAAGAACAGAGGAATCAGGTGACCTCCTGGCCCGGAAAGGGACAAAGCCCAGAGGAGGAGGGGCTGGAGGGGAAGTCAGTTTGGAGCTAACTGGGGACTGTGGAGTGAAGTGCAGACGTGGGTGTCTGGCTCACTGCCCCCCAAAATGGACCCGGCTGAGGGGTCCTGTTCTCTGTACCTACAAGCTCTGTTTTAGATCGTGTTTCTGTCATCTAATGAACCTCTGTTTTACTGGCTGGCTAAAAGTCACGGACTCACAGATCGTGCCCACTCTTGGCCCCGTGTGGTGCGTGGGGGGTGCCCCTTTCAGTGCGACAGCCCTTCTCGGGGGTCCACTCTCTCTCGGGGTCAGGCCCCTCCATCTCCTGGAGCCGCACCTCTCTGAGCCTTAGCACGTCTGTCTCTGCCGTGGGCCCCCTCAGGGAGTCCCCTCGCTCTGCCCCCCTGGGGCCTCCACCCCCGAAGGGGTTGATGCAACCCTGTTCTCTAGACCGGAGTGACTCTCAGCCAGCATAAAACAGGAGGATTTATTGAGAGTTGAACACAGCACAGGAAACTCTCAGGGCCTCAGGCCTGGCCTCCCTCAGCCCAGCACATCCCAGTCTCTCTGCATCCAGGTGGGCTCTGCCTGCTCCCCCTCTCCAGCCCAGAGCCCCCCTGCTCCCAGCTGGGCCTCTGAGATCCCCGGCCCCAGGCCCCGCCTCTGCCCATTGTCTTCTCTCCAGGTAAACAGGGTCGTAAACTGGGGCCTCCTCTCCTCGCTTCTGTCCTCTGGCTGGAACCGGCTGGTTAGGTCACCGGTCGCTGGGGTATCCATCCTCCAGGCCATTGGCTGGGGTCCCACGTTCCCTCTCCGGTACTCTGTAACAACAAAGTCCCTCTCCCCTCACCTCGTTAAACCAGTAACACCCAGGGAAACTGAGTCCCACCCCCTCTGCATGCAAACCATTGAAACCCCACCGAAAACAAGAAAACAAACAAGAAAATCCCCCACTTCGTCACATCACGTCTGACTGCGAAGTGGGGGTGCAGGACCCTCTGGCTTCCCCAGGACCCCGCCAGGGCAGACTCGCTGTGGGAAGCGCATGGAGGGGCAGAGGATGCTGAATGCTCCCAGGAGAGACCCAGGAAGGTGAAGCCGTGTGAGCTTCTTGCCCTGAAGACAGTCTGCTCAGAGAGAGGAGACTTCACCAGAGTCCTGACTGGCTTCATAGGGAGCAGTTCCAGAGCATCGCCCGGGGACTCTGTGACACTGTTCTCACTGCTTATGGCCTCCGTGCAGGCAGGGAAGTGTTTGCCCAGGCTCCGGGGTGGCGTCTCCGCCGGTCTATGATGAGCAGGGCTTTGTCACTTCAGGCGTGGCGGGCTCCTCAAGCGTGTGCAAAGGGACCTGAAATTAGAGGGAATAAATTACCAATTTGTTCGTGTAGCTTTTCTCCCCTGCGGGGAGAGTCACCTCTGCACAGGGAATTACTGGAACATCAATCCCATTACTGTTAGCTAAAAGGGGCTGAGTTTTGCAGTTTTCGCTCTCCTCCTTCCCCCTAAGGCGCCGCGCGTCGTTCAGGTGTCAGCACGAGACACGGACGGTTCAGGGCTGTGGGGAAATTGTCTCGTTCCTCTACCAGGCGCAGACGGTCGCCACCGGGGAAACACCGGGCCAGATTCCCTTCGAGTCAGTGCAGGTACGCCAGTCGGGAGACTGGCCTAGAAACGCATCCCTGAGGTGCTGCTTCCGCCTGTCCGCTCTTAGCCAGAGCCGGTGGGATTCAGGTGCTCCCTTTCCACCCTGCGGTAGTGCCGGTTGTTGTTAGCAGCAGACCTGTGGTCCCCGTGGAGATCCGGGTCCCCGGTACCAGGTGCTGCATGGACTCAGAAAGAGCCTTGGCCCCCAGCGAGTTTGCGACCTACGTGGACAAGGCAGAATGATCATCCGTGTGGTACAGGTGGAGAACCGAGAGCTGCAGCGACTCGCCCCAGGTCGTGTGTGGGGGGGGTCTGTGACGATGCGGTTCTGGCGGAACCCAACTGAGAGTGCCAACTCAGGACAAATTGCTCAAACAGGGCAGTTACAGCCCAAGGCTGGGGTTTTTTCCACCTCTAAGGCAAACCAAACCAGCCAGACTAGGAGGACTTCGGTCTCACCCCACTGGCTAACCGCAAGTCTCACAAGCAATCTCCTTAGACACTCCAGTTTCCTAGTATTACCACCAGTGCCACTCGTTATGGGGACGAATGGTTATGAAAACCAATACCCCAGTAAAAGAAAAAGGTTCTCCTGATCCCAAAGGACCAAGCCCCAGACCCAGGTCAATATACAAATCAGATCTTACCCACAAATCACGCTGTTGCCAATCCTTTAGAATCTAAAATCTAAAGGTTTATTCATAAAAGGAAAAAGATAGAGATGAGAGTTAGAATTGGTTAAATGGAATCAATGACACACAGTAATGGCAAAGTTCTTGGTTCAGGCTTGCAGCAGCGATAGAATAAACTGCAGGTTCAAATCAAGTCTCTGGAATACATCCCCCGCTGGGATGGGTCCTCAGTCCTTTGTTCAAAGCTTCAGCTTGTAGCAAAGTTCCTCCAGAGGTATGAAGCAGGATTGAAGACAAGATGGAGATGAGGCATCAGCCTTATATAGTCTTTTCCAGGTGTAAGAACACCTCTTTGTTCTCACTGTGGAAAATTACAGCAAAATGGAGCCTGGAGTCACATGGGCCAGTCCCTGCATACTTTGCTGAGTCTGAAGGCATATTGGCCTTCTCTCAATGGGTCCATTGTATAGCTGATGGTCCTTAATGGGCCATCAAGCAGGCTAGGCAGAGCTAATCCCAGCTTGTCTGGGATGTCACCCAGAAGCACAGCATAAGTTTGCCATACAGACAGTATAGAGCCAAGATTCATAACTTCAACTACAAAACTGATACACACATATAGACAGCATAATCATAACCAGTAAACCATAACCTTGTCTTAGACACCCCATTTGACCCCCTTTATACAAGATTTGGGTGCCACTACAGGACCTTGGTTGCAACAATGATCTATATGGTCCCAGTTTATGTCAATAACGTCACAGGGTCCCCAGAATTGAACAAAGGGAAGAAAATCGCACACACCCTCTGCTCTGGAAGGTGCGACCCAAACACTCAGCAAGCCACGCAGCACAGAGTTCCCAGGCTTCTCCTGTGAGTGTAGCTCTCGTCCGGCGGCCTGGGGGGGAGGGTGATCTTCACCCCTTGTACTGCGCTGCTGAGCTGGGGCGATCTGCTCCCGGAACCTGCCGCGGTGTGCGACTCCGTCGCTGTGTCTGCGCCACATACTGGCAAAGGGCTGCGTTCCTTTACTTCACCACTACAGCTGTCTGCCCAGCCCCGGCAAGAAGAAAGGGAGCTCACGGCCAGGCCGGAGACGTTCCAGGAATAAGGCTGTTTTCTGTCTGCCCCAGTGACTTTATGCAAAGGCAGGTGGGGTAAAACAGCCTCATCTAACTGCTCTTCCACGAGGAATTCCAAGCCGTGAGTTCTCCAGGACTTCCTGGGTACAGGACAACTTTTGGCTGCCTTCCCGGAGCCTGCCGGCAGCATCATATGGAAAGGCGTCGTTCAGCTAGCGGGGGGCTTTGGCCAGCCGTTAATGCGGAGTCGTCCGGATGCAGGACAGATCCACGTTTCAGATTAAAAACCATTCGTTATATTCCCCTCCCAGCCCCTGTTCATCGATTAAACTGAACTGGCAAAAGAAACGGAGTGGGGCAATCTGTGGCGGAACGCCCAGACCTGTGGCCCAAGCACGGCCGTGGGGGCTCGAGAGGAGGCGGCGAGTGTGCAGAACCCCAGCGGTGTTTATAACATCTCCTGGCGTTGGCAGCCCTGCCCCAAGCAGGGAATTCTGGGCTTGCAACAAAATGAGGATTAATCTTCTTGTCGCCTGCGGGCCTGGGTCTCCTTTGCTGCCTTGTGCCGTCAGTTCCCCAGCGCGGAGGGAGCGTACAGGGGGCTGTGTCTTCTCGGTCAGAGTTTGTACCGTGCCTAGCGCCGGGGGAGGATGCTCTGTGCCTGGGGCTCCGAGGGGCCCCGATACGCCTGTGATGCCTTTGGTAGCAGTTTGCACCAGTGTCAATGGCAGCGCGAGGCATGAGAGAGACTCCAGCCCTCTGGAGTGTGGGCCTGCATCACAAGCCCCAGACCAGGGCCTGCCCCACAGGTATCCGACCTTCCTGCTGCCTAGGTTACGAGCCTGCCTCTGGCCCAGAGCGATACAGGCCCTGCTGCTTGGGGAGCTGCTCTCTCGGCCCCGGTGCTGCTGGAGCCGGGCGGGGGGAGCTGCTCTGTCGGTTCCGGCGCTGCTGGAGCCGGGCGGGGGGAGCTGCTCTGTCGGCCCCGGGGCCGCTGGAGCCGGGCGGGGGGAGCTGCTCTGTCGGCCCCGGGGCCGCTGGAGCCGGGCGGGGGGAGCTGCTCTGTCGGCCCCGGGGCCGCTGGAGCCGGGCGGGGGGAGCTGCTCTGTCGGCCCCGGGGCCGCTGGAGCCGGGCGGGGGGAGCTGCTCTGTCGGCCCCGGGGCCGCTGGAGCCGGGCGGGGGGAGCTGCTCTGTCGGCCCCGGGGCCGCTGGAGCCGGGCGGGGGGAGCTGCTCTGTCGGCCCCGGGGCCGCTGGAGCCGCTCGGGGGGAGCTGCTCTGTCGGCCCCGGGGCCGCTGGAGCCGCTCGGGGCCGGGCGGGGGGAGCTGCTCTGTCGGCCCCGGGGCCGCTGGAGCCGCTCGGGCCGGGCGGGGGGAGCTGCTCTGTCGGCCCCGGGGCCGCTGGAGCCGCTCGGGCCGGGCGGGGGGAGCTGCTCTGTCGGCCCCGGGGCCGCTGGAGCCGCTCGGGCCGGGCGGGGGGAGCTGCTCTGTCGGCCCCGGGGCCGCTGGAGCCGCTCGGGCCGGGCGGGGGGAGCTGCTCTGTCGGCCCCCGTGCCGCTGGAGCCGCTCGGGCCGGGCGGGGGGAGCTGCTCTGTCGGCCCCCGTGCCGCTGGAGCCGGGCGGGGGGAGCTGCTCTGTCGGCCCCCGTGCCGCTGGAGCCGGGCGGGGGGAGCTGCTCTGTCGGCCCCGGGGCCGTTGGAGCCGGGCGGGGGGAGCTGCTCTGTCGGCCCCGGGGCCGTTGGAGCCGGGCGGGGGGAGCTGCTCTGTCGGCCCCGGGGCCGTTGGAGCCGGGCGGGGGGAGCTGCTCTGTCGGCCCCCGTGCCGCTGGAGCCGGGCCGGGCGGGGGGAGCTGCTCTGTCGGCCCCGGTGCCGCTGGAGCCGGGCCGGGCGGGGGGAGCTGCTTTGTCGGCCCCGGTGCCGCTGGAGCCGGGCCGGGCGGGGGGAGCTGCTCTGTCGGCCCCGGTGCCGCTGGAGCCGGGCCGGGCGGGGGGAGCTGTAGCATGCCAGGCCGCGCAGCTGAGGGGCGTTTGCCCTCGGAGGGGGATGGCAGGACCGAGAGCGAGCCGCAGGGGCCAGCCCTGTGCAAGTGGCAGCGGTCGGGGGTTTTGCTGATCCATAACTGGAATCCTGCTGTTCACGGAGCCGCCTCCTATTTTTAGCTGCTGCTGCAGCTCCGGGAGACGCCGCCCTGGCGTAATGAGTTGTGGCCTGACCTATTCTGTCCTCGCCCGTTAAGTGCAGCTCTGTTGCCCATTCAGCGCCTCCCCTTCCCCTGCGCTCTGGCTCGGGGTCCCCCCCCCCGACGTTCGCTGTGGAAGTGACTAGAGCGGATGAAATAAAGGCCGTGCTTCTTCACAATGGAGCGTCCCCCGGTAGAGGGCCTGGCCGGGCCCCCACTCCCAGCTCGTCCGCCAGGGGCCTGCGAAAGGACCCGGGCTGGGGGTGAAGGAGCAGAGCGATGGAAGCTGCAGCACTTAGCATTGGAGAGCTGGGACGTACAAAGTACGTCAGGCCCCAGTTAGCAGCTCTCAGAGCTGGCCTGGAAGGAGAGCTCCAGCCCCCCTCGTGTTCCACACGTTGGCATTGGTTAGAAAGTGATAATCCGCCCCAGGGTCCCGGCCGAATGGGAACCGGTCCCGGGGACGGGAAAGTGATAATCCGCCCCGGGGTCCCGTCCGAGTGGGAACCGGGCCCGGGGACGGGAAAGTGATAATCCGCCCTGGGGTCCCGGCCGAGTGGGAACCAGTCCTGGGGACGGGAAAGTGATAATCCGCCCCGGGGTCCCGTCCGAGTGGGAACCGGGCCCGGGGACGGGAAAGTGATAATCCGCCCTGGGGTCCCGGCCGAGTGGGAACCAGTTCTGGGGACGGGAAAGTGATAATTCGCCCCGGGGTCCCATCCGAGTGGGAATTGGGCCCGGGGACGAGAATAGAGGCGGGAATGTTTAAAACACAGAGGGGACATTGCGTGGGTCTGGTCCTGCCAACGAGCTAAACCATGGTGTTTGCAGCCTCGGTGTTGTGGGTACTTATCAGGCCCCATGGCCGCAGTATCTGAGCACCTCACAATCTCGTAATGTGTTTCTCTTCACTGTCCGCTAGGGCGGCGCTATTTCCCCCTCTCCCAGGCAGGGGGCTGAGAGCCAGAGAAAGGCAAGTGACTTTTGGGGTGTTTTTTTGTGGCAGAAAAAGGCTTTTAGGACAAAGTGTAAATTTTGACCAAAAAATCATGTTCTTTGCATTTTTTCAATACAAGCTAAAAGGAAAATGAAAACTTTCATTTTCTCTTGTTTCAAATCAGATATTTAGTTTTTGAAAAATGGAAAAGTTTCGTTTTTCATATTGTTGGTTTTTTTCCCCTCCCCCTTCTTTCTTTCCCTTTTTTCCCCAGAGAAAGGGGAGGGGGGGAGGATGCAAAAAAATGAAACAAAACGAATGTTCAGTACTTGACTCATTTTCATTTCTTTAAAAAATTGAAATGTTACATGACAAACCTCAAAGCAAATGAATTTTTCTTTGTTTAGAATTTTGGGTGGCAGATAATGCCCATCCTTCGCACAGCCCAAGGCTGACCCCCGCAAAGGTTCAGTAACAGAGCATAACAGTGCAGCACCGGTGTTTGGAGAGCCAGAGGGCCTGGTGGGAAAAAGCCAGGAGGTGGAACTCCGATAAACCCCGCAGGGTCAGTGCCGTGGGGCCGTTGCTCCCTGTTCCTGCCCTTCGGCCCTGGGCCAAATCTCGCCGGAGTCAGGGCAAAGTCCCACTGGCTTCAGGGGCTTTGCAGCTCGCCGTGTCAGCAAGGCCGGTGCGAGGAGAAGAGGCTGGATCAGGACGCAGGCGACCTGGGTTTGATTTGTGGCTGGGACTCTCCGAGCCCCTTCTGTAAAATGGGGAACTGATCCTTCCCCAGGCAGTGAGTTCTCTGGGCAGGGGGCACCTCTCGCTCTGTGGGAGCCCATCATCGTGGGGGCCTTGGTCTCGCGCGGGGCCTGTACGATGTTTGCAGCCCTCTCCATGGGTGTTATCCCACGGTTAGCTCCCGCGTCACGTTCCTGTTTATCGTACAGCACCGAGAGTGGGCGGGTACACACCTCACAGGTCTCTTTGCACTTGCACTGATAAATATTTACACAGACGCTATGTGCTCCCAGCTGTCACGCGGGCATCTGCCAGGCTGGGGGATGTGCCCGTCACGGCAGATGGCGCCGGTTTCACCAGCCTGCCCCATTCCTGCGTCTGGGCCGGGCTCTCTGTGCGCTTGGCCCTGCAGGAGCAACCGGTGTTAATTTGCACCTTAATCCTTGCCCGGAAAGGGAGGATGGAGTCGCGTGTGTCTGACACACAGAGAAAAACCATTAATTTAGGGGGTGTTTAAAAGGTTCCTAATGAAGCATCCAGCTCATCTGGGAATTCTGTCGGAAGCTGAGCCCCTGACTCACTCTCTGCCCCCCCTTCTCTGGTGCCTGAGTCTCACCCTCTCTACTGTATTTACCCTGACATCCCTGGGGCAGGGCAGGGCAGGGCTGGTATCCGCGTTGTCCCGGGGAAAGGAGGCACAGAGAAGGAGTGACTAGGAAGTCTGCGTTGCAGCCAGGGGATTTATGATGCGTTAGGTTGCCAGCCACATCTCTGACTTCTCCTAGCCTAACTCCACCCTCCCCTTCTTTCTCCTCCCTACTGCCAGCCCCTGCGTCAACCCTTTGGGTCAGAAATGGGTCTGAGCGTGACGTCAAAGGCCACAAGGTGTCCATGGAGTGCCGGGATCCCAGGCGATGGCTGCCAGCTCTAGCCATGAGCCTGCAGTCGTGGGACAGGCACCAGTAGGGCTTTGCCCGGAACGTCACCCCTAGGATTAAGAACTGGCAGGTAGCAGGTATCTGGTGATGTTTCCAGCTCCATGCGCGGGGCCGGGCAGACAGGCAGAGCCACAGGGTCTCGATGCGCGGGTGAGATGGTGTTCGGAGGAGGGGTTTAGGTTTATTAACTTGGCAAAGGAGGAGCCTCCAGAGGCAGGATGGGCTCCACCTAAACCCAACCGGAACCAGATTGGTGGCCTGGAAAATTAAAAAGGTTGTGGAGGAGTTTTTGACCGAAGGGCTGGGGGAAGCCGACAGACGCAGAGGAGCACACGGTTCGGACAGAGCCATCCCTTGGGGAGTATTTATTGAAGGGGATTCTCTAATTCCTAGTAACAAGGAGAGGATAGACGTTGATAGAGGACTGGTAGGAACTGAAGAGAAACAGTCAAATGAAAACCAGTCCCATTCAGTTACATCCCGTGAAGGCAGACGCCAAAATATGGACACATTTTATTAGTGCTTGTGTACAAGTACAAGAAGTCTAAATACTAAGCTGGTTGAACCGGAGTGCCTGGTACTAAATGAGGATACGGATGTAACAGGCATCATAGACACTGGATGGAACAATGACCCTCAGTGGGACCTGGGAATGCCAGGGTACCAACTGTACAGGAATGACAGACGAGGTCGTGCTGGTGGGGGTGGTGGTGTGTGAGTGAAATGTAGTAAAAATCTTAAATGCCTCTAATGGTACCATAGAACCTCTCTGGATAGAAATTCCCTGCTTGAATAATAAGGGTCTAGCAGTAGGGATGTACAGCCGACCACCTGATCCGCAGTGTGACGGTGATTGTGAAATGCCAGGGAGAGTAGAGGGCTACAGAAATAGAAAACTGGATAATAATGAGGGATTTCAACTATCCCCATATGGACTGGGAACGTCACCTCAGGATGGGATGCAGAGATAAAATTTCTAGACCCCATTAATGAGTGCTTCTTGGAGCCGCCCGTCCTGGAACCCACAGGGGGGAGAGGCAATTCTTGATTTAGTCCTAAGTGGTGCACAGGATCTGGTCCAAGAGGTGCACGTAGCTGAACTGCTCAGTAATAGCAACCATGATGTAATTAAATGTAACATCCTTGCGGGGGGGAAATACCAAAAAACCCACCGCAGTAGCATTTGACTTTAAAAAGGGGAACTACACAAAATTGAAGGAGCTAGTTAAAGGGAAATTAACAGGAACAGTCACGAGTGAAATGCCTGCAAGCTGCATGGACACGTCTTAAAAACACCATAAAGAGGCTCAAACTAAATGCATATTCCAAATTAAAAAGAAAAGACCAAAAAATGCCACCATGGCTAAACAACACAGTAGGAGAGGCAGTTAGAGGCAAAAAGGCATCCTTTAAAAATTGGAAGTCAAATCCTACAGAGGAAAATAGAAAGGAGCATGAACTCAGGCAAGTCAAGTGTAAAAGTATAATTAGGAAGGCCAAAAAAGAATTTGAAGGGCAACTAGCAAAAGATAAAAACTAACAGCAACATTTTTGTTAAGTGCATCAGCAGCAGGAAGCTGCCAAACAATCAGTGAGGCCCCTGGACAATCGAGGTGCTAAAGGAGCCCTCAAGGAAGACCAGGCCATTGCAGAGAAGCCGCGTCAATCTTCACTGCAGAAGATTGACGGGAGGGAGACTCTCACATCTGAGCCATTCGGTTTAGGTGACGGATCTGAGGAACTGTCCCAGACTGAGGTGTCAGTTGAGGAGATTTTAGAACAACCTGAAGTAGGAAGTCCTGAGGAACAGATGGTATTTAAGCACAAGTTCTGAGGGAACTCAGATCTGAGACTGCAGAACTAACGGTGGGGTGTAACCTCTCGCTTAAATCAGCCTCTGTTCCCGATGAGTGGAGATTTTTACAAAGGCTCCAGAGGGGATCCTGGCAATCGCAGGCCGGTGAGCCTGACTTCAGTCCCAGGCCAATCGATTGACAGAATGGTCAGAGACGTAGGTAGCCACAGTGTGGTGGGGAAGAGATCCCGGCTTTTGTAAAGGGAAATCGCGCCTCGCCAATCTATTCGAATTCTCGGAGGGGGTCGCCAAAGGGGGATCCAGTGCACAGAGTGTCCTTGGACTTCGAGAGAGCGCAGCAGCCGTGGGGTAAGTCAGGCCGATAAGTCTCCTCCCTCTCTGTTGCAGACTCTCTTCCAAAGCCCCGATGACGGCTGGCAAGTTTACACCTCCGCTCAAGCCCCCGATGGCAAATGCCTCTGCACAGCGGTCATCCCGGTGCAGGGCACCTGCTCCCGAGACCTGCGCAGCCGGCAGCTCCGGCAGCTGATGGAAAAGGTAAGAGACTCGGCTTCACTCCTGCACGCAGACCTGGGGTTACGCGGCCTCTGCACGGACCGGCTGGCCGAGTCCCCCGGCCGTCAGGGTGGTGTGGAGCCTGTCCCAGCTGCCCCTTGCAGCCGTGTGCCGCGGCGCGCCTCCTCGCCTCTGCACCGATAGGAATGGGTGTGGAGCGGTGACTTGGTCTTTCCCTGCCCTGGGAAATACCCACGTCCCTGGAAGTCCTTAACACCCACTTCCCCAACACACTAATTGCAGTGGTTTTTCTCCGGCCCCGTGCAAATGTTGGAAGCCGGCTGCTTTGAGCCGGAAGCCCAGTGCCGCCATGGACATGCTCAGAGGGTGGGGGAGAGGGGGGAGAGCCAGGCAGGCGTTCCCTTCCCTCCACTAATGACATGCAAATGGGGCCCGTGTCGCTCCTAATGGAGGGTGAGCAGCAAATCCATCCTAGTCGATTTGAATGCAATTAATCCTGGCGCTTCCTGCCAGGGAAGCCAACTTGTTATTGACTCTGAACCTGCAAATAATGTATTTATTAGTCAGATCAGGGAGGGGCGGGTCCCCGGATTTGTGGCCGTGCTTGGCGCTGTTAATGCAGCACCAGCACGCGGGAGCGGCTGGCGGGGAGCAGAGGGGTGGGTGGCGCTTGGGGCGGGCGTGAGTCCCTCTGTCAGCGTGACATGGTGAAACAGTGGGGAACGGCCTCCTCCCCCTAGAGCCAGGCCTGGAGGGGTGAGAAGCAGCCCCCTGCAGAGTGCAGGTAAAGGCCCACACCCCACCTGAGCGCTAGGGGCCAGATGTTCACCCTGGTGACTGCTCTTGTAATAGCAGCTGGTGGTGCCAGCCAGCGATCAGGGCCCTGTTGTGCTGGGCGTTGGGCAGACCCAGAGCGAGAGACAGGGCAAGCGAGCTCCCGCCGAATCCCGGAAAGGTGGGGCTGGGAGGGACCTCGAGAAGTCACATCCGGTACCCGGCATTGAGGCAGGAGTGAGTAAACCCAGAGCCGCCCTGACGTGGGTTTGTCCACCTCCAGTGACGGGGCTTCCCCAACCGCCTTGGGAACCTCTCACAGAGCTTCACTCCCTAGGGAATTAGGCAGGTTTCCTAATATCCAGCTGTGATGAACTGGGACTGTTCTTAATGTGGTCTTTGAATGCTGAGAGGGGAGGTTGGCTAGGACGGTCTGCATTGGGGGATGGGAGACTGGCCTTGAGGGAAGATACCTGAGCATGTAACGTGAGAACCCAGGAAGGGGTTAGAGGCCAGGTGACACCTTGGCCCGGGAAACTGAACAAAGGCTGGGGAGAGAGTTTTCAGAGCTGGCTGATGGAAGGGCTGGGAGGCAGATGGGGCTCTGACCCCCCAAGGGGGCTGTGGTGCCCTGGGACCCCAAGATGGACCTAACTGAGGGGGGTCCTGTCGTCTGTGCCTGCAAGACCTGTCTTGGACTGTGTTCCTGTCGTCTAAATAAACCTTCTGCTTTACTGGCTGGCTGAGAGTCATGGTAAATCGCAGGAAGCCGGGGGTGCAGGGCCTTGTGTCCCCCCACACTCCGTGACACCAGCCTGGCTGCAGATTAAACCCACCGCGTCTTGTCCTACCTCCGGTGCCCAGGGAGAAACATTGATCACTGTCCTCTCTGCAAAAGCCGGTAACGGATTTGAAGACTGTTATCAGATCCCTGCTGAACCTTCTTTCCTCAGGACTAAATGTGCCCGGGTGTTTTGTACCTCGTCTCATGCGTCAGGTTTTCTAAATCTTGGATCATCTTTGCTGCTAAGTTGCTCCCCAGTGTGTTCACAGCTTTCCTACAGCTGCCCAGAAATGGGAGCAGGGCTGCAGCTGAGGGCAGGACAGTGACCTCCCATGTGCAGCAGGCGACATGTCTGTTCATACGGCCCAGACTGATATTTGCCTTTTTTGCAACTGCATCACGTTGTTGACTCCTTCGATTTGGGACCCACTAGAATCCCAAGCTCTTTGCAGCAGTACTGGGCAGGTACCCCACGCTGGAATCGTGCATCTGAATTTTCCTTCCTAGGTGTAGGACTTTGCACTTCTCTTTACTGAATTTCATCTTGTTGAATTCAGACCAGTTCTCCAATTCCCTCGCTACCTACCCCTCTCTCTGCTCTGTCCACCTAGCCTCAGACCCTCTGGCTAGCTGGCTATTCATCACCATAGCTGAAAATGAGGGCAGCGCTCTCTCTATCTCTGCCCCCCCCCCCATCTGTGGGGAAAGTGGCTATTTGCCGGCATTAGCATCTTTAATGCCTTTACATTCCGTGTGAGACGCGGAGATGGGGATGTCCTGGTTCTCCATGGCCATTCGAATGATGAAGGGCTGCTATCAGACGTAACATGACTGCAGTGAATTGTTATTATCACCAGCTCGGGTCATTGTGTGTCTGGGAACATGGGAGTGAGGAGGTTGGTGGGCAAAGCAATCAAACACTGATCGTGGGCCCTGCGCGAAATGAGCCTGCCTGTTGTGATAAAGGTTAAACCTGACGAGAAGTTAATCCAAAACGTTTTTCAGCCGGCAGCCCCATAAGGCAAATGCGCTGGAGGCCAGGCAGGGTCCCCTCCCAGGAAAATGGTTTGTTTTTTGAACAAGGCAGCAGCTGATTTTATCATCTGCCTTCGAGACTAGGACTCTCAGGCCAGATACAGAGATAAATCTCCAGCTAAGAGGGAGATTAGAGGCAAATCGCTATTGATTATTTGCAATGGTTCAGCTTGTTCCAGGAAAAAGTTATTTCAGCACAAGAGCAGGCAATTTCCAGAGGCCTGGTTGTGCGAGGTGCTGGCCATACCCTGGGGCGAGACGCTCATGAGGGAGACAAAGGGTGGGAAGGGAGGCGGGCACACAGAGGGGACGTGTCCCACCCAAGCTCGCCCAGTGGGTGGGCGTCAGAGCTGGGTGTAGAATCCAGGTTCACACCCCTATTCGCTGCACCCCACCACCTCCCAGCGCAGGGTGCCTGAATGAAGGCACCGTGCCTCTGTGGCTCCTCGGGGGCAAAGGGTCCAGCGTGGGAGCCTGGATCACGTTTTCCCAGCCTGGGGCTCGGTCTCCAAAAGCGATTCCAGGAGCCCTGCTGGAGCCTCAGGTAAGAGCAGCCGATTTCTGAGCACGTGCAGCTCCCATCCCTTAAGATTTGTGGGTGCTCAGCAGCTCTGGAAATCTCTGCCTCTGTTTCCCATCCCCTCCTGTCTGTTTAGGCTCTGAGCGCCGTGGGGCAGGGACTGTCTGTCGCTTTGTGTCCGTGCAGCGCCTGGCACGGCAGATCTCGGGCAGGGCGAATAACGCCTAATAACAACAGGAGAAGTGGGGCGGGAATAGGGACTGGCTCCTCTCTGCTCCTCACCTTTCCCGGCTGCTAACTGGCAGTGAGACTAGGAATGACTTTGCACGGTGGGGCCGGGCAGACAAGCGCACAGCGCGGTGTCAAAGGACGGTGCAGAGGTTCGGGAGCCCCAGGTTCACAGGTGCTCTGGCTGAGGCCCTCAGGGGTGTCTCCCCTGCCGTTAGAGGCGGGGTGCAGCTGGGCTTGGCGCATCCCTGCCGGCTTTAACCCACGGAGCCCAGCTAAAGCTACCGGCGAAGAGGCGGCCGCGCACGGGCCAAGTTGGTCGGCGTGATGGGTGCGGACAGACGGGGGGGGGGAGGGACACAAGACGTCTGGGTCCCAGCACCCAGCGCTGCGCAGCTACACGGCAAGAGAGCCGCTGCCCCGAAGAGCTTCAGGCTGAAGAGACGCGGACACGCTGCTGCCCCTCTGTTACAGTGGGGGACGGAGCCCGGAGAGATGCGGGAGCTCAGCTAACGTCCCCCAGGGAGTCCGCAGAGCTGGCATTGCTCCCGCGCCGCCTCCACGCATGGGCAGTGTTTGACCCACAAGACTCGGCCGCGTTTCCACAGTCCGTCTCCTCGCCCCCCCCCCCCCCCCCCCCGGGCTACGCAGACCTCGGAGAGGCACCGCCGCAGAGCGAGTCCTATCTAGGGGCATAGGAACTGCCAGCGCCATGTGCCAGCTACCCTGGGGTGCTGCTCTTGCCCGTGACCCCGCTGCTTGCCCAGAGAGAGGTGTGACATCCCCACCGTGGACCCTGTCATTCTCTCGGGTTTGAAGCTTGCCGGCGGGGCAGTCCGGGGGGCACAGAAGAGCTGGGGGCTCTTCATTGACCTGCTGGGTGAGCCGGGGGAAGTCACTTCTCCTCTTTGCACCGCTCCGTCCCTGTCACCTCTTCAGGGCAGGGCTGGCTCTCCCTCTGGCTAGGGCTCGGTGCTCACCTGGGGACTCTCGGACGCTCACGTAAGGCATATAGCAATGTGGATGGGTGGGGCTGCGCCTGCTGCAGAGGTGTCTTGCTTGTACGCGGCCCCTGGCGATTGCATCTTGCCGTGTGCGGCTGGGGAGAACGTCCCATTAACCTGATCCCTCGGCGTGAGCACCGGGGAGCTGAAGAGCCCTCGCCTGGAGTGTCACGTGCTGAATGTCTCGGGAGCGGGTGGCTCTGAGCCCCACTGCCGGGGCGGCGTGTGTGTGTGTGTGTGGGGGGGAGGGATCCTTCGTGATTTCTGGAACAGCTGCTCCCCTCCGTGGAGACGCTGCTATCATTTTGTGCGCAGTGGGCAGAGGGGAGGGAGTGCTGCTCTCCGAGATGCAGGCCCCCTTGGTCTCGCTGCCTCGGACTCCTCCGGACCAGTGCAGCGATGTTTCTCCAGGTGACCTTGCCCAAGCTCGGAGGTGCTGCCTGCAGCCCTCCCCGTGGGGTGCGTCCCAGGAGCTGCGCAGGGAAACAAGCCCTGTCTGGGCGGAGTCAGTGGGTTGGGTTTGGAGTGAGGAGAACAGGGCAGTTTTCTTTCCCCTGCGGGACAGATGGGACGGGGTGACTCCACAGTTGGGCCCTGGGCAGGGTCATGCCTGCTTCTCCCGCGATGGGTGACTGGCAGGGCCTGGGCCTGAGTATTTTTAAGCGGGTTTAAATCCTTTTTGGCTCTGGTGTAGGGCTGAGCATTGGGCGTTTGTTGCTTATTGCAATGCTGGCTGTAATCTCGACTGGCTTTCGTGTGTTAAGCTATATTCGCTCCATGGAAAGCCGGCTCTGCCTGAGGGACAGGGACAACCCTTTCCAAACGCAGGTGCCTGGCTGGAGGTGTGTCCTGGTTCTCCGAGCTGCCACTGCCCTCGCTGGAGGGGTGAGCGCACCGCTTCCCTGGAAACTGGGACACGCTTACTTTCACGTGTTCATCGTCACGCAGCCACGTGTGAAAGCCTGCTCCCGCATCGCCATGTTCTCGGAGATCTTAGCACATCTGCATTACAACACACCCAGCGGCCTCAGCTGGGATCTTCGTCACAGCCCCGTTGTGCCCACAGCTGCCCAGACGCCAGGAAGACGGGCCCTGCCCCAAAGAGCAGAGCACTGGCCTAAGGTCACAGAGCTGGGAAAGAATCCGGGGGTCTGGAGTCCCGGGCCGGTAGATCTCGCCGCTGTGTGCAGCAAACTGTTCCTTACCCCCCAACTCCCTCATTTCACCCAGCTCAGGACAGCCCAGGGCAGCCACGACTGGCGATCCCCTGCCGAGCCATCCAGCCCAGCTCCACGCGGCATGGAGAGAAGATCGAGTGACCGAGGTGCCTGGATCTGTTCTGCCCTCGCCCACTGGGAGCCTGGGCCTCGTGTTCCAGGCTTTGGACGGCAAGTCCAGAGTGGAACGTATGGACGTGGTTTTCCCTAGTCGGCTCTGCTCCTTGGGTGCCTGTTGCTCACGTGAGGGGCTGCAGACGCTGACGGCAGGAGATCTGGCAGGGAGATGAGCTCCCACGTCTGCACAGACCCAGATAAATGCTCCCAGTCTGCAGCCCCAGTGATGAGAGCTAGGGAAAGCGATGGAGGCATTTCCCAGGGAGTCTGCGGTGCGCTGTGCATTCGGCACGGCGCACCACTGACCTGGAGAGGCACAAACTAAATAATAAAGACCCATAAATCTTCCCCGAGTGGCAGGAGGGCTCAGGTGGTGGTGAAGGGAAGTCAGCCCCTGACCTTGGCAGGAATTAAGATAGCTTGGAAGCAGCGAGCGAGAGCGCGAGCTGGCCTCTGCACAGCTCCGTCGGTAACATCCCAGCTAAGCGCCGGTATCGAGCGGAGGCTGTCGCCCGAACCACCCGTCTGCCTGTGTGCAAAGCCCTGGCGGTGTGATGCAACGTTCGACGCGAGCTCCCTGCAGCCCGACGGAGGGGCCTGGGGAACAGCATCTCCTCCCAGCGTGTTGGAAGGGGACGTCTCTTCGCAGCCACGCTGCCCATTTTGCCAGCAGTCTGTTCCTCTCAGCAGCAGCTGGGATGGCAGGAGATGGGAGAGCTGTGAAATGAAGGACCCGTGTTCGATGTGTGGGGAGGGGAGACGGACGAGAGATCCTGCTGCCGGTGCAGCCTTCGTTGTGAGAGACTCATATACGTTGACAGCGCCGCTCACCGCGTGGGCTGTTACCGGGGAGCTGAGGGGCCGGCTGGCCTGGCGGATTGAAGCACTGGGCGGGGATGCAGGAGATCTGGTCTCGCTTCCCAGCTTTGCTGCTGACTGTGTATGTGACGGTGGGCAAATCTGCGGGTCTCAGCTCCCCCCGGTGTAAACATGGGGCCACCCGTAATCTTGCCTTTGTCTACCTAGCTTGTAAACTCTGGGGCAACGTGCGCAGCGCCCAGCCCAGTGGAGCCTTCCAGATACACACAAGGGGCACTTCACCCACCGCTAACATGCAGCTACTTCTTGGGTGAGCGGCAGGGTCAGTTTAACGGCAGGGCGCAGAGGGGACTCCGGCATTCGGAATGTGCTACGGGGGAAGTAGGATCTGACCCGCCGAGGGGCACCCAGGGCACTAACCTGTTCCCGGCAAGGTGTAATTCTTGCCCCTGGTTGGCTAAGGATTAAGAAGAGACGGACACTAGGGTTAACCCTGTGAGCGCTTGTGGAAAGTGGACGGCGGGGGCTCAATTTGACAGTGGGCCTGACAGGTTCCTGCAGTGCCCCAGCACTCCCTAGCAGCGGGCCAGACCCAAGTTGGGGGTGGGGGGCCCCCTGATGAATTATGAACACTGCTCTCTGCCCTGCCTGGGGCTGCATCCGCGCGAGTGGGTTTTGGTTGCATGAGGAAGGCTGCAGCCGAAGCAATGGTGTGAGTGTAAGCCGCTGGCGAGCGAGTGTTAGGGGTCCCCCGTGTGCCTGTTACAGCTGTAGCAGCTCATGTGCGTAGCTCCGGAGGCCCCCAGTTCAGGCCCTGGCGTGGCAGCGATCACACCAGCGCTAGGGTGTTAGTGGTGGTTGTTTAATATCCACATTGCAGTCATGCCAGAGGCTCGCCACGATGGTGCCCCGCTGCGCTAGGAGCTGTACAAACACATACTGCACGACAGTCCCAAAGATGAGACCTGGCCGGCGTGGGAGGGACGAGGTCACAAAGCTAGCAGGATGTGCAGGATTCCCAGGCTGGAGCTGTGACCACAGCCCAGCGCTCGCTGACGACAACTCTCTGTAGCATTCTGGCAGAGCCAGGAAGGGGGACACCAGGGTGCACACGGAGCTGACGTTTCTAGGGGAAGGGCAGTGGAGGGGTTAGGGTGCCCCCCAGGACCTGGCTCCAGTGACCTGCTTCCCCCTGGACTTCCAGCAGAGACACGGGGATTGTCTCCACTGCCGTGCGAGCTGTGACTGCAGCACATGCAGACCCCTGAGCTGCCCTGGACCTAGCTAGCGTGGAAAACAATAGCAGCACGAGCGTACAGCCCCGCCTGGGACCCTGAGCCTGCACTGGAGCAGTCACACCGCCCGGCTCCTGTTCCCGGAGCTGGCTGGCTCCGAGCTAACTGCGCTATGGCTACCTGTGCTGCATTCACACCTCCGATTGCAGTGCAGACGTGCCCATGGTGCTAAGCTCTGCACGTTTGCTGTGCCGCCGAGACTTTCGCCGCCTTTGGAGGTCTCCCATCCTGCTTAGTGTGGGATGTCTGGGGGGGCTTGCCGCAAGGTTGGACTCCCGGGGGGCCTGGCGGTGCTCCGCAGGCAGATGCAGTCTCTGGAGGTTGCGTTGCTTCTCTGCGAGGTGCTGCAGAGAGAGACCTGCCCTCTCTCCCCACGTAGGAATCGCCCCCTGGGTCGCTTTACTGCGGTAAATGTTATTAAAAGCTATTAAGTTTTCTAACTGGTCTCAATTCCCCCGTCTGCGGTGGGCAGAGTCCACGAGCAGGCGGCTTTCCTTTTATTTCCTCTCCGCTCTTTATACATTCACACACACAAAAACGATTAAACTTTTATTATAACTTGCTGCAAAACGGCTCTGAAGCCTTCAGAGGCTGCAGCCGCACCGTAAACACCAACAGGGCCCCTGTTAATAAATAAATAACCATTGACGGAACGTGGCTGTGTTCTCGTCTCGTTAAGGTGCTGAAATAAACTAATTTTAGCGGCTGCGGCCGATAAAATGAAAGAATCAAAGCCCACAAGAAAGGTGCACTCGGGTGGTTTAAGAACCAAAGAACAGCTGCAGCCCCTGAACGAAAGACGGGATTTTATACATGGAAGAGGAGTGTTCTCAGCTAATCGGCAGGGAGGGATCTTCCCGGGGGCCAGGCACTAGACCAGGATCACCTCCTGCTTTGCCTGGGCCAGAGAGCGTCTCTGCCTGGCTCTGGGTGGTGCCTTAGACAGAATTCAGTCCCTCCGGCTGGGGTGGAATTTCTGTCCATCTCCGTCTCTGCAGAGCGCCCGGCACAACAGGCCCCTGGTCTCCCTGGGAGCCTGTAGGTGCAACCGGAGTGTGTCACAACTCAGTGCTGTATTGATTTAGCCGCCTGTAGCTGCTCTGTCCTGGCCTTTGGGAGGAAAGCTGGTGTTTGTTAAATACCCGCTGATGGATGGGCGTTGCTAGCGACCTGGGTGCTGCTCTCTGCGGTAGCAGTCCGCTCAGAGCCACCTCTCGCTCAGCCGGCGGTTTGTCTATCCAGAACCGGTGCACGGGGGCAATGCGCCAGCCAGGCCGAGACACCACGCGCAGCCAAGTGAGCAAGCAAATTGCATTTGCAAAGATCTTCACACGCGTCTTGTAACAATTGCTCACCCCGGGCTACGGACACTGCTGCAGCGTGTGGCGGGGGAGCGGATGCTCACCACAGCCTGGCAGAGGAAAGCAGGAAAAGAGAGAGCCCGGGGCAGGCAGAGGATAGGGAAATCAGGCTGCAGCGTGACCCTTCCTCACGGGACACAGAGCTGGAGATCTGCGGCCAGCGCCTGTGTTCCGCTGCTGTGCAATTACGGCAAACTTTCCTCTGCCGGGACGCTGCTGCGTTACGAGTACCAGGCAGCAGTGGCGTAGCCAGGTTCTAAGAGCAGGGGGAGCAAACATTAAAAAGGTGCTCCCCCTGGCTCCTCCGGCCACGCTGTGCCCCCCCCTTGGCTGGCTCCTCCGGCCACACTGCGGCCATGCTACGCCCCCCCTCGCTCCTCTGGCCGCGCTGCCCCCCCCCCATGGCTGTAGAGGAAGGCTGGCAGAGGACGGGGGGTTGAGGGGAGGTAAAGGGGAGGATGTGGAGGGAGGGGGACAGGGGGTTTGACTTGAGGGGAGGTGGAGGACGGGGGTACGAGGGGAGGTGGAGGGGAGGATGTGGAGGGAGGGGAACGGGGTTTGACTTGAGGGGAGGTGGAGGGGAGGATGTAGGGAGGGTGGCAGAGGACGGGGGTACGAGGGGAGGTGAAGGGGAGGATGTGGAGGGAGGGGAACAGGGGGTTTGACTTGAGGGGAGGTGGAGGGGAGGATGTAGGGAGGGTGGCAGAGGACGGGGGTACGAGGGGAGGTGAAGGGGAGGATGTGGAGGGAGGGGGACAGGGGGTTTGACTTGAGGGGAGGTGGAGGGGAGGATGTAGGGAGGGTGGCAGAGGACGGGGATACGAGGGGAGGTGAAGGGGAAGGAACGGCAGGGGCACAGGGTACATGGGAGGGGTACACAGGGTATGGAGCTTGGGGAGAGGTTACCGGGGATGGGAGTGCCGTGGGCTGGGGTCCCCCGGGCTCTCTGTGCAGAGGGGGCTGGAGTTGCCCCCGGGACCAGGAGAGCCTGGGAGTCTGCTGCCTGTCCTTCCGCTGCTTCTTTCCGGGGCCCGGCCCCTAGGCCCGGCCCAGCCAGCAGCAGAGAGCAGCAAACCCCGCTGTCACTGCCTCGGAGGGGCTCGCCGCATGCAGTGCCAGCCCAGGCTCAGCGCTGGCCCTACCCTTGGGGGGTGGGAGCAGAAGGCAGTGAGCCCCGCCAGGCGCGGTCCGAGCGAGCTGCAGCCCGGCTCGCCCGCTCAGCCCGGGGGCGCTGCCCTGCCCTGGGCTGCTGGCGGAGCCTGGCTGTGGGTGGGTCGCGCTGAGAGGCCGCGGCGGGAGGGGGGAAGCGCTCTCCCCTCCTTGGTGGAGCTTTATTCCGGTGAGCCGAGGGCGGCGCCGAGGCTCCTGCTGGGAGTGACCAGCCGCGGGTCCGCCCGGTGTGGCTGCCGCGAGGAGGCGGGGGAGACCCTCCCTGCCCCGGGGGCGCCCCGGGACCCGGTCAGTGCATCAAAGTTGTCTGCGGGGGGGGGGGGGGGGGAGTTGCGGGCCGCCATGCTGCGCCCCCTCCCCATGGCTCCTCCGGCCGTGCCGCCCCCTCCCCATGGCTCCTCCGGCCGTGCCGCCCCCTCCCCATGGCTCCTCCGGCCGTGCCGCCCTCCCTTGCCTGCAGGAGCCCAGCGCCGCCGGGCAGACCAAGCTTCAGAGCGGAGCGTGGGCTCCGCTTTTGGAAAATGTGCTAAGGTGAAGCGGCTGCTTCCCCTGCACCCCACTAGCTACGCTACTGACAGGCAGGGGCAGCCCTTCGGGGGAACTGACCCTGCTCGGCCAAGGCCTCATTTAAATCCCTAAATGGGACTAGCGTGCGCTATGGGCCTGGCCTGAGGAGGAGCGGGGCGAGGGGGGTGTCTGGCCTGGCCCGAGCGGGTGGGGAGGGCTGGCCCGAGGGGGAGCAGGTGGGGGCGTCTGGGCCTGGCCCAAGGGGGAGGGTGGGCCTGGCCCGAGGGGGAGCAGGTGGGGGCATCTGGGCCTGGCCCAAGGGGGAGGGTGGGCCTGGCCTGAGGGGGAGCAGGTGGGGGTGTCTGGGCCTGGCCCGAGCGGGTGAGGGGGGCTGGCCCAAGGGACAGCAGGGATGTGTGTCTGGCCTGGCCCAAGCGGGTGGGGGGGGCTGGCCCAAGGGGCAGCAGGGATGTGTGTCTGACCTGGCACTGGGCCCTGCAGTTTCAGTGTCACCATTTCTATGGGTACGTCGGTGTCTAGCCAGGTGCCGAGGAAGCCTGGCCCTGCCTGGGGTTTGGAGCCACTTGTCACAGGGTTTACACGCCCGTAACGCTGGGCGTGGGAATTGCTCGTTCCCCAGCCCAGGGCGGTAGCGGCGTGAATTGCCGCTGTCCCGTCCTCCTCCCATGGGGTGCAGGGTGGGACCAGGGCACTGGGGCAGAAGCAGCCCAGAGACATCACTGCCACACCGGGAATTAAACAGCCCATGAACTCGCCCCTTTCAAAGTGTGGCTGCATAAACCGAGCCAGCATTGAACCTGAGCTGGCGCGCGGGGATGAACTGGGAACCAGTGACGTATCCTGTGTGCTTCGTTTCCTCTCCCCAGCTCGCCCGCTCCCTCTGTAGCATGGACCCGCCTGTGCTGTGTGACACGTATGTTCGGGGTCAGCAGCGCGGTGTGGGGCCGGCTGTCCCAGGACGGAGTGCCCCTCTGCAGTCCGTTCGCCTGTGCTGTGTGACACGTATGTTCGGGGTCAGCAGCGCGGTGTGGGGCCGGCTGTCCCAGGACGGAGTGCCCCTCTGCAGTCCGTTCGCCTGTGCTGTGTGACACGTATGTTCGGGGTCAGCAGCGCGGTGTGGGGCCGGCTGTCCCAGGACGGAGTGCCCCTCTGCAGTCCGTTCGCCTGTGCTGTGTGACACGTATGTTCGGGGTCAGCAGCGCGGTGTGGGGCCGGCTGTCCCAGGACGGAGTGCCCCTCTGCAGTCCGTTCGCCAGCAGCTAGGCCGGCCCCGTGTGCTGGGGGCTGCTCACGCACACAGAGTAGACCTGGGTGAAATTTCTCCGAAGAATATTTTATTCAGCGAAAAATGCAGTTGTGGTTGACTTGAACTGATTTGTGACTCTGACCTGAATAGTTTTGGCCACTCGTAAAAGGGCTGCGGGAGGAGGAGATGGGGGGGAGTGTTGCTCCCTAACCCCCTGGGCTCATGATTTCTCGGGGGTTAGGGTGCTCACCTGGGAGGTGGGAGACGCAGGTTGAAATCCTCGCTCTGGAACAGACCCAAAGTCACCCCAAATTCCGCTTCCATTTGACACAAAGTGAAACGTTTTTTTTCTTTGGTCCGTTCATGGCTGTTCCAGTCGGCGATGCGCCCAGCCCTAGTAGGGAGAGACGGTTCCTTGACCCTAACAAACTCACAGGGTGACTAGATAAGACGGACAAAAGAAAAAGGGGCCCAGAGAGGCTGGGAATAGAAGGCAGATCTGCTGAGTCTCCATCCAGCGCCCTACCTGCTAATTCACACTCCCGCCTCGGGCACAAGGCTCTCCGGCAGGTTCCAATGCAGTGCCCAGAATCTAAACGTTTGTTTAAAAAAAACAATCACAAAGCTTCTGGCTGTAACCCAATTGCCATCCACTCGTTGAGATGAATGGATTCAAACAACCCCCTGCGCGCACACACTCCTGCTGCCCTGTGGCTCGCGTATAACAGGCCTCATTGTCACTCACCCGGTAACCCCTTTGCACGGTGCTGGCAGCACAAACAGGCCTGGTTGTAAGTGAGAATCTGCTCCCACACTTAGTGTGATCAAAAGGAGGAGGGGAGCTGGATGCAGTGAATATGCTCCAATGAGTGACTAATGGTGCCGATGCTGCCAGGCCAGCTGCCTGCTCACTTCCCCATCTCTCTGGTGCGGAGCGAAGATGCTTTCTCCTTGCATGCCTGTAATTCATTTAGCACAATCATCTTTTCATTATGGGCAGGAGGTGCAGAGCTGGGAGAGGGCCTCGTTAATTAAACTGAGATCAGGGAAGGGAGCAGGGTGTATCAAATCAATTCTGGCCAACTCTGTGCAGAATCCAAATGGAAAAGTCACCTGCAGCCTTCCCAGGGAAGGCAGAGGAGTGCGGCGCTAATGAGGCATCTCCCTGGAGCGCTGGTATTAAATCAGAGCTTCGTTCTGTTCCCGGGCCCTTATTAATAACACTCAGAACAATTCCGGTGGCCAACTCTTCCCCCGCTCTCGTCAGCACTGAACTACGATTTGGGATCTATATTGCATGGAGCTGGGTTGTTTTGCACGTTGGGGAAGGAGCTGGACAATCCTGCGGGTCCTGAGCTCCGGGCTTCAGGAAGTAGAAATCGTGCTGAACTTCTGCAGAACTTCAGCTTATGTTGGAGAGAAACCCCCGGGAATGGAGCTTGAGAGAGAAAGCGCGTGTCCCACGAATGCACCGCTTGTGCTCGCCTGTACCGGTCCCCAGCGCTGCTCTGGGAAGGAGGGGCTGCATGACTCAGGAGAGCCCCTGCTCTCACCGCTCCATTTGGCTTTTCCAGGTGCAGAACATCTCCCAGTCCATGGAGGTGCTGGACCTGAGAACCTACCGCGACCTGCAGTATGTGCGCAACACGGAGTCCCTCATGAAGGGGCTGGATTCCAGGCTGAAGGTGGCCACCGAAAGCCAGAAAAGCCTGAACACTAAAAGCTTCCAGGTAAACCCTTTGCAGATTCCCGTTTGCCAGTGGTCTAGCTGTCTGGTACTGCTGCCCTTTGGCGCTATCAGCTACGCCAGGAGTGCCTGGAGCACAGGGCTGGGTGCCGCTGTTATGTGGATACAGCTGAGGATATGGGGCAAGAGGCAGGGAGGCGTAAGTGATGCCCAGGCCTTGGTGGGATTTGGGCATCGAGGTGGCTTTGAAAATCCCATTCTGCATCTGCTAGGAGTGCCCAGAGGCACCAACTGCGACCAGCACCCCATGGCGCCAGGTGCTGCACAGACACAGTGCGAGACAGTCCAATGGACAAGGCAGACTAAGGCCTTGTCTGTGCTCATGTCCTGCTGCTCTAACATGCCAGCCACAAACTGCCCTAGGTCCAGTTGGCGCTAGGAATTTGGGGCCGTATAACTGCGTCGCTCAGGGGCGTGAAAAATCCGCGCCCCCGAGCAACGTGGTGTGACAGACCCAGACCAGTGGGGTACAGGAATCTGGTAGAGGGCAAATATACTGGTCACTGGATGAGTAGTTTTCTGTTCCCTGAGTGACCAGAGCAGGGGCTGCACTAGAGGAATCAGGAACCTGCTAGAACCAGTTAAGGCAGGCAGGCTAATTAGGACACCTGGAGCCAATTAAGAAGAAGCTGCTAGAATCAATTAAGGCAGGCTAATCAGGGCACCTGGGTTTTAAAAGGAGCTCACTTCAGTTTGTGGTGCGACTGTGAGGAGCTGGGAGCAAGAGGCGCAAGGACCTGAGAGTGAGTGGGTGTGCTGCCGGAGGACTGAGGAGCACAAGCGTTATCAGACAGCAGGAGGAAGGTCCTGTGGTGAGAATAAGGAAGGTGTTTGGAGGAGGCCATGGGGAAGTAGCCCAGGGAGTTGTAGCTGTCATGCAGCTGTTACAGAAGGCACTATAGACAGCTGCAGTCCATAGGGCCCTGGGCTGGAACCCGGAGTAGAGGGCGGGCCCGGGTTCCCCCCAAACCTCCCAATTGACCTGGACTGTGGGTTCTCCCAGAGGGGAAGGTCTCTGGGCTGTTCCCCAACCCACATGGTGAATCTCTGAGGCAAGAAAATCCGCAAATAAGCGCAGGACCCTCCAAGATAGAGGAGGAACTTTGTCACAGTGGTTAAACCAACCTAGCCCCTGGTGTAGACAGAATTCTCCTGACAGCCTCGCTACTGCCTCTCAGGGAGGGGAGTGCCTGCGCCGGTGGGAGACCCCTGCTGCTGGCCGAACGTAGCATCTTCAAACGCTGCGGCGGCGTGGCTGTGGCATGTCCGTGTAGGCAGTTCTGTCTGTGTTAAAAGCACTTATGGTAGTGTCGCTTATTCTGCTCTCTGCTGCCTTATGTGCTTTCCTGGTGGCCTAGGCACCAACTTTCTCTGGCGCCGGTGGGTGCCTGCGCCCCCTGTCCCCGCCCCGACTCCACCCCATCCCCGCCCCTGGCCCCCACCCCCATTCCAACCCCCTCCCCAAAGGCCCCGCCCTAACTCCGCCCCCTCCCTGCCCCTATTGGATCCCTTCCCCAAATCCCCGCCCCAGCCCCGCCTCCTCCCCCAGCGCACCGCATTCCCCCTCCTCCCCCCTCCCTCCCTGCCCCGCGAATCAGCTGTTTCGTGGCGCAAGCGCTGGGAGAGAGGGGGAAGAAGCAGGCCGCGGTGGTGCACTCACGGAGGAGGTGGAGGTGAGCTGGAGCAGGGGGGTGGGGCCACGGGGAGCTGCTGGTGGGTACTGAGCACCCACCAATTTTTTTCCCTGGGTGCTCCAGTCCCGGAGCACCCACTGAGTCGGCACCTATGCCTGGTGGTAGAATTGCTTCTACACTGGAGCTTCTTACCAGCAGAGAGATGTCGGTGGGAAAATCACACCTAGCCAAGAAGGGGCGGGGAGTGGAATCACCGTGCCCGGGTCTCTATTCCCAGTCCAGAGCCTTAGCCACATTTAGGTGTCCTTAAATAAATGCATGAGTCAATGACACAGGGCTCTGTCCAAGCAAATGTGCTATTGCTACCCCGCAAGTGACAACCAGCTGCCATGTGCCATCATGGGAGCACTCTGTGACCAAACCCCGAGTGAGCACCTGGCTGATCCCTATGCCCGGGACCTTCCCTCTCCCCCTGCAAGCCCCCAGCCAGGGAATGGGGTTCTTTCTGAAGCCGTCAGCATGAGCCTGACAGACAAAGTGTGTTTGTGTCTCCGGCGCAGCCAGTGCCGAATGCTGAAACCTGGCCAAAGGAAGCGCAGGCAGAGCGGGCACCCGGAGCTGACAGTCGCAGAGACGAGACAGTGATTAAACATCTGAGCTGTAGCAAATGTCTTGGTGGGTTTAATCACAGCAGCAGGTGCCAGGCCCCTGGGAGTGGAATACGATCCTGTCAAGAGGCAGGAGTTGTGGCCCAAGGACGCCGGCTGGGAATCAGGGCCCTGGCGAGAAATGGAAAGAAAAGCATCAGTTGATGGGAGCCGGAGGCTGAGGATTGGTCTAGGTCAGCGGCTTCCAGGAGATCCCGGCTAGCGGGCGAGCTCCTGAGGGGCGGCTGCAGGCACCAAAAATGCCTCGAAGGAGGATGAGGTAGGTTGGGGCCTTGCACCTGGTGAGTGAAATTCACTCCAGGGGATGGGCCAGCACCAGGCCTGCCCCCATCTTCCCCCCCCCCCCCCCCCTTCGGGGCTGGCCCGGAGACCGCAGCCTGCTCAGTGCCATGGCAAACGCGCTGGGATGAGAATTGTGCTGGGGGAAGGAATGAAACCCAAGCAAAAGGCAGTTTGAAATTGAACTGAGTGAAGATTGAAAGCAAACGTAACCCCAGCCTATCGCCGTCTCTCTTCGGAGACTGGATATCGGTGAGCGTCTCATGCTGTCCAGCCCTCCGAGGTGGGGAAGGAAGCAGTGGTCAGTTCTGGGCTGGGAGCGGTGGGCACCTGGCTGCTTTTGACCAACCAGACCCAGGAGGGGGAGCAGCACTAGGCCTGTAAAGATGGGGAAATACGGCTTTTGTTCTCCGAATGCAGGGCGGCTGCTCTGTCACAGAGGGATGTGTTGGGCTGGCGGGTCACCCACAACAGCTGTTCCTCTGGACCCCGGCTCACCTCCCTGGTCAGGGATGTCGTCAGGTCCCTCCACTGGTCCTTGTCTGGCTGGGAGGAGCTGGCCGGGCCGTCTCATCTCGCCATGCGGTGCCGGGCAGGGCACCTGATTCCAGGATCAGCGAACAGCTGACGGAGAGGACAGGGGGAAGACTGGGTGGGGGGTGGGGTATGGTCACACGAGGGAGGGGAAGACGAAGCAGGATCAGACATGTCCATCTGGAGTCCTCGCTGGTACAGCGATGATGGTCCGGTGTCCCCATAGGCAGGCCAGTCATCCAGGTTTAAACCGGACAGGCCTGTTTTTGGAGGAGTTTGTCCCTGTCGGGTTCTGGGGGTTCTGGATCCTGCTGGGTTTAAGGCCTTTGACTGGCCCACTGCCTGGGGGCGAATTTCACCCCACACGAGCAGCGGCAACAGAAGGTGAATGCTGCAGTCACGTGCCCGTGACTAGGGAGGCCCACGGATCTCAGTCAACCTGTAATGTGGCTGCCCTGGGCCTGTTCCCATCGCCCACTCCCCAAAGACAGGCTCCCTGCACCCTCCCATGGCTGGCCTGCCCTAGGCACACCCCTGCCTGCTGCCCCCCGACTCTGCCGACTGCAGGGGGGGGACACACCTAGCTGTGAAGCAGCTAGTGATGGTCACTCTAGATGACGGGATACTAGGGTAGATGGAGCCTGGAGCTGCTCCGGTCTGGCCATCCCTGTGTCCTTGGTGCCTCTGCCAGGAACGCGTAGTGCTATCGGGCTTGCGAGGTGGAGGAGCTGTCTCCCACAGAAGGGACGGGAGCTGCCGAGAGTGAGATGTTGGCTGGAAAGTTGTTTTCACATCTCTTCCTCCCTAATGAGGGAGCTTGTGGCATCCTTACCCAGAGCTGCCACCTGCCTGTTAGCGAGCCGCACACATGAATATTTCATCCTGTTTTCTCCCCCGACGGTGCTTTGAACAGTCCTGCTCGGTGGAATCAAAGCGCGACAGGTACAGACAGACCCTTCAGGAGCCCGTCATTCCACTCTGCAGCAGAGGCGGGCGTCTATTCCGTGAGCATCGAAAGCGCTGAAAGGGGACGCGGCAGCCATGTGTGCAGGGGGTGCCTTGGGGTTCAGCTGCATTTTCATTCCAGCTCGGCTAGAGATGCTCCGACAGCCGATATGTACATTCAGAACTCCCCCCTCTCCCCACCTCAGCCCCCCGACCTGGCAAACTTCAGCTGGCGTCATTAGCAGAGTCTGGACCCACGGCCTTCAGCACGCGATGTTTTCAAAGTGATGCCTGATTGTGAAAGCCGCCGTTTGGGACCCCGAGTGGTGAGCTGCCTCAAAGGGACGCTGTGGTAAGTGCGTGTCCCTGGAGATCAACTGGGCCACCCAGTTGCGTGTGAAAATGTCAGTGGTTGAGCTGCCACATGAGCTAAGGGAGCAGCTCCTCCGGCTAGTATCTGTAGTATGCTGTTCACCTCCCATGTGCGCTGGAGACGGACAAAGCCCCTGCTGGGTTCGTGTGGATTACTGATCCTTCTGGAGATGGTGCCATGGAGCCTGGCATGGCATGGCGGGGTCCGGTGAAAGGTGACGGCTTGCCAGCCCCGGGCAGAGCATGAAACAGATTTCACAGGGGAGGCGACAAGGTGAGGTCCCGTCTCTTGGGCTGTCTGCAGTGACCGCGTGCAGAGGAGCTCCGAGACCCATGGCCATTACAGCTGGAAAGACCCTGCCGGGCTACCTTGTCCCATTTCTGCTGGCCAATACGGGCATGTTCCCTGTTGCTTATTCTCCCATGGTCTGCGGCCTCCGCCATGCTATTTTCTTTTTCTCTAGCGTCTTCTGCATGGCCACGAGCCTTCCCCAGCTTTGCAAATCCCAACTGCAAAAATCAGCATCCATTGCTGGCGTCATAGTGTTAGCAAAGGGGGCTGCGAAGTTGGAGAGCGTTCACAGGAGACGGACTCGAGGTCTGAGAAACCTGCCTGACTGCGAAAGGATAATCTGCTTGACTTACTGAAGAGAAGGTTACAGGGCGGCTTGATCACGGCCTAGAAGTGCCTACGTGGGGAGGAGATTTCCGATCGCAGACAAGGGCAGAGCAAGAGCCAACGGCTGGAAGCCGGCACCAGACGAATTCAGCGTAGAACGAAGGCACATGTTTATACCAGTGAGGGGACTGACCGTTGGAACAGCTGACCTAGAGGTGCAGGGGATTCTCGGGATGCCGGGCTCGTGGGGGTGCTCTCTGGCCCACAGGAGGTCACACTAGACTGGTACGTCTGGGGCTGGAGTTAACGCTGCACCTTTACAGGCAAGCCCCTGCCGCTCAGCTCTTGCCAGGAGCCCTTTGGTCCTGCCTCCACCAGCTCAGCTCAGGAGTCGGCAGAGGAGGCAGGGCCCTGGGCCAGCGCCAGGCTGACACCGGGAGAAGGGCCCCGCATTTGCAATTAAAAAGAAGTAAACAAACAAATGCTTTTCCCTGCAGCCCCTGGGGAGGAATCTGTGCTGATAAATGACTGCAGCCCGGCCGCCTCCCCAGCCTCTTCTCCATTCAATCACCTTCCCCCAGTCGTTTTTCAGGTGCTGGTGAGCTGCTGTGATTAGAAACCATTTGCTGGGAGTAATAGCTGTTGATTTCTGCAGCAGATGGGAGAGGAACTGTAACCCAGCCAGAGCCACCAGGCAGCGGAGCGGCCAGGAGCTGCAATCTCCCCACTGCAGCTGGGACAGGAGCATGGGGGTCTCAGTGACCCAGGCATTTGTGCCTAATTGACCCCACGTGAGGTGCACCCTGTGCTGAGACGGGCACTGGGGGGTGCCCCAACCCCCAGGGATGAGCTTGGGGCTGAGCAGGGTCAGAGACAGAAATCCTAAATAGCCGCCCCCCCCCTCCAAGGGTGCTCTGGGCAGTCCCGTTCCCCAGGCCAGTGTCTGTCTGTCCAGCCCTTACACACCTGTCTGTCTGTCTGTCATCTGGGCCTCCCAGATCTGCGTCATGCCGCGCCAGCCTTAGTAACCCAGCTGCCCGGCCGGCCCGTGAAGGGTGCGTCTAGTGGCGAGAGCGGGGACTGGCAATAGGGAGCCGCTGGGCTCTAATTCGGCTCCGGGCGGGGTCCGTGTTGTAGTGGATAAGAGCAAGGCGCTTGGAGGCAGGACTCCTGGGTTCTTTTCTGCTCTTTTCCCATGTGACTGTGGTTAAGTAACATCACCACTCGGTGCCTCAGTTTCCCCCTGTAGGGTGGGGCTAGGGACTCTGGCCCTCCTCCCGGGGCGCGTGAAGCGCCGTTAATTACCCGCGGGGTCCACTGCTCCCAGTCCTGGCGGGTGGGGCCCCGGGGAAGGCTGTGTGTTGCCAGGCTACGTGGAATGGCTGAAACCCTTCCCAGCTGCCGCGGGGCTCGGGGCTGCTGCCTGTCACCAGGCAGCCGCCTCCTCGCGGTTATTGGCACCGGCATTGCCAGCAGCAGCGGGGAGCAAAGTGGGGCTGGGATTCGATCGGGCTCTGGGTCAGAGCCGCCTGCGTTAGGGGGGGAGAGAGGAGCCGGAGCTGGAGCTATTCTCCCAGCAAAGCCTGCAAGCCCCTGTCCCTGGCTGCTGAGACGGGCCGTCCCCAGTGCTGCAGCCAGGTTAGGGAAGGTCTCCCCGCTCTGTGGGATCCCTTCCTGCTTCACTGGGGCGGGTCTGCCAGGCTGCAGGGAGGGCAGGGGTCAGGACAGCCCCCCGGCCAGCTGGCAGGACACAGCCCCCAGGGCCCAGCACCAGCTGCCTGCAGAAGGGAGCCTGATGTAGGAGAATGGGGTTGTACAGATCCGTCAATTCACTGGCAAAGGAGCCTCAGCTGGGTACAGCTATCGTCTCTCTGTCTGCCCCCATTCACACCCGTATAGCTGTCTGTCTGTCCCCACGCACGCACCCTGCCACCCCTGCTATCTCTCTGTCCCATTAGATATGGATGCGCCCATCCCCGTGCTAGCAAGGGGCCATATGTAGACACCTATTCTTACATGTCTCGTTTTGGGTCTCTGTCACGAAGTGTGGGGAAGTCAGGACCCTGCACCCCTGGCTTCCTGCGATTCACCGTGACTCTCAGCCAGCCAGTAAAACAGAAGGTTTATTAGACGACAGGAACGCAGTCCCAAGCAGAGCGTGTAGGTACAACCAGGACCCCTTAGTCAAGTCCTTCTGGGGGGTTTAGGGAGCTTAGACCCCACCCAGCCCAAGACTGAAAACAAAACCCCTCTAGCCGTCTCTCTCCCCCTTCCCCCAGCTCCTCCCCTCCCTTTGTCCAGTTTCCCGGGCAAAGGTGTCACCTGGCACCACCCCCTTCCTGGCTCAGGTTACAAGCTCAGGTAACTCTCAAGTAAAATCATCCCCTGCTATCCCATCCCCAATGCAGACAGTCCCAGTAAAACTAGTATCAGAGGGGTAGCCGTGTTAGTCTGAATCTGTAAAAAGCAACAGAGGGTCCTGTGGCACCTTTAAGACTAACAGAAGTATTGGGAGCATAAACTTTCGTGCAAGTGCATCTGAAGAAGTGAGGTTCTTACCCACGAAAGCTTATGCTCCCAATACTTCTGTTAGTCTTAAAGGTGCCACAGGACCCTCTGTTGCCAGTAAAACTAGACGACATTCCCAGGTCAATCTCCCCCTCCCCGCCCCCCTGCTCCCTACTGCGTCACAGCCTCTGTCTCGCCTTGGGCAGAGGTGAGCTGTGGAGGGATGGGGGTGTACGTGGGGGTGAGGGACAACGGGCAGGGTGAGGCAGGCAGGTTGGTACCCGGCCGTGTCTGTTCCGGCTGCAGGGACAGAGGAGCCAAATGGAGATTCCTCTGGCTGTGCAGGACGGGGGCATGTCTCGTAGGCCAGTGGGAATTATGGAAACAGGCACTCGGGAATGGCCTTGAATTCTCCTGCTTCCAACCTCTAACATCCAGAGGTCATGGGGGGACTTCCCCAGGGGGCAGATTATCCCAGTGCTGCCTCCGTGGGGCTTCATGCCCCTGTCTCTGGAGCAGCTGGTGCTGGCCCCTGGTGGAGACGGGATACCAGGCCATTCCTCTGAGCACTCCCTCCTGCCCAGCTCCGGAGGGAGCCCGGCATGGTGCTGGCTAAACCTCGCCGCCCTCCGGGGCTGATGGCTCAGGTCCAGGGCCAGCTGTCAAAGCATAAATCAAGGGAAGAGGCCCTGGCAGGTCTGGGACCCGACTGCTGCCAGGCGAGGTCCCTCCGGCTTGCTTTGCAGCTGCGTGAGGTGAGAGCTGTGGGCCCTGGCTCGCTCGCTGTTAAGCACCGCAGAGACGCAGTAACATGCAGGAAAGAGAAGGGGAATCGCTGTCGTCTCCCGGCCTCGTGGGGCTGCTGAGGGCGAGGAGACGCTTGCTGAAAGGCAGGTGGATTTATGGAGTCCTTGAGTGGAGGCGACGTGGAGAGCGATTTCCAGCCAGGCCCAGGTCAGCATGGCCCAGGGGGAGCCAATGCCGAGATCTGCTCGGCACAACCCCTCCTGCCTCAGCCCAGGGAGGTGACTCTCAGGCCAGGGCCGCACTACGGACGTACATTGGTACAACTGGGTCGCTCGGGGGGATGAGAAACGAGCGCATTGTTATACCGACCTGCCCCTGGTGTGCGCAGCGCGATGGCAGCAGCAGGACGTCTCCCGACACCAGTAACTGCAGGAGCTCGCGCGGTGGCGTAGGAGCGTCTTCTCCAAAGTGCTGCCGCAGGGCCGATGCAGCGTTGGAAGTGCAGACCCGCCCTCAGCAAATCCAGCGCCCTAGCACAGGCGGGCAGAGTTTGCTGTTAACCAGAGCGGCTGGTGGCTGGTGGGGAAGAGGAAGCCTGTGCTCCGAGGCTGTAGCTCAAAACGTAAGAACGGCCAGACTGGGTCAGAGCAAGGGTCCATCCAGCCCAGTGTCCTGCCTGCCGACAGTGGCCGATGCCAGGTGCCCCAGAGGGAATGAACAGAACAGGGAATCATCCAGTGATCCATCCCCTGTCGCCCATTCCCAGCTTCTGGCAAATAGAGGCTAGGGACACCAGCCCTGCCCATCCTGGCTAATAGCCATTGATGGACCTACTCTCCATGAACTTCTCGAGTTTCTTTTTGAACCCTGTTCTAGTCTTGGTCTTCACAACATCCTCTGGCAAGGAGTTCCATGGGTTGACTGTGCGTTGTGTGAAGAAATACTTCCTTTGTTTGTTTTAAACCTGCGGCCCATTAGTTCCATTGGGTGACCCCTAGTTCTTGTGTTACGAGAAGGAGTAAGTAACAGCTGCTTTTACTAGGGATGTTTGGGGCTGGGGGCCGGCCTCACGGGGTGAGTTCTCTGGCCTATGTGGTTCAGGGCAGGCTGTGTAATCACAGGGGCTCCTTCTTGGCAGTGAAATCGCCGGCTCTTCGCCAGTACGGCCTTCCTACCTCCCACGGCTCCACCAAGATCCTGAAACTGACGAACGAGAACATTTCCTCTTGCTCAATGATTCTCCACCGTTCCCCCAAGGTGACCCTGCTTCGCAGGCAGAGACTCTTGCCGAGCCCCCTCCCCTCACATGTGCGATAAAACCAGGAGGAGGCTGCGCCAAGCAAATGTTTGTGCGTGTGAGTCGGGATGTTGACAGGGAATACTTGACCTGGCAGGGTCAAGGAGTGCGAGGAGAGTCCCAGAGCCCAGACATCCACGCCGCAATTAGACAGCCCCTGGAGCCCGAGTCAGCTGGCACCGGCCAGCCGCGGGTTTGGAATTGCAGTGTAGATGTACCCTAAAAGCTCAAACACCAGGACATAGGTGCTGTGCTCAGGCTGGAGAACTGCCCCGAGCAGAGCAGCTGGTTCCCGCCGGGGGGTCACTTGTCCGTTTCCCCCTCACCCCTGCATCTTCGTTGTGCTCTTGCCTGGCAGATTTATCACCCGGTTTCAAAGAGCAGCGCTCCAGGGGCGCGAGTCTCCAGCCTGCCCGCGGCCCCGAGACCGAAGGCAAGTAACACGCAGCGCCTCCGGTGCATGGTGTGGGCGGGGCGTTGTTCCCGGGGAGCCCGCGGCATCTCCGATTAGATGTGCGTCCGGCCGCGGCCACTCACTGGGCAGAGGCAGGCATGGTAGGCGAAGGGGGAGGCAGCTGGTGCAGCAGCAGTCGCCTGTCCATGCCAAGCCCGTGCCCTGGCAAGCCCAGAGATGGCACCTGAGGCTGGCATGGAGGGACGGGGGTGTCTGTACACAATGGGGCCTCTGTGGAGCAGCCCAGGGTGAGTGACACGAACCTTGGGCAAGGGCCTGGAATTGCAGCTTCTGGACTGTCAGGGGGGGGAGCTCAGTGACAGGCCCCCCCCCCCCCAGCCTCGTGCCTGGAGGGAGCTTTGCTCGGCTGCTTCCTGAAGCACCAGCACGTGCCCCGAAGCCTTTCTCCAGCCCTGGAGTTCCCAGCAGCTCCCCAGCTCTGCTGCCGTTAAACCATCTCTGCTGCCGTCCACGGGCTCCTGGCATCGCAGGAGGCAGCGCGTTCCCTTGGGTGGGGCCCTTGGCAGGACTCCTGGTAGTCCTGGCTCTGCTGGTGACCTTGGCCAAGTCACTGCCTCCCTCCATGCCCAGAGAGCTCTTTGGCACAGGGACTGTCTCTCTTTCTCCATCGGCGCAGCCCCTGGCACGCTGAGGCCCTGATCTCGGTTGAGGTGTCCGTGTAGCACCACCGAGACCAGGGCTCTGACTGTCCCCTTGAGAGCTCAGCGTGTTCTGGAAGCGCCTGTCTCCATAGGCCGGGTCTGGACACACGGTTCCTGTTGGTTTCAATGGGGGTTGTCTCTGTGCTCGGATGCAGGGTCTCAGGGCTTGGCCGCGGGGGGGTGGAGTGCCAAGGAGTCAATCCGCAGGATGGAGTCCCTCACTCGCTCCCTCCCCCCGCCCCAGCTCTTGCTGTGAATGTTGACTCCCACGGGGTGGCAATTAATTCTCAGGGCTGCTGGCTGCCTGCAGAGCCCAGCCTGGGTTTTTCCACTCGCAGAGGGACGTTCAGCTGGGAGCCGGGAGCCTGACTCATTCCCGCTCAGCTGCAGCCGTCTGCATTTAGCTCCATGGCGGATTCAGTCCCGTCATCCTGGACGGTGATGTTGGTCACTGGCTTTATCTCCCCTCGTTGAAGGGTATTTTTCCGTGATTTCAAGTCAGGCGTTGTTGTGCATCTAGATCACAGCTGCATGCACACACCCAGTGTTATTGCATTGCCCCCTCCTCACTGCGCGCGCACACGCACACACACCTCCCCCCCCCCCCGCTGGCACTGCCCTCCCCCCGCCTGTCCCTGAGGCTGGATCCTGGCAGCTCCGCTCATTCCAGGGCCTTCTCTTTCACACTCTCCACTCCAGCAGCGGTCATAAAAAATGCAGCAGCAATTACTGGGCCGGCTTTCCAGGGCTCGGTGTGGTGTCGCTCTGTGCAGCCAGCCTTGCCCAGGACACAGCGCAGGCCTGTAAGATGCAGGGAGCTGGGGAGGGCAGAGGAAATGACCTGCACAGTGTCTCGCCACCGGCGTGGGACGGCTGAAATCATGGAAATGTGCTGGGGGGCACAAAGCACCACGCGCAGCAGCGTCTGGACTCAGAGAAGCAGTGGGAACGAGCAAGCCCATGGCCCTCTCCCTCCCTCTCCCCCCTGGTAACACCACTGTTCTCCTGGGGTCGGTGGGAGGAGGAGGACCGGCCCCCGAGTGCAGACAGGCCCATGGGAGCACTTTGGCTGGCTGCGTAGTGCAGACCAGAGCTCCCCTCCCACGGGGATCCTGTCGCCAGCCACCAAAGGCCAGTTTCTCCGGTGCCCAGCACCTTGTGCCGCCACTTATACCAGCGCAGAGTGAGTGCAGATCATCGCTGCTCTGATCTGCTTGGCACTGTGTAAACGGGGAAGGGCAGCGAACAGCTCGGCCCCCGCCGTCGGACGGGAAAGGGAGCCGGCTCTGCAGCCGGAGGCGCGGCGTTTCCCGCCCCCGCTCAGCGTGGAGCTCGCGGAAGGCCGTCGTGCAGAGACAGCGGTGTGGGCGGCAGCCTGGGCTCCCCACTGGGAACATAGTGAGAGTTGCGAATGAGGTCATGCTTGGGCAGGCGGCCTGGCCGGCCTGGCGCCCGCACTGCCGTGGCTGTACTGTTGGTTTTAGCGCTCCAGCTTGATCAAAACTAGCGCCCGTGGGTCTCTCCAAGCCGGCCACTGCTCCCCTCCAGCTGCCGGGCAGACAGCGGTGTCAATGGAGCACCTCCCCCGAGGTCCGTCGAAATACAGGTGCTAGTGAGCCGAGAAAAGCGTCCATGGATTCACCGCATCCGTTAGTAAAACTCTGCCGGGGTTCATTCCTCCCCTCCGTGTCCTGTCAGGCCTCTGCTTCCAGCCCCAGGGTTCTGGTCTGTCTTTGTTGGCTGGGTTCCATTGCCCTGTGCTCCGGGGATCTTCTCCCCATGGGGACTTCTGGGGCCAAGTCACCTCTTCACTGTCTCTTGTTGTAAGCTGTCTTCCAGACCTTGGCCAACGCTGCTGGTAGTTTGCTCTTCACCAGCCATGTGCTCTGGGAGGTGCTGAGTTTCATCGATTTTTAGGGCCAGAAAGAATCGTTTGGATCACCTAGTCAGAGCTCCTGCGGGACACAGGACATAGAATTTCCCTGTGTGGTTTATGTACCCAGCCCATATCTTGTGGTTGAGCTAGCGCGGATTTTTCCAAACGAGCCATCCAGGCCGAGTGGGTTCCGACACTGACTCCCTTTGTGACCTTGGGTGAGCCCCTTCTCCCCTGTAACACAGAGACAGCAACACAGATTGCAGAAGATTAATTAGCTCCTATTCACCGACTGCTTGGAAGATGCAAAGTGCTAAGTATTGTAATTATTATTAATTTCTAACCCAGGGGCCGGAACCTGCCTCTGGCATATTAATGAGCCCTTAATGATGGTGCCAGAGCTCTGTCATCATTATCATGCCTGAGGTAAACCGCGCACAGGCCTCTTGATCTTCATTAGGGGGAGGTGAGAGAGGGACTGCGGCGAGCAGGAGAGCTGCAGGGTTTCTGTGTTACAGGCGTTGCCTTCCGGGGAGCCAGGAGTGCAGGGTAGCCACCGGGGAGGCTGGGGGTTCAGAGAGGGAGTCGGCCAGAGCGGGGAGGGGTTGGGGGGACTTGAGGCCGTGGAGCCCTCCTCTGTGCCGAGCCTGACGTTGGCACTGGGCAGAGGCCGCATGGGACATCTGGGCACCACTTAAACCCCACTTCAGCCCCGAGGAGACTTAAGATGTGCCAGGTCCTATCAGGGGGCATCCAGGCCTTGTCCTGATCTCATGCGCTCAGGGTGAATTTCACCCCTGGGAAAGGTTAAGGCTGAAGCCCATCTGGCCAGCGCTGCAAAGGAGGTCAGCGTATGTGGGGCCGTGCTCTTCATCTGGTCAGAAGAGTCTTATTTCATCAGCATCGTACTTCCCCTTCGCTGGAACCGATTCCTGATTGACTTACCCCAAGCCAGCATCAGCCTGGTGTGAAACAAAGGGTGTGCGTCCACACGGCCTTTTGTGTCAGTTTAACCAAATCAGTTCAGAATCACACTGAATGTGAAACTGGTGCAATTTTCTCACGTAGACAAGCTCTTAGGCTGGGAATTTTTCAGGGCAGGGATTGTCTGCAGCGCCCAATGTGATGGGGCCCCGATCTCCGTCACTGTGTGTCTGTGCAGTGCCCAGCCCGACGGGGCCCTGATCTCGGTCGCTGTGTGTCTGGGCAGCGCCCGGCCCGACGGAGCCCTGATCTCGGTCGCTGTGTGTCTGGGCAGCGCCCGGCACAGTGGAGCTGGGATGTGGGGTGTGCAGGCACTAGTGACCTACACGTACTTTAAGTCGTGTCTGGGGGCTAAAACTTGAAGGCTAGTAAGGGATGTTGGAAACCGCTGGTGCTGGCCGGGAAGCAGAGGCAGCCGGGCGGGCGGTAGGTAGGGGGAGTGTGTGTGTGTGTGTGTGTGGCAGGGGGGTGAGTGATGCATGCCTGTCCAAAGGGGGCACAGGGAGAGGGACCTGGCTGCTGTTGAGAGGTTGCATTTTTCCCTTCACCGATTCCTCTGGCCACGTTGACAGGAGCTGAAGGACAAAATGACGGAGCTGCTGCCTCTGATCCCCGTCCTGGATCAATACAAAGCGGACACGAAAATGATCGTGCAGCTGAAGGAGGAGGTGAGGAACGTCTCGGGGAGCTTGCTGGCAATCCAGGAGGAGATGGGCGCGTATGACTATGAGGAGCTGCAGCAGAGGGTGCTGGTCCTGGAGGCGCGGTTACATGCCTGTATGCAGAAATTGGGTATGGAACGCAGCTGCCTTTTCCTCCCTTTCCTTCCTCTCTCTCACACGCCTGGGACAGCACCCAGGGGCTCCCCTCTCTGCTTCCAAAGGGCTCACGCTGAGTGTGCCACGCGGTTGCGGGCCAAGAGGGAGGGCTCGGGGGGTGGGGGGCATGAAAGTGCCTCTTTCACGTCCATTGGGTGTGGCTTCCGCTTGCTGAGTGAGCGCAGGGTTCCCTGTCTGGGTAATCTCACTCCCTGCATTGTTTCTACACACAGGGGAGTGGGGTCTAGGGGTTAGCGCAGGGGGGCTGGGAGCCCGGACTCCTGGGTTCTCTCCCAGCTGTGGGAGGGAAGCAGGGTCTGATGGGTTAGAGCAGGGGGGGCTGGGAGCCCGGAATCCTGGGTTCTCTGCCCACCTCTGGGAAGGGAGTGGGGTCTGATGGGTGAGAGCAGGGGAGGGCTGGGAGCCAGGACTCCTGGGTTCTCTCCCAGCTGTGGGAGGGAAGCAGGGTCTGGTGGGTTAGAGCAGGGGAGGTGCTGCCAGAGGAAGGTGATGCAGGTTTCTGAGTCTGGTTCCAGGAGCCTGGCCCCAGTGACCCGTGTCTGGGGACGCCCAGGCTCCTCTGTCACGTTTGGACGCCAGGGCCAGACGAGGAGAGTGACGGGAATTCCCCTGGGCCCCCCCAGCGAAGGGCGCCGGGAGTGCCAGCTCCCGTTGCAAAGCGCCTGGGACGGTGTCACCCTCCTGCCATCTTTATTGGGGCTGAGCTGACAGCTGATTCGCTCCCACGTGCTCCTCAGCTGAGCCCCAGCCAGGGTCCAGGGGGCAGACATCCCGCCAGGCTGGAGAGAGGGCAGCGCTAGGGGACTGATGCCAGACAGCCGGGTTAGACTCCGCAGAGGGCACGGGCAGAGCGAGCAGACTGGAGCCCATCCAGCCCGGGCCCGTCTCCAGCAGTGTCAGAAGTCGTATGGAGCCCTGCAGGAGGCAGCGATGGGATAATCTGCCCTCAGGGAAACCCTCCCTGACCCCCAGTAGTTATACCCTGAAGCAGGAAGTTTTCCAGAGCACCTGCTGGTTTAGTGGATAGTCTGTGTATCGTCTGAATGTCCAACCCTTTTGTGAACCCTGCTGAACTCGGTGTCAGCAACACCTTGTGGGAGAGAGTTCCACTGGCCAACAGAAACTGTGTTTCCTCCTCACTGCCTTTGAGCTTGCCACCTTCCTGTCTCGCTGAGTGTCCCTTTGCTATGAGATAGGGAGAACCGAAGATCCAGCTGAGCCTTGGCCTGGAAGACGACTCTATTGTTCGGGGTCGGCCCATGCTGAGAGCAGCCCAGCGTTTATTCCTACAGTGTTATTTGCATCGCCGCGGCCCACCGTGCTAGGCACAGCACGAGACCATCCCTTCCCGTCTGGGCATTCAGTGGGCGTGGCAGGGGGCAGGCACAGAGAGGGGAAGTGATCAGTGACAGGTCACCCAGCAGACAAGAGACCCGGGTGCATTCCCTGCCCCCCGAGCACTTTCCCTGGGCAAGACCAGCCTGAGATGAGAGCCAGGAGGAGAGGTTGGGGCGGGGAGGAGAATTGCTCAAGGAGGGGCCTGTAATCTCCATTTCTCTTCTGTAACCGGGGGCGCCATGTTCCCCGTGAAGCCGGGGCAGCCCTCGCACGGAGCTCTGATGAGCAGACGGCTCTGCCGGGCTGCCTGGCTTTCCCCTCTCAGCTTGGGTCTCTGCTTGCCCTCCGATGCGGGCTGGGAACGGCTGCTTTTCACCGGTGTCTCACTGTCAAGGAGCCCAGCCCACGGGCTTTGCTGCTCCAAGCTAGAAATCCAAATACAACAGTAGCCAAGGGTGGCAGGGGCTTCGGTTGGGCTGGGCTGGCCTTGGGATGCCGCCCTGAGGCCTGGGTCTCGAGACAGAGGCAGTTTGCGGGTAGGACTCACTGCTCTGCTCACTCCCTGCTGCCAACCGCTTGTCTGGATGCAGGCGGCAGATGCTGGGAGCTGTCCCAGTGCACCCAGGCGTCCACGTGGCTGATTTGCCGCTCTGCTGAGCCCTTTCGAGTGCTAATGCTTAGACCCTGGCGCCCGTGCAGAGCAGGGGCGGAACGGGATTGTTTTGTGCCTGCTCTACGCTGGCGGGAACAGCTGCCCCATGCAGAGCCCGAGGGAATCAGGATGTTTTCCTGAAAACTCCCCTGGGATCTCCCATGCTGAGCTTCCCCAGTGAACCCATGTGTGTGATGAGCCAGTGTGGTGCTGGGCTGGGAAGCGGGAGAGCTGGGTTCTAACCCTGACACTTCACTCTCTGGAGCCGGGGCTGTCCCTCGCTCTCCGTCCGTGCAGCACTTGGCACGGCTGGTGCCCTGATCTCGGTCAGGGCCTGGGCAGCACCCAGAACAGCAGGGCTCGTCTCTGCTTTAATATTGTCATAACCGGGGTAGGCAGGACCCAGCCCTGCTCTGTCTCGGTGGCTACCGGCGCTGTACAGGGACGGGGGGGTGGCACATGAAGGCTGGTGTATACAAGGCAGCCTGGTCGCCCGCTGCTCTGACCCCTAGCAATATGAGCGGGTTATAGATGGGGGTTTGGAGGGGTCTTTCTGCCCCTCCCCAGCGAAGCAGAGCTGGTGTCCCCATTGCACAGACAGGGACTGAGGCACAGAGGGGCTAAGTGACTTGCCCCAGGTCACACAGGGAGTCTGTTGCAGAGCATGTCTCCCAAGGCCTAGGGTCGTGCCCTGACCACTGCCCCCTGTCCTCTTGGCTCAGGCCCTGCCACTCCCTCACCAGGGTGGGGGGAGCTGTGCACAGGGCAGTGAAAAGTCAGGTACAAGGCTCCAGGTGTTGACGAATTAGCCCGAAGCAAAGTAGTATTTGCATGTGGGATTTTCAGCCGATCTTGCTGGTGTTTTTTGGAGGTTTTGTGCATCGCCTGTTGAGGCGCTTGGGCCTGCTCCCTTCTGAGCTGTGGTTTTAGGGTTTGATTTCACCAGGCAGAACAAAATCTGGGATCCAGCTCTCAGCTGGATCAGTGACAATGGAGAGGGACCCGGATTGTAATTACGCCTGTGTGAATCCGGTTACTCCAGATCCACACTGGATTAACTGAGATCAGGCTCGAGGCCACAAACCCCCAGGAAGGTCCCTGCTTTGCCTGGACGTGAATCCCAGGGGTCAAGATCGACTGGGAGAGCGAGGAGCCTTGTACAGACATCAGCCTCCGCTGGCCGGAATCGATAGCGCCCCCTCGAAGGCACCAGGGCTCCAGTAACTTACACCCGCTGAAGACGGGGGCTGACTCGAGCCAGTTCCTGTCTAGCTCTGTCCTGGGATCTGGGGGTCCTCGTGGAGATGGGGGTGCCTTTCCCCCCAAAGTCGCACTGCTTTAACAGAAATCAGGGTTGAAAGGGATTCAGTTACACTGGTGCAAATGCCTGTGCTGCCGTCCTCCCGCCGATTTCACCCGGTGTGCCAGAGACACGCGCATGCTGGGGGAGGCGTCGGGTTCACACAGGCCCAGGGCAGCCAGCTGCAATCAGAGGCAGAGCGCCCACCGGGGGACTGGCCTGATGTAAGAACACACCGCTAGCCTTGCTGTGCGGCTGGACGCTGCTGCTGCCACGGGTGGGACGAACGTTCCCCCACCGCGCCCAGTTCTGGTGAGGGATGCAAGCAGGGACAGGAGCAGCATCTACCTGGCTCGGGGAGGCACCAACCGGCTGGCTGTCGGTAGGGGACATTCTCAAAGCACTGCACAGCCCGGACAGGAGGCTGCCGAGCGTGGAGGGGTCTCTGTCACTGTAGTCCCAGCCCCCTCCCACGCACCCTGCTCTGCCCCCCACTGATCCCCGCCCGCCTCAGCGGTTGGGCAGGTTTCTCTCCTGTAACCGTTCTCTCTGTCCTGCCGCAGGCTGCGGGAAGCTGACGGGTGTCAGTAACCCCATCACCATCCGGGCGTCGGGATCCCGGTTCGGATCGTGGATGACCGACACCATGGCTCCCAGCGCCGACAGCAGGGTGAGTTCTGAGGGCTTGCGCTGGCGGGTGAGTGCCGGGCTGGGGCCGGGAAGAGTCCGGGGGCTGCCTCGCCTTCCCATGGTTCCTCTCCCCATGCAAGCCACCCACGTGGCTTGCATCACTCTGCAAAGCCTCAGACGGCTGCAGGCCAAGGCTTCCATGGCCGTTTTGGGTGCACACCGTGGAGGAAGGGGTCTGATCTCCAGCCCCCAAGTAGGGGGCAGCACCCGCAGTCGGGACCGGATCTCTCAGCAGCTCCTGACGCGCCACTCAAGGCAGGGTTTTCCCAGGAGCTCAGCACCCAGCGTGGATCTGCCGTGCTGGGCGCGTCAGACAATCTGGCCACTTATTCCGGTGCCTAAACAGCGGTTCTCAAACTTTTGAACTGGTGACCCCGTTCACACAGCCAGCCTGTGTGTGCGACCCCCTTATGAAGTAAAAACACTTTTTTTAAATTTAACTCTGTTATAAATGCTGGAAGTGGAGGCTGACAGCTCGTGACCCCCATGTAATAACCTCATGACCCCCTGAGGGGTCACGACCCCCAGTTTGAAAACCCCTGGCCTAAAGAATTGCTGGCCCCGATCCTGGACAAGGAGCTCTTGTGACAATTCCAGCCCCCCTCTGTCTATTTCCGTGCCCAGGGCCAGTCCAGCCTTTAATCCAGGCAATGGGAAACACACACCCCTTAAAAACCGCCTGTAACAGTGGCCAGAGGAGATGAGCCTGGCGGGGGGGGGGGGGGGGGGGTGACGCTCAGCCAGCTCTGAAATCAGGCACACCAGGCATTTCTATCATGGTGCCGCTTTAGTTCTTAAAACTTCGCCAAGCGTTCGGTCTGCAGAAAGAGCGAAAACCCGTTTAACGTTGTAGACTGTGGAGGGTGGGGAGAGCTAATAAAACTCTGGGAAACACCCGTAAAGGTGCAGCGTCTTCCTTCTGCAGAGCTCAGCGTCTCAGCGCAGCGAGCCCAGCAGAGCTCGAGAGAGGCAATTACTAGTGTAAAGAAATCCCAGTCCCCGTGAGAGATGCCAGCCCTTTTCGGCAGCCAAGCACCCCAGCACCCCAGCTTTTCTGCCAGGAGGGCCAGGGCTGCACGCTGGAGGATATTAACAATGTGGAGCAGAAGCAGAGGCTCCTGTTTCTAATTCCACATCTCTCTCATTAATTGTCTTTCTGTTGCACCTCCTGCAAACGGTGTTGGGTGCCCCCTAGCAGCGTGTCCCACGTGCGTAGCCGGAGAGTGAGCCTGGCGCTAGGAGTAACCTCTGGCCACACGTTGGTACAAAGCGGGTTAGACCCTCCGCTGGCATCACCTGGCACTGGGAACATGTACTAGGAAGGGGGTGGGGGCAGGGAAGCGTGCTGCATGCCCCCCGGCGATGGTGTCTTGAAGCCTAAAGATACCCTAGGCCTTGTTGACTTGGAAACTGGGGCCAGACTAACGCCAACGGCTGCAGCTCGCGCCGTGAGTTACTTCAGTGCAGGATCACGCGTGGCCGCGTGCAGGGGGAATCGGGGCCTTACTTCTCTGTATGTCCTTCCTTGGTTATATGAGGGACGCCCCTGCTGGCCATGCAGGCCTGTAGCCAGGGCCTTGTAAACACAGCCAGAGGCGTGCTGGAGCCGGTGGCAGAGCTGTTCCCGTTGTAGCAGGCTGGCTGCAGGGGGCGGGGCTCCATGGGGCTGTGCATCGCACCTGGGGACACGTCTGCTAGTGATGGGTGCTGCCTCAGAAGCAGGATTGGGGGAGCGGGGAAGTTACCCAGAGGGGCGCATGGTTCTGTGCATTTCCCGGTGGCGATGCACCTGGCCCCGCATGCCTGGGGAGCTGGCGTTTTGCAGAGGGTGTTTGCTCTCCGCTCCATGCAACGGTGCTTCACTGCCCTGGCCCTTCCAGGCGAGGGCTGTTTGTGTAGGGATGGTGCCAGCTGGAGCAGACGGCCAGCCCTGCACACCCACCCCCTGCCACACACAGCCCAGCCCCGGGCCCCAGAGGAGAGCAGAGGCTGCGTCCAGGCAGCTGTGGGACTGCGCTAGACCAGGCCCTCCACACTCAAGCCAGTGGTGGAGTCTTGCCAGAGCTGGCGCAATGTTATGTTGCTGCCCGCATGTGGGTGCTGCTCCCCGCGCGCTGCTCATCCAATTTTTCGTGTTAATCAGTGACCCTTGGAGCCCAGAGCCTCCGGGCTTGGAGGAGTCCTCGGCAACCCCCACCAGCTGCAAAGGCCATAAGCTGTCAAAGAGAGGGACTGAACCTAGTGCTTGAGGACGTGAAACTGGGAGCCAGGACTCCTGGGTTCTATTCCTGCATCGAGGGAGGGAAGCCAGGACTCCTGGGTTCTATTCCTGCATCGAGGGAGGGAAGCCGGGACTCCTGGGCTCCAGCCCTGACTTGAGGAGAGGGGTCTGGGTTTAGAGCAGGGAACTCTTGGATTCTTTCCCAGCACTTGGGCAAGTCACTTTTCTCTGGGCCTCAGGACAAGCATCATTCCCTTGTCTCCTTTTCCTGTTCAGACCGGCGGGGCTGTCTCTCGCTCTGCGTCGGCAGCACCCAGCACGTCAGGGCCCGATGCTGGCGATACTACAGGGGTGACCCCAAGAATTGCTTAGTGGGTGTGTCGTCGCACAGCAGTGCTGTCCCAGCACCCACCCGAAGCAGAGCGAAAGCACACCCGGCGTGGCTGGTAACCAATGGAGATGTAGCCGGGGCTGCTGGTCATTTGAATTCATGAAGGAAGAGAGGCTTCCAGGAGGCCAGAGTTCAGGCCACCGTAGCTCTGGATCTGCGTGGGAGCGTGGCCGGTGCTGGCAGCTCGAGCTGCCTGGCTCATTAGCAAGGGCTCAGGATGGATGGGAGAGCTGCGTGTCACTGCAAATGGCACGTTTTTATGTATGGCTCGGGGGAGCGGCAGGGGCTGATGGATGGCCGCTGGGAGAAATTGGATTTCTAACATGCGGCAGAGCAATTGGCCTTTTATTGATTGTGGGGTTTGCGTTTTCAAACCAGATGGGCAGAGGCCTGGGGGAGTCTCAAAGGACCAAACCAGCCCCCAAGCCCCAGTGACTCTCCCCAGCATCCAGTGGGGATTGGGCATCCTTTGTGCCTGGACTCCGGGCTCAGCCCGGCGCTGGCGCTCGGGGAGCAGGGCTGGCTGGGCCAATTGGGGGTCAGTGGCATTTCCAGCCACAACGTAGAACTGTGCTAAGATTGGGGGTGCGAGCGCACGGGGCTCCGTTCTCTGCTGCCCTGGGCCTCGTGTCCCCAGTCAGCACCCTGCTGGGGGGGCCACTCACTTTCACTGGCATACATGGCTGTGCAAGGGGCCGGGCGGTGGGTCGGGCCCCTGGGGCCAGATCCTCAGCTAGCACAAATGGGCGTAGCCTTCGTAAAGTCCCCGGGGCTGCCGTGTGTTACACCCCTTCCTCCCCTATTCCCTGGGGCCTGAAACAGGCATGGAATAACGCCCAAGGCCAGCAAGCCAGCCAGCACCAGGCCCTGCCCCCCCCCTCCCCCCCGACCGGCCTGTGGGGAATCGTCTGCTCCCCAGTCCTCGTTGGATTTCTCTCTCCCTATTGCTGGGAGACCCCGAACGCTGCGGCAGCGACGCACCCAGCAGAGCGTCCTGTTTGCAGCGGCGTGGGGCAGGGCCACGTCTCTCTGCCGTGGAGCGGCAAGCGCTGGGACTGGCCCAAGAGCTGCAGGGTGCGTGCCGGGCCCGGTGCCCAGGGGCAGAGAGCTTCTTCCCCTCACTGCTCATGCTGGGGCCAAGCAGCGAGGGCAGGGATGGCTTATTCAGCCTCCCCTCATCCAGGCAGGGCGGGACTCTTCTGTCAAGTCCCTTCGCCCGGGCTCTGCACGTCTCCTGTTAGTGACACTCATCCCGCCGAGATCAGGGGCCGCCGGCCGCGTCGAGCCTGGCCTGCGCGAGGTGCTAGCACAGAGTGCTCAGCGCTTCTTGTGAAAGCGACGGAGACCTTCAGCTTCCATTAAAAAAACAGCCCTGGGGGTTACCGGATGGACCCCGGAGACCTCGAGATCCAGGCAACGGAAAAGAACCCGAAGGGTTCGTGTTAAAAGCAATCGCCTGGTTTCGGGGCCAGACTCGGGAGTGTTCACAGACCCGTGGCTGCCTGTCACGTGGGTTGCACAGGTGGAGATGACGGCAGTAAGCCCTGCTGAGGAGCCGGGGTCCCTCAGCTCGGCCAGAAGCTGGAGCTGGCGTCTCTGCCCGGCTCTCTCCTGTTTCCACCTGAGGTTTAATGCGTGGAGCTGCCGTTCAGCAGGCAGGGCCTTTGCCAATAGACTTTACTGGGGGTCTACGCGGGGCCCAGCATTGCGGGGCTCAGGGGGGCGCTCGCGCCCGCTCCCCTTTCATTCTTCTCTAAACATTTAAGCCGGTGTGACAGGCCGGGGGGCTGCCGGCTGGGTTAGCCCCGGCTTGGCCGGCCCCAAAGGCTCCTGCCTGTACTCAGCCTGGGCTGCAGCTCCAGGAATTCATGAAACCTCCAAGTCCTGCTCTGGCGTGGGGAGCTGCCCAGGCAGGCAGGGCTGGGAGCCCGGGGAGTCATTGCTCCGTGCGGGGAGGGAGCGGCGTGGGGGAGGCGGCCGTGCTGATGCCGCTGCAGCGCAGGGGCTGGAAAGACGCCCAGGGGCTGGGGGGGCCCAGGCCTTGTGCTGGGTCGCACACGGGGTGAGGGGCCCAGGCTGCACACGGGGTTGGGGGCCGGGGGGGTCTGGGCCCCACACAGGGGTGAATTTCCCCCGGGATCCACTGCCCCCCTCTAACCACGTGGCTGGTCTCTCCCGCCCAGGTCTGGTACATGGACGGTTACTACAAGGGGCGCCGGGTGCTGGAGTTCCGGACCCTGAATGACTTCATCACGGGCCAGAACTTCGTGCAGCACCTGCTGCCGCACCCCTGGGCCGGGACGGGCCACGTGGTCTTCAACGGCTCCCTCTACTACAACAAGTACCAGAGCAACATCGTGGTGAAGTACCACTTCCGCTCGCGGAGCGTGCTGGTGCAGCGCAGCCTGAACAGTGCCGGCTACAACAACACCTTCCCCTACTCCTGGGGGGGCTTCTCCGACATCGACTTCATGGTGGACGAGAACGGGCTGTGGGCGGTCTACACCACCAACCAGAACGCCGGCAACATCGTGGTGAGCAAGGTGGACCCGCAGACGCTGGAGATCCTGCGCAGTTGGGACACTGGCTACCCCAAGCGCAGTGCTGGCGAGTCCTTCATGATCTGCGGCACCCTCTACGTCACAAACTCCCACCTGGCCGGGGCCAAGATCTATTTTGCCTACTACACAAACACTTCTAGCTACGAGTACACGGACATCCCATTCCACAACCAGTACTCCCACATCTCCATGCTGGACTACAACCCGCGGGAGAGGGTGCTGTACACGTGGAACAATGGCCACCAGGTCGTGTACAACGTCACGCTCTTCCATGTCATAAAGACTTCGGGCGAGTTGTGAAACCGCTGCCAGACTCGGTTCTTCGCTCTTTCTTTTTTTACACTTCGGGATCGACCGTTCTTTTCATGAAGCAAAGCCCAGAGGTTCTTCTTTGTGTTTTTTTTCTTTCTTCCTGTGGTTGACATGACGCATGGATCTCGTCTGCTTTCATTGGAGCCAAGGCCAATTATTTTATTTTATTTTATTTTATATTTGGTGGCAAATAAAAATGATCTCTTTGACATTTAATGGAGCTTGTGCCTTTTCTTTCCGGTTGTGGCCATGCCTCTCTGCTTCTGTGCAGGGGACGCGGGATTCTAATTCCCGTGGGGAATTCACCCCTGTAAATATAGAAATACGTGAGAGTTGCACACAAACATTAAAAAGTGCATTATACACCTAGTGTATATAACCAGAGGGGTGAGAAATGTAAAAATTCGACAGCCAAAGTTAAATATTGAAATAATAGCAGCCGTTAAGCTGAGCACCGAAGCACACACGTACCCAGCTAGAATAATGGTAAATGTAAAAATGAGAGAGATAAAATGTATACAACTCAAATGATAAATGTTAAAAATGATACTTGCAAGTAAAATACTGGCAAGCGTTAGAAAGGATCGATTTTAAAATGCTCTATGGGTAAACTACTGGTCAGTATGAAAACCCAGACATAAAAATACGATAACAGAACTAGCACCTTGTTATTATTGAGTTATTCCCATGTCACCCAGAGTCCTCGCTGGTGGCTGCGTTAGGCTGACTGCGCCACGGATTGTAACATTTCTGTTCTCTTGTAGTAGTTCTGCGCAGAGGGACCAGCACAGCGGGGTCTGGCCCGTGACTGGGGCTTCCAGGCACTACTGTAATACACCCAATACATGCCGTACGGCGTCTACACAATGGGGTCTTGCTCCAGGACTGGGGCTCCTTGGTGGTACCCCTCTACAGCTGATAACATGCATGGGGCGTACGTGGCGTCTGGGCCTCTGGCTGCCCCCCATACACGGGGTGTTTCTCCTCCTCAGCAGCGCCCAGCCTGACAGGGGCCCGATCCCGGTCTGTGTGTCTGGGCAGCGCCCGGCCTGATGGGGCCCCGATCCCGGTCTGTGTGTCTGGGCAGCACCTGGTGCGACGGGGCCCCGATCTCGGTCGCCGTGTGTCTGGGCAGCGCCTGGCCCGACGGGGCCCCGATCCCGGTCGCCGTGTGTCTGGGCAGCACCTGGTGCGACGGGGCCCCGATCCCGGTCTGTCTGTCTGGGCAGCGCCCGGTGCGACGGGGCCCCGATCTCGGTCGCCGTGTGTCTGGGCAGCGCCCGGCCTGACGGGGCCCCGATCCCGGTCTGTGTGTCTGGGCAGCACCTGGTGCGACGGGGCCCCGATCTCGGTCGCCGTGTGTCTGGGCAGCGCCTGGCCCGACGGGGCCCCGATCTCGGTCGCCGTGTGTCTGGGCAGCACCCGGCGCGACGGGGCCCCGATCCCGGTCTGTGTGTCAGGGCAGCGCCCGGTGCGACGGGGCCCCGATCTCGGTCGCCGTGTGTCTGGGCAGCACCCGGCGCGACGGGGCCCCGATCCCGGTCTGTGTGTCAGGGCAGCGCCCGGTGCGACGGGGCCCCGATCTCGGTTGCCGTGTGTCTGGGCAGCGCCCGGCGCGACGGGGCCCCAATCCCGGTCTGTGTGTCAGGGCAGCGCCCGGTGCGACGGGGCCCCGATCTCGGTCGCCGTGTGTCTGGGCAGCGCCTGGCCCGACGGGGCCCCGATCCCGGTCGCCGTGTGTCTGGGCAGCGCCTGGACCGACGGGGCTGAGGTCTCAGCTGGGGCCTCAAGGGTCTCTGGTAGTAAAACTGACTCCCGCTCAGTTAAGAGGACACTGTCTGGTCCTGGGCACTGCTGGATCTGCCTTGCTTGAGTCTGGCACATCCCATCTTTCCCTGCAGAACTGACTCCCTTTGCATTGGGAGCTCGATGTAAAGTGAATGGACGAGTTTAGCTGCGGAAACAGTGACATTTGGCCGGGGGCTGAATCGTGCCGTTCCCCGGTTGTTCTGTTTGCAGAGGCTGTTTGCTGGAGGGGTCCCTCATTTGGAGAGCAGGGAGGGAAGCCCCAGTAGGAGAAAGGCAAAGCCCACGTTCTCCAGGGGCCAGGCTCCAAAGCTCCCAGCACACGCAGGCTGCGGACAGGCTCACTGGGGTGCAGGGGATGGACGATGAACACAGACTGGCTCAGATACCCTGCGACGCTCGCTCAAACTCCTCTTTGCACCAGCAGCCTGGACCTGATCCCAGGATTAGCAGTGTGGGGGCAGTGGGGTGCCTGAGTGCAGCTAAACCCAGCTCTGAGGGATTATGTGCCGCCCACTCCTCGGCAAGCAATAATCCTCCAGCCTCCACTGCCAGGCCTTCCCCCGCACTGTCTGCCCGGGGACGCTCCCAGCGCGGCAGAAAAGGCTCAGCACAACCGCCTGGACACTTGTTAGCCTGCGAAGACGCTGTCGCTTGTTGGTGTGATCAGGAGAGCGGCACTCGGCGCCACAGGAGGGCGCTGGGCCCTGGCTCAGGCCCAGCATCATGCCTGGGTTTGTCCCCAATGGATTTATTCTCACTGGGCCGGTTCTCGAGAGCCACATCTGCTGTATGGCCCCCGACGAGGCTGAGGGCCAGACAATTTCACTCCAGCGGGTCCCTGCCCCCCAGGGACTAGAGATCCAGCCAGTCGCAACGCCGCTGTCCTGGCTGCGCCTAAACCGAGCCACCGGCTTCCAATAGCCGCCCCAGCTCGGCTCGGGAGGGCGACGGAGGGGCTCCTAGGGCGCTCATGCGGCTCTGTGCTCAGAGCGATGGAAACCCGGCGGCTTGGCTAGCCAGAGGCGGCCATGTGGGGCTGGAGGAGATAGAGGCGGCTGTGTGGCCCGTGACGCAGTCGAGCGGGACTCCTGCCCTGGGCCAGACCTGGCTCCTTAGCGCAGCCTGGCAGCACTGATGCCTGTGCGCTCTGGTGCCATGTGTGCTGAGTCCCTGTACCAGCCCGGGCCACGTGCCATCTCCCTCCCCCTCCTCCCGTGACCCCGCCAGGTGTGGCCTGTCTGAGCCGGAGCCGGGCGTGCCAGAATCGGGGGTCACTGGCGCCCCCTTGCTGCCGTGTAAGTAATACGTGTCACCCCCTGGCAAAAGGCTCAGCCAGCCCCATGATCGATCGATCGATCTATCTATCCTCATGGACACCCCATCTGTCTGTCTATCCCCATCCCCCCTCTATCTATCTAGCCCCATCCACCCCCCCATCTATCCATCTATCCCCATACACCCATCTGTCTGTCTATCCCCATCCTATCTATCTATCTATCTATCCCCATACACCCTCTATCTATCTATCTATCTATCTATCTATCTATCTATCTATCTATCTATCTATCTATCTATCTATCTATCTATCTATCTATCTATCTATCTATCTATCTATCTATCTATCTATCTGCCAAGTCTGTATTCTGAACCAATGGTCCACTTGGTGAGGCCGAGGGCTGAAGTGCAAAGTAATTAGTGACCCTGGGCCAGGCCCTGCCCAGGATAAGGTATTTGGGGTGGGGGGCCAGGCCTGGTGCTGGGCCCACAGCCGGTTCCTAGGAGTAACTTGCTTGCAATCAGGGCCCCTGGGAGGTGATTCTGTTCCCTGATGCTTGTTCGTGCCGCAGCCGGGCTGGGCTTGCAGGACTGCGCTGGCTGCAATCACCCTGCCAGCTCCAAAGGGCTTCATTGCTCTGTATGACGCAGTGCCAGGACGCGGCTCCGGTATTCCAGGGCGCATTAACGGCCCATCTTCACCAGCTGATGCGCCACCAGCCTGTCTGAGGGCCTGGTGGGTGCTGGAGCTGTGGTTTATGGGCTTGTTTAATGCACCGCGTTCCAATGCCAGGGATATTATAACCGCGCTGGGGAACATCAGAAAAGGGAGAGAATTTATAAATAGCTTCTTCCTCAGAAGAACCAGACCAGAAGGGCCACTGGGTGGAAGGAGCAGGCGAGGAGTTGTAGGTAGCTGTGGTGTCTACAACCGCTGACCGAGGCTGGGGCCATGCAGAGTGACAGATGGTCCTGGCTCCCAGAGCTTCCCCTCTAAACCGACCAGCCAAAGGCAGAGGTGTGGGACCGAGCCCCAGCAAAGCGGTGGTGACTTGCCCACGGCCCCCCGGGGGGTTGGGGGCAGAGCTGGGAACTGAAGGCAGCTCTCCCAAGTCAGGTCAGTACCTTAACCACACGCCGGCTCTGAGCTGAGGCTGAGATAAATGGGACTGCAGCAGTGCATGTAGCCTGCGCTAGAGCCGGGCAAACCACAGAGCAGGATTGTTTTTCTTTTTAATTGATTTTGGTGAAGGGTGACGTCTGCAGGGAAACAATTACCCAGGCTGTCAGGGACGGCCAATGAATAAGGGGGATTCAGGGCCCAGCTCATTTCTGACGAGCTGCGTCCCCAGCCGAGTGACAGTCAAGGGGGATCCTCACCTCAGCAACCACTGTCCCCTCCTCCCCTTTCCGCGTGGGCCTCTCTCCTTGGTGTTTAACCGTGAAGGAGACGTTTGCTGGGGCCGCCAGCCCTGATGTTGCTAGTGGATTTCAGCTGGTACCAGAGAATCTCTCTGCGCGGAGGCAACCCCCCCGTACCAGGGACTCGCAGTGAGACTGTCCTGATCCATGCGCACCCCTAGCGTGGGAGCACGGCCATTAGCCAAAGACTGATGTAAGCCCCATACCGGGGGCTCTGAGGACTACGGGTATTTAGGTTGTTCAGCTCCCAGGGAAACTAATGGGAGGATCTGGACCTAAGCTGTCTCTATCCTGCCCCCTGCTGGTGTCTAAGGGAAAAAGTGGAGCGGGCCCAGGCTTCATTTGCATTTTTGTTACCCACCATCCCACTGTGAAAGTTTTGGTCATTTTGGTAAAAATTCATTTAAGTTTGGAGTGGTGAGGAATGGAATTCGGTTCTCCTGAATGTGCAGCAAAAGGGCCAAAGAACAGTATGAAATATACCCTGAGTGAGGGGTCGCCCTAACCATAATCCCAGTCGTGCACAGCTGGGCCGTGGTGTGTGGCTAGCAGTAAAACAGGAAAGGGTTGTCATGTGAGTGCTGATTCTCTCAGGTAAGGGGTTTGTTGGGTTAGTTTGTTTTCATTGTTTGAATGAGTTAGTAGGGGTGAGAGGGAGGCTGGTGGAGTGGTTATAGACACTAGTTTAGGACTTGGAAGCTAGGGTCCCCTTTTCTGTGTTGTAGACTGTGCATGATCTTGGTTAAGGCTCTGAGTTCAGCCCTTGTGAGGCTTAGTTCCTGCTTATAAAGTGGGACTAGCAGCCTGGGCCTGGCTCACGCAGAGCAGTGACGTTGAACAAACGTTGCAAGGTGGGTGCATGGGTGTTGTGGTGCTGGGTGCAAGGTTGCCAAGCCAGCTCCTCGAGGAGGTAACATGGCAGTGATCACGGAAGGGGGATGAGCTGAGCCTGCAGCCACACCATAGGGTGAGACTGGGCAGGAGGAGCCAGAAAGCTCTGAACAGCTGCTCCTGTGAACCGGGTACCAGGTGGAGGAGGTGGGCTGAGAGTTCAAGGGACTCCTGGCACATCAGCCTGGGTTTCCTTAGCCCGAGGCCGTAATCATCTCTCGAGTTTCCCATATTCTCCTCTGGCGTTTCATTTCCCCTGTTCTGTGGGCAGCATGGCCAGGATGGGGCGGGCGACCAGAGCACTGGGTTGCATTTATTTCATTCTCAGAGCAGGAGTACCAGGGAGACTGGCTAGCGGCTCCAGCCAGCCTTGTTAAAGGGCCCCTCGAGGCTGCCGGGCCCCTTGGCAGAAGGGTTTCCGGTAGAGCCTAGAACTTGCCAGCCGTGACTGAGCTGAGAGTGAACGGCTCTGCTCTGAGAGACCTGGCGCCCGCTGGCTTTAGGGTACCGCGGGGTCGAGTTTCTAGCGGCTGCGCTACTCGACTCGGGGGGGGGGCATCGCAGGGGGGGTTTTGGTAGGAAATCCACCCTGAGGATTGTTTCCTGGGCACACAGCAAGAGAACAGTCTGGTGCTTAGCAGCATGTTGCTCATCTCTGCAGCTGGAAATATCTGACATGGGAGGCAGAAACTCTCTACACACCCCGTCCAAAGAGGCAACTGTTTCTCCCCGGGAGGCTGCCCTGTCTCAGGCAGCGTGCTGTGGAGGAATGGGCACAGGGCCAGGAGGCAGGTGGCTTTGAGTTCCTATCCTGCCTCTGTTCTGTGACTCAGTTTCCCAGTCTGTACTGTGGGGATATTAACAATGCAATAGTACCTAGGGGCCCTAATCAAAGACTCGAGCTCCACTGTATCAGGTGCTCAGAGAATGAACAAACAGTCTCTGCCCCACAGGCCGGTGCAGTGGGTCCCCAGTCTCCTCTAGGGGTGACCGTGATGGTGACATCTCACAGGAGTGGGCTGGTGGAGATCAGCTAACTAATGCCCACACACTGCTTTGACCGCGCAAATTGTTGTCATTCGCACTACGGCAGTACAACCAAAATCAGCCCCCCGTAACGCCAGGCGCTGCACGCACACCTGGCAAGACAGCCCTGCCTCAGAGGCTGGGCTGTCTTGCCAGGTGTACACCCTGACTCGATGGGAGAGAGGCCAGCGACACGCGGCAGCACTGGGACTAGAACCCAGGTGTCCTGGCTTCCAGCCCAGTTCCCTACCCACTGGAGCAGACATACTAAGTAACGTCCTCCTCAGGCGTCTGCGACCGCTGCTCAGTGTCTGAGGGAATAACCAGTCTAACGCTGTCGTCATCTCTGGGGGCTCAGTCTCCCATGATAAAATCTCGGGCAGGTCTCGGCTCAGTGGCTCCTGTTGGGCTGAACAAAACTTAAATGGGTCCTTTAAAATCCATTTGTGGCTTTTATTGCTATTTAGCGCAAGATTCAGCTTTGGGTTCAGCCGTTTTTGATACGGCAGCTATTGCAAATTAATGTCATCCAATGGGATGGCTACCGTTCTGGGCGGCCGCGCGGGGGCTCGAAGGGAGGCTCTGGCCCAGCAGCACTAAGACAGGAACATGCTGGGTTTAAGGGCAGCTCACATGGGCCGGAGGGGTGGGGGTGGGGGTCTGCAGAGAGTAATTCTTTCAACGCTAGCTGCTTGCAAGGCACCCAGCGCCTGAGGCCAGTTATCAAGGACGTAACAGCCCCACCCCGAGGGGTGACTGGGCCGGGGGGGTGCGTTAGACCTTCAGGCTCCCATCAGAGCTGGAGCCCGGGAGTGGACGCTGGACTCCTGCCAGATCTGCTCTAGAGGCAAGTGGGATTATTTTGGGGCCATGTCGGGCCGCAGGTCACAGCTGTCCCTCTGGCCTCGGAATCTCTGACAGCCGGACTCCGAAGGGAGGTTCAAGGCACCTTCAGTCAGTGACTGGCTTGTGCTGCAGCCGCGCGGGTGGGCAGGCGGCTCTGGGGGTCGCTGACAGCGGGGGGGCAGGCGCCCTTCCCCTCTCCGGCACTGCTAAGGCCAGTCGCAGAGATGGCCCCCGCGTTAGCGGAGCTGGGTGGGCCCCAGCACCCAAATGCACTTGGCCTTTGCAGCGAAGGCAAAGGGTGAATAGGCCAGGGTGGCTGCCCCCTGGGGTGACCAGATGTCCCGATTTTATAGGGACAGTCCCAATTTTGGGGTCTTTTTGTTATATAGGCTCCTATTACCCCCCACCCCTGTCCCGATTTTTTTACACTTGATGTCTGGTCACCCTACTGCCCCTGGCTGTGGGGCTTTTGTTGTGGGGGCAGACGGGGGGAGCTTGCCCAGTCGGTGTAACCAGCAGGATCCAGCCTCTAGGGCTGAGAATCCAGAACCTTTCGCTAGCGCCGACTGGGGGGGGGCGTGTGGGGAAGGGAACGGAGTCCCCTCGGCCAGCACAGGGAGTCGGCAGCAGCAGCCTGGCTTGGCAGAGATAATGGATTCTTCCACGAGACAGAGCATTGATATTAAGGAGGCTGTGAATAATTCAGGATAAAAGTTTAATTATTTACAAAACAATTAGCAGTGGAGGAGCGGCTGGGGAATAGCCGGCCTGGCCCAGACTCCAGCCATGGGGCTAGAGGTGGGGGAGGCCGGGTTCCCTTCCCAGCTGCAGTGGCTGCTTGCAGAGCAGTTCTAGCCCGAGCGGCAGGGGAGCTGGAACAGTTTGTGCAAGGGGGGTGCCGAGAGTCACTGAACCAAATTGTAACCCTTGGGGGCGATGGGAACGGCTGCCCCCCAGCGCCGCTGTAGAGAGGTGGGGGGGGAACGAGGCCTGTGACTGATTTCCGTGCTCAGGGCTGTGAGGCAGGAGAGATCCCTCCAAGCCAGGATGCCGCCAACCTGCTTCGGTGCCTGGAATCTCAGCCTGGTTTCACCTGCCTCCTACGTCATCAGCGGGGAGACATCCTGCAGAACAGCCCCCAGGCCCCCCTCTCCCCGGATCGGCTCCTCCAGATGCCTGCTCACCATTCCTCCGGCTTTCTCTCGCCAACAGCAACATGCTACCGGTCTCCGAACCCCTTCGTTTGCAAGCAGGGAAAACCCCTCAGTCCACCTGGCTTATCTCTGAGCAGCCATGCGGCCTATTGCTTTGGGCGGTAGCTTTACTACCGAAAGGGGCTGGAACGGATCCTTTCAGAGCCCGCAGGAGGGTGCGAGGCACAGGCCTGTCTGTGGTGGTCTCTGGATCAAAGCCCGAGAGTACCACTGGCACCGCATAACAGTAGTGCAATGTCTGCACCATCGACAGTGAGCAGCACCACACCGGGCAGGCAGAACTTATCCTTTGGTGGGGCTGAGGAGAACATAACGGCCATACTGGGTCAGACCAAAGGTCCATCCAGCCCAGTATCCTGTCTACCGACAGTGGCCAATGCCAGGTGTCCCAGAGGGAGTGAACCTAACAGGTAATGATCAAGTGATCTCTCCCCTGCCGTCCATCTCCATCCTCCGACACACAGAGGCTAGGGACACCATTCCTTACCCGTCCTGGCTAATAGCCATTAACCTCCATGAATGTATCCAGTTCTCTTTTAAACCCTGTTAGTCCTAGCCTTCACAACCTCCTCAGGCAAGGAGTTCCACAGGTTGACTGTGCACCCCCAGTTCAACTCCTGTGCGCATCTAGTGCCTCCCAGCCCCAGGGCTGGGGGCTCCCTACAGTTTATGCTCCAGGGCTGCCCCCCCCCCTTTTTAGAGCCTAATTTGCCACTTCCCTGCAACTTGTGCCCCCGTTTGCACTGGAGCCAGGGGGATGTCAGGCCCTGCTGTTCTGCTCTGGATGTGCTTGGCACTTTGCACTGGTGGAAATGGTGGCACAATGAGGTGCAGGCCAATGGTGAATCTGGCCCGTATATTTATTGGGAACACTTTTCCCTGGCTTTCCTAGAATGCTGTGGGCTCCTGATAGCACCAGCTGCTTGTGGGCTGAGTTCTGGACCCCTCCCTTATCCTGATGCTGGGCCGCGTTTGGATTGAAGCGAGGAGAGGCTGGCTGGTCCATGGCCTGTTGGCTCCCCGCTCAAGGGGGGATAAGCGGCTAATCCCTGCTAATCCCATTATGTGCTTATGTGCTGGAGAAGCAGCTGGGAGGGTTTTGGAGACCGGAGACCTGGGCACTCTGCTCAGATGTTGGTGAGAGCCCGGCTCCTTCCCGCCTCTGTGCTGGGCTGGCTTGTGTTTGCCGCGGCCTCCTTTAAATGCAAAATTTAATCCAATTGACGAGGAATCGGCAAGTTGGGACAGAGGAGGCAGCGCTTGGGATGCCCGAGCAATGTCCAGCCCTCCACGTGCTGCAGGGCCGCGTCCAGGGACAGAAATCCAAGTACTCAAGTTGCAGGCAGAGAGATTTTTATCTCTGCCACTGACACTCTCTCTGTGACCTTGGCTACGTCATCTACCCACCTGCCCCTCAGTTTCCACCCATGAGAACTAGGGACTCCTGTCCTGGGCGTTGGTGTCAGCAATTGTAATGCACGCCGAGAGCCGTAGGTTAAAGCACGTGTGCGCTCGCGGATGCTGTGCGCAAAGCTGTGGGCTGCACACGGGAGATTTCGGTTCAATTCCTGGCTCTGCTGCAGCGGGAGACTCTCTCTCTGGGCCTGGTCCACAGAAGGGGGCCCATGCTCCTTCCACACGCGAAGCTAAATTCATGTCTCTGCAGATGTGTCAACCCCGCAGCTGGGAGGCGCCATTTCCAGTCTGCAAAGACCTGCACTAGCACCTAAAAATAGTTGCCTGGCCACCGCAGCTGGGGCGAGCCTCCTAATCCCCTGGGTGTGCACGCAGGCAGCCCCGCTGTCATTTTAGGTGCCAGGGCTAGTGGGGATGTGTCTGGGAATGGCCCTCCCAGCTGCCCTGGGGCTCGGGCGGAGGGTCCCCTGGCGAGAACGCTGCAGTGGCTTGGCTCTGTCAGGCCAGCGGCGGGGGAAACGGTGCAGATGCAGGCAAGGTGCAGGAGCAGGGACATGGGCTAGGGGGGTATTGAAGGAAGCAATCCAGCACACCCCTCTCCTCCCTCAAACCAAAGCGCTACACTGCGGCCAGGGCTTTCCCTCCTCGGCAGCTTCCTCTTCCTCCCGTCGGGCTTGCTCCAGCCTGACCAGGGCTCTTGTCTCTCAGCACCTGGGGGACTCCCGGCAATTCTCACAGAGGCTGGGAAAAGATCTGCCGAGCAGGGGCGCAGCACTCCGACCTGTGGCCAGCCTAGCGTCCCCGGCAGGAAATGCCTCGTCTCACAGCCCCATTAAAAGGCAGGGACATTTCGGAGTCCGAACTGGGGATTTTTTAGCAGCCGTAGAGAGGTTTGGCTTTGTTTGTTCTGGCTCTGGAGTGGGCAGTGCCCGTACTGGCCAAAGCAGCGGACGAGTCACCAGGAGCTGGGCCTCTTTCTCAGCTTTCCTGGAGGAGTAAGCCGATCGTCGTGGGTCTGGGGACAGTCGCACCTGTCAGGCTGACGGCTGGCTTCCTGGGACGAGATCTCAAGTTGGGTTGTTAAAGGTAACAGTGTTGGCACAATACACTTAGGTTTACACAGGGCAGTTGTCTTGGGACGCGCAATATTTTGATTTAAAAACCCGCCAATCCCATGGCACACGTTGAATGGTTAAAAGCCGGCTCAGCGAACTGACAGGTGCCCTAAGGTAACTGTCCACAGGGAATCCTCACTGCACGGGTGTGTCCCCAGGGGCAGTCCAGCCTGGGTCACTTCTCTGTTGAACGGCCAGACTGGGTCAGACCAAGGGTCCATCCAGCCCAGTCTCCTGTGACTGACAGCGGCCAGTGCCAGGTGCCCCAGAGGGAACAAACAGACCATCACATGCTCCGTCCCCGTCGTCTGGCTGTGTGACGGGGTGCTCACCCCACCCCCAAAGGGGTAATTTACAGTGGCTCAGGAGGGGCGAAGTAACCCACTAGGCTGCACCTGGGGGGAGCCCTAGGCCTGATGGAGAAGCACTAATTGAAGGTGGAGCCCAGAGGCAGGGGCTGGCAGAAAGCCAGGCAGCGAGAGCAGAAGGGGCTGCTGTGCTGGTGCCATCTGTGACAGATCAGGGAGCGGGTGGATTTGACCTGGGAATGTTGCAGGGGGGTTACACTGGGGATGGGGGACTTCCCTTGCAGGAAGCTACCTGAGCTGTAACCTGACCCAGGAGGGGGCTGGGAGAAGTGACACCTGCCCGGGAGAGGGACAAAGGAGAGGAGGAGCTGAGGGGAGGGGGGAGAGAGATGCTGGAGGAGTTTTTAGTGTCAGTTTGGGCTGGGTGGTGCAACGCAGGGAACCCCAAGCTGGGGTCTAAGCTCCCTGAACCCCCCAGAAGGACTTGATTGAGGGGTCCTGGTTGTACCTACACGCCCTGCTTGGGACTGTGTTCCTGTCGCCTAATAAACCTTCTGTGTTACTGGCTGGCTGAGAGTCCCGGGGAATCGCAGGAAGCCGGGGGTGCAGGGCCCGGACTCCCCCACACTCCGAGACACTCTCCCTGCTGGAAGAGGGTGTCCAGTTCTGGGGGGACGGAGGCTGATAGATCGGAGAGGGCTCAGAGAAGAGCTACGAGAAGGATTAAATTACACCGGACCCTCGCTGGAACGCGCGTCTATATAGCACGAATTCGCATATAACGCGGTCATGGCCATGGATCCCAAATTTAATTACTTTCATTGAAATACATTTTAATGTGGTTAACGTGGTCCCGCACGTGGATCCCAAATCCCGCGTTCTAGCAAGGGTCCAGTGTATTAGTCGCGAAGCTTCATCTAGTGAGAAGGTTCGGGGGTGACTTGATGCCAGTCTATAAATAGCTAAATATGTCAACGGGTCCGTCTAGCCGGGGAGGATCTAACCTGAGCCAACGGCTGGAAGTTGAAGCCAGACAAATTGTGACTGGAAATCGGGTGTTAATTTCTCTCACCGTTCAAAATTAACCATCGGAACAACTTACCCAGGGTTGGGGTGGATTCTCCAATGCTGACCACATCAAGCCTGGCTGTTTTTCGGGGAGAGCTGCACTAGGAACGATTCTGGGCCGGTGCGATGCCGGAGAGCTGCCTAGCTGATCCCAGTGGTCCCTTCTGGCCGTGCTAGCGGCGAGTGAGTCCTGCCAAGCGCTCCTTGTCCCGCTCCCAGCCCTGGCTTTGGTCAGGCCAGAGCCTGGCGCAGCAGGACTTGCTGGAGCAGGGGGGTTCTGGCCTAGGGGCGCTGAGTGCAGGGTGTAGATAAATCTCTGCATTAAGCATTTTCACATAACTTTCATATGACTTTGTATTATGCCTCTATTTCCATACAACTTTGTATCAGATCCTTATATAGAAAACTTTGTATTGAGCCTTGGTATAATGTTAAAAAAAAGTATTTTTGCTAGGAGTAGAATAAGATCTCCCCACTAGGGTGACCACACAGCAAGTGTGAAAAATCGGGACGGGGGTGGGGAAGTAATAGGCGCCTATATAAGACAAAGCCCCAAATATCGGGACTGTCCCTATAAAATCCGGACATCTGGTCACCCTACTCCCCACCCCCTTGTAATCAATTGCCCTGTTGAATGAACGAGGTGTGAATGAGGAAGGCGTGGAAGGCAGCACCTCCAGACAGCTGCAACAGTTGGAGAGGGGATGGAAGCCAGACCCAAGGACAATAAAACTTGTCAAGTGGGCTCACTAAAGAAGAGCAGACATATTGACCGCCTGGGGGGTTAGAAGTGAGCACCTTCTTTTGAAAACACCCTCTTTGAACAGCATTGGGACAACACCCAGAAAGAAGCAGCACAAAGGACCAACAGACACAGATACAGGTTTTTAATCTGGTATAGATTTGCATGAGAGGGAAGCTGCTATAAATGTGAGGTGTCTTGCAGAGGACCCTGGGTCTCGTCTTGTCAACATGGGAGCATCGATCCGGATCAGCAGAAGCCCGGCTCCACCCCTCCCCCATCTAACTGACTTGGCCAGTGAAGTTAAGGGGAGCAACTAGTTGGTAACAACAAGACGGAGAGTGTGTGTGTGTGTGTGAGTGTGTGAGTGCCTGAATGTAATATCTCATATGCATATAGATTCATAGATTCAAGGACTGGAAGGGACCTCGAGAGGTCATCGAGTCCAGTCCCCTGCCCGCATGGCAGGACCAAATACTGTCTAGACCATCCCTGATAGACATTTATCTAACCTACTCTTAAATATCTCCAGAGATGGAGGTTCCACAACCTCCCTAGGCAATTTATTCCAGTGTTTAACCACCCTGACAGTTAGGAACTTTTTCCTAATGTCCAACCTAGACCTCCCTTGCTGCAGTTTAAGCCCATTGCTTCTTGTTCTATCCTTAGAGGCTAAGGTGAACAAGTTTTCTCCCTCCTCCTTATGACACCCTTTTAGATACCTGAAAACTGCTATCATGTCCCCTCTCAGTCTTCTCTTTTCCAAACTAAACAAACCCAATTCTTTCAGCCTTCCTTCATAGGTCATGTTCTCAAGACCTTTAATCATTCTTGTTGCTCTTCTCTGGACCCTTTCCAATTTCTCCACATCTTTCTTGAAATGCGGTGCCCAGAACTGGACACAATACTCCAGCTGAGGCCTAACCAGAGCAGAGTAGAGCGGAAGAATGACTTCTCGTGTCTTGCTCACAACACACCTGTTAATACATCCCAGAATCATGTTTGCTTTTTTTGCAACAGCATCACACTGTTGACTCATATTTAGCTTGTGGTCCACTATAACCCCTAGATCCCTTTCTGCTGTACTCCTTCCTAGACAGTCTCTTCCCATTCTGTATGTGTGAAACTGATTTTTTCTTCCTAAGTGGAGCACTTTGCATTTGTCTTTGTTAAACTTCATCCTGTTTAACTCAGACCATTTCTCCAATTTGTCCAGATCATTTTGAATTATGACCCTGTCCTCCAAAGCAGTTGCAATCCCTCCCAGTTTGGTATCATCCGCAAACTTAATAAGCGTACTTTCTATGCCAATATCTAAGTCGTTAATGAAGATATTGAACAGAGCCGGTCCCAAAACAGACCCCTGCGGAACCCCACTCGTTATGCCTTTCCAGCAGGATTGGGAACCATTAATAACAACTCTCTGAGTACGGTTATCCAGCCAGTTATGCACCCACCTTATAGTAGCCCCATCTAAATTGTATTTGCCTAGTTTGTCGATAAGAATATCATGCGAGACCGTATCAAATGCCTTACTAAAGTCTAGGTATACCACATCCACAGCTTCTCCCTTATCCACAAGACTCGTTATCCTATCGAAGAAAGCTATCAGATTGGTTTGACATGATTTGTTCTTTACAAATCCATGCTGGCTGTTCCCTATCATCTTACCACCTTCCAAGTGTTTGCAGATGATTTCCTTAATTACTTGCTCCATTATCTTCCCTGGCACAGAAGTTAAACTAACTGGTCTGTAGTTTCCTGGGTTGTTTTTATTTCCCTTTTTATAGATGGGCACTATATTTGCCCTTTTCCAGTCTTCTGGAATCTCTCCCGTCTCCCATGATTTTCCAAAGATAATAGCTAGAGGCTCAGATACCTCCTCTATTAGCTCCTTGAGTATTCTAGGATGCATTTCATCAGGCCCTGGTGACTTGCAGGCATCTAACTTTTCTAAGTGATACAGTGTGGATTGATACATGTATTACCAATGAATGTGGCGCTTTGCCTTACTCCCCCTGAGAAGATCCTGTGCAGTACTTTAAGTACAACAAGGGGGGGCTGGAACAATTTGTATAGTGGGGGTGCAGCTGATGGAAACTAGGTACTTGGTGTTTGTTGTTACTCCTCCAAGCCAGGGGGCCGCTGGGGGAATGGTGAAACCCGCTCTGTCTCCTTTGCCCCAGGATGGCGACAGGTGGTGGGCCATGCCTTGGCACTACGGTGCCATTTTCCAACAGCTGTTGGTTATAGGGGCCAAGATTTGGGCGTGCCCCGGTGGCCGTCTGCATGCAGAGCCCAGCTGGGCTTTGGGACTCACTCCCGAACTGGAGGGGGGGTTTCGATCGGGAGCCTGGCTCCACCCGGCTGCCAACTCCGCTCTAGTGTGAGCAGCGAGGGCTGGCGCGGAGAGGGGCAGAGGGGAGTGTGCAAGAGAGAGGGTGTGGCCAAGCTCCAGGCGTGTAAGCGAGCTGTGCACGCGCATGCACACCAGGCACGGTCCCTGAACTGGGCGTCTGCCTCTCTTAGGAATGCCACCCGTGCCAGCCCGGGAGAGCCGCCCTGGGAATTCACGGGAGGCGGCAGCGAAGCGCAGGCAGGAGGGCGTAGAGGGCTCCGCACTGTCGTGTGAGAACGCACCAGGAATCAGTCGGGGGCGTTGTTATCGCAGGAGCGGTGATGGCCATCGACGCCGGGCGCAGAGGAACGGAGGAGAGGGGCCAGTGGGCTGGGACTCCTGCCTTCCTCCACCGAAGGTTTTTATAGCGGCAGGGCTGCAGCTAGCCGAGGTGCAGGCTGGGGTGGGGGGGGGGGGAGAATTAATCACCCCAACTTCCAGGCCGAGAACAGCAAAGCACCCTGGTCATGTTCCCCATAGTTCCAGACTGGGAGGGGGGAGAGAACCCCCGGGGGCCACCCCGTCCCTTCCTGACACTTATTCCAGACGGCCAGGCCATGCTGGAGGTGCCCAGGGATGAAGTATCAGCGCTCAAGGGGGCTTTGCTGGGCCTAGCTCCATGTCCTGCCTGGGGGGACGGGGGGGCACGGCCTCATGCCGGGGTGAGTCCCAGCCATAGCGAGCAGCGCGCGGGGCACAAGGCTGTACCCAGAATGGGCCTGGTTCTCCTTTCGGGGGGCAGGAGCCAGTTTCTGGTTGTACCGCTCGGGGGGGGGGGGGGGTGTTTCTCTCCTCCCAGCAATGCTGTGACTGTGGACAGTCATTATCCCCATGCGGGGGAGGGTCTGTCACCGCGGCAAAGCCCCGGCTATGGGTGCCCACCGCGTTCATGGTGCTGCCCCTGGAGCCACGTTCACCTGCTGCCGTCCGTCCACTCTGGCCAGAGACTTCTGCCTCCTCACGGCCGATCTGGGGCTGGGGCTGGGGGGCGGCTGCTCCCCCTGGCTTGCAGTGGTTTCCATCGTCCCCAGGGCGTACCGTTTGGTTCGGTGGCTCTCGGTGGGCACCGTCCTTTCCCTGGGCAGTGAGGCAGCTGCTTTCAGACCCTTGCTGCTGCTGCAACCCCCCACGTGACACTGGGTTTCTGCTGGTGTTTGGATCCCAGCCACGCCTCCACAGCCGCGCTGGGCTTTAATCACGGGTTCCCCAGGTGGTCCCACTAATCATTGTCGCCAGAGTTACACCAGGGCCACTCTTCCTCTCTGGTCATTAATTTTCCAGCTTCATGCATGAGGGAAGGAAATTGATTGTGCTGAGCCCTGCCTGGGTGTGTGATGCAGCTGCAGAGGCAGCGGGTAACGGCGGCCAGAGAGAGACTGTTGGCAAAGTTTGCTTTTAACGGTTTTTCCCGGTGGAAGGGCTTCATTGTCCCGCTGGCCTGGGCGCCCCGCTGCCCGGCTCACGAAAGGGGAGGCTGAGCTGGGGCTGCAAGGAGAGGCAGGCTGGCCTGGTGGCGGCTCAGGAACTGGGCTGAGATTCCAGAGAGCTGGGTTAAGTTCGAGGCTTCTCTGGGGCTCGGTTCTCTGGCGCTAATCCTTCCTCTGGCTGCTTAGGGTGCAGCCTCTTCAGGGCAGGGCCCGTCTCAGCCTCTGTCTGGGCAAGCTCCCCGCATGGTTCAGCCTTGTCTTGGATGGGGGGTGCTAGGTAGGTGCTGCTGAAATGTGAGACATCAAGTAGAAGTGACCCCTGTGAGCTTGGTGTCACCTGCGCTGCTGCTCTCTCGAGAAAAGACACTGCAGGCTAGAGGATTAATCAATTTCCTTTTAACGAGCCCTCTGCTTCCCACCGGCCTAATGTGCCAGGAGAGGAGCGTAAGTTGCTTCCAAGTGCGACTGTAAATCATCGCCCTTTTACTGGCTAGCTGTGCGAACCACGGCGATGACGTGTCGCAGCAGCAGCCGTGCTGGGGTGGTCCCGACACTGCAGTGGCTGAATCGCGCCCCGGAGTGTAGCTGGGACGAGCTCACCTTTTAACAGGGAGGGGACTCGTCATGTCCCGGGGCCGGAGGCTCGGGGATGGGAGCGTCAGGGCACAGCTGAGATCAGGGGCCCGTTGTGCTGGATGCAACACAGACACTGAATGAACTGACAGTCTAATCAGGCAAAAGGCAGGAGGAGAAACCAAGACTGAGATGGGGAGCAGCTTGGAGCTAGAAACAGAACCCAGGAGTCCTAGGTCCAGCGCCCCATGCCTCCTGCCTCTCGCTGCTCTAAGTTGTGCCTGGTCCCCGTATGCCCCAAAGGGACCAGCACCGGGGACTAGCACTACAGCCCAGTGCATTCATGCCCTCTACCCTGGGCAGGGCTGGCACAGAGCCAGCCACACCACTTCGGTGCCAGCCAGTGTGTGGCCAGCACGGGCAGAGATCCCTTCTGGCCCCACTACGCTGCCGGAGGGGGAGATGAGCCTGAATCAGCCTTGCACTCCAGCGCCATTGCAGTAACTGGCGGACAGCAGCCGGGTCTTCGCCTCCCTAGGGCGTGCTCGTGCCCCTGCCGGCCTCTTCATTATTTCCTTCTCCGCTGGCGATAGGTAAATTACCAAGGAGCTCGACTGCTATTGATCGGCACTCAGAGGAGCAGCCTTCTCTCCCAGGAGTCGCTCTGCACTCCAATATCTGGCTGGGCCTCGCAGCAATGCTAGTCCTGCAGGACCTTTGAAACCTTCCTTTCTCGCTGCCTGTTTGCCGCCTCCTCCAGACCCACTGCGGAGGCCATGGTCAGGCTGGGATGTGACCGCCCCACAGAAAGGGGGCAGTTCTGGAGCATAGAACACTGCAGAATTCCCATAAGAACATAAGAATGGCCAGACTGGATCAGACCAAAGGTCCATCTAGCCCAGTATCCTGTCTGCCGACAGTGGCCAGTGCCAGGTGCCCCAGAGGGAATGAACAGAACAGGGAATCATCAAGTGATCCATCCCCTGTCACCCACTCCCAGCTTCTAGCAGAGACTAGGGACACCATCCCTGCCCATCCTGGCTAATAGCCATTGATGGACCTACCCTCCATGAATTTATTGAGTTCTTTTTGAACCCTGTTATAGTCTTGGTCTTCACAATATCCTCTGGCAAGGAGTTCCATAGGTTGACTGTGCGTTGTGTGAAGAAATACTTTCTTTTGTTCGTTTTAAACCTGCTGCCTATTAATTTAATTTGGTGACCTCTAGTTCTTGTGTTATGAGAAGGAGTAAATAACACTTCCCTATTTACTTTCTCCACACCAGTCATGATTTTATAGACCTCTATCATCTCCCACCTTAGTCGTCTCTTTTCCAAGATGAAAAGTCCCAGTCTTATTAATCTCTCCTCATACAGAATCTGTTCCATCCCCCTAATCATTTTTGTTGCCCTTGTTTCTGAACCTTTTCCAATTCCAATATATCTGTTTTGAGACGGAGCAGTCACATCTGCACGCAGTATTCAAGCTGTGGGCGTACCATGGATTTATATAGAGGCAATGTGATATTTTCTGTCTTATTATCTATCCCTTTCTTAATGATTCCCAACATTGTGTTTGCTTTTTTGACTGCCGCTGTGCATGGAGTGGATGTTTTCAGAGAACTCTCCACAATGACTCCGAGATCTCTTTCTTGAGTGGTAACTGCTAATTTAGATCACATCATTGTATAGGTAGAGTTGGGATGATGTTTTCCAAAGTGCATTACTTTGCATTTATCCCTGTTGGCAGCTGTTGGGCTTTCAGCGCAGAATCCCTGCCCAGGTACCATGCACGGGGGCGTCCACCAGCCGCCATCCAGCCCTTCTTGGAAGTCAGCAGCGCTGACGTCCGGCAGCTCAGGCTCTGGCCCATGAAGCCTGCCCAATTCCAGCAGGACAGCAGCCTTGGTCCCTGTGCGGAGAGCTGGGCCAGGGCGTATGCTGGCACCACGGCTGCAGGACAGGGAGCGCCCTGCAGAATCCGTGTGGGCTCTTAGAGCTGCCGCTCCCTCCAGCACCCGCCCTCCCCGGCTCTCGGCAGCCACATGCTCCATGGTTGCAGCCCTGGCTGGAGCAGGGCAGGTCCCACACGGCAGGGTTGCTCCAGTTGTGTGCCACAGATTTAAAGAGAAGAGAGGCTGCTCTAAGCGCCCTGACCTGGCTCCAGCCCCCAGTGCAGGCGCTGAGCGCTTGGGAAGGCAGGTCCCCGTGGGCCGTGAGCACCGATGGTGCTGCATCATGCAGCCAGGACAGGAAAGGGTTAAAATGCACTTGCTGGAAGGGACTCACAGCTCAGTCCCACCAGAGCCTGGCTGAAGCTGCCTGTCCCCCCTACGTTACCCCTCTTTCTGGGCAGGCGGCCGGGAGCCCACGGGGAATGCCGGCGGCACCAGAAAATCCCCCAGGCACCTGGCTTCACACCTCCCTCCCCAGCCACCCTGAGCCTGTCCAATGGACTCCATTTCCAGGGGCCTGGCAGCTGCAGTGAGAGCGGAGTGCGAACTGCTGGTGTTTGGGCTCAGAGAGTGGCAGTCGCCCCCGTGCACCGGACCCAGCAGTGAGCTGAGGCTCGCCCTGCAGGGTGCCGCTGCCCCTGGAGCAATGCCTTTCCGCTCTGCGGCTCAGCCCAGCCCCTGCTGCGCTCTGCTCGCCCCCCACCTGTTAGCAGGGCAGCTGGGCTCCCCGCTGGCTCCAGTTCCCGCTGCGCCTGGGCTCCCTGGGCGGGCAGGGAGTTTAATTTGCTGCCAGGAATGCGTGGGCTGCTGGAGACGGTGAGCGAGAGAAACACCAGCCAGCTCCTCACGTCTCGGGGAAACCGTTATTAAACACAGCCGGGCGGGGGCGGGGAGCATGCTGCCCAGAGCCAGCCTGTGTGTCTGTCGCTTCTTTATTGCTCTTTTTGGCTGTGAAACTTCCCACCCAGTCAGGAAACGGCGGAGCAAGCGCTGCGTAGCCGGGCTGCCCCAGGGGCGGCTGCAGGTTACTGGCCTTTCTGCTGCTGCTTCGCCCTCTGAACCCCATGAAATGCTGGCCCGGGGTCGGGTGTATCACCCACCTTGCCTGGAATCTCACCGGGGAGGGGACAGGCCATGAAACACCCGCCCAGCCCCGCTCAGCCTCCGGCAGAGAAATCTACAGCGGGAAAATGGCCTGGGCTGGCTGCTTGACGGCCTTGGGGAAGAACAGTCGTGGGGCTACGAGACTGGACGGATTCTCGGGTCTTCTGTATTTGATTCCTGACAGTGCTGCAGATGCCGGCTGTGACCTTGGACAGGTCACCGAGGGTCAGAGAATGGCCCAGCCCAGGTGCCTTTGAAAATCCAGCCTGGATCTCTCCGGGTGTGAAACGGGTCTGGCGCGGCTGGGAGTTCTTTGAGGCAGCACCCAGCACAGTGGGGTGTCTGGGCGTCGCAGTCAGGCCAGTACTAGACGGTCTGTGCGATTGTCAGTGTCCCAGCGGTGTGCGGTACCAAGCCGGCTGCATTTCCCCAAGCCCCTCAGTGCCCGTCGGCAGGCACCGCTCCTGCTGGCAGAGGGGTAAGTGGGCTCCGCTGATTCGCTGGGGCAGGTGGCTGGTTTCCCCAGCCAGGACATCAGGGAGCGGAAGTGGCTCTCTATGGACAGAGGATCCAGGGGGTGGGCTGAGCACCTGAGGGAGGAGCACCGGGGGAAGGCAAGAGACTGGGTCACGGAGCACTCACCAGGCAGTTCAGAGCAGCGGGGCAAGTGCCCTGTAGCCACCAAGGCTGCTCTCCCATTACGACTCCTGTTCTGCACAGGAAGGTGCTTCAAGCATTGACAGGTTATGGCGTATGCAGGGCAATCCCTGCTCTCTGCTGTACAGCACCGTTCCCAGCCCCCACCTCGTTCCCTGCGAGCCGGGACAGCATTCTTGTAAAAGGGCAAATTCAAAATGTAATCAGCGGCGTGGCAATCCGCTCCTGCTCCCGGGCAGCACACAGTAAACAAGACGCCCCCAGCCAGTTGTTTAGCAATTAGGGCCCAGCCAAAACTCCCCGGCTTGGTAATTGCGGGAGCTAAACAAGCTGTGGGCATGAATATTAATCTAGCGCTGGGTTGGAGCGGCAGCTGCTGCTCTTGAGTCCAGAGAGCCACCGCCCTGCAAAGAGCTTTAATTTGTTAGCTATTGGCTGCTAGGAGAGATTAAATGGTTGTGGTGATTGCAAAGCACCATGCAGGAGAGAGAGAGAGAGTGTGTGTGTGTGCGTGTGCGTGTGTGCACCCAATGAATGTGTCCCCCGTGTGTGTGTGTGTGGGGGGGTGTTTGTGGCGTGTGTGTGGGGGGTGCACAGTGCATGTGGGTGTGCCCAGCATTATTACTGGGGGGGGGGGGCTGGGTTGGGGAGGGAAGGAGCCAGGTAGCGTTTGCAGATAAATTGAGTTCATGAAATTCTCCTCCAAGGGGCAAAGCAGCTGCTAGGCCAGACAAACTGGCCCAGTAGCTGGGAGGTGCTGTGGGGCCTCCCGTCTGGGCCCTGGGGGCTCTAACGCCCCCCACCCCACCCCCTGTGCATGGGGCCCAGACAGATGGGGGCTCCCAATTGCCACCTACTAAGCTCTGTGCAGCCGGCTCTGCCAGGAACACTTGGAGCAACGCCCCCAGCCTGAGCGTGCAGGGGGCTAGTTCATAGCGTCCCACCCCCCCTCAGGAGGCGCTGGAGAGAGGCCGGTGGGTGTGGGGGGGATGAAGGGGCAGGGGTAGGGGCAGGCTGTGGCATTGCAGGGCTAGTGGCATTGGCCAGGGGCTGAGGGCACCGGTTCTCCCAGCACAGCTGGTGATGCTGCACCAAAGCCCAGCACAGCAGCGCTTCATGCTGGTGCTGACAAGGACGTGACAGACCTGGGTGCCAGGACTGGAGCAGGGCCGTGCAGCAGGGTCAGCCCAGGCTGCCCTGGGCAGCTGTTTGGAACTGAGTGGGGACCCAGGGCGGCGTCTGAGCATGGGGAGGTGCGGCTGATTTCTCTGCCTGTGTGTCCTAGAGCCCAGCCCAGCAGGACTGTCCCAGGCCCTCGCGGGTGCTCAGAGCCCAGCCTTCTGGAGCAGCAGGTCGGGCCACCTCCTCTCTGGCGAGGCAGCCGCGAGGTGCCAGCTGGCTGCAGAGATTTGGGCCCCACGGCTCCTTGCAGCCGGGGCCGGTCACTGGGGGTGACAGCCCCACTCTGCCCTGACCGGCCACCCCGTCCTTGCAGCCCCCACTGATCGATTCCCCCGCACGCTCCTGCCGCAAGGTGCTGCGAAGCCTTGTTTTCCAAATGAGGACGCCGGCAGCGCTATCGATCGACAACCCGACATCAGAGCCCGGACGCGCTCAGCCTGCACAACGCCCTGTCTGCTGCCTCTCAGCCCTGCCGCCCCCTTCCCAGCCGCTCTCCCTGTGAAGAATGAGCCCAGGCTGCACGGGGACTGCACTGGGGCCTTTGCACAGGGGCGAATCCCCTAGCTGCTGCTGGGCCGTAGACCTGTGTCTCCGGGGAGCCTGGCTGCCGGTACCCTGATCAGGCTCGGCCTTCTGCGATTCCTGGGGGGGTTGGCAAAGCACAGCCGCCTGGTTATGTTTCCCCGGAACAAATGACGGCGTTAAACTCGCAGGCGCCTCCCCAGAGGAAATGGGGGACAGTGCAAACACAACGCCCACAAACCCGTTACCGCCGTGCCTCGCATCAGCCTGGGCTAGTTAGAAAGGCCGGGCCTCTCCCCCCCCAGGATACAATGCACAGCCCCCGCACACCCCTGTGTGCAGTCACTAACACGCTCACGTCGTGCATGCACACCTTTACGTGTGCACACGCTCCCACTTTGCCATGGGCCCAAGGGCAGGGCTCCTGGGCGTAGCCTCTCTGCGTGGTGGCTACAGGCAGCCTGCTCTGGTGGAGTCAGCGCGGGCTAGTTCTCCGAGCCCACGGCCCCGCTTTTGCTGCCTGGGCTGGTCTCTGCTACTGCTGCCTGGGTTTCACAGAGACGCCAAGCGGGTGTAATGGGCTGACGGCTGCCCGGGGCCCAGCCAGAGGGGGTGGGACATGACCCTGGGTGCGAACAGTGGCACTTTGTGCCCACCCTGCCCTAGTGCAGTGGCTGTGGACGGTGCTGGGTGGAAGGGAATCGGGGTCTGTGGGTCCAGGGGTTCCCAAGCCGGCTCGGTGCTGCTGGCGAAAGACGCAAGCTCTGTCTGGCTACACACAGGTGCTGGCCATGGCGCTGAACGACCCCGGCTTCCCAGCCGTCATTTGCTTTAGCACCAAGGGCTGCAGAGCCGTGGCGGGGTCATACCAGGAGCCGGTGTTCCCAGATTAGCGGGGGGCAAAGGACTGGGAGCTCTGGGGTAAGAGTGCAGGCAGGGCCTGGTTCTGCATTGCCCTGTGCCTGGTGCCCACATCATGAAATCATAAAATGAATCATCATCAGCAGGTTCCTTCCACTCACTGTCCAGTTCCTGAGCCTGCCGGGGCCACGTTCCCGCACTTTTCTCTGCGGTCCCAAGGGGCAGAAACTTCCTCCCCAGTTTGTTTTTCACGCCCAAGCTGAGCTGTGAATGTGGGCCGGGCACAGGGGCTGGGGCTTTGAGAGAACCAGACAGACTGTGGTGCGGCTCTGAACACCAGTGTGATGCTGGCTCAGCAGCATTTCGCACCTAGTTTGCACGTGCTGGTGCAAGGTGCCGGGTGCTGGAGAGCCTGGAGCACCCCCTGCCGAGGGAGCCCAGAGTTCATGTCCCTGCTGAGGCATTGGCGGGGGGCGGGCTCTCCCAGTCTCCACGTTTGCTATAAAGTTTGTTCTGCGAGGAGGGATCTTAGCGTCACTATAGCAACAGCAGCATGAGAAGGGATAAAGCTGCTCTTTGCAGGTATCGATTTGGAGAACATGCCCCAGGCAGTGTTTGGGGGGTACCAAGGAAACACACCCGGCCCCCTTCCTTTGCCCTTGGGGGGTGGGAAAAGGGGCAGGAAGGCGGCCCAGGGATTAGGGTGGCCCGGCTCCACCTGTTTTATCAACCAGTCATTGACGAGAGGGTGCAACATCATTCCCAGGGCCCAGGACACCTGGGTTCAGTTTCCTGCTGCTGACGGTTCGTGTGACCTTGGGGGGGTCCCGGCGTCTGCCCAGGCGCCGAGCCCAGCTGTAACGTGGGGGGTGCCCCCCAGGGGACAAATGCACGGCGGAGTGTGGGGCTCAGCTAGTGCAAGGATGGGGGCCCTGACAGTGGGGAGCTGGAAAAGTGCAGCGCTACAGACAATGTGTGTGTGTGTGGGGGGGGCTGCTTCCATCTCTCTGGGCACCTAGAGAGCCCCCCCTCCTCAATCCAGGTACACCATAGGCCTGTGCACGGGGCCCCAACTCATGGTGACATCAGACACTCGGCTTTCATTGAACAAGTGTAGTAGGCAGAGACAAGAGCCCTTGTATCAGAGGCCGGGTAGGAGGCAGAACCTGCTCACAGACTCTGGAAGAACAGGGCTGATATTGCAGAAATACACATTCCTAAGAAGTGCTAGGCACAGAGCGCTCAGGCAAACACATCCCGCTATCATATGGTACCAGGACATCCGGATATCGTGGCTGGTGCAGACACATTCCCCAAGGATAACAGGAACGCACTGACCCCTCCTAAAAGAGCAGGTCAGGACGACAGTACGTAAGGGAGATGTTTTAATCGAACCAACCTGTACACTGGCGACCTCGGGGCAGTAACTAACTATGTAAGAGGGGCAGAACTAACTTGTTTGTATTGGGGTATAAAGAGGTATCTCAGAGGGGGTGTCTTTGTCCAGCTGAGGGGGAAATGGAAAGTCCCACCACGGACTGAGCTGGTCCATTGTCACGGGCGTACGCGTAGTCTCCTCGTAGAGTCTGCCGGGTGCGATTACCGTGCACCGTCACGAATAAACCTGGCTGGGCGCCTTCGCTGGAAACCGAGTCTGTGGATTTATTGGGCAGTTTAATTGAGGTCTGCTGTCTCCGTGACCTGCGCAGAGCAGGGCCAGCGCGCTGAATGAACACACGCAGCCAACGTCTGACCACACCGGTGACCCCGACCGCTGATCTGGTAAGTCAGCGAGCTGTCCTCTGTAGGACTCGCGATCTAACATCATCCACAACAAGTATGTATGTTTCCATCCTTTATGGGTCGGGGTCTGGGCAGTGCCCAGCACGACGGGGCCCCGATCTCGGCCGGGGTCTGGGCAGCGCCCGGCACGACAGGGCCCCGATCTCGGCCGGGGTCTGGGCAGCGCCCGGCACGACAGGGCCCCGATCTCGGCCGGGGTCTGGGCAGCGCCCGGCACGATGGGGCCCCGATCTTGGCCGGGGTCTGTGCAGCACCCGGCGCGACGGGGCCCTGATCTCTGTATTGCTAGTTGGAAGGGGGGCTGGCATGGAACTGGGGGGACACTGGGAGAACCAGTGCGCTCTGCAGTACAACCGTGGTGTTCCTATTGCTTCTGCCAGCTGCATCTCTAGATGTGTGCGTTTGTGCCTCTGTGTGTGTGTGTTTGCGCTTGTGCTTGGGACTGTGTGTGTGTGTTACTGCAAGCTCCTGGCCCTCAAAGCATCGGAACGGGGAGTGCTTGGAGCCAGCACCAGAAACAGGATCCTCTCATGGAGGGGACAGGAGAAAGATGAAGCAAAGTTACGCTGCCCAGACGCACGGCGACCGAGATCGGGGCCCCGTCGGGCCGGGCGCTGCCCAGACACACAGCGACCGAGATTGGGGCCACGTCGCGCCGGGCGCTGCCCAGACACACAGCGACCGAGATCGGGGCCCCGTCGGGCCGGGTGCTGCCCAGACACACGGCGACCGAGATCGGGGCCCCGTCGCGCCGGGCGCTGCCCAGACACACAGCGATCGAGATCGGGGGCCCCGTCGGGCCGGGCGCTGCCCAGACACACGGCGACCGAGATTGGGGCCCCGTCGCGCCGGGCGCTGCCCAGACACACAACGATCGAGATTGGGGGCCCCGTCGGGCCGGGCGCTGCCCAGACACACGGCGACCGAGATCGGGGCCCCGTCGCGCCGGACGCTGCCCAGACACACGGCGACCGAGATCGGGGCCCCGTCGGGCCGGGCGCTGCCCAGACACACGGCGACCGAGATCGGGGCCCCGTCGCGCCGGACGCTGCCCAGACACACGGCGACCGAGATCGGGGCCCCGTCGGGCCGGGCGCTGCCCAGACACACGGCGACCGAGATCGGGGCCCCGTCGCGCCGGACACTGCCCAGACACACGGCGACCGAGATCGGGGCCCCGTCGGGCCGGGCGCTGCCCAGACGCACGGCGACCGAGATCGGGGGCCCCGTCGGGCCGGGCACTGCCCAGACGCATGGCGACCGAGATCGGGGGCCCCGTCGCGCCAGGCACTGCCCAGACGCATGGCGACCGACAGCAACCGAGATCGGGGCCCCGTTGGGCCAGGCGCTGCCCAGACGCATGGCGACCGAGATCGGGGGCCCCGTCGGGCCGGGCACTGCCCAAACGCATGGCGACCGAGATCGGGGGCCCCGTCGCGCCAGGCACTGCCCAGACGCATGGCGACCGACAGCAACCGAGATCGGGGCCCCGTTGGGCCAGGCGCTGCCCAGACGCACGGTGACCGAGATCGGGGCCCCGTCGGGCCGGGCACTGCCCAGACGCATGGCGACCGAGATCGGGGGCCCCGTCGCGCCGGGCACTGCCCAGACGCATGGCGACCGACAGCAACCGAGATCGGGGCCCCGTTGGGCCAGGCGCTGCCCAGACGCACGGTGACCGAGATCGGGGCCCCGTCGCGCCGGGTGCTGCCCAGACACACAGCGACTCCCCAAAGCCCAGGAGAGGAGGGGAGAGCTGAAGACCAAGCAGGCACCAATCTGTAGCAATTACAGTTCTTTATAGCCCTGGAGTGACAGGAGCTAATGAAGAGAGCCAGTCTCCGGATAGAACACATTAATAGACGAGGGACCCAGTGCAGACAGAGCAACGCGCTTCCGCGGCTACCTGTCAGGGATAAACCCACCGGACAGGAACCGGAGATACAAGCACCAGTTTAACCACCTGTGCCAGCCCCCAGGTGGGCACAGTGAAATGAGCAGCCCGTGAGCCCTTAGGCTGCCCCCGCTCAGAGGTGGCGTCCTGCAGCCCCCAGCCCCACAGCAGAATGAATTGGAGCCACCCAAAGGGACTGCTCCCCGCCAAGCCGCGGTGCAGGAGCCTTGTGCCTGGCCAGGGGAGAGCAGCGCTGAGTCCGGGTTCTGCCGGGTATTTCACCAGCTGGAGCAATGGGGCCATATTTCAGCCGCTATCAACTCTGGCCTGTGGAGCGGCTTCCAGTGTGAAACCAGCGCATCAGTGGCACCCGTGCCGGCGGGGCCCTAAATAAACATGCTGTGGAGCGAGGGCCAGCAGCTCTGCCCATGGCCGCAGGGCCTTCGCGACGCCACCTGGTCAGCTGAAGGAGTGGGGCTCAGGGGCCACCAAAGGCAGGTCATGGGGGTGGGGGACGGGTGAATGCCCCAGAGAGGGACCCAAACAGCCAGCACTGCCAGGGCCCCTACCCTGCACCTCATGCAGCCGCAAAGCTCCTGTTCCAGTCTGGCCCACTGGGCTCAGGGTGCGGGGTGATGCGCTCCCCCCCAGCACTGAGCGCATCGCATGTGGCAGATAGGCCCTGGAAGCAGCACCCCAGCCTGGGGTCATCCCTGGTGTCCTGCCTGTGGGAAGAGGCCCTAAAAGTCCGACGTGTCCTTCCAAGCTGACTCAGCCATAGGGATGGCTCTTCATTACGCCTCTGCCGGAGCAGCCATAAAGTCCCTTTGGTGTGTGCCGGGCCAGGCCGCACCCCTGCTGCTGGGGCTGGTGGCTTCCTCTAAATCTCCCCGTCCCGGCTGTGGGTGATAAAAACCCTACGCAGTGCCGCTGCTGCTGCTGATTCAGCCCCGCCCCCGCTGAGGCATCCCGCTGGGTTTAGGAGATTTAAATGCAAATCCAGTTATTGTTTGGTGTCGGCATCGCAGTGAGGCCCCGTGGCACCCGGCGCCCCCGACGTGCTCCGTCTAACTAGACGTGGTGGGGAGGGGAGGCAGACGCACAGAGAGGGACAGGGATTTGCCCAGCTCACACACCGGGTCAGCACTGGGACTAGAACCCAGGTGTCCTGTGCCCCAATCCAGCCCCCGCTCACAGAACAGCCCCATGCTAGCGGTGTCACAAAAGAGGGCGTCTTGCAGCAAACTGGGCCCCACCGGCCCAAGGCGCAGAAACACCCAGGGCCCAGTCCTCCAGAGGGGCTCAGCACCCGCCCCGGGAGCCAGGTTTGAACGTGTGCACCTGAGTTCCCGAACAGCCCCGGGCGGGGGGTGCTGAGCTGGCAGCTAAAGCCGGCCCCGGCGGCGGGTGTCACGGCCGTGAGCTCACCTGGCTTAGCCGAGGAGCCCGAGAAGGACCAGCCTGAGCTACGGTAGCTGGACCACAGGTGACCGGTGCTGAGCACGTCTCTCGTGCGGTGCAGGAATCCCTGGGAGCCGTGCTAGGCAGGCCAGGCTGGAGCTAATGGGCTCTTCTGGCTTGGCCTCTAGCAGCTGCTGAGTGGACAGACAGGATCCCTGTGCTGCCAGCTACCCCTGCACTGCAGGATAGCAGCCCCCGCTGTCTGTCCATCGACCCAGAACCCAGCCCGAGTCTGCCTGCAAGTGCCGCTCCGCCCTTCCCGCTGCCGGCTTCCTTTGACTGCGGTCACTCCCGACCTTCAGCACAAGGACGGAGCCAGCTGCAAGCCGGCACGAAATGCCACGTTGGTTCTGGGCCGCGCTGAGATCCTGAGCTTATGTAATGAGGATTGATCGGGCTGAGACTTTGGAAAGGCTCCGCCGGGAAGGCGGGAGGGCGAGCGAGGGGTTCGTTAGCTCTGTCGATTTGTCTGTGTTGTGCAGGGCAGGCGGGGTAGACAGAGCCCAGCGCTGGGCGAACGTAAAGGACACAGCCCAGGCCCAGTGCAAGCAGCTGCAATGCACACGCCTCATCTCACTGCACCTGGGACAAAGTGTGTTCCTGGATTTCCACCCCCGGGGCTGTGCTCGCAAAGGGGCCTGCAGCCCCCCAGCCAGGCAAATCTCTGTAACCTGCGAGTGTCACGGTGTGGGCGGCTCGCTGGTTTGGCTTGGAACAGGCCCCTTTGGGTGGGGACTCCCAGGGCTGGATTTCCAAAGCATGTCCCGAACTGAGCACTTTGGAAAACCGGGCCCCAATGGACTAGCTCATGGCCAGACGCCCTCCCTTTCCCACGGCAGAGTGCACCCATCCACCTGGCCCTCTAGCGGCTGCTGCATCTGAGGTGTGTGCTTGACGCAAACAGGCGCCAGTGGTCCTGGGTTCGATACCCACCATGGTATCTTGTTACTCTGATCCCTGGGCCCCCTCGCCAGCACGTACCTAGCCCTGGCATCCTTTGCCTGCACCCACTGCCAGGGGGTAGTGTGGGGAAGGACGTGTCTTTCCCAGGACACCTGGGCTGCAAATGAGCCTTATTGCCCAAGCGAGTCAATGTCATCGCAGCTCCTGCGCTGGGCGCCTGGCGTGGGTCAGGGCAGGGGTCCCTCGCCCCTCGGACAGGCGCGACGCTGAGGAGCTGGTGCAGCGCATGCATAAGCCGGGGACACAGAGGGTTTTCCCACATTTAAGTGGCTTTGAATGCAGCCAGCCCATCGCTCTCTCTAATTACTGCCGCCGCTCCGTGGAGCAGAGCTGTTGTCTCCGTGCATGTCCCCCCCTCCCCGGCGCTAATGGACAGCATTTAACCAGCCATCTGTGGCAGAGCATCCGCGATCGCGCCCCCCACCCCGGCTGCCGTGTCTCTCCTGGCCGCGCCGGCGTTACGGGCTGCCGGAGGAGTCTGATTCGCAGCAGACGGCGGTGAGAGGAAGGGGGACGCTGCGAGTGAGCAGGTAGCACATGGGGCCAATAGGGCCCCTCACACAGAGAACGTGTGGGAGAGCCAGGACATTACCAGGATGGGGCTGAGCAGAGCTGCAGCTGAATCTGCACCAGGCATGAGCCATACCACGGCTGGGGGGGCTGTTCCCCTCACGCCGCCCCCCCAGCCCCGGACTGTAGCTAGGAATCCGAGAAGAAATATTAAACCATTCTTTCCTCCCTGACCGCTGCAGAGCTGGGATTGTTCATGCCTGGCTCACAGGCGCACCTAGAGGTCCCGATGGCGAGCGAGGGACAGAGACAGGGCCCTGGGACACAGCCTGTGGTCCCCGCCATACAAGCCATAACACGCCCACCCTCGCAGCCCTGCGCCTCTGCTGGGAGCTGCCTGCAAGAGGAGCCGCTTCCCCAAGCTGCAGCCCTTTTGCCCCTCCTCTCGGGGTGAAAACTCCAGCCCCCAGCTCTGCCAGCCACGGCCCTCGCCTCGGGACATAGGGCAGAGCCCGACGGGGAGACTCATGACCTTCTCTCGCACCCCAGCAGCCGCCGGGGCCTTACATGTGTCATGTGCAGGGTGTTTCATAGGGGTCAGTGGAGGCCATCGGTCCGCCAGGCTCTAGCCGCGCTCCCAGGGTGCCTGCCCTGTGTGGAACAACGCGCCAGCCCCCCCAGACCCGGGTGCATTAGCCGGCAGGGCCTGGCCCAGCTGCTCCTAGGCGGGGAGCCCAGAGAACGTCAGGCCCGGTCCACCCACAGCCCCGCTGGGATGTGTCCGAGGCCTTTTGTCCTCCTCTGCAGAGGGGCAGGGGCGGCCTGCCCTCACCCAGGGCGCTGGGGATACAAAGCTCTGTAGGAAACGGGAGGCGAATTCCCAGGAGTCTGTAAAGAGCCGTGAATCCTAATGACCCGTTTCCTGTGAGGGGAGAACTGACAGGAAGAGGCTGGCGCCGTGGGGCGGTGAAGACAAGGGCAGCAGTAGAGGTGCTGTGGGGGGAACCCAGGGCTGGGACAGCAGGGGGCTGCGGGTCGGGATTGAGGGGCACCGGCAAAGCTGGGGGTTCCCCCCACAACATGCACATAGCTCTGGTGCTGCCCCTCAATCCTGACTCACAAACCCCCTGCTACCCCAGCCCTGGGCTCCCTCCATGCCTAGCTCTGCCGATGCCGCCTAGACCCCACTGGTCCCTCCAGCATCTCCCTGTGACTTGCTCTCCCTCCCGGAGCCTGTCTCCCCCCCTCCCGCCCCCGGCGCTCGCTGAGCGATGGCGTCCATGGGGTTTGCATCGCACACGCGCCTTTAAATGCTCAGCTCCGCAGCGGTGGAGCCAGGTGATTTATGGCGCCGTCTCTGCCTAAGGCTGGGGAATGAATTGTGCTGCCGCCGGAGCTAACACGGCCTCCATTCCGGTCACTCCCCTGCCCCTGCCCACTGCTATTGCAGGAGCTGGAAACCCTGGGGCCTGCCCGGCTTGCCGAGCTCTGTACCCTCCTCCCTACAAGGTTTCCAGGCCTGGCACAGCCACGGTCAGGCGCACGCGGGCGGCGTCTTTCCATTTACTGCTGCGTCAGCAGCAACTGAAGCTAAATCACTGTGATTAGACCAGCCAAGCGGGCAGGTGCAGCCGCCCCGCAAGAACACATGGTGAGACTGAAAATGGAGTTTTGATCCAGGGCCAGATTGTGGATGGAGCCCGCACCCTGTAACGCTGCTTAATAGTGGCTGTTGTTTCGTTGTGCTCCCCGTTGTCTGGCTGTACCTGTCGTCTCTTGTCTTAGACTTAGGTCAGGGCAGGGTCTTTGCTCTGAGTTTGTACAGCCCCTAGCACAGCGGGGTCCTGGTCTCTGTCTGGGCACCTAGGCACTACCGTAATACACCTAATACACAATGTACAGCCCCTAGCACAGCGGGGTCCTGGTCTCTGTCTGGGCACCTAGGCACTACCGTAATACACCTAATACACAATGTACAGCCCCTAGCGCAGCAGGGGCCTGGTCCATGGCTGGACCACCTAGGCACTACTGTAATACACCTAATAAACAATGTACAGCCCCTAGCACAGCGGGGTCCTAGTCCGTGGCTGGAGTGCCTAGGCACTACAGCACCTAGCACCTGGTCTATGACTGGACTCCTAGTTGCTAGCATAATAAACAACATTAGACCAGCCCCGAGCTGTGTGGGGGAAGAGGGGGAACCACTAAATTTTTCTTACCCTGCAATGACCCCGCAGAGCCTGGTGCAGCCAGATGGAATATTTCCCCATCTTGCTAACCACACGGGCTGGTGAGGCTGGATCCATAGCGATGGGGCCGGGCACTTCTCTGCGCTCAAAGACTCGCCACACATGTTAAATCAGGGACGAGGAGTGGGGCAGGGGAAGGAGCCAGAGGATGTGACAGCGATGTCTCTATTCCAGCTCAGGCTGCAACACGCTCCGCTGGTTCCTGCGTAATGCCCCTGTATGTTGTAATTCCCTCCATGGCGCCTTACGCGCCACAATAATTTACCCAGGCTGCCAGGCATAGGCGCCTGGGAGTAACGGTCAGCTCCTGCACCTGCCGGTTCAGACTCCAGCTGCCCTGCTGAACCTCCTCTCAGGCCAGCTGGGGCTGGGGGCTGCCAGCTCTGGGGTGGGAGCAGGGTCCCTTTGGACACGCTGGTCCTGTTGTTCACACCCTAAAATGGAACTTAGGAACCTGAATTCACTTCCTGGCTTTGCCACAGACACCCCGTGTGGCCCTGGCAAGTCCCCGCATGTCTCTGGGCTTCTTCTCCCCCAGCCTGTAAACTGGACTCACGACCCTTCTGTTTGCCCATCCTTTGTCTGTACCGCCTGGGATGGCTTGGGGCAGGGCCTGCCTCTCGCTCTGCGTCTGGGCAGCCTCTGGAACAACGAGGCTCCGATCCTGGTTGGGGGGTCTGGGCAGCGCCTGGCACAACATGAGCCCCGGTCTCAGCCAGGCTGTTTGCAGCACCTGGCGCAATGCAGCTTCGATCTCAGATGGCATCTGTGCAGCGCCCGGCGCGATGGGGCCCTGATGTCCATTGTGGCTACTGTAATTCTGATTAATAACAACAACGTCGGCGGCGTCAGAGGAAGCCAGTCAATGCAATGAGCCCAGCTCTCTCCAGCATAGCTGCTGCCACGTGGGGAATAGCACTGGTTTCAGAGGCGTGAGCAGGAGGGGGCGTGCCAAGGAGAAAGGTGCCCCGGTGTGAACGCACACGGCCAGAATTGCTTTACTGGTGGAATTTTGTCTTCAGCACTTTCACCACTAGCACAGCCGCAGGCCCAGTCAGCGTGGAACCCTCCGGGAGCTAAATCTTTACAAATTCCTTCCCCTCCATGCTGTTTACACTGTCACAGCATTCTCCAATGGGCAGCATCTCTCTTAGGTACATACACAGCTCCATCCCCAGTGGGTGTATCCTCACAACCCACCTGGGAGGCAGGGCAGAGGTGTTAGCTCCGTGTCACAGTCTCCGGAGTCCAGGCTACCACCTGGGCTTCCTCCGTTCTTGTAAGGTCCCACAGTGCCTCTGTGAGCTGGCCAGGGGTTCCTAAAGGACCCTGCGGGGGTCAAATCCAATGGAAATGGCGCCCCCTAGTTCCCAGCCCCAGCCTTCGCCTTCACCTCTCTGCTTCTCAGTTTCCCCATCTGTAAAATGGGGCTATTGATCTTTCCTGTGTTTGTCTACAGTGCACTCTATGGGCAGCGACTGTCTCTCTCGCTCTGTGTCTGCACAGCACCTGGCCCGACGGGGTCCCCAATCTCCGTTGATGGTGCTACGACTACTAACACCAGTCAATGTGGCTACGATGTAGTGAACCACTCACCAGGAGCGGTACAGTGCAGCGGCTGCTCCAGTGCTCAACTGCTTCCTACAGCTGAGATTTCTGTTAAGATGGAAACCACCTCCTTTCCCCCCTTGTGTATTAGACTAGGCCTTACCGCCCACAAAGACAAGCCTTGCACATGTAGAAACTCTTCTGGAAAACAGGCTCCCTCCCTAGCCTCGTCCCTCAATGACTTATTCTGCGAACGGGGTTTTGCAGCTTGTTGTCATTCTTGCAAAGGATCAAACCGAACAGGAGCCGAGTTGGTTATTCAAGTAAAATCGCAGCTGGGGACCGGGCGGGGGAAGCTAGCGAGCTCAATCTGGAAACGTGCTGCAGGAGCCGCAGAATTCTCCTGGCGGGGCTCAGCCTGAGCCGCGACTGAGCAGTTCAGAAACTCAGGCGCCTTGATTAAAAGCCCACGTAAGATGAAGGGATTTCCAAAATGCCTGAGACTGGGTGAAGAATCCGCACAGCTCCCTGGACAGCTGACAGCTCCCATGTCCTGGGAAGCATCAGCAGACGCTGAGAACAGCCCCGCTCCTTCTTGTTAGCACCGAATGTGTCAGGGCTTGTGCAGATGTGTGTGTATCCACACGCAAACACCCCTCTGGTGTTGTGCGGTTAGGAGACCTCGCTTGCTTTTGAAACTCTCCAGAAAAGACAGCGATGCAACGTTATGTGAGCCCATTCTAGCAGTGCCTGGAGGCTTGTTAGCGCAAGGGCCCCCACTGTGCCAAGCACTGCACGGACCCAGCGTGAGAGACAGTCCCTGGCCCCAGCAGCAGCTTACAGTCTAACTGGACAATGGGACAGAAGAAAGGAAGGATCACTAGGTACAGAGAGATGCAGCAGCTTGCCCAAGGGCGTCCATGGCAGAGCCAGGACCTGAAGCCAGATCTCTCAGGCTCACAACTGCAAGCACTGTTTTCCCACATGCCCTGTGTCACGGAGTCCCCAGGCGATGCTCTGGAACTTCTCCCAACAAAGCCAGGCAGGACTTTGGGGAGCCTCCTCTCCCTCGGAGCAGACTGTCTTCAGGGCAAGAAGCTCACACGGCTTCACCTCCTGGGTCTGACCCCGGAGCATTCAGCATATGCCCCTCCGTGCGCTTCCCACAGCGAGTCCGCCCAGGCCGGGTCCTGGGGAAGCCAGAGGGTCCTGCACCCCCCACTTCGCAGTCAGACATGACTCTCAGCCACCCAGTAAAACAGAGATTTATTAGATGACAGGAACACGGTCTAAAACAGAGCTTGTAGGTCCAGAGAACCGGATCCCTCAGCCAGATCCATCCTGGGGCCCAGCGAGCCAGACAACCCCATCTGCCCTCACTCCTAGTCCCCAGTCAGCTCCAAACTGAAACCCCCTCCAGCCCCTCCTCTCTGGCCTTTGTCTTTCCCGGGCCAGGAGGTCACCTGATCTCTTTGTTCACCTTTAGCTATCACCTTGCAAGGGGGAAGGGGCCCCAGCCATTTGTTGCTAGGATACAGAGTGTCGACCATGTATGCACACTGGAGACTTAAGACATGCATAGGGAAACTGAGGCACCCACACAGTATTCAGAGGAAACATTAAGAACAGTCCCACTTCGTCACACCCTGCTGTGGCTCAGATGCCTGGGAGACCCTGGATGTTAACTTTGCAAACTCCAAACAGCTTTTGTGTGACGCTTGCTCCGAGACCGGCTGGAATCGCAGCCAGAAGGGAAATCAGCTCATGGAACACCGAGTCCCCCATTAATAACCTGCTTCATCATTAAGCAGCTATAGATCTGCCTCCGTTCCCGCCTGCACGGGGATACACACTAATCATGTTTACAGCAGAGACTTATTGTTGTGTTTGCAGCCGCTGCTCCCTTCACAGCCCGCCAGGGACCTTCCCCTAACAAATGCAGTGTGAGCGTGATAATTGAGGCTTATTTATGGACGGGAAGCGGTTCACAGCAGGCGCGTATAACTGTCACCTTTAAAACAGTCCCCGTAAAGGAAAGCACCAAACCTCAAGCAATTGCCCTCGGCTGGACTGTAAATCGCTCTTCATGCTGCCTTCCAGTATCTGTTTGCCCCTGTAGGGACCCCCTTGTGTTTCTAAGGCCACCGCCAGTCCCAGCCGCCGGGAGGCCTTTATCATCCGTCAGAAGCAGGGAACGTTCAGCCGAAAGGACTGATCAGCGCCGGAGGTAATTGATAGCTATGGATCCCCACCTGGGCTGAATGGCCGCGGTCAGAGAAACCTGCCAATTAGTTCCACGCCGGGAGAGCTGGGGCCTGGCTGCTTCCAGACCCTCCTCGCTCATGACGTCAGGCTGAGCCGTGATTTCCTCTCCAGCTGCGAGTTATTGCGCTGGCTAAATGAATGACCCCATCACACCCCGCCGAACGTTTCTGTCACCAGCACTGCCACTGCCTTCACTGGTCCCCGCTGCTGTGTCGAGAGCCAGCGCTTGTTTTTGTTTGCAGCCATGTGTTGCTCGCTTGCGCACACGCACACACACACACACACACAGTGTTACGCACACACACACACAGTTTCTGTGTTATCACTATTGCTCCTGTCTTCAGCACTATCCACTGCGACTCACTTCTATGGCAACAACTCATTTTTCAGATGGCAGTCGTGTGTGGCACACACACACACACACGTGCCCAAAAGCACACGCAGAGTCACACACCTGCCTATGGGTCAGCGAATTAACGGAGACATTCTTCACTGACGCCGCTGATCTCACGCTGGGCTCCTTGGGCCATTGCAAGGCGTGAAGCCTTGGTTTGCATGTCAGCAGTGGCTGGGGAAGCTGCCCCGCTGTGGTCCTTATGGGAACGGAGCTGAGGCATTGAGACGGCCTGTGAAGGGACGTCCCCAGGACACGACTGCTGCATTGAAGTGTGGTCTGTGTGAACAAATCCCCATAATGAGGGATGGAAATGCGGGGGGGAGGGGTGATAATGCGGGGGGGAGGGGTGATCTCCCCAAGAAAAGCCCAGCGGAATCCACCCCCTGACAGAACGTTTCTGATCCCAGCGATTTATGCACCACATGATGAAACCTCTCCAGCACATCAGCAAAGATCTACAACCTATCCTGAAAGATGATCCCTCATTCTCACAGATCTTGGGAGACAGACTTGTCCTTGCTTACAGACAACCCCCCAACCTAAAGCAAATACTCACCAGCAACCACACATCACTGAACAAAAACACTGACCCAGGAACCTATCCTTGTAACAAAGCCCGATGCCAACTCTGTCCACATATCTATTCAAGTGACATCATCATAGGAACTAATCACATCAGCCATACCATCAGGGGTTCGTTCACCTGCACATCTACCAATGTGATATATGCCATCATGTGCCAGCAATGCCCCTCTGCCATGTACATTGGCCAAACCGAACAGTCTCTACGCAAAAGAATTAATGGACACCAATCTGACATCAGGAATCATAATACTCAAAAACCAGTGGGAGAACACTTTAACCTGTCTGGCCATTCTTTGACAGACCTGCGGGTGGCTATCTTACAACAGAAAAACTTCAAAAACAGACGCCAACGAGAGACTGCTGAGCTGGAATTGATATGCAAACTAGATACAATCAACACAGGATTAAATAAGGACCGGGAATGGCTGAGCCATTACAAACATTGAATCTATCTCCCCTTGTAAGTATTCTCACACTTCTTATCAAACTGTCTATACTGGCTATCTTGATTATCACTTCAAAAGTTTTTTTTCTCTTACTTACTTGGCCTCTCAGAGTTGGTAAGACAACTCCCACCTGTTCATGCTCTCTGTATGTGTATATATATCTCCTCAATATATGTTCCATTCTATATGCATCCGAAGAAGTGGGCTGTAGCCCACGAAAGCTTATGCTCTAATAAATTTGTTAGTCTCTAAGGTGCCACAAGTACTCCTGTTCTTTTTTTAGTGTGAACAAGCTACTTACCCTGTAAGCTCTTTGGGGCTGGTACACCTGCTCTCCAGGTTGCCCTCTGTCTCCTGCAAAGTGAGTGTAAAAGGCTACCCAGCGGGAATGGGAGTGTTTCACCCCCCCCCTTTGCATTAGCAGCTGCCCTGGTTCATTTATGTTTATTCTGATTGTTAAGAGAAGGAGCTCTTTCTGCTGCCCCAGACCACGTGTGTTACCCACCCCAGTGCTGGGATATATGTATACATCTCAATACACATTGTGATTCATATATCCATGTAATATGTTATAGGGCATTGAGGCCTGGTATGAATGACACGTGCTTGACATGAATGTGTGCATTGCAAGTTAGCAACCCAAGCAAGGACTTAAGGTCAAGGACTATTAGAACTCTTTGTGCAAAAACCATCTTATTTTCCGAGAGTTACAAACATTACAAGAGAATTTTAAAACTTGCCAGGAAAATTTGGAGCGGGAAGTGAGGCAGGCACAGATAATGCAAACTCAGGTAGAACAAATGGGGAAATAAAACAGGGAATTGGAGAAAAGCCTGATGGATTGGGAAAAGATTAAAGCAGACAAAGATAAATTAGACCATCAAGTGATAGGAATGAAACAGTTAATTCAAGATTTGACTAAGGAAGAGGAGGTCACAAGCGTTTCTCACACTTGGTGCCAGAAAACTGTAGCCGCATTGAAAAAGCAAGTGAAAATACAGGAGCTGCAAGTTGCGGCTGTGTGTCAAAAAGAGAGAGATTTGGATTTGGATTTGGATTCCAATGATATTTGGTGTGGGGAGGATCTGCAAAGGGGTCAAGAGAAAAGGGAATTTGGCCAACCGCGAGAGGGGCTTTATACTAAATTGAGGGAAGAAATAAGAAACTGGCCAGGAGAGCCTAAGCCAGAAAAGTCTGTAGCAATGACAGAACGGAGATCAACCATTAAGGATGCAGCGGGGGAGATACAGTCAGAGCAAACATTAATAATTCCTGTGAGTTCGTCAGACTTACAGTTGATGGGAAAGTCATTAGGCCCAGTGAATATGAAAAAATTAGCTACATGTCTAGTACAGTGGGCAGAGTTAGGAGGAACAGAGAATTTAAATATGAGTGAATCTTACAGGTTAATCAGGGCAGCTACTGCTGGAGAAATTAGACAGGCAGTAGATCGAGTGAAAAATGCTTTGGACAGGCAGCCAGAAGCACACCAGCTGATACCACGATTTATTACGCTGTTAGGTAGAGAGAGAGGTCACAGACCCAGGAAGCTGTTATCCAGTGCAGATTACATGAAGCCTGGAGATTTATCCAGGGATTACCTGTTAAAGAGAATAACACTGGGATTATTGGCCGGAGAAATACAACTGGTGACTAATCCCAGGGCGGAGGCCGCCAGACACGTCACAGCTGATTCTTTGATGGCAGGTGATTTGAATCAGAGGGAATTTTGGAATGATGGATGTGATGGAGTCGGGAGTATTAACCTGGGAATGTTGCGTGGGAGTTTTACTAGTTTACTGTCTGCGTTGATACTAGATGCTGGTGGGATATAAGGGGGTGACTTCACTTGAAGGCCAGTACGTACCCTGATCCCAGGAGGGGGCTGGGGCCAGGGGACATCTTCTGCCTGGGAAACTGGACAAAGGCTGGAGGAGGGGCCGGGGTGTGTGGCTGGGTGAAACGGCTGGAGGGAGTTTTAGTTTGAAGCTGGCTGGGGAGACAGGGGGAGGCCCAGAACCTGGGTCTGGGCTCCCCATCCCCCAAGGTGGACCCGGCTGAGGGGTCCTGTTTTCTGTATCTACAAGCTCTGTTTTAGACTGTGTTCCTGTTGTCTAATAAACCTTCTGTGTTACTGGCTGGCTGAGAGTCCCGGTGAATCGCAGGAAGTGGGGGGGTGCAGGGCCCTGACTCCCCCACACTCCGAGACAATGTGTTTGAAGGATTGGACAGAAATTTATTAGCGATGTCTACTAATTTGGTGAACCAAGCAGCCCAGGATGAGGGGTTAACTTATAGATGCACTGGAGCACTAGATAGTATGCCGACGAATGATGAAAGGGGGAAGCCAGGTAAAAGGATTGAAACCCAGAGTACCTTTTGTTGAAGCAATAACATATTCCAATGAGAGTGCTTATAGAGCAGGATACCGTGAGAGAGGAAGAGGTCCTGGTAGAGGACAAAACACCCCAGCCCAAGGAGGTAGAGGGCAGGATATAAAATCGTATAAGAATTGCAGGAACTGGCCCCCCTTGGATCATGGTGGCCCGCCCAGGACTGTCTCTTTGGAATTGTGCGGGTAGAAGGCCTAGTAAACAAAGGCAAACAACCGATGACGCAACAGAATGGACTATAAATGGGTGCCTATGATTTCTGCAAATTGGAGTCGTTTATTGATCCAGAATCCCGTGTGAATATAGATGTGGTTTTTGCCAGCTCCCCACATCTTATGATCTTATCCGGACTAAAGGAACCTTGACTGGCCATCGGGACCATTCTAATCTTTGGACTCTGATACAGTATGGTAGGGGTGTGAATGTGAAGTGAGTAAGGTTTGTTTTGTAATCAATAAAGAGCATTTAGAGTATTATATACCAACACTGTGTCCGGTATCTGCCTGCTTCCCATCCCGAAGGGAGACCGCTATTGCGGGTCTAACAGGAATTTTATATCCGTCCAGCTGGTGTTATTTCCTTTTGAATGATTTTCCGTATTTTTCTCAGAACATAAGATTGGTTTTGCACAAAGAGTTCTAATAGTCCTTGACCTTAAGTCCTTGCTTGGGTTGCTAACTTGCAACGCACACATTCATGTCAAGCACGCATCATTCACACCAGGCCTCAATGCCCTATAACATAGACAAATTTTTCACTTCAAGGTCCCAGAACCAAAGGCAAGGTTTTCATCTCGAGGCCAAAAGACCAAAAACATCAAGACACTTGATCACGGCCTTGGATAGACCAAGAGACAACCTACACTTGACCAGAGCTCGGAGAGCCGGGAAGTATTACATGGATATATTAATCACAATGTGTATTTGTCACGGAGTCCCCGGGCGCTGTTCTGGATCTGCTCCCTATGAAGCCAGTCAGGACTCTGGGGAAGTCTCCTCTCTGTGAGCAGACTGTCTTCAGGGCAAGAAGCTCACACGGCTTCACCTTCCTGGGTCTGACTTTGGAGCATTCAGCATATGCCCCTCCGTGCGCTTCCCACAGTGAGTCCGCCCAGGCGGGGTCCTGGGGAAGCCAGAGGGTCCTGCACCCCCACTTCGCAGTCAGACTTGACTCTTAACCAGACAGTAAAACAGAGGTTTATTAGATGACAGGAACATGGTCTAAAACAGAGCTTGTAGGTACAAAGAGCAGGACCCCACAGCCGTGTCCATCCTGGGGGGCAGCGAGCCAGACACCCACGTCTGCACTTCACTCCTCATCCCCAGCTAGCTCCAAACGAACTCACCCTCCAGCCCCTCCTCCTCTGGGCTTTGTCCCTTTCCCGGGCCAGGAGGTCACCTGATCTCTTTGTTCTCCAACACATTTAGCTATCACCTTACAGGGGGGAAGGGCCCCAGCCATTTGTTGCCAGGGATAGAGTGTCGGCCATTTATGTGCACTGGCCCTTTGCTCTGCAACAATCTCACCCCCTAGAGACTTAAGAAATGCATAGGGGAAACTGAGGCACCCACACAGTATTCAGAGGAAACATTAAGAACAGTCCCACTTTGTCACAGTATTGAGATATCTATTTATATATCCCAACACCAGCACACCACCCTGGGCTCACCCCCTGCGCCTGAGTCAGGCGGGGTTTCCCAATGGACTTTGCAAGCCAGTGAAATTCAGTGAGAGTTGGACACTTCAGCGCCTTTGAACACCCTGGCCCTTCTCTTCTCTCCCCCCTTCTGCTTCTAGTCTCTGAGGCTGCAGAGAGCCGGAGTGTTGTGACCCAGCCTGGCGTGCACAGAGCCCCGCTGGAGACACAAGTATATATGAGCAGGGGCAGGATGGTCAGCCCCAGGCTTTCAGAGACAATTCCCGTTGCTTTCCCCCGAGGATGCCACTGGAATAGCTAAGCAAACAGACCTGCAGCCACTTTATTACCAGCCTCTCCTTTGATGGTTCGCAGGCGTGAGGAGCTGCTCAGGATGCAGGCGCTGTAGCCAGCTGTCAGGGCTGGGAGATTGGTTAGGGGAAGACTAAAAAATTGAATGCGTTTCAATCTACATTCTGGGGAAGGCAATCACATTCTCCTGCCTCCCCGGCGGGCCCCGGGCCAGCGCCAGAGGAGGGGGTAATGCAGTCACACCAGGCAAAGGAAGGGGGTAGCTTCATTCTCAAAGTAGACTAGTGGCTGATCCGGGGCCAGGGCACCAGACAACCCGAAGACAGAGCTGGTGCCCTTTGCCCCGAATGGCATAATTGTTATTAGGTTTGCAAAGAGCAGGACATGCATTATTATCCCACCAGCCCAGCCAGGCTGTTCGGGGGCGGGGAATGTTTCCCAAAACGCCTATGGGATTTAGGAGCTGAGGTGTGAGTTAGGCGCCTCAGTCTCACTGAAAGTCAGGGAGGTTTAGGTGCCAAAGAGTCAGACTTTCAATAGCCTTTAGAGAGATACACCCACGCCTTGTGGTTTTCAAAGCACCGAAGCCAACGGGGCGCCTGACTCCCATGGATTTAAGTGCTCGGGCGCTTCTCACAACCCCACTGGCCCCTCACTGCAGCGTTAGGTGCCTAAATACCTCCGAAAATCTGCCCCTTGGCAGCTCAACGCCCCCTGCCTTTCAGTGCCACGCAGGGCAGCGCAGCACCTTGGTCCCCTTGGAAAATGGGAGGCAGGCACCTACATCACAGATACACGCCTGAAAGTGTGCCTTAGCTCAGCAAAACGATACTCTCCCGTGTTAATGGCTGGTCAAGCAGCGATGGAGGCCTGGCTTGTGGGGAAGGGCCTGGGCTGGGACTTAGGCGACCTGGCTGCAATGCCCGGCTCTGCCACAGACTTGCTGTGTGACCTCAGGCAAGTCACTTAGGTCCAGGTTGTTCACATGCTCGGACGCCACAGCTTTTCAGCAAACCTAGACCTTAGTCTAGGGCCTCAGTTCTCCGTCTGCAACGGGGGATAATTGAGGTTCATTCACAGCTCTTTTCCCCTCCCTTTGGATTGATATTTAGACCGTAAGCTTTTTGGGCACGGCGCCGTCTCTGACTGTGGCTGTGCGGCACCCGGCCCCAGGAAGCCCAGATCTCCGTTAGGTTCCTTAGGTGCTGCCATAAAAACGGTGTAATGTGGCGTCACTGTCCTGCCTCCCAGTTCCCCGGCTGGCTCTCCTCCAACAATCTTCCACCTCATCGGTGAGAATCCAAACACAATTCCAGGATAACGTACGACTGCGTGGGGGGGAATCTCTCTGTGAAGCAGGGCCCATGGGCCATTGAAAAGGCTGGAATGTTGAATGCACTTAGACTTAATTGTGCAGCAAATGAAGATTAAAGGAGCAGGCCCAGAGGACCTGCTGTTCCTGGTGAATTCAGACACAAAACCCTCTGCAAGGGCCACGGAGCTACACGCCAGTGTGTTGCTAACTTTATAATTGTCTGTCTGTGTCCCTGAGATTTAACCAAGGTGGGGGGAGGGGAATGGGGCCGGCCACTCTGCCACAGCAGCATCTAAGTGGCTTCTCTTTCCTGAAAAGACTTCGGAAGGGATAGCCGCTCCAGTCACGCCTACATCCGCAGTAAGAAGAACCTGCTGCTTCCCTGAATGTTAACAGCTGTTGGTTTTTATCCGCGGCGCCCTGGAAGCCAGAACAAAGCGCAGAGTTTGCAAGGTTACGTACAGCCTCGGCGAGTGTGTGTGTGTGGGGTGGGGGGAACACGGACGGGGATGAAGGATGCGGGATATTGAGTGTGACGTTGCTAATCCGGGTGCAGTGTTTAGGATCCAGAGAGCTGCTGGGCAGATTAGCATAACCAGACCTCTACTGATCCCTTTAAATGCAGGGCACACAAACACGGTCTGCAAGCAACTCAAGAGGAGGACAAACGGGTCAGGCTTTAGACACGGATAGAGCCCTGTCAAAGTGAAGTGGGGGGGAAATGGCCACACGCAAACAAAGCGTGTTCCCTGCTCACGGCAGAACGTTCTGCTCTTTCCAGTTCCTCGCGCGGTGACACCAGAGGGCTGGGGACAGGCGAAGTGACTCAGGAATCCCTGCCAGAGTCCCGGAGGCAGCCCCGTGGAGAAAGCACTGAGCTGGGAGTCAGGAGGAGAACTGGGAACAGACGCCAGCTCTCAGACACCTTGAAGGAGGCTGATTTCCAAAGGCCGGGCACGCAGCGTTTTGTGGAACTCAGACCCCATTACGGTGTCCTAAATCAGGCCCCCGTCGTCACTTTGGCCATTGCTTGTGACCAGCGCCTGGCGCGTAGGCACGTCAGTGCCCCGCAGAGAAGGGAAGAAATTACACCCTTTGTAAAGCCCAGGGGAAGGTTTGCAGCTCAGGTGCCGTTCCTGAGAAGCCGAGGGATGTCAGACTTTACACGCCACAGCCCCTCGGCTCCTTGTCCTGAGGAAAAGGGGTCCCGTTACAGCCCAGGAACGTTTCGGGGCACAGAACAGGGACGTCCTCATTGCTGAACAAAGCACATTCGCTTTGCTCCCTCTTTGCACGTGGGAAAAGAACCAGAAGGCAGGGCCCAGGCAGGCCCTCTGCTGCAGTTCGCACAAAAGTCACTCGCTGGGCTGTGCACCAGATGATGCTCACGGCAACAGGAGCGAACAGATTCACCTGGCTGGGTTTGCAGCCAGGTGTCTGCGGATGGATCAGAGAGGCAGGGGCACAAAGACGCAGGGCGAGAGCGTCCCTGCCCAGAAACGCTGCCAGACGGCTCATCACCCCCACTCCACAGCACGGAACGGAGCCCAGAGAGACACAGGGCATCGGCAGCAGAGGTAGGAACAGACTCCAGCTCTCCTGGGTCACAATTCAGGGCCTCACCCACAAGGAAACAAGTCAGGAAACACCTTCTCCCTCCCCACTTGAGACTAGAGACGGTTTCCATTCTTGCCCCTTGGACTTCCCGGTCTGTGACACGGGCCTGACTGTGCCTGTAAAGCCAGGCTGAAAGGCAGTTGGGCACCTTGGGTCATGGGGGCCCCTTCACCCCCCTTCAGCCAACGGCGGCAGAGAGGGGCAGGTCCTGGGTGAAGTCTCAGCCCTCGGTGGGGAGCATGTGGCTAAAGAGATGCATTTTGGGTGCCGCCCCTCCCCCCGCCTTGGGAGCTAAACTACGCCTGAAATTCACCCACAGCCTCTCAGCGTTAACCGTTGAGATTAACGATAAATCAGGGGGGGGGGGGTGTTCATTTCGGTGGCTCACGAAGTGAGCTATGAATAAAACTTCCCTTGTGCCAAAGAGAGTTTATTCATGAGCTTCAGCTGGAATTTGCTCCGTGAGAGCCCAGCAGGCCGCAGCCCGGAATACAGATGAGATGCTCATTCCAAGTCTACCCCGGCACGGTGCTGGCAGAGCTGGGGATATAAATTATAGCTCACTCCCCCGCCACAGGCCTGGGATGTTTGCTCTCCAAGGAAATTAACATTCCTGGAGCCTCAGGGGCTTCTCTCAGACAGTCCTGATCCAGGTGAGAATGTCTGGTTCCCGCAGGGGCTAGTCGGTAAATATACAGCGGAGGGGACGGAGCATGAGACGTGGGCTACTTCCCAAGAGATTTCTCTGCCTGTCTCCCCCCCAGCCTGGCAAGGAGCTCCCCGCAATGCTCTGGACTCATAAAACATGCTGAGTACGTTGGCAGAGAAAGAGAGCTCCATTGGCTGTCCTGACACACCATAGCTGCCTGGTACTACGGACCTGGGGTGGAATCCCACACTGATGTGGGCTGGATTTCTGAGGCCCCAATTCAGCAAAGCATTTGAGCATGTTCCTCCCACTGAAGCCAGCAGGACCCAAGTGGTGCTGTAGGGGCAGGAACGTCATATCTACGACATGGGCAGTAACTGTCACGCTCGGCTCGGCACTGGGGAGGCCTCAGCTGGAGACCTCTGTCCACTGGGCTCTAAGATAGATGGGGACAAACTGGAGAGTCAGAGGAGAGGAACAAAACCAGACCTGTGAGGAAATATTAAAAGGCTGGCTCATGTTTAGTCTAGAGAAGAGGAGGCTGAAAGGGGGACATAACATCAGTCTTCGGGGGTGGACAAGGTTGTTATAAACAGGATGGTGATCGATCGCTCTTCACATCCAGCAAGGGTAGGAGAAGACAAACTTGACTTGGTTGGCAGTGAGAGAGATTTAGGTTAGATACCAGGAGAAACATTCGAACTCTAAGGCTAACTAAGCACCGGAATAGGTTACCCAGGGGGTTGTAGAATCCCCATCACGGGAGGTGTTTAGGAACAGGCTGGACAAACACCTGTCAGGGGTGATCCAGGTTTACTGGTCCTGCCTCAGCAAGCGGGAAAGCCTAGATGACCTGGCCTCTCCAGGTCTCTTCCAGCCCGACATTGCTAGGGTTCTGCGTGCAGAAAGTTAAGGGTGTGTCTGTGTGTGTGGCTGACTGGGGATGAGACGCGCAGTCTGCTGAGGGCTATTGCACCAGCCAGAGGGACCACGGAAGCTCCCAGACCTGGCTCAGTCCTACAAATCCACGAATCTCTCGGGCAGCGCTGCGGAAACAACAGGCCTGGGAACTCTTCTCTGAGAGTCCATTTGATGCCGCCCTTAATTCTGTCCTGATCCAGTGACAAAGTTTTCAGAGTCCCAGGAAGCTAACAGAGGAGGGTTTGTGATTGAGGCCCTGGGACTCAGGAGATGGGGGTGCAAGTCCCTGCTCTACCCCAGAGCCCTGTGTGAGCTCTCGGGGGCAGCTCAGCTGACGCCTCCTAGGAGAGAGCTGTGGCCTTGGAGCTGCAGGGAGAACTGCAGCAGGAGCAGTGCAGATAATCCCCCCCTCCTTTTTTCCGATTTCCTCATCCTCAGCTCCTCTGCCGCCCCGCCGCGCTACCATTGATCTCTGCTAACCACGCCGCTTTGATGAGGAGCCATTTCCATCTGGGCATTGAGTGCTTTGTCACTTCCAATCAGCTGCTCTCAGCCATCCTGTTCCAAAGGCGCCCCTCAGTTGGCTGGCGCAGGGAGAGGCCGGGTGGGGGACAGGGCAGAACAGGGCAAGCTCAGGCGTCTATCCCACCAGGTGGCTCCTGCGTCTCTTTGCAATGAGCTGCATTGACAAAAGCGCAGTCTCCTTGAAGAGCAGGCCTAGCCTGGGAGCCGTCAGCACCCCATCAATCACAGGCAGGGAAGCTGCCGATAATCAAGCCTGCATCTCATCAACCCACCGTCTGATCCCTTCGGGGAGAAGGGAAGGAGCTGGGTTATAATATCGACATCCCCGGGAATGCCGGCTGCCTGAGGAAAGCCTCCGGAGACCGGGCTGCCTGCACCGGCACCTCGCTTCCAAAGCACATGGGGGGGGGGCACAAACCCGGCCAAACCCCTTCTGTCCAGAGCTCAGCGCCCCTGCTGCTCGGACACAGCCGTGGGCAGCTGGGAGGGTGTTCCGGGGGGAAGGGGCCTTGTCTACATGGGAAAATTGCACCCGTGGGACTAAGGGAAACTTAGAAATCTGACTAAACTGGTTTAGTTAAATCAGTGAAGTCCCCTTGTGTGCATGGAGACCCATTCCGGTTTGCAGAGGCAGGATAGCCATTTACTTACGACTCACGAAGAAATCGACTCCTGGTGCTAGCTAAATCGATGCGTGTCACTCTGACACTGAAATCCGAGCCCGCACTCAGAGGGGAGGGACTGATTTAACTCAGCCAACTTTCAAAGTGATTTAACCCCATTGGCCTGTTTTTCTCCTGAAGACGAAGCAGAGCTGCACCGGTTGAACAAAAGGTCCGATTTCATATTGGTTTTGTTAACCCGATGCCACAGGCCACATTTTGTTTTAAACCGGGCTTATTTCTGTTTCGTTGACGTCAGTCAGGAACATGGATAGTCTGAACGGAGACAAGTCGCTCTGAAATTGAAATAAGGGCGTCCACACGGGGCGGTTGCACTGGCTGAACCAAACCAGTGCAGGGTTGTGTGCAGACAGCCCCAGAGTCTGCACTCAGCGAATGGTGGGCCTGTCCCTTGAAATCCCCAAAGAGACGGGAGGAGCTCACGCTCTGTCACCTCCGGCGCCTGGGAAGCAGAGAACAGCCGCAGCTTGGCCCTTACGTCAGCTCCATCCCAGCCAGGGAGCCCCTGCCCGGGGGGGAGTCTCAGGGGGCTGTTCCCACACACGTCACACTACAGGGGCTGTCTGAAGGGTCCCGAGCATCACTGGCAATGGGGCCCAGAGCCTCCAACTTGCTCCAGTCCCTGCCCTCCGCTGGGACGCTGAGCAGCGGCAAAACAAATCTCTCCTCTGAGCAATGCAACAGACCCCCTGCCTTTGCCACTGTGCAGCAGAGCCTCGGTGTTAATTAACCGAGCGGCACGTGTCCAGAAAGCATTGGGATCAGTTTCCCTGTGTGGGCAGCACTGCTCTGAACAAAGTGATTGCCAGGGGTCAGGGGACCTGGTTTCTCCCCCCAGGAGCAGGATGATCAGTTGCCGAGGGAATCCAGGCTCCACGTTAACCTGTCCAGGGCCTTACCTAGCCTTGGCAGCGCGGCAGCAGCTCATCCCCGGGTGCGTCCGAGAGGCAGGGGAGCACCACCCCGTGTGACAGGACCGCGCCATCCACCCTGCGCACTGCCAGCCCCTCTTCTGTTACCAAGCCCACTGCCAGCTCCCTGGCAGAGGCACGGCCCCTGGTCTGCGCGGCCAGGGCAGGGACACAGCTCCCCACGCCAGGCTGGGACAGGGAGCTGGAGCTGGTGTCCTCTTGCCCACATCTGGCCTTCCCCCATTTTTCATGCCAGTTGCCTGCTGTGCTTGCTGCTGGGAAGGAAAGAGCCGAGGTCAGCTCCTCAGGGATTTCCCGCCCCCACCCAGCAGCAGAAAGTAGGGCTGGCACCAGATTTGCCAGCGCCACTGATTGGGTCGGGGCCCCAGTTGCGCAAACACAAGCTCTTGCTGGATTCTCTGAACGGTGCTTTCTGCCCCTCTGGCAAGCTGAAAACCCCATGGCTTGGCTCAGTCAAATCCACCAGCTGCTGCTGCAGCATCTCACGCCGCCCAGGGACAGTCTGTGCATCCGCAGTCAAAGTGGCACTTAATCAACTGCTCGAATTCCTGGGTTCCCAGGGAGTCGGGCCGAGGAAAACGGTCAGGGAATCACCCGCAGTGAAGGGCTCCAGAGGGCACTGTGTAACACCAACAGACCCCAGTCGTCGGCGGGCGGGATCGAACCTGGGACCTCTGGAGCTTAGTGCATGAGCCAAAAGGCAACTGGCTGTTAGCTAAGTCTGTAGAGCAAACTCATTAATCTCTCTCTCTAAGTGATCTCGGTGCCACTAGATGGGACAGACACCACACCCAGGAGGCGTGTGGGTTACAACTGCACCCAACCGCCTGAAGGGAGGGTGTCCCAGGAAGGCACACTGGCTATGCCAGGCAGCTCAGCATCCACGGCCCAGACTCTGCCCCGCCCTGCAGAGTTTACAGTCCAAACAGAGACAGACGGGAGAGAAAACAGAGCCGTGGGGAGGGGAGGAGTGTGCCTGGGTCACACAGTAGGTCAGAGACAGGACTAGACCCTGCTCTCCCAAGCCATGGACTTACCCACTGGACCAGCCGGCCTTTCTGCTGGTGACGCCTCCCCCCCGTCCATCACTGTGAATACCCAGCACTTATAGACAGGGCCCAACCAAATTCATGGCCACGAAAAACATGTCACAAACCATGAAATCTGGTCTTTTGTGTGATTTTACACTACACGATACAGATTTCACAGGGGAGATGAATGTTTCTCAAATTGGGAGTCATGACCCAAAAGGGAGTTGCAGGGGGTCGCAAGGTTATTTTAGGGGGGTCATGGTATTGCCACCCTTACTTCTGTGCTGCCTTCAGAGCTGGGCGGCCTGAGAGCGGCGGCTGGTGGCCTGTTGCCCAGCTCTGAAGGCAGCGCCCCGCCAGCAGCAGCACAGAAGTTCGGGTGGCAATACCATACCCTGCCATCCTTACTTCTGCGCTGCTGCTGACGGTGGCTCTGCCTTCAGAGCTGGGCTCCCGGCCACCAGCCGCCGCTCTCAGGCCGCCCAGCTCTGAAGGCAGCGTCGCCGCCAGCAGCAGCACAGAAATAAGGGTAGCAGTACCACAACCCCCCCTACAATAACCTTGAGACCCCCCGTCCCACAACTCCTTTTTGGGTCAGGACCCCTACAATTACAACACTGTGAAACTTCAGATTTAAATGGCTGAAATCATGAAATTTGCAATTTTTAAAACCCTACGACCGTGAAATTGACCAAAATGGACCGTGAATCTGGTAGGGCCCTACTTACAGACAAGCGCGAGCTGGCTGGGCCGCAGGCTGAGGTGCTCAGGATACCAGCCCGCAACCCACTCGTGTGAAATGCAGCCATCTGGTCCATTGCGGGCTCTCTCGTTAGCACAGCTCCGTGCTCTCTGCTGGGTCCAGCAGTAAGAGAGGCACATAGATCTTCCCCCTCCACATGCAGAGCTCCCAGGCTGACCCCATTTCCCACAAGGACACAGGCAGAGCTGGGGACGGGATCGGGTCCCCAGCGATAGGGAGCTGTGCAGTCAAAGACACCCCTGCCCCGGAGAGATTTCCCCCCAGATGAGCTGGCCCTAGCGGGAAACCTGGGACTTTACCACGTGGGCATGTCTGAAAATCACATCCAAGGCGTCTCACATCAGGCTCCAGAGCTCAACAGAGGCTTTGTAACAGGGAGGAGGTCCAGCCTTTCGCGGGGACGCTGGAGAAGTGACTCTGCTGCGTCATAAAGCCCTTTACTGACGCTGCCTTAAAAAGCTGCCCTCCAATCAGGGAAACGATTTCCCTCCATCTTTAATTAATTACTTTGGGTTAATAAAATCATCACATTTCCACGCGGGCCTGGGATTCCTGGGTCCAGCTCGATATCACAGCAATATTTGGAAATTAAACCAATAAATAATAAATGTTGGCTTTTAATGAACTAATTGAAAATGGAGATAAAAATCCTTCAAAACTTTTTTTTGCTCTGAGGAAAGCAATTAGTTCCCACTTGAATATAGAATTAAGCCGGTGAATAGTAATCGATTCCTTTTATTAGCAAATTGAGAGGCCCTTTAATATTTATCAGCGTATTGTTCAGAGTTCAGCTGGAATTAAAATGACCCTTTCCCCTGTGAAACCTCCACTTTGAATCCCACTCAAAGTTTCAAGAATTAAATTTATTAGGGGGATAAATTTATAATTGCCTCACTTGCTACACAGATGGAATATATATTGCTAATGTAATTTTCCAAACCAGTGATGAGCACGTCTGAGGAGTTTTTTATGGCAAAGTAATTCAGTCTAATATATTGCAGAACAGCAAAATATATTAAATATTGATATGAAACACATCAAAAAATAGGATGACAGATTATGCTTTGCTCCAGTATATCCTGCGGCACCGGGGCAGAGGTGGCAGTAGGGGAATATTCCAATCCATCAAAGAGAAAGTTACTTAGTTCAGACACCTGCAAGCGGCGCATCGCTGTGGTTCAGTCTGATACATGCACATGCATACTCACACGCCGTCACCTAGTGAGAGGCTCCATTTCCTGCAAGGACACAGTTCGCAAGACCTCACGCTCCACGCATGAGCTGGGAGAAGCAGACAGGTCTGATACTTCGTCTCTCCTTTCAAGGCCAATCTGTGGAGTCAAGTCACTCGTCCCAGGCACAGCTCTGTGCATACAGTGACATAGGACATCAGGCCAGCTGTGTGCAAAGTTATTCTCCCTGGCATGAGATTCGGGAGACCTGCCTCCTGTTCCTGGCTCTGCCATTGACCTGATGTGTGACCTTGGGCAAGTCCCTACTATGCTCCCTGCTATTTAGACTGTAAGCTCCAGGGGCGAGAATGTGTCTGTGCAGCATTGTCACAATGGGGCCCTGATCACAGTCAGGATCTGGGCAGCGCCCGGCACGACGGGGCCCTGATCTCGGCCGGGGACTGGGCAGCGCCCGGCACGACGGGGCCCTGATCTCGGCCGGGGACTGGGCAGCGCCCGGCACGACGGGGCCCTGATCTCGGCCGGGGTCTGGGCAGCGCCCGGCACGACAGGGCCCTGATCTTGGCTGGGGACTGGGCAGCGCCCAGCGCGACAGAGCCCTGATCTCGGCCGGGGTTGGTGCAGCGCCTGACACGACGGGGCCCTGATCTCGACTGGGGACTGTGCAGCGCCCGGCGCGACGGGGCCCTGATCTCGACTGGGGACTGGGCAGCACCCGGCACGACGGGGCCCTGATCTCGGCCGGGGTTGGTGCAGTGCCTGACACGACGGGGCCCTGATCTCGACTGGGGACTGGGCAGCGCCTGGCGCGACGGGGCCCTGATCTCGGCTGGGGTCTGTGCAGCGCCTGGCGCGACGGGGCCCTGATCTTGACTGGGGACTGGGCAGCGCCTGGCGCGACGGGGCCCTGATCTCGGCTGGGGTCTGTGCAGCGCCTGGCGCGACGGGGCCCTGATCTCGGCTGGGGTCTGTGCAGCGCCTGGCGCGACGGGGCCTGATCCAAGTTGGGGTCTGTGCATCACCCAGAACAATTGGGCCCAGTCTCAGTCGAGGCCTCTCGTTCTCACTGTAACGCAAACAGCTCAGACTATTAATAACAAAGTGACAGTAGGAATCGGCCGGGGGGGGAGTGGGGGGGGTCCATTTTTTTTTCTTTTACGAGCCCCGTTTCTGAGTTGTGCTGAGTCGTGTAAGAGGACCAGTGAAATGGCTCAGAAATAACGTGAACGACCCTAAATTTTCAACAGCTCCCCACAGCAAATAGATGAGGAAGCCAAGGAAACCTCCCCTATAGGTGCCCCCCTATAACCGCACCTTCTCCCTCCCCCAAGATTGGATTCTTTCCCCTTCTTTTTCCTGCTTTGCGTTAGCATTTGCCAAGCAGCCAGGATTCTCACTAGTGCGTAGAGCAGGGGGGCGGGAGCCAGGACTCCTGGGTTCTGGTCAGGAGTGACTCCACTGAGGAAAATGGGGTTACACTGGTGTAAATCAGGAGTGACTCCACTTCGGTCAACAGGGTTATTCTGTTCTAAAGCTGGCACAATTGTAAGCAGAATCTAGGCCTCTGTTTCTAATGTCCGTGAGTCGCCCCCGTTGGCTTCGGGTGACCAGATGTCCCATTTTTATAGGGACCGTCCCGATTTTGGGGTCTTTTTCTTATATAGGCTCCTATTACCCCCCCCCACCCCATCCCAATTTTTCACATTTGCTGTCTGGTCACCCTACGTTGGCTTGGCAGCCGCCCGAGAACAAGGAGCAAATCAGACTCTCCCTGGTTTCAGGACAGCGGGGATTGCACATGGCCCCAGCCCTGCCAGCCCTGCCAGCCCTGCGCGCCTCGAGGGAGCCGGGAGGAGAGGGGTCCGGAGAGGGCCGCACAGGCCGTGCAGGAGGGAGAGGGAGTTAAGACGCTTTTCTGGAAAGCATCCTTCAGCAAGCAGAATGGGGCAGGCGAAACACTTCCCAGCCGCGCCATCTAGCGGCAACCTAGGGCCCTGTGCTCCAGTGCCCGTTGGCAGGGCCAAGTCACGCAGATCTACCTTCTCCGTCCCACCCCTGCTTCTGTCTGCCACTCTCGTCCCCTCGCTACAGCAAACAGCCCCTAGCGGCAGCCGCTGCCCAGCAAAGCCCTCTCAACGCTCCACAGCTGCCGTCCAAAACGGACTGTTATTCCAGAGTTTATTTCAATGAGGCTGAGACTCTGGAGTGTCTAAATTACCCGGGCTGCTGCTGGTTCCTCCCTGTTTTGAAGGGGGAGTGGGCGGGGGGGGGGGGGGGAGTGGGCGGGGGGGGGGGAGTGGGCGGGGGGGGGGGGGGGAGAGACTGTTCAAACCGTGCACAAGTGACTCCCGGAGAGAGAAAAAAGAGACAAATGGGGATCTAATTTGCGTAATGGGGTCTAATTTGTTTTCAAAAGCCGCTTCTCTCCTGACTCGGGGAATTGGCGTGGCGTGAAATATACCTGCGGCATGTGAATGAGGCTCCCTCAGCAAGTTTATGGATCCTGCTCGACAAAGGCCGCTCTTTAAATCAAACCAGAGATAGCGAAAGAATTAAGGTGTCAAGATAATGCACGTTTATTGTTTTTGCCAGTCAGCAGGAGCTGGAGCATTCTGTTGTGTGGACCCAATCCGTATCCCAGCGCCACCAGGACGGTGTCCCCCCGCCGTGGCAAAGCCAGGCGTCAGTCCAGGGCTGCGAGCCCCAGCAGCCAGAATTATTCACCTAATTATTCATCAGCTTTGCTTCCTCTCCTACAGAAGGGGCAGCAGTCAGAGGATGCTCGCATGCCCCATAATAATCTACAACATACAAGAGAGAGCACCTCCCCCACCCTGTCTTTGCTACTAAGACATGCGGAGACCAGGGTCCCATTGTGCTGGGGGCTGCACAGATGCACAGCGGGAGACAGCCACGGCCCCAAAGGACTCAGACTAAACAGACAAGGGCAGGGGGAGGGGGACTGGCTCAGGCTTGGAGGCGGAGGTGAGACAAGACCCTACCTCCCTGCAAGCCCAGTGCAGCCCCCTGCCCCCACTGCCCCCTCCCCCTTCCTCGTTAGTGGGGAATCTCCTGGGTCAGTCTTTACCTGAGCCGCTCTGTGGGTCGGGGGCCACCTTTGCAGACAGCACCTGGCCCAACGGGACACCAGCCCCCAACGAGGGTCTCTAGGTGCTACCCAAATGCCCATCACTAATAGCACTCACGCTGCCCATTAACCTGCCATCTCACCGGGGAGGCAACTGTATCACCACTGGCCTCCGTGGCTAGCGACAAGCCTGCCAAGCAGGGCCAGGCGACTCAGGCAGGTGGCCGCTGCTTGGAAGCTGGGCTGGGCAGGTGAGTGATGCGCTTGCCCAGGCTCAGTCACCAAGCACCAAGGTTCTTGTCCTGGAGAGACTTTTCTCTCACGCCCGGCCACCCATCTCCCCTGTCTGACCAGTCGCCTTCTTGTTGCATCATGTCCAGAATGAGGCCCCCATCCTGCCACTGGGCTGCGAGGGCCGATGGATTTCAGCAGGACTGGAAGACAGTCCGATAGCAGGGTCCCGGACCTAGACGATAAGTGATTTGGAATCTGCATGGATGCGATTGCAGGATCAGGGCCTCAGATGGCCAGTGACGGAGGAATACGGAGCTTGGGACTGACTCCCCGTCTGCTGCCGTCACCTGCACCCAAAGAACGTGAGCGCACGATGCTCCTGTTCTGAGCCGGGAGCGTCTCCCGGCCGCTTGGCTCTGGCGGCCAGGCACAAGCGGCCAGGCCCCACAATCGGGCCCTCTTGTCGCTTCACTGCTTTCCAGGAGGTGCCTCACGGACCGCTGGGCGCTGCAGAAATAACGTCTCATCACCTGTCTCTGTAGCTGTGACGAAGTGGGACTGTTCTTAATGTTTCCTCTGAATACTGTGTGGGTGCCTCAGTTTCCCCTATGCATTTCTTAAGTCTCCAGTGTGCGTAAATGGCCGACACTTTGTATCCTGGCAACAAATGGCTGGGGCCCTTCCCCCCTGCAAGGGGATAGCTAAAGGTGAACAAAGGGATCAGGTGACCTCCTGGCCCGGGAAAGAGACAAAGCCCAGAGAGGAGGGTCTGGAGGGGGTTGCAGTTGGGAGCTGGCTGGGGACAAGGAGTGAAGTGCAGACGGGAGTGTCTGGCTCGCTGCCCCCCCCCCCCAAAATGTTTTAGACCGTGTTCCTGTCATCTAATAAACCTCTGTTTTACTGGCTGGCTGAGAGTCACGTCTGACTGCGAAGTGGGGGGTGCAGGACCCTGTGGCTTCCCCAGGACCCCGCCTGGGCGGACTCGCTGTGGGAAGCGCACGGAGGGGCAGATGCTGAATGCACCAAGGGCAGACCCAGGAGGTGAAGCCGTGTGAGCTTCTTGCCCTGAAGACAGTCTGCTCTGAGAGAGTAGGCTCCCCAAAGTCCTGACTGGCTTTGTGAGGAGCAGTTCCAGAGCATCGCCCGGGGACTCCGTGACAGCGGCCATCTCCCCGAGGCCAAGAAAGAGGGTGCTGCATTGGCCAGAGCAAATCCCAGGCAGGTAAACGTGAAACCCCAGCAAGGACGGGAAAGTCACCAAACTCTGACTTCCTCTGCACACGTGAACGCAATCAGCGATCTCACCCCACCTGCCAAGCGGCGACTCCCAGGGAGAGTGATTGCCATGCGGCATGCTGGCTGTAATAATCGCCTCTAACCATCAATTATTATCTAATCTGCCGTGCGGTTTCATTACCGGCGTCATTTGTGCTGCTCTCATGGGTTCCGTGCGGGGCGAAAGTCCTTCAAATTAAACGGGGAATGTAACAGCTTCAAAAGCAATAACTCTGGCGCACAAGCAGATTAGACGGGCGGGGGAGGTGTTAACGTGTTTGGGACAAAGGCAGCATTAGCGTTTCACAGCGTGGCCAGGAGCTGGGAACGGGGATTGGAAACACCACCGCCCTCAGCACGAACGCTCCAGGGGGTCCCTAACACTTGCTTTCTGGAGGGCGGGAGCAAGAGGGGGTAAGGGATGTTAATTCACCTTGCAGAGCATGGCCTCCTTGGCCTGACATTTGAGACCTGGGTTCTCTTCCCATGTCTGCCACTAGCCCCGGGGGTGACGTTGGCCAAGTCCCTCCCCTGCCCCTTTGCCTGCTGAGGCTGTAAGGTCTTTGGGGCAGGCACTGCCTCACAGGCTCTCTCGTGCCTGAAGAGAAGGCGAGCTTGGATGACAGCATCACACCATGAAATAGAACCGGAGCTGCACAGCGGTGGGTGTATGCTGCTGACGCGCCGTAGCCTACAGCCCCCGAGGGGCCAGCCAGCCGACTGGCAGTAAAAGCACCACCGCACTCGAGCCCAGGGTGTTTGTGTGTGGACAGGACCAACGCTCACATTAACTCTGCATGAACTTGAGCCCTTGGCCTGTTTCCATGCAGTGCCCAGGCATTGGGGCTTCCATATTGGACCTCCAGGCACCACCATAATAACTTTGCACATCTCTCAGGACTGGGCATTAACCTGCGGCATGTCAGGCAGGGGGTCCCCGGATGGCGTCTCTGGCAGGGGCTCCCGGGAAGGCGTCTCTGGCAGGGGGCTCCCGGATGGCGTCTTTGGCAGGGGGCCCCCGGATGGCGTCTCTGCCAGGGGCTCCCGGGAAGGCGTCTCTGGCAGGGGGCTCCCGGATGGCGTCTCTGGCAGGGGGCCCCCGGATGGCGTCTCTGGCAGGGGCCCCCCGGATGGCATCTCTGGCAGGGGCTCCCGGATGGCGTCTCTGCCAGGGGGCTCCCGGGAAGGCGTCTCTGGCAGGGGGCCTGCACTTTGTCCATCCACGCGCCTGCACAAAGAAGCGTAAAGTTCCCGGGGAGGGAGACACTGCTGGAGATTGTGTCAGATGGATCCTCCTCTCTTCTGCTTTCTCTGGGGGCGACTTTTAACTTTGTATTTTCTATCCATTTTTATCCTCTCTTTTAATGAATGTGTGTTGTCGGAGGGATGTTGTCGTCCGAACTCTCTCTCTCTCTCTTTTGATCGATTTGGGGACAAATTGTTTTATAAAATGCTTTAAATTATCGAATGCACGCTCCCTGGGGGACCCTCAGGTTCGCATTCTCTCTCTCTCGGTCAATAAGCGATACGGTCAGCACCACGCTGGACAGATGCCGACACACAGTGACGTAACACTGGATGTTAGACACGGTTAGTCCAACCCCTCCCTGAGATGTTTACGGGGTGAATAACCTCAATCCCGACCTACAGCTCTCTGCTATCCCAGCCCTGGGCTCCCTCTCCCGCTCAGCCCAGCTGGTGCCTCTCACTCCCGACCCGCAGCCCTGTTATCCCAGCCCCGAGCTCCCCCCCCCCCAAGCTCTGCGGTGCCCCTCAAGCTCAGGACTAGAGTTTCACGGAGAGCATAGGTCCACGTTAACGGCGCAGGCTGTTGCCAGTCAGGGCAGAGCGGCGCGTGTGCTCACATCAGCATAAGCCCAGAGCCGCCGCATCGTTGTCAGGGTAAAGCCATGGTGACGGAGCAGAGAATCCGGCCTGTAACGAATGCACCCACTTTGTACACATGCAAATGCCTGCACACGGTGCCCCGGAGGGCGGGCGCGGCCCCACGGCTCCTCATAGACAGTCATGGGTTGGGGACTCCTGCTCTGGTGGAGGTCATCTGCTACAGCATCTGTCGCTGCTCCCCACTCCGCCTATGAGCCATGACACTGCCTGAGCCCTTGCTATCGACAGCCACTCCTTGCACGGCTCTGCAGGAACGCTGCTGGCCCCGGGGGCCTCTTTAATTACGCAGCCAAAGCCTGATCAAAACTCCCATCTTGTCTCTTATGGCAGAAAAGACAAACCACATTCAATATTCCCCCGCCCCTCCGCCTCAGCCTCTTGCTCCCACCCAGCCCGGACGCCGCCTCCCTGCCTTTCGCTGCGTCCAGTGCATTTCTCTGTGTCCCCGCTGCCCACGTGCCACTCAGAGGCGGCGAAAGGGCGAGGTATGGGCCGTGCTCTGGCGTAACCGGGCGTCCGAGGCGCCGGTGGACGCACGAGTTGGTTTGATGGTGGCAATGACAGCGTGGAGAGGCCGTGGAGGAAGGGACTCGTAAAATGCAACAAACAAAAGACGCAAACAATAGAGAAGGATGAGGTCAGTCGTGGTCCAGCAAGAGGCGCTGGGGCTTTGAAGACGGCAGCCCGCCCTCCAGCGGTGATGCTGGGAAATAGCCTTGCTGGGCTGCTGTGAGTCCATGGGGAGTCGGCGTGTGACGAGTGGCTGGCTGCCCACTACACTTCCAAGCACAACAGCTCCTGTGTCATTATCTTGATAAGAACCAAGTTCCAGGGATCTCAGGGGACAGGGCCTCAGGTGGGCTGGCCAGACCCTCGCAAAGCCCTGGGCTTCCACTGCGGCTATGGGTTTCGTGCCAGGAGCAGGGAGCAAGTGCCAGGTGCTGCCCAGACACACAATGAGGGGCAGCCCCTGCGGCAAAGAGCCTGAACATGCACCAGCAGGACTATTACCCCAGGGCGCCTAGCGACTGGCCCAAGGTCGAACAAGGCGTCTGTGGCAGAGCCAGGAATTGAACCCACATTCGCTGCAGCAGAGGGCCTGAACCCCACAGCCGCCCCGCCTACGCCAGCGGTGAGCTGGGCTCTGGCTGGGAGCTGAGCTGACGTACATCTGGCTCTGAATTGGCCTTGAATTCAGCCACTGGCGTCCCCATTCCCTGCCAGACCCTGAGCACTGACAGGCAGAGCCGCTGTTTGCACTGGGGCAGCCGGGCTTGAACCCAGGCGCTTTGCCCCAGTTCATCTCGCAGAGGGCAGTGCTGTGCTCTGTCTGGAGCAGCGAGCACCACTGCCGCTGGGCTGAGGCTCCTGAACCTTGCCCTTGGAGTGCTTCCATCTGCAGCCTCCACACGGTATTTTGTGTGCAGTGGCAGCCTGCGGGGCTGGGACGCTGGAGCAGGGGCAGCTTGGCCGGGAGGACCAGCCATGCGCACAGCCAGAAGGCCAGCTGCAGAACCCCCAAACCATCCCTTGCCTTCTCCGTCGGGCCCCACCTGGACAAGGGAAATGTGCATTGGTGTGACGAGCCCGATGGAGCAGCTACCCCTCATGCAGACACGGCATGGATGCACAGTGGGGCTTGCCCTGGGTGTCTCACCCTCGTCCTGCACTGGCATGGCGCAGCCAGAGGCCGTGCTAACCCGGGGGCCCCCCCAACACGTCATAAAAAGCAAATGGGCCCCCCCTTGAGCTGCGTGGGGCCCTAAGCAATTGCTTAGTCTGCTTCTGGCTGGCGCCTGGCTGGAGGCTTACAGGGCAGCCAGTGGCCTCAGGGCTGGCTCCGCCCCCACCTGAGCATGTGGGCGGGGCGGGGCTATATCAGGGGCCCAGGTAGCTTCTACTCTCATCCCCAGTGACACGGATCTGCAGGTTGAGTCCTGAGGGCAGCGGGAACCTTTCTCCTCCAGAAGATGCTGTGCCGCCAAAGCAGTAGCCGCAGTCGTGCTTTCAAGGAGAGAAAGAGCCTGGGTAAATCCTGGGGGGGTTGGGGAGAAATGCGAAGGGGGGGAAGAGAGCTGGGGTGGAGGCCCAGGATGGCCCCTGGACCCAGGTGTCTGTTTCTCTTGTTGCAGCCAGTAGGATGCGGGAAGCAGCTGAAATCCGGGCGAAGTATCCCACCAAGATCCCGGTAAAGTTCCTCTCACTCTGTCTGCCCTGGGGGAGTTTAACTCTTCCTGAGCTTCGCTAACAGACCTCAAGGCCCACAGCTTCTCCCCTCCCATCTCCCGCCCCACTCCGGCTTCCTACCACTACACAAACCTACCCTGGTATCTGCACACCAGGCACTGTCGCCTCAGGCCAGCACAGGAGACGTGGGCTGTGAAATTGAGTGGATGAAGTGCCTGACATCCAGTGAAACCTGCAGATGAAGGACAAATTCTGCACTGTGAAGGCAGCATGGCTGACTCCCATGAATTTGCTGTGGGTTGTGTGATCGCTTTTCTCATGGGGAAACTGTTGGTTTAAACTTCTAAGCCTGGTGTCTTGGGGAAGCCTGAAAATGAGACCTTTACAGGCTCAAACCATCCACCAAGTAAAAATCTCAACCTTCCTTTATAAATACCAGGGCTGTCCAGGGCCTGAGTTGGATGCTGGGGCTTGGGAATGGTGCAAATGAGACCCTCCGAAAAGGCATTTCTAGTCTCAGGTGGCCCTGTGGGCTCTCAGTGCCTCCGGGACAGGGAAGCTGGTCTGCAGAGTCCCTAGGTCCTGCTCTGACCCATCTCTCCTCTCTGGCTCCAGGTGGTGGTGGAGCGTTACCAGAAGGAGAAGCAGCTGCCTCTGTTGGATAGGACCAAGTTTCTGGTTTCCCAGGACTCGTCCATGTCTCAGTTTGTGATCACCCTGCGGTAAGGAATGAGTGCGCGGGGGGAGGGTTTGCTCTTTCATGTGATCCAGATCTGGGAAAGGGCAAGTCCCCTCTCTTTTCCCTCACACACTCTTTAAAATATAAAGGGCTTGTCCACATTGGAAAAGCTGCATCAGTCTCAATAAATAGGCTTAAGTCTGAACTGGTTGCATCAATGCAAACCTCTAATGCAGAAGCATTTGCACCTTAAACCTGTCTGGTTTAATTTGGGAACCAGGGTGACTGTAGGGTTGTCAACCCTACAGGATTGGCCTGGAGTCTCCCAGAATCAGCATTGATCTCCTGGTGACTACTGAAGGCAATCCGGGAGACTTTAATAGGCTATTTTAAGGAAATGACCTTGTCATGTTGGGGGTGGGGAGAGGGGGAATCTCCCAGAATAGCTTCGGTCAGAGTTGGCAACCATAGGTGAGTGAGGCTTAAACTCTAAGTGCATCTGCATTCGGGGTTTGCACTGGTGAAACCAGACCAGCTTTACAATTCCACCAGGGCAATTGGTGTAACAGACCCGGCACCTCTTCCCCTGACTGGGAGGGGCTGCTGCTGTAAAGAATTTCCTGCTGCTCTCTGGGCTGGGAGGCTGGGAATGGCCTTGTTGCTGAGGCCTGCAGTGGCACACTGGCTGCTTGGCTTTTCTGCTGTTTTAGTTGAATGATCTATTTGAAGTTGCAAACAGGCACAGGTGAATAGCTGATTAGAGACAGGCAATTAGCAGTGATGCAAACAAGCTGTAGCTGCTGCCAACAGTGGTTAGTGATGTCAGAGAGAGGCTCAGAGTGCTAATTAGCAGCATTAGACCTGATCAAAGAAACTCCCTCTAACTAGAGACCAGAAATACCAAACTTGCAAGGCTTAATAAGACAGACAGCCCTCCTGGATCCCAGCCCTGCGTGCTCATCTGAGATGACTAATATAACTTTTTTCCAAGCTGGCTTATTACAGATGTCTCAGGGTTGCACTAATCAGTGAGATTGGATGAATAACTAGAATAACAAAAGATGAGGGGGGGGGGGCTAATGGAAAACAGCAGCCCACCCCCCCCCACACACACATCCACCAGGGCAGCAGCTCGCTGTGCTACTCCGTGTGTTTGGGGCTGGCATTTCTGCTTCCTACTCAAAGTGGCACCACTCAGGCAGAATGTTTCCCTGGCCCGCGTGCAGTCCAACATGGCTGTGTGGTGCTGTGATGCTGCAGGGTTCTTGCTGGCTGCCTTCAATGCTGTGCTGCTGTGGCAAACAGCGAACACAGAAGCTGCACCCTGGCTTCGCCTGCCCAGGTGCTCTGTGCATGGCGTCCTCCCTCTTCCCCTCCCCCTCCCAAATCTGCCCTGTAGCATCCACCAGCCCCTGCGCTCAACTCTTAAACGAGTTACTACGTTAGTGGCTTCCTTGAAGAGACGGTACCCAGCAGTGCATGGACTTAGCTGGGGTTAACAAACGCTCTGCTTTCATCAAAGGACTGAATTGGTTTATAGCAAAAGTAAAACAAGTCCCTTAAACAAAAAGGACGGGGATTAAGTGATGCCAAGGATATGGAATAAAAACAATGGCAAGTGCTGGGTTCCTTTGGTCCCCTCCAGTGAAGGAGGCCAAATGGCCTTTCCTCTCTTCCCAAAGGTCACTGACCCGGCTTCAAGAGCCAGGAAGCCCTCCTGGGGGCCCACCTTGCTGTTCTCGCCAGGGAACTGACACCACACTAACTTCTGCAGTTTCCTCCCCCATGATGCTACTCCGAGGCCGTCTGCCCCATTTGCTAGGTTGCTTTTGTTTACCTGGGATATAAATGTACCTTTCTTGTCTCTGCCTGGTGACCAGGCAGGTCCAACAAGCAAATACACATTCCATTGCCTAGGCAGACTGGGCTTGGCATATCTTGCCAGAGAGACTTTGAGAGCAATTCTAGCACCTATTTATAACTCTTTATACACACCCTGTACATATGCTGGTTCCAAAAGTCATTGGGTGGGGTGTTAACTGTTAGTATATGATACTGCACCTAACATGCTGGCGTCAGGTCTGACACACATTATAAGAACTGTGGATGCAGACTAGTGAGCTACTACTGGGCCTCTGTCATGAGTACCTTGTTAACCACAAACGCTCCAGTAGGATTAACCAACACAAACAGCATGCATGCAAGCCAACCCTACAATAACAAGCGCAGAATGTGTGCAAGGGAGTGGTGAATACCTCTTTGAAGGATGCTCTGTGCGGACTCTGAGAACATGCAGAGGAAGGGCAGAGCAGGGGTTATGGGTGCTATCCTGGGACTTGGGAGACCTGGGGTGGGGTGGGTCAACTCCCTGCTCTGCCACTGACTTCCCCGGATGACCTTGGGTGCATCACTTAGCCTCTTAGGGCCTCAGCTCCCTGTATCATGGAGATGACTCTTCCTCCCTCACATGCATTCAGTGTTGAAGCTTGGTGACGGTGAGGAGAGCCAGAGACATTGCATAGTGATCGAGAGCCTTTAACTGCTTCATTCACCTGTTCCATCTTGTACTCGGATGCCAAGGTCTCTTGGGCAGGGTCCATCCTGTCTGTACAGCAGCTGGTGACAATCACTGATGACATCAGTAACTCGAGATGCCAAATGCTGCAATTCACACTCCTTGGAACTGTTGTGAGTCTCATTATCTAACAGTCTCTGAAAATCTCCTTAAACCCCCAGAACTCGCATGTCCCTGACAGCAACCCAGGCCTTCTACCTGCTAGTAAACAAGGGCCTGCCCAGCATGAGCATGACCGTGGGGGAGGTGTACCGCGACCACAAGGATGAGGATGGCTTTCTCTACGTCACCTACGCTTCCCAGGAGATGTTCGGCTGCTGCTGCCTACATGGCCCTGCGGTGACTCAGTCATGAACCTGCCTGTTGCCAGCTGGTCTCTGTCGTTGGTTTATCTTGTGATGCAAACAACTGCAGGGGCTGAAAACCTCTTTCTTAACCTGAATTTTTAATTAAACTGCTGTGTGGGGATAGAGGAGGAAAGCATGAAAGTCCAGGAGCTACTAGCAGGATCACTCTCCTGCAACAGTGTTGGGGACTTGAGTCTCTCTGAACAGATGCCTGTTAGCTTTACTCACAAGTTATTCTTCTATGAAATGTTTTTAAATGCCAGAACCACATCCTATTGAGTCTTACTCTGATCCGCTGCAAGGTTATTCTCTTAACAGGCCTATTCCTCTCCCTTTTTAAAGGATTTCACTGCTGGATGTTGTTCTGGTTAGCGGCACCGGGAATTTAAGTTTAGTTTTAGCAAGTCTGCTCCTGTAACAGGGATTGGTGTACCAGGGTTCCACGGCTGGGATTTTTAAGCTTCACATCTATTATCTGTAACATCTCCTGTTGGTTTTAAGTTTGAGTCCTTGGAATAAAGCAATTGAAATGTGATTTACTCTGATCATTTAATGGGGCTCTTCCCAAAGATGGGGGCAAGGCTGGGTTGATAACCTCGTATCCCATCATGGTCCTACTGTGCTAGGGGCTGTAATCTGGGCAAGTGGTGTCATCAGGCAAAGGGTGAGAGGGGAAACAAGCACCGAGAGGAAGGGACTTGCCCAAGGTCACTGAGCTGTGTGTGACAGAGCTGGGAACAGAGCCCTGGAGCTCCTCCAAGCCCTAGGCCTGGGGTCTACGTGCTGCCTGCCCACAATGTAACTGTCACCTCTGTGGGCAGCATGTGCTAGGTTCTCTGTACAAGGGGCCATAAAACGTTACCGGATAAGAGCAGCATCCAATGCCTGCTCTGCACGAGCCTCTGACTGCATGAGGGGCAGGATGATGAACTCTCATGGGGGGAGGGATAGCTCAGTGGTTTGAGCATTAGCCTGCTAAACCCAGGGTTGTGAGTTCAATCCTTGAGGGGGCCATTTAGGGATCTGGGGCAAAAATCTGTCTGGGGATTGGTCCTGCTTTGAGCAGGGGGTGGGACTAGATGACCTCCTGAGGTCTCTTCCAACCCTGATATTCTAACTAAGCCCCCTACCCTCCAGTGTGCTGCGTGCCCAGCTGTTAACTGGCAGTGCCCTGTAGGCTGCATGAGAAGAGACACGGCTGGTGCCCATCTTTGCAGAGGGATGGGGAGCAGGGGGAGTTAGTGCCTAGCATAAGAAGGTGAAACAGTGCAGAGGTGTCAAGGGGAGACAGGGAGCTGGAGTATTTTTCCCTGAACCTCTACTGGAAGAGAAACTCACCAGAGCTAAGGTGGAAGATGAGACCAGCACATGGCCTGCCTCTGCCAGGCTAGGAGTGCATGTAACTAAACTTGCAGCACAGACTGGCCACACTAAATTTTAGCGTTGTTGTGAGTCGGATATAAATGTTTCCTGAGCTGACAGTGATACTGTGACATGCCTCTTAAATATTTAAGGTTTCCATTGCAATAAAGCCCTTTGGATAAATATTCCATGTACTTCAATGTTAAAAACATTCATAAATATTACTCTAGCAAATTAGCCTGTAGTGTACGCTGTTAAAGCAGGAGCAGGGAGGGTCTAACTCCAGTGTGAAATGCAGGGAAAAGTGAAGTGTGGCTTTCCTGCTCAAGGAGAGAAGTCCGTGGCCGACGAGGCGGAGTGTTTCTCGGCACATAAGAACATAAGAAAGGCCGTACTGGGTCAGACCAAAGGTCCATCTAGCCCAGTATCTGTCTACCGACAGTGGACAATGCCAGGTGCCCCAGAGGGAGTGAACCTAACAGGCAATGATCAAGTGATCTCTCTCCTGCCATCCATCTCCATCCTCTGACGAACAGAGGCTAGGGACACCATTCTTACCCATCCTGGCTAATAGCCACTTATGGACTTAGCCACAGTGAGTCACTGAGATCGTGGCAGGAGGGGGGAAAATAGCAGTGGAGAAGGAGGTATCCCAGCAGTTCTGTGTCCCCTGGGCTGCAGTGTTGCAGAAGCTTTATTGCTCCCATGAGCCTCCGAACAGGCTCTCTGGGGTTAGAGGTCTCCTGACTCTAGCAGGCAAAGGCGTGACAAGACCAAGAGCTGGGAGCTGGAGCCAGAAGAATTCAAGCTGGGAAGGAGACACTGACTTTGAGCAGTAAGGACTAAGGCAGCTTCCCCAGAGATGATGTGGGTCCTCGGTCACTTGCAGTCTTTTCATGGAAACGGGATCTCTTTTCGTGTCCAGCTGCAAGTGCCTGGGCTCCACGCAGAAGTCAAGGTGTGGGATTCTCTGACCTGCGCTAATGCAGGAGGTCAGACCATGGCACAGGTGCTGCTGGTCTTTATAAAATCCTACCGTCTCAGGAGCTGCAGAGACAACAGTCCAGACGTCTCCGTGATGGCAGCTCTAGAAATAGGAGAGGGAGCTGCAGGAGACAGGAAGAGACCTATTGTGTTGACTAGCTCTATTCTGCTTTCAAGGCTGGAGAATATTCTGCCAGTGACAGGTGTGGGAGGGTCCCAAAGCACCTGGCACCTCTGGGTCCAGTCCCAGTTTGCAGAAATGTTCCGTGTGGAGTAGATCCTCTCGCCTTCTAATAAAAGACAGAATTGCACAGCCTGGTCCAAATTCCCTTAGCCCGCAGAACCCCGCACCTGGCTAGAGCCACCGTGGGGCAAAATTGTTCAGCTAAAGTTCGTTTTTGGCCACAAAATGCAGATTCAGGTCGACCAAGACATTTTGCAAATTTGTGTTGCATCTGCTGAATTGTCTTGGTTTAAAAAACAACAACAACAAACCAAAAAAATCTGTTTCATTTTGACATTTTCTAAGGAAACATTTGGATTTTTTTTATCTCAAATGATTAATTGTCATCCTGACAATGACTAATTTTAATTCAATTTTATTTTTAAAAGAGTTAAAAAAATTCAAAAATGAAAAAAACCCACTTCCCTCGCCCCCAAACGAGTGTCCATGTCGCGGTTGGGTCAGTGACCCAGAATAGTAGTTAGTTGCTCAGCTCTAGTTATTGCTGAATACGGGGAGCTCCTTGCAGCTTGGCTGGTAAATCACCATGCAGGTCACGAGTGTGAGGGTTGGATCCCAGAAACCCCCCTTGGGAACTGCCAACTGATGTGCCAAGATTACTTCTGCCCTTGCTTTCCCTGCCCGCTTGGGACTCCAGCACCCTGTCTTGCTGAGCCAGATGCGCCCGTCTGCTCCAACACAGACCCAGGGTCTGAACCACGTGCCCCAAAGCTGCAGACTTAACCTGAAAGCAGCTTACAGAAGTGTTCCTGACTTTAACACTCAGATGCTGAACTCCCAATGGGGTCTAAACCCCAAATAAATCCGTTTTACTCTGAATAAAGCTTATACAGGGTAAACTCATAAATTGTTCGCCCTCTATAACACTGATAGAGAGATATGCACAGCTGTTTGCCTCCCCAGGTATTAATACATACTCTGGGTTAATTAATAAGTAAAAAGTGATTTTATTAAATACAGAAAGTAGGATTTAAGTGGTTCCAAGTAATAGCAGACAGAACAAAGTGAATTACCAAGTAAAATAAAATAAAACACGCAAGTCTGAGTCTAATACAGTAAGAAAACTGAGTACAGATAAAAACCTCACCCTTAGAAGAATTCCAGTAAGCTTCCTTTTACAGACTAGTCTCCTTCTAGTCTGGGTCCAGCAATCACTCACACCCCCTCTAGTTACTGTCCTTTGTTCCAGTTTCTTTCAGGTATCCTTGGGGGTGGAGAGGCTATCTCTTTAGCCAGCTAAAGACAAAATGGAGGGGTCTCCCACGGGCTTAAATAGACTTTCTCTTGTGGGTGGAGACCCCCTCCTCTCTCCTGTGCAAAGTCCAGCTCCAAGATGGAGTTTTGGAGTCACCTGGGCAAGTCACATGTCCATGCATGACTCAGTTTTTACAGGCAGCAGCCATGGCTCACGTGCTACTTTGAACATCCTCATGTAGACGTCTTATGTGGATTGGAGCTTTCCAAGATCCATTATCCCTTAAGTGTTTCTGGATTGGGCACTTAACTTGCACATTCCTTTCTCAAGAAGCTGACCAAATGCTTTACTACGGCTACTTAGACATGATACATGCATACAGATAGGATGAATAGATTCAGTAGATCATAACCTTTACAGAGATATGTTACATGGCATACGTAGCATACAACACATTCTAGTTATGTCATATATACATTCATAAGCATATTCCCATGACGCCTTGTGGGGGGCACCGTGACAACGAGCCCATTCAGTAAACTGGGGGCAGATGCTACATTTCTAATGATGGATCCTGCAGGATTTAATTTCTCGGGGCAGAAAGGGGGGTTGTGTGAGAAATGTTTGCAGTGTGGCGGAGCTTGGGAGCCCCATTATCTGTGCTCTCTGCGGCGTGGCCATGGATTGTGCCTCTTTATGGTGGTCAGATATTTCCACTGCACCCCCAGGTGCCCCTTCCCCTGGGCTCCGTTGCCCCGGCCTTTGTGGTCCATCATGCTGACAATGCTCTGCGATTTCTGGTGCCGCCCTGGCAGGCGCCCAGAGGCAGCACTTGCTCAGGCACCTCCTTGCGCTGGGTTTTCATAAACGTACATTTAACCTGTCGGCCACCGGCAGCTGAACCCCTTCCTCTGAAGCCTCACTGAATAAGGAAGAGGCTGTCATGAGTGGGAGTGTATGTACCCACAGCTGCCAGCCACATCTTGCCTCCTCTCGCTCCTGTGACGCAGGGAAGTTTTGTTACCCACATTTTACCGATGGGGGAATTTCACCGTCTGTATCACACACTGTCGGTCCCGGGGGTGCTCGGATACACTCAGTGAAGACGCGCCAGGTGCAGAAGTCTAACCGGTTTTATTGCCAAAGTATAATAAGCCTCCCAGCCGTCATGCGTTACTAAATACGCGCTTTCCAGCAACTAAGAATCAATGCTTACGCCCCTTCTGCTACAGACAGTCCCGGACCCTCCTGCCTTGTCCTCGAGGGCTCATAGCAGGCGCTGCTCCAGCGTGGGGAATTCCTGGGCAGCCACAAGGCCGCAGGTGAGACTGTTAATCTAAAGCAATTCTCAGAGCTGCTTTTAATCATCACCTCCTTCTAAGGGGGGCGTATTCAGCCACAAGCAGGCTCCGGCAGGAGACAGGGCTGCTCTCTATTCCCACACTTCACAGTCTCACTTGTTTATCCAGCCAAGTGGCTGCCAGCCAGGTCGGCTGGTCAAAGCCAGTTCACGACTAGCTCCCCCCAAATCATTCTGTAACATCAGCCCAAGGTCACTTGTGGTCAGCCCCAACACACCCGACACTTAGCTATAAACCCTTTCTGTTCTGTGCCGTGCCTAGCGCAATGGGGCCCTGGTCCACGGCATGGGCGGCCAGCTGAGATCAGGGCCCTACTGTTCTAGGGGCTACCCAGACACAGTCCCTGCCCCACAGACCCTCCAGGCTGGGCAGCCCATGGGAAACGATACGCCCAAGGTCACTGGCAGAGCCAGGAACAGAACCCAGCTTTTCTTTTTGATTCCCAGGCCAGGGTCCTTCCCCCTGGATCACCACATGAACTGAGCGTAGGGCGATAAGGGCTCCAACCCTGCATCTACACAGCATGTACAGGGTCCAGGTCTAAGTGACTTGCCACTCAGGGCATCTGCAGCAGAATCAGGCACTGAACCCTGCTTTCCTGCAGCTTAGCTGAGTGCCACAAGGCCAGCCGGCTGCTCCTTTCCTGGGTACATACAATTAATCAAGGCCTTTGCATCACCCACTGGCCCACCCCCGTGCGCCTTTGCACTGCTCTCTCCATAATATTCACCCACTCACCAGCCCATTCTCACACACTGTGATTTATTCCTCCCAGGGTGAACCTGGGGAGCGTTCTGAGGGCGCCTGGCCATGAATGAAAGCGCCGAGCACTGCAGGCGGTGGGGAAATTGCAATCCATCAATCTACTCCCTCTCCCGACTCGTACAGCTGAGGAGTGGGGGAGGATAAATGGAGCTGGCATTTACTAGATGAAAGCACATTCTTCATGAGTCATTCACAGGGCCAGCAAAACACATTTACCATAAAGCTTCTATGTCTCAAGGGAGCAGTCAAAAGCAAGGAGGAGTCCAGCTTCTGCTTTCTCCTTAAGCGCTGCTCACCTGCGGCTCCCAGCCTTCCCTTTGTGAATCCCACACCCATCCACTGAAGAAGGATGGGGTTCCTTCAGTCGCCTGCAAGAAGTCTCAATCAGAGGCTGAATAACGCTGTTTGGTTGCCTCAAGAAGTGGCAATTCATCCATTCCAAGCGAGCTGGATCATCAATGAATTTGCCGTGGGAAATCATCTGTGAGGCAACGGGGGCTGGTGTGTGGGTGTGGGTGCGTTCAAGTCAGCCCCTCATCTCAAATTTGCCTTTATGAATTTCCAGAGTGGTTCATTTGTTCTCCACACGTTTCAAATCCTTCCTCCAGCGCTTGCTGCTCACGCTCGTCTCTTTCCATCCCGCCCCACTCCTTGCTATTTGCAATTCACTTGTCCCTGTACATCAAGAAGTCCAAAGGAAAAAAAAACCCATTGAGATGCTCCCCCATCATGCTTCAGGCTGATTTCCGTCTACTGAAAGGTGCATCTTCCCTGCAGAGTTGGCTGAAGTTATCTGCACTAGAGCGACTTGTGTTGAGTTAATGCGTGCAGCCACCCTGCAAAATAACGCTCAAGTGGCTGCAATGCCCTGCGTCCCCGCGGGCGTTAGACTCACTCAGGAGAGGTGCTGAGACTTCCGGACCCCTCCTCCCTCCACGGTTCTTAGCGCTGCAGCAAGCCAAGCTGCTCCATGATTTTTTTCACAGTGGCTTGTGGGAGAACCCATCTGTCCTTGCTGGGCACGTGGGTGGACATTAAAGCAGACCAGGCCTGGCTTGGGGCACTCCAGATTTCTGTCCACAGCCTTCGTTCAGCCAGTGGGAAGGCATCAAACCCAGTGTTCAAATTACAGGGGCAGTTTGGAAGGGCAGGGTCCCCTTACTACTTTTAGAGGCTGTGACGGGTTGGATCACAGAAACCCCCTTGGGAGCTGCCACCTGATGTGCAAAGACTACCCCTGCTTCTGTTTTCCCTGCCAGCTCAGGACTCCAGCACCCTGTCTTGCTGAGCGAGACACTCCCGTCTGGCTCCAGACACAAACCCAGGGTCTGATTCACTTGTCCCAAAGCTGCAAGTTTACCTGAAAACAGCTCATAGAGGTGTGCTTGTCTTTAGCACTCAGATGCCCAACTCCCAATGGGGTCTAAACCCAGATAAATCCGTTTTACCCTGCATAAAGTTTATGCAGGGCAAACTCATAAATTGTTCGCCCTCTATAACACTGATAGAGAGATATGCACAGTTGTTTGCTCCCCCAGGTATTAATACATACTCTGAGTAAATTACTAAATAAAAAGTGATTTTATTAAATACAGACAGTAGGATTTAAGTGGTTCAAAGTAGTAACAGACAGAACAAAGTAAGTCACCAAGTAAAATAAAATAAAATGCGCAAATCAATGTCTAATCAAACTAAATACAGATAAGTTCCTCACCAGTTCTAGAATGCTCCCTTTTACAGGCTAATCTCCTTTTAGCCTGGGTCCAGCAATCTCTCACAACCCCTGTAGTTACTGTCCTTTGTTTTAGTTTCCTCCAAGTATCCTGGGGGGGTGGAGAGGCTCCTTCTTTAGCCAGCTGAAGACAAAAATGGAGGGGTCTCCCACAGGTTTAAATAGACTCTCTCTTGTGGGTGGAGACCTCCCTCCTATGCAAAGTCCAGCTCCAAGATGGAGTTTTGGAGTCACCTGGGCAAGTCACATGCCCCTGCATGACTCAGTCTTTACAGGCCGACGCCGTTGTCCACATGGTATCTTGTATGTCTCCAGGAAGACTTCTCATGTGGATTGGAGCATTCCAAGATGCATTGTTCTCCAAGTGTTTCCTGATCAGGTACTTAACCTGGCGAATTCCTTCCTAAAGAAGCTGACCAGATGCCTCCCAAAGCTTACTTAGAAACCAAGCAAGCATACAGCCCATATTCTTAACCTCAAGTAGAAAATGATATATATATGTACAAATAGGATGAATAGATATAGCAGACCATAACCTTTACGGAGATATGTTACCTGGCACAGGCAGCACAAAACATATTCCAGTTATGTCATACATACATTTATAAGCACCCTCTCCCCATAAAGCCTTATGGGGTACACTGTCACAGAGGCTACCTCACTTCTGTCGTATTCACAGTGCCGGGGGAGCGAGGGGAATAAGGCTTTTTCTTTTTCTTAAATACTTATCTGCTTTCATTACTCACACACACACACACACACACACACACACCTGCGCACCGCAGAGCGCCTTCCTCCTCCTTCTGCGGTGCCTGGTCCTGGCCGCTGCTGCAGACGGAATGCTGGGCTACGTGGGCCTTCGGCGGCTCTGCTCCAGTCTGGTCATGCCGAGCTCCCTCCTCTCTCAGGAGTGAGTGGCAATGCTCTGCTGCTCTTCTGCAAGTCAGTACGACACGAGAGGGCAAAAGACCAAGACCCCTGCAGACCCTGCCATGCTATTCCCCAGACACCCCGCAAAGGCAGAGGCTGAGAGAGAATGCAAAGCCGTGTCTTTGGCCCTGTTCTCCTCAGGTTCCTTCATTCAGCTAGCAGGGAAAAGACACTGGCCTTCAGGGGGCTCGTTAACCCAGCAGACAATGGCACGACAAGATCCAGGGGCTGGGAGCAGGAAGTTAGAAAAATTCCAGTTAGAAACAAGATGCAGCTTTTGAATGGCCCGGCTCGTTCACCGCTGGAACAGCTGCCTGAGGGGCAGGGTGGATTCTCCACCAGTTGGTGTCCTCCAAAAAGACAGCTTGTGGCCGAGGCAGAGTGTGAGCTCTGACTGCGTTCTCCTCCGGAGTATCCCAGCCATACGGGCCCCAGCAGAGAGCGGTGCCCATTGTACTGGGTAGTACCCTAGAGAGCCTACGACAGACAAGCCAGCCAGAGCCAGGAAGCACCTTCCCCAAGTCCCCCAGCAGGTCAGTGGCAGAACGAGGAGAGGAGCCTGGCTTCTTGACTCCTAACCTACTATCTTACCCCCTGGACCATATGGGGTGTGGCTGGACTTGTCTTTGCTTCCCCCAGCCCCCACCTCTCCACCTCACAGCAACAGCCGAGTTCGCACCCTCGCCAAAAGGGGAGGCATGGGGGGTCCCCTGAGAGCGACACAGGTGCCCCAGTGTTCCCCGACATCACAGCGAGCTCCTTCCACTTGTGTAATTGCTCTGTCCCCCAGGCTTTGGCCCTGGCTAATCACGGAGAGGGCACGGGACTCCCTCTCTACTTGGAAACACCCCGAGCATTTTGGGTGCTCTGAACTCTAAGGAACACGTGGGGTTACTCCCCAGCAGGGATACCACAAGAGAGGGCTCCTGTCTGGTGCTCTGGCTCAGAGCTAGAGGCTTCGGCAGGGTGTTGCCTGAAAGCTGAACTGTTACCCGAGGCCAAGGCTGAGCTGCCAGCCAGCCAAACCTGCAGACCTGTCGTGACTAGGGGGACCAGATGTCCCGATTTTATAGGGACAGTCCTGATTTTTGGGTCTTTTTCTTATATAGGCTCCTATTACCCCCCACCCCCGTCTCTTGAGCTGCAGGTTCAAAGTTGGCCTTGGCTTGCGATGTGTCTTGGTGCCAGTGCCCCAGGGTCCCTTTTCTGTCCCAGCAGGTGGCTGCAGAGTTGCCTGAGAAGCAGGCCGTGCTGGAGTCGCCAGCCGTAGGTAACCCACCATGCAGGGTCGTTTAGCACCTGGTTTGCATGTTGTAGCCACAGGAATGTCACGTCTACACTCAGGAACTCACCTGGACTGGCTCTGTGGCACCAGGGCAGCTCACTGCCCGGCGGACAGCACGTGGCAAGGCGCCATCGTCCACCGACAGCTCGCTCCACTCCGCACTCCCATACACTCCCTGCTCTTCGTAATCGCCTGTCAATATTTGCCGCGCTCAGCCAGGAAGTGGAGTAGCGTCTGTATCCTCTTCCTTATGGCAAACCACCAATTTACACAAGGTACTGGCAGGTCAGTCCTTCCTGGGAACATGTCCAGGGACTCGTGTTGGCTGGATTTCATTTCCTTCTTGCAAAGTGCACTACTCTCCCCAGGGAGCACCTGAGGCCATCAGCACCAAACACTTCCTGTCATCATTCCAAGAGATTGTCAGTCCCCGTAGAAGAGAGTTGGTGTGGTTAGAACAGATAGACAAGAAGCAGCTCTGGTAGGGCAGAGCGGGGTCTAGTGGGTTAGAGCAGGGAAGACTGGGAGCCAGGACTCCTGGGTTCTTGCCCCTGCTCTGGGAGAGGAGCGGGGTCTAGTGGGTTAGTGCCAGGAGCCAGGACTCCTGGGTTCTGCTCCACATTCTGTCATTGACTTTTTGCGTGACCTTGGGCAAGCCGCATCACTTCTCGGCATCTCAGTTTACCCACTCATGTTATGTTTAACTGATGACAGTTTATTACGTGGTTTGAAGTATTTATTACTATTATATTACGGCAGCACCTCGAGGCCCCCATTGGATCAGGGGCCTGTTGTGCTGAGTGACGGACAGCCCCTGCCGGAAAAAGCTTTCCGCGAGTGTCACTAGTTAAGCACCTGATACTATTGCAGGCCCCTTGCTAATCCCGCTGGGATTCCTGCCCCGGGCAGGGGTACAGCGGCCTTTGGAACGTTTGATGCCTCAGAGGGGACGGGAGCTGGTGCCCTCAGGTACTGATTATACAGGCAGCCAGAACGGGCCGGCAGAGTTTAATTTGGAAGCTCATGATTGTTTAGAGCCGTGCAGCCCTTCCAGAAGGGGAGGGAATGAATTAAAGTGCCGGTGCGCAGGCTGCATGACAGGAGACTGACTGAGTAAACGTGTAATGGCCCCACTTCATTAGGGGAAGCACCAGGCTCCTGGAAATGTCATGTCATAAAATGCAGCTGTTTGTGGAAACATCATTTACTGTGGGGGTTTGATATGACGCCCCCCCTCCCTCCCGGAAAAACGACGCTCTCAGACCGCCACCCCCTCCCCAGAGCACCCGCAGCCTCCCACCCAAGTTTTAGTCACGGCGGGTATTTTTACAGGTACACAGGCACGTGAATTTTTGTTTATGGCCCGTGGCCTATCCATGACTTACTAAAAATACCCATGACTAAAACGTAGCCTTAGCCAGAGCTCCATCGGAGTCATGGGGCCAGATCCCCGGCTGGTATCAATGGGGCCAGATCCCCGGCTGGTGTCAATGGGCGTCGCTCCGTCAGAGTCATGGGGCCAGATCCCCGGCTGGTGTCAATGGGGCCAGATCCCCGGCTGGTGTCAATGGGCTTCGCTCCATTGGAGTCATGGGGCCAGATCCCCGGCTGGTGTCAATGGGCGTCGCTCCGTCAGAGTCATGGGGCCAGATCCCCGGCTGGTATCAATGGGGCCAGATCCCCGGCTGGTGTCAATGGGCGTCGCTCCGTCAGAGTCATGGGGCCAGATCCCCGGCTGGTGTCAATGAGCACTGAAGTCAATGGAGCAGCAACAATTTACATCACTTGGCTCCACTGACTCCAATGTCATTCTGGCCAGTTGACACCAGCCGGGATTTGGCCCATTGAATCCAGTAGAGCGATGGTGGATTCATGCCAGCCGGGGATCTGGACCCACTGACTCCAACGCACCTACATTGAGTTAGACCATCTGGGGATCTGGCCGCACTCATGGCTTTTCACTGTGGGTTACAGGTCTCACAGCACCATCCCCCCCCCATTCCGGGCTGGGTCCCTCCTGCCACAATGCAGCCGTGTCCCAGTTTTGATTCAGGAGGGAGGGATGGGACTGGATGGGAGCAGCATGGACGTGCTTAGCCTGCAACAAGAAGCTCATTAAAAGGAGTTTATGGCCCCATTAGCCCTTCTGTCCTTGGTTCTGGAAACAGATGGACAGTTTGGATGGAACCAGATGGGAGAGACGTTTCATCTCTAAATTAAAGGGCATTTTAACAACGGAAACCGCCTGAAATCACAGCTCCCTCCCCTAGACTAATCCCAGACTCCGTGCCTTCCACCAGCCCCACCTTCATTCTCCTGTGCCCCCAGGATCCAGCCTGTGAGCCTCCGGATTCGTTATTCCATTCGTGTTCCTGACCCCGACCTCCGCCGACATCTCTGTTATAAACTTGCTGATGGTTTAATTCTCTGCACAGCCTCCAGTGGCCTCATGCAATTCAGTGCAGCTCCCTGCTCGGGCGGGAAGGGGGTGCCAGGTTCGGGTGAGGGGAGAGGACAGGCCCCCCCGCCTGCCTCACTCTTTCTGATCCACAGCAAGCTCAGCGTGAAACGCAGGGCAGGAGGCAGCTAACATTGTCCGGGGCGCCTGCATTCCTGTCGAGAGGGACAGTCGGATGCAAAGCAGAGGATGCTGATGGAACTGAGAACATCCAGGAAGCTGGATTTAAAGGGTCCCCACCGGCACATCACCCCTTTCGGCAGGAGGGTGCGTTAGAGATGCCACACGCGTTTCCAGATGATACGTGGACCCAAGCAGCAGTGCAGATACTGAGCCAAACCTCCCCGGGATTCGGGGCTTGGCCACCTGCTGGTGCAGAGCACTAGCCACTCCTGCGTATCCAGTTATTCAGTTCCCTCTCCCTGTGCAGAGAGCTCTGCCTGGAATCAGGCCTGGGCTGGGGAGGCATCTTCTCTGGGGCCCATCGTGTCACCGTTCCAGTACCTCAGAGGCTGACTGACGCCAGGCCCATCCGGCACAGTCAAGTCATCAGAAGCACGGAGAGGAGGTGGAGAAGCTCGCAGGGGAGGAGGAAGCAGGGGGGCCGTAGATCACAGCTCTGCGTGATTAGAAAGACAGATCAGACCTTGGTCAAATCAAGGTCATTAATGCTCCCAGATGAAGTTCAGGGACATAAGAGGATGTTATGAAAGTGGACATGCCTCATTATTAATTAGATTAATGGCCCCTCCAAACGGAGATCAGGACCCTGTTGTGCCAGGTGCTGCACACACAGAAACACCCCAAAGTCCTCACCGTCTAAACAGACGAGAGAGAGACAGGAAGGCTGGTTAGTCCCATTTTACAGACAGGGACCTGAGGCCCAGAGGAATTAAGGGGACACTTGCAAAGGCACGATGGACAGTCATGTGCGCAATTCCCATCTCAGAAAATTCTCCTCTAAATGACTTGCCCACGGCCACTCAGGGGCAGAGCCAGCAAATGAGCCTATGTCTGCTGAGTCCCAGCCTGCTGCCTTAGCCATTGGACCATCCCACCGCACCCGCCTGGTATCTTTCCCTCTTTATAAAATATTTCTTAACAAGCAAAAACGTTCTGACTTTCCTCTCCGTCTCCATAGGAGAGGAAGTTCACAAAGTACCATCTTCTTCTCAGGAGTTACTTCTCACAGCATCATCAAGGCAGGATTAAGGAAAGGTTATTGTTTATCAGGTAGATATATGCAAGATCCCAAGGAGGGATAGAACAAGCTTAGGGAATATGAAAAACAAACACCGGCACTTATTAAAAATACAAATCCCTGTGGGAAGATGGCTGGGGAGATTCTCCCTCCCACAAAGCAAAGTTTTCCAGGGGGAGGGTTTGATTTGGTCCTTAATCACTAGACGTGCTGAGATTCCTATGCAGCATGTTTGCAGAGGAGAAGAGAGAGGCTGATTGATGGATTTTCTGCAGCCCTGCACGTGGTGTTGTCCTTGATGCCTGTGCGTGCACCCAGTCTGGTTTAGGAGCATTTCCATTGATGCAAGTGGTTGCAAGAGGTGTCAGGTGCTGAAGACCGGAGGACCTGAGCAGGACTCTGAGCTGCTGCGAGCCACAAAGAGAAATGCTGTGGAAACTGAATTCTTCTGCAGACATACTTGGAGGGTGTTTTCCCTGGTGTGGGTGACCTCTACCGGTCAAAAATATTTTTCCAAGTGAATCGAGATGGGTTGATGCAGATTCCCTGACACCATCCGTGATCTCGTTCTTTAACACACAGAGACACAGAAAGGCAGCTAGGTGGGACTGCTCCTGCGCGTGTTTACACGACTGAGGCCTTACATTGCACATGGAGAAGGGCCGGGCCTCATCCTTCCCAATGCTGGCTCTAAAGCTGACCTTTGGTTGTGGGACACAATAATAACACGTAATAATACTCCTGTAGTGGGAGCCGCCCGCCTGAGAGGCAGGCTGGGCTTGTGGGCAAGGCCCTGCATTGGGAAAAATCTCAGTTCAGTTCCTAGCTCTGCCACAGACTCCCTCTGTGACCTTGGGTAAGTCACTGCCTCTTCCTGGGCCTCAGCTCACGCGTCTGTAAAATGGGAATAGCAGTTCTGCCCTGGTTTAGGTTGTAAGCTCTTCGAGGCACTGTTGTGCTGGGAGTTGTAACACCCACATAGTGAGAGCCAGGCTGCAGACACTGCCTTAATACTAACCCTAATGAACCGCAAGAATCGGCTTTGTGTGAGTTAATTCTGAGCTGTTACTTGAACCCTGGAACGATTCTACTGCGAATGTCGACCTGCTGCACCAGTGTCCCCCATTTGGATTTAGACGGTACCTTGTCATGTGCTGGAAACATACAACGCACCGAAAAACTCTGCACGGCCCAGTCACAATCTCAAGGAGGCTTGAAGAATGTATCCACATGTTTTATTTAATCTGGTAAATTAATAAAAAATGTCAGCGGACAGGAAGCGGGGCTGTTTATGGACTTTTTGCTGCTTCATTTATTTTGCTAAATGGCATTTGTAGATGCGAGCCACCTGTATTAGTGCAAATATAATTACAAATTTATTGCCAATATAATTCTGAGTTAATTATAAGGCAACTCATTTTCTCAGCGGGGGCCCACAATATTTTTCATTAGTGCCAGCTCTAATTCTGAGCACTATTTTATCCCATTATTTTAATGTATCAAATTGTCCTATTACTTTATTTCCTAAAGCTGCGTGAGATGAAACATGGGCTCACCACCCTCTGCTGCAGAGGAGGGAGCACAAGTCTCAGTGGGGTCGAGATCTCACGCCGTCTCCCGTCTCTTACAGCCAACCCGGGGAAGGGTCTCCCAGCATATGAGAATTTGTAATAGGGCTGGGAGAAAAGTGTGTGTGTGTGTGTGTGTGTGTGTGTGTGTGTGTGTGTGTGTGTGTGTGTGTGTGTGTGTGTGTGTGTGTGTGTGTGTGTGAAATTAAAAAATAACCCCACATATTTTTCTACATTTTCTGTGACATTTTCTATTTTTTTCCACCAAAAAACTAAATCAGACGTTGATTTTTTTATCCCAGTGCAGCACACGTCCCCGAAGGGTTAGCACAAGTGCCCCTACAGCTGTGCAAGGAAGTCTCGGCCTAGACAAGACCCTGATCTCTGGGGAGATGCAAACCTCGTTCTTTGTAATGCTGATGCTGACATTTTGCTGTATGTTTTCCCACCTAGTTACTGTTGGCTCAGTGGCAAGCCTGCCTTTCCCTTGCTGGGGAGGGGAGAAGGAATCTGTGATTGATCTCTGGCAGCTGGGAGGCAGAGACCCAGCACAGGCAGCAAGTCTTGGAAATCAAAGGGCGACAACAGACTCCAAAGTGCAGGGAAAGATGAGATTTAGCATTTCACGCTCAGGCTCTTAGCCAAGGAAACTCGGCTGCATGTGGCAGGAATGTAAAGCTGTAAAGCAGGATCGATCGTGGGTCTGAGCCCTGGCCTGTGGCATGCGAGTGCTGAGAGACGGGCTCGTCCGGAGACTTGCTGGGATTCTGGGAAGAGCAGGAAAGGAGAGGGAGGGAGGTTAGCCTTGTGGCTAGCAGCTGGGCGGGGACACAGCAGAGCGGGGTTCTGTTCCCACCTCTGCCACAAATTCCCTGTGTGACCTTGGGTGAGACACTTTGAAAGGAAGCTAAGTCCTGTGTTTCTCTGCTTAGACTGTAAACTCTGCTGTGACCGGAGTTGGGACTGTGTCTGTGTGAGAGGCCCTGCCCTGGCCCTGGTCTTATCCTCTAGTTAATGACTCTTCCTGCACCTTATTTCCAATCTGAACTTGTCTCACGTCAGCTGCCGGCCCCTGGATCTCAGTCTGCCCTTGTCAGCTGGATTACAGCGCTCTCCCTTCTCCCCCACAGATACTCATTGGCCATCTCACTTCTGTAGCCCCCAGCACATAGGATGTGAGTGCCCCATTACCCTGCTCCAGCTCCGGCACCTGCACTCCCCTGCCCGGTCCCAGCTGCCGCTTTCCTACACTGAGCCGCCTCCTGGCGATCGGGGGAGGTCCCGGATGACTGGAAAAAGGCTAATGTAGTGCCCATCTTTAAAAAAGGGAAGGAGGAGGATCCGGGGAACTACAGGCCAGACAGCCTCACCTCAGTCCCTGGAAAAATCATGGAGCAGGTCCTCAAGGAATCAATTCTGAAGCACTTAGAGGAGAGGAAAGTGATCAGGAAGAGTCAGCATGGATTCACCAAGGGCAAGTCATGCCTGACTAACCTAATTGCCTTTTATGAGGAGATAACTGGCTCTGTGGATGAGGGGAAAGCAGTGGATGTGTTATTCCTTGACTTTAGCAAAGCTTTTGATATGGTCTCCCACAGTATTCTTGCCAGCAAGTTAAAGAAGTATGGGCTGGATGAATGGACTATAAGGTGGATAGAAAACTGGCTAGTTCGTCGGGCTCAACGGGGTAGTGATCAACGGCTCCATGTCTAGTTGACAGCCGGTTTCAAGCGGAGTGCCCCAAGGGTCGGTCCTGGGGCCAGTTTTGTTCAATATCTTCATTAATGATCTGGAGGATGGCGTGGACTGCACTCTCAGCAAGTTTGCAGATGACACTAAACTGGGAGGAGTGGTAGATACGCTGGAGGGTAGGAATAGGATACAGAGGGACCTAGACAAATTAGAGGATTGGGCCAAAAGAAACCTGATGAGGTTCAACAAGGACAAGTGCAGAGTCCTGCACTTAGGATGGAAGAATCCCATTCACTGTTACAGACTAGGGACCGAATGGCTAGGCAGCAGTTCTGCAGAAAAGGACCTAGGGGTTACAGTGGACGAGAATCTGGATATGAGTCAACAGTGTGCCCTTGTTGCCAAGAAGGCTAACGGCATTTTGGGCTGTATAAGTAGGGGCGTTGCCAGCAGATCGAGGGATGTGATCATTCCCCTCTATTCGACATTGGTGAGGCCTCATCTGGAGTACTGTGTCCAGTTTTGGGCCCCACACTACAAGAAGGATGTGGAAAAATTGGAAAGAGTCCAGCGGAGGGCAACAAAAATGATTAGGGGGCTGAAGCACATGACTTATGAGGAGAGGCTGAGGGAACTGGGATTGTTTAGTCTGCAGAAGAGAAGAATGAGGGGGGATTTGATAGCAGCCTTCAACTACCTGAAGGGGGGTTCCAAAGAGGATGGAGCTCGGCTGTTCTCAGTGGTACCAGATGACAGAACAAGGAGTAATGGTCTCAAGTTGCAGTGGGGGAGGTTTAGGTTGGATATTAGGAAAAACTTTTTCACTAGGATGGTGGTGAAGCATTGGAATGGGTTACCTAGGGAGGTGGTGGAGTCTCCTTCCTTAGAGGTTTTTAAGGCCCAGCTTGACAAAGCCCTGGCTGGGATGATTTAGTTGGGAATTGGTCCTGCTTTGAGCAGGGGGTTGGACTAGATACCTCCTGAGGTCCCTTCCAACCCTGATAGTCTATGATTCTATGAGTGCCCCCGCCAGCTCGGAGGATGCTCTGCAGCTAGGAGGGAAAGGGGCAGCAGGGGACTGCAAGGGCTGGAACTGCCAGGAGCCCGAGGCCAGCTGGACCCAGGTAGCCACCGCTGTACACGGCTCCTGTACAGCGGTGCCCCCAGTATGGAACAGGAAGGAACAGCTGATGCCAGCTGGCCAAGTGGAAGGCCCTTGCTGGCAACTCCGGCTCCTGTGTTCCTTTGCCAAGTAGCCCTTTTCCCTCCTCTGCAGAGCATCCTCCGACCTGGCAGGTGTCCGTGCTGGGCCTGGGCAGGAGATGCTGCAGCCTGGGACGGGGCAGGGGAGTGCAGGAGCTGGAGCAGCTGGGAGCCTAGGGTAGACCCAGAGCTAAGTAGCAAGGCCACCTGGACAGCAGAGCCCCTAGCTGGGAGCAGGAACCAGGTACGGGCAGAGGGAAGCAGAGATGGGACACAGGCTCTGAGGGGAGTCACACCCTGCTTCCCTGGGCCTGTCCCTGCTTCCCCATTGCCCCCGTCTTCCTCCCAGTCCCAGGTAGGGGCCCCAGAATTGAGCAAACACCCCCACTGTTTCAGCCACTGCATGTGGGGTCGGTGTTGACTATGGTTAAGCCAGAAAGGGTACGTGTCTCAGAACTGCCAACCCTCAATGCTCAAAACCCTTGACTCAGACCTCCCCAAAGTCGTGAGTTTTTTAAAAACTGTATGCCACTGAGTTGTTTTGGTCTAGCTTTCGGTTTCTGACGTCCCCCTGCCAGCAGCCCCCACCCAGCGTGTGCATGTGATCCTTTCCCACAGTTATTGAGCAAGGTGACTTTGACCCCACAGTTCTGCTGTACCCCCCAGCCCTGACATTCGTGCTGCCTCCCGCTCCAGCTGCCAACGCTACACTAGATGTTTTTCAGCCTATGGCCAAGCACAAATGGGTCCGCCCCGTCCTGGATTGTGACCAGAGGAACAAAGGTGTCAGCTCCCTTCAGTGAGCATCACTGGCTGTGTTCGGCACACATGAGCTGGTGGGCTGGATTTTACCTTTTGCTCCTCATTCCGATGCTCTTGGCAGCTGTTTTGTGTCTTCATTAGAGGGTAAATAGCTGTTGTTTGGGCTCTTATCGGAGGGAAGAATGGACGTATCTGTGTTTTGTAAATTGTTCTTTCATCTTGGAAGAGGCTGTTTGTGTCTGAACACTGCTCAGCACATTGGCTCCTGATTCTATTCAGTTCCTTTTGTCTAGCTCTTGAATAGCTGTTTTCCATGAGAGCCACAATAATGAATCCTTCTCCAGATTGAGGTGATTAAACCCCCCACTTAATCCCCCTCCCCTGGCTGCTTTCCCCCCATTGAATAGCCTGGGGCTTGTCATGTGAAGTGTCCATCTTTCATTTGATTTCATTTTGCTCCTGCCACAAGAATGCTGCACCTGGAGACTTCATAATTATCACTTGAATCGTACGTGATTAAGCAGGTAGCTAAATGGTTTCCATTCTCTGTTCCACTGCATCAGGTCCTGCATGAAAGGCTCTTAAACTGACAGTTTCCTGGTAAACCTTCCTCTGCAAAGTTGTCTATTTTTCTGCACCTTGTTCTTATCATGGAGTTAGGATGGTTCTGTCTGAGGTACCCAAGGGCTCCCAAGGGACCGATTCAAGGCAGCTATTTACCACACTTCTGGAAAGGTGCTGGCCAGATGACAGAGCTTCCTTCGTTACTGTTATTGTTCAGTGGCACCTGCTGCTGCCTGCAGAGCTTAACACTCCAAAGAGACAAGGGCACAGAGTGAGGAAGTAACTTGACAGAGGTCACAAGGCTACTCAGTGACAACTCCCTAGTGCAGACACGCTGCTCCGGCCAAACCCCCTAGTGCAGACGCGCTGCTCCGGCACAACCCCTAGCGCAGACACGCTGCTCCGGCCACACCCCTAGTGGAGACGCGCTGCTCCGGCCAAACTCCCTAGTGCAGACACGCTGCTCCGGCCACACCCCTAGTGCAGACGCGCTGCTCCGGCCACACCCCCTAGCGCAGACGCGCGGCTCCGGCCACACCCCTAGTGCAGACGCGCTGCTCCGGCCAAACGCCCTAGCGCAGACGCGCTGCTCCGGCCACACCCCTAGCGCAGACGCGCTGCTCCGGCCAAACGCCCTAGTGCAGACGCGCTGCTCCGGCCACACCCCTAGTGCAGATGCGCTGCTCCGGCCAACCCCCCTAGCGCAGACGCGCTGCTCCGGCCACACCCCTAGTGCAGACGCGCTGCTCTGGCCACACCCCTAGCGCAGACGCGCTGCTCCGGCCAAACGCCCTAGTGCAGACGCGCTGCTCCGGCCACACCCCTAGCGCAGACGCGCTGCTCCGGCCACACCCCTAGTGCAGACGCGCTGCTCCGGCCACACCCCTAGCGCAGACGCGCTGCTCCGGCCACACCCTAGTGCAGACGCGCTGCTCCGGCCACACCCCTAGTGCAGACGCGCTGCTCCAGCACAACCCCTAGCGCAGACGCGCTGCTCCGGCCAAACCCCCTAGTGCAGACACGCTGCTCCGGCCACACCCCTAGCGCAGACGCGCTGCTCCGGCCACACCCCTAGTGCAGACGCGCTGCTCCGGCCACACCCCTCGCGCAGACGCGCTGCTCCGGCCACACCCCTAGTGCAGACGCGCTGCTCCGGCCAAACCCCCTAGTGCAGACGTGCTGCTCCGGCCACACCCCTAGTGCAGACGCGCTGCTCCGGCACAACCCCTAGCGCAGACGCGCTGCTCCAGCCAAACCCCCAGTGCACCAGCTTAAACCTCCCCTGCAGAGGTGCTGCACCAGTACAAACCACGACTTGCACCAGTGACCTACCCCAGCAGCTAGAAACACAACAGTCTAGCCCACCTCTCTACTTCAGTAGAGTCTCTTCCCTCTGTTTGTTATCAAACCCTCCCCCCCCCACGAGGTTCATGATCTATGCATACGCTCCTTATCCCCACACCTTCACTCGTGTCTCTGCTCCCCCGTCTCTCTGTCTCCCTGCTCAGGCATGTGCGCGTAACTTGTCGCATGCCCTTAGCCAGCCCTTTGTGACCCTCGTTTCCATCCCGCCAGCGCTCAGCGCTCCCGTGACCTGCCTCTTAGGTCAATGACCACCTTGTTTTCAAGGTCAGTTCAGAGGCAGGGCTCTCAGCTGGGACCTGCTCAAGGGCCTTGGTCTTACTGATAGACAGACGGACGGACCTGGACTGGCGCTACGGTGCTGAGCCCACAGCTAACCAGTACTGTGGTCTGCGGTGCCTCTAGTCACTTCCTTTTAGACTAGAATTCCCCAAAGCTATTTCATTTCAGAGCTGAAATCCAGTGGATCCAGCAGTGCTAGCTCCTGGCTTCCATTTCTCCTCTTCTCACTGTTCCATATTACAAGTGATCTCACTCCGCTCACTCCTCACACTATTTATAACCCACAAAAGGACTATTTTATGGAACAGCAGGTGCCTTGGCAGGGCTCGGAGCCTGTTATACTGCATCTGGCCATCCCTCCCCCTCCCCCGAAGTGACAGTAATTAGCAGAGCGGCTGGCTCTGGCTGACAGATCCGGAGCGTGTGCCAGAGCCATTACAGAGCAGATCTGAAGAAACTTGCTGGCTGGTATCAACAGGGCGCGTCCCAGCTGCCACAGCAGGAATGGGATCCAATCTGAGGTGAGTGTCATGCAAAACTGGCGTGGCGGGGGCCTCCTGGGCACCCAGGACCCTGACGTCTGTGTTTAGTTAACTACGGCAGAAGCTCATTCAGTGAAAAGTTGGGAAATTCAAAACCGATAAAAGGAAACACTTCCTACAACCCATGATTGGACTATGGAACCCACGGCCACAGGAAGTGACTGCGGCCAAGAACTGAACAAGGTTCTAAAAGGGACTGGGCATTTATATGGCTACCCAGGATAGCCAGAGCTAGAACAGTCAATGACAATAAGCAGGATTGGAAGGAATACTAGCACTCATATTTCAGAGCTCAAGCCAATCTCTAGCTATGAGAGACCAGGATGCGACCTACGCTGGGGACAGATTATCCCACATCTGCTCCTGCAGGATTCTTACACCTTCCTTTGAAGCACCTGGTGCCAGCCACCTCTGGAGACTGGGTCTGACCCAGTCTAGCAATCCTTGTGTTCCTCACCTAAGAGACAGTTTTATTGATTGACCAAACTCTGCAAGGTCCAGGCCTGGATGTTACCATAATTAATGAGAACATAAGAATTGCCAGACCAGATCCAGACCTGTGAGCCAAGGTCTCTGCTAGCATGTGTGTGTATACACGTACACACCAATGCCCTCTACTGGGTGGAATCAGACTTGCTCAGCTGTGTGTCATATGCCCTGCACTTCTGACTGCCAATGGAAATTCTCCTCTTGCTCAGGGGGTCAGGGCCTGAACTTTTGGAGCAGGCAGGTCTGAGCTGCATCCTCACCTTTGCCATGAGTGGCCATGGAGCCTGCGGCAGAGATGTCTGAAGCAGCCACAGAGCCTACAATCATTCGATGTATAAAGTCTGCACCCCCGCCTCACTCCCTTTGTCTCCTAGTGTGTGTGTGTGTGAGAGAGAGAGAGAGAGTGGAGGCTGCCGCCTGGCTCCCCCAGAACAGAGAGCATTTGGTGTGGGAACACGAATGTGCATTTGCAGATGCACACACACACCATGCAGTCATTTACCGCCTTGACAGCCAATACACTAATTCCTCCTTATCTCCTGGGCCTGTCCCCCCGTAAATCCACCCTGATCCCTGAAAGCACAGACATCTCATCCTTGCTTGGAACCCGTCTCCCTGGTCGAATGAGTAATAAACAGCCTGGAATGACTCATCTTCCTTCCCATCAGGCAATTAATGCTGGATCTGCAGATAATGAGCTACTGGGGTTGTCACTCTCTCAGGAGCAGCAGAGGTAAGATGCAAATGAAGAACGCTCCATACCTTCACCTTAAAACTCATACACCCCCCAAGTCCCAGAGGATTTATTAAAATGGGGTTTAATTAAATGATGGAGGGGGGGAACAGGAGGAGCTGATGGACAGATGCAGGCAGAGAGACTGTAGAGGTGCACACTGCCTGTCAGCACGGAGCTTGCCTTCCTAGTGCGACTAGATATTTCACTGCTCCCACTGCACTCCTGTCTAAGCACCTTGGAAACAGTCACGTATTTATCCTGGCAACACCCTGGCCAGCAGATCCACAGCACAGAAGTTTTCTTAAAAGTCATATGCGAGGATGACTAGAGGTAGGGTGACCAGATGGCAAATGTGAAAAATCGGGACAAGAGGTAGGGGGTAATTGGTGCCTATATAAGAAAAAGCCCCAAATATCAGGACTGTCCCTATAAAATCGGGACATCTGGTCACCCTAACTGGAGGAATTCTGGGGAAGGGAGTGGGGTCGAGTGGTTAGAGCAGGGGGGCTGGGAGTCAGGACTCCTGGGTTCTATCCCTAGCTGTGAGAGGGGAGTGAGTCTAGTAAGGGCGGGCTCCTGGGTTCTACTGCCAGGTAGGGAAGGATTCATCTAGGGGTGAAGGCCACAGAGACCAGAACCTTGCAAAAGGTGGCTTCCTGGCTGCCCAGGGAGCCTACAGCCGAGCCAGAAAGGGACACCGGGCACCTGAAGGGCCTTAGCTCCAATCCCAGCCTTCCTTATACCCGCGGAGGGAGCAGCCGGGGACCAGGCGAGGAAACATCGGGAGGCTGACGGCTGGAAATGGAGAGGACAGGTGGGCCTGTGACTTCCATTGTTGTTTGATGCATTTATCTAACAGCGCCCCAGGGCATGTGGCACACCCCCAGGTGGAAAGACAAGGCCCTGTCCCCAAAGGGCCTGCACGTGGCATGACGAGCGCAAGGAGCAAATAGGAAGAGGGTTTCTCACCCTGGGCAGGGCCTAGCCGCCCCCACCCTGGCCCCTCACTCCTAGGCAGGGCCCTGCACCAAACCTAGGGGACCTCCTACCCCCACTTAGGGTTGCCAACTTTCTAATCACACAAAACCGAACGCCCCTGCCCTGAGGCTCCGCCTCTGCCCTGCCCCTTTTCCAAGGCCCCGCCCCTTCCCTTCCCCAAGGCCCTGCCCCTGCCACACCCCTACTCCGAGGCCCCGCCCCTACTCGCTCCATCCCCCCCCTTCCTCTGTTGCTCGCTCTCCCCCACCCTCACTCACTTTCACCGGGCTAGCAGGGCTCCGGGAGGGAGTTTGGGTGTGGGAGGGGACTCTGGGCTGGGGCAGGGGGTTGGGGTGCGGGAGGGGGTGCGGGGTGCAGGTGCCACCCCCACAGCTCCCATTGGTCATGGTTCCCGTCCAATGGGAGCTGCGAAGCTGCACTCGGGGCACAGGCAGCGCCCATGCGCCTAGGGGCCGCGGGGACCCTGCAGCCGCTTCCGGAAGCCGCACAGAGCTAAGGCAGGCAGGGAGCCTGCCTTGACCCCGGCCCCCCGCAGTGCCACTGACCGGACTGTTAACGCCCAGTTGGCAGTGCCGACCGGAGCCGCCAGGGTCCCTTTTCGATCGGGCGTTCCAGTCGAAAATCGGATGCCTGGCAACCCTCCCCTCACTCCTGGGCAGGGGCTAGGGTGACCAGACAGCAAGTGTGAAAAATCGGGATGGTGCCTATATAAGACAAAGCCCCAAATATCAGGACTGTCCCTATAAAATCAGGATGTCTGGTCATCCTAGCAGGGGCCCGCACAAGATCTAGGCACCACTGAAGTCCCCACTGGAGGCCTTTGTTTCATTGGAGGCAGCATCGTCCAGTCTAGTGGAGATGGCCCTGAGCTCTATTCCACACCTCACCTCTTTATTTCTGCAGGAGGCTCTGCTGGTGTGCAAATGACAGTGACTACAGCAGCCGTAGACCTGAAGGGAGTCCAAGAACTGTCTGTGCAAGGTGTTATTCTTTCATCAGAGGTAACATGGTGAACTATTCTAATAGATGCTCATTATTAATAGAAGCCTTCTAGGAACGCGAGATCATCTCTGAATGCTTTATTAATGATTAACGATAGGCTGTCTTTCAAAATAAAGGCTTTGGACGAGAGAGAGAGACGTATTTTATTCATTGTATTTTGCAGCTGCTGATAGTATTGACTGAGAAATAAGATGATAGACCTGGAAAAAAGTCACTAGGGAAAGAAAGACAGACAGACAGACAGGGCTGGAAGGCTGCAAAGCAGACAAGAGCTATACATCAAAAGAGTGCTCTCTCTCTCTCACACTCCAGCCCCTCTGCTAATGATGCTGCTAATTCTATTTTTGCAGGTTTTCAGGTGTTAGCAGCCGGCGTTTGCAGTTTATGCCTCCAGGAGACTCTGGGAGCTTAGATGCAATCCCAACATGCGAGAAACCCACTGTTCAACACACCTGCCCTCACCAAACAGGCGACTTGCTCACCACAGACATAACAGCCTTAAATATTTAAGATTAAATGATTAGCACTGGCCCTGGCGGGGCCCCGCACCTGATGGGAGGGACTCATCTCAGCACCAATTATCTCCAGATTATTGCCTTCCCCTTGGGAGCGATGGATCCCACACCCACCCTTCACATCAGGAGGGAGGCAAGTATTAGAGCTCAGGGACGGGTGTGCCAGCTCTAATGTGCGGCTGAGAGAAATCCCAGATGAGGGATGATTGATTGCAACAGGGACTGCAATCTGCAAACATGCACAGCCTCACCTTACAACCTGAACCCTGGCCAGGATACTTGGTGCACAGAAGTTTTCTTTTAACACCACACGTACAGATGACTAGTGGAGGGTACTGGGGTCTGGTGGGCTAGAGCAGGGCAGGCTGGGAGTCAGGACCTCCTGGGTTCTATCCCCAGCTAGGGGGAGGGGTTAATGGGAAACAGCACTTCTAGTTTTCATTCCCAGCTCTGGAAGGAGAGTGGGGTCTAGTGGTTAGCGCAGGAGGGGGCAAAGAGTCAGGATGCTGGATTCTATTTCCAGCTCTACCAGTGATTCATTGTGTGACTTTCGGTGAATTTCTGTGCTCTAGTTTTCCTGTCTGTAAAATGGAGACAACAACGGCCTCGTTCACACTAGTGAAATGCTAACACATTTAATGCTAATGTTCATGCACCAATGCAGGGGTTTGCAGGGCTCGCCCATTGCTTGGTTTGTTCCACGGCCTGGAGTCACTCTGGGGCCTATGGAAATCTGACCCAAAATATTTATATTGGGGAGGGTTGCTTGAACATTCACAATGGAGGTGGGTTTGGGTTGGTTTTTTTTGTTTGGGGTGGTTTTTTTTTTTTGCTTCTCCAAATTGGCTGCTGGAATCAGAGCAGAGCTTACAATTTCTGTTACGACTCGTTTAGAAGCAACAACAGTAAAAAAAATAACATGCTATTTCAATCCCGAGTCCTAGGCAATGAACCAGGGAGGATGAATGAGGAGTCAGAGAGCGCTAAAGATCAAGTCATCATAATATCATCAAATCTGGGATACTCCAGAGGGATCCACATCCAAAGACAGAGGCGCAGAGCAAACGTGATGAAGGCCGGCTCAGAAGGGATAAGAAGCAAGCCGCAGAAAATGGACTGGAATCAACGATTGTCAAGAACAATTACCTTGGAGAAGGGCAGATGGGACTGCGCAGGCCAGTCAGAGCTAGATATGAATGACTAGGGACTACAGTGGGTCACTAGGGATTAGAAGACAAAAGATGGTAATAAAACCTAGAGAGGGAAGGAAGAAAGAAAATGTATTAAAGGTAGGAGGAGGAATTGGAAATATGTCTGGCTGGTGAGTCTTGCTTGGGGTCTCCAGATTTGGGGTCTGTGAGGAATTCTGTGCCAGGTCAGACTGGCAGGAACCTTGGCGGGGGGGTGCCTTCCTCTGCAGCACGGGGTTTGGGCGAACTACTGACATCATCTGGGCGTTTCTCACCTGACCTAATCAATTCCCTGCCAGTGGAAGGGGCTCGGGCACTGGGGTCACCTGGTCCTTGGTCCCTCCTGTTCTCTGCCTGTGGCTCACAACAGTTTAGTCTCCTGAGGACTGAAATATTTGGGTGTAACTCCAGTCAGTGGGCTGAATCTAGGGCCTGTGCAAGGCCTGTGATATGCAGGAGGTCAGGGGATATAACGGCCTTAAACTCTGCAAAACCTACGAAACTTGGAAGGAAGAAGTTGAGCTAAAGCCCAGAGAAAGAGGCACTGAGACATAAGGCTGCCTGCCCATCCATGCCACGGTAGCTGAGAGATCTACGGAGGTATCCCTTACAGACCGTGCGCTTCACTCCTCTGGGACTTCGGGGGCTGCCTCACTGCACGGGCGAGTTTCACCCACTGGGAGGGAGCCCAGTTCCCTGCTCCTTCCATCACAGCCTCTCTTCTGCTCTCTGCAGCTCAGTTCTCCACTGGTGAATTGGGGATAATAATCCTTCCTGTGTCTGTCTTGTTGATTTATACTGTAAGCAGGGACTCTCCTCCTCTCTGTCCCTACAGTGCCCAGCACAACAGGGTCCTGATCTCAGTCAGCATCCGTGCAGCACCTGGACCAAGGCAGGTTGGAGCTTGGTGCCTCTGGGGGCTACTGTGATGCAGATGATAATGCTAGGAATGGAGACTAGCGTCCAGCCAGCCAGGCCAAGATGCAGCAGGGAAGAAAAATCAGAGAGAGGCCAGTGTAATGGGGCTGGTTTCAGCACTTCAGCCTGCTAGGAGAGAGAGAGAGCAAGTGCTGCTCTTATCTCTCAGTTCCCTAAAAGGATGTAAATTGGAGGCCATTGTGCTCCTTTCAGCCACAATTGAGGGTAAAAGAATGTTCTAAAAGGGACACAAAAGGAAGGAGACTGCACTGAAGTGATCCCTGCGCCTCGATTAAGATTTTGAAGCAGGCTCTGGAGCTGACAAGGATCTTTGCAGAGGCCAAATGGGATCATTTGAAGAAGTGAGAAATTGGAAATAAGCTGTTAGTTTCTAGATCAGATGAGTCTGTTATATGACATTAGCACAGACACATCTGTACAGACAGCAAAGCAACTAGGGACCTTATCAATCCCCCACAACTCCCTCCGTGCCTGGCAAAGTAAACCACTTGCTGTATTCCAAAGGGAAAACATCCAAAACAGACCTTGCAGCCTCCAGATGCTGGAAAATAATTTGGGGGAAAGTGTTGTACGGACTCCTTGAGACAGAGTTGTATAAAGAATGAATGACACAGACGGCGCCATGTATACTGCATGAGAGATGAGACTGCAGAGTTGTTTGGGTGAAGAATAAATGCGTAGGAGGGCAGGAGTGTGTGATACTGAGGATGTGGTGCCAGAGAGTGAGGTTTCACATGCTGGCTGATCAAACCCTGCCAGCAGAGATGCGGGGGTCTAGAGTAATACAGACCAGGGCTCCCCTTTCAGATCTGTTCGGAAAACTCTAAGGCAGCGTGATAACAGAGTGGGGCTTGCTCACAGCTGGATTTGCCTCTGTCTCCAAATCTGCTGTTTGCCCAGGCACTGTGATAACTCTACAGACAGCCCCCCGCCCCTCTGCATTTCAATCCCTTTGAATTTCAGCATTCAGTGAAAATGCCCCATGTTCGGGGCCAACACCGAGTGACTTCAGAACAAGCTCCCGTCTTTCTTTAAGCTCAGCAATGCCATGGCTAGTGTTGGACACAGGTTGAGCTACACGTATTGTGCGCATGGCTCTGTAAGGCTGGGTGATGGTGCAGTAGAGTCCTCGGGAATAATATGTTACAGTAGCACATCCGGGCCCCAGCTGCGAGAAAGGCCCCTGGGTGCTGCACAGACAGGGAGAGCGTCCCGGCTCCAAAGAGCTGATAGTCGAAATAGCCAACGGAAGGACCATTACCCCCGTTTTACAGATGGGGAAGTGAAGGCCGGTGAGAGGAAGTGACTCCCCCAAGGCTACACAGGAAGTTGGAGTCAGGGATTGAAGGCAGAGTCCTATCCCCCTGCTTTAGCCACAAGGCCACCCTTCCTCTCAATGCTGCTCAATAGCTAGCGCAGGCTGGTGCAGCCCTTCAGGGACGCCTGTTAAAGAGTTCATTGGTCTCAGTTCCATTGCGAGGGAATGGGCATCCCAGCACTAACCAGCCCCTGCTAGGCAGCCCCAGCAGAGAGGCCCAGGGCTGCCTGGCCAGTCCAGACTGACTCCCCTGTCACTCCAGTGGGGTGGGGACGCTGTGCGTGTCTGCTGCGCTCTATGCTGACAGAGCCGGCTCCAGGCACCAGGGAAGGAAGCAGGTGCCTGGGGCGGCCAATAGAAAAGGGCGGCATGTCCAGGTCTTCGGCGGCGGGTCCTTCACTCCCCTTCTTCTTCTTCGGCGGCACTTCGGCGGCGGGTCCTTCACTCCCCTTCTTCTTCTTCGGCGGCACTTCGGCGGCAGCTCAACCGGGTTTTTCTTTTTCTTTTCTTTTCTTTTTTCTTCGCCGCTTGGGGCGGCAAAAAAGCTGGAGCCGGCCCTGATGCTGAGACTAACTCCAGGCCTGCGTTTTCTAGTGCTGCCAGCGTGGGACCGTTCACCAATATTAAAACCCGTCCTGAATTACTGGGAGCCTCTCCTCCCACTTTAATAGCCTTTTCCACAGTCAGGCCCTGATCTCCACATGGGGGTGGGAGAAAGGGAGAAACATGCATCTGCCATATTTTGCTGAAAGAGATTCCTGGTCTCTTGCAAGGTTTGCGAAAGGGCTTGCAAATGAGACCAGATGGTTTTGTAAGCATGCAAGGGAATGAGAGCAGACAGCAGGAGTCCCAGAAAACACCTTTCAGTGCCAGGAAGATGCTCAAGAGCTGGGGAGGGGAGGAATAAAAGGAAACTCATTCATTCTATGGAGCTAAATTATAGAAAACCTGATCTCCTGCTCCGCTACATTGTCTGTCATTATCCCTGGTTTAATTTTTAGCCATATGTTCCATGGAGGAGGTGAACATTGCCTGGCCCTAGAGTTCAGGTAATTCATAAATTTATCCCAAAAAATACCATAGCTGTTTTCTTCCCATTAAGGTTTCCCCTAAGGAGCACAACATGGCTCTAGCTTTGCTGATTTACAGCTGCTGGAGATGGATAAAAATGCTTCTTTTATGCCAAGTACTCCCGCTAGGAATCCTTGTTGTTGGGGTAATTTTGTTCTCTGTGCACCAAGGGCCCTTTTGCTGATGGCTCTTTCTTTTGGCTGGGAGCTTGCTTATTTACTGACTGCTGTATTTTACCCCTTCACTCTGAATGGATGCTTGCAACGCACTGGAACGGTGCAAAGCCAACAAGCAGTGCCCCATTCTTCTCATGGTTACAGTGGCACCCCCCTGCACTGAGTGCTGCTCAGACCTGTCCCTGCTCAAAGAGTTCACAATCTAGACAGACACAGGGTGGGCGAAAGGGAGCTTTATTCCGGTAGCGACTGGGAGCCACGCTCATGGACCAGGAACTCGCTGGGCGAGGCGCTGCACAAACACAGATCAAAACGACAGCCCCTGCGCCGAAGAGCTCACCTGCAGCACAGGCTGGACAAGAGCGTGGGTCTTCTGCCCCCCAGCCCGGTGCCCTATTCACTGGGCCACATTTCATCGCCTAATGGCAGGATGGCCTCTGAAGGTGAGCTATTCAGCAGGTGTCTTTGCACACTCATATTTGCACACCTGCTAGACTGCACATCCGAAAGGCTGTCACATGCCTGAGCACTCAGTGGTGTGCGGTAGGCGCACAAGCAGCTGGCAAGAGCACGCCGCCCCAGTGCTCGGCTCTCTGAATGCACAGTCTAGCTCAGGGGTCGGCAGCCTTTCAGAAGTGCTGGGCCGAGTCTTCATTTATTCACTCTAATTTAAGGTTTTGCGTGCCAGTCATACATTTTAACGTTTTTAGAAGGTCTCTTTCTAAGGTTTTAAAAATGTTTAAGAAGCTTCATTTAAAATTAAATTAAAATGCAGAGCCCCCCGGACCGGTGGCCAGGACCCGGGCAATGTGAGTGCCACTGAAAATCAGCTCGCGTGCCGCCTTCGGCACGTGTGCCATAGGTTGCCTACCCCTGGTCTAGCTCCTCACCCTCAAAGCTTTCCATGCACTTCTCCCCAGCAGCCAGAGGAACTGGCTTTCCCTGCACAATCAGCAGCTACGTCCCACCAGGGCCATGGAAGAATCAGACACCAGAGCGAGACTCCCATGCACAGCGCTTGTGACCAGCTGGAACGCACTCCCAGGAGAAACAAGACTGGCCCCGAAGCTCAGAGACTTTTCACATCAAAATGTGAAACCCCTTTTCATGAGTCAGGCTTCCTGCCATTCAAATATATAAGTAAGAAAAACCCACCTGGACTATGGCGAGTGGAGGATAAGACAGAGCGTGTCAGTGAGTTTGTCTTACCACGTATATAGAGCTGAACTAATGGGGTGATACTTACACGCAATATAAATGGTAGCTAGACAGTCACAAACCACCCCACTTCCTGCTCCAAGTGCCAGGTACACTTCTTCACACTTGCCTTCTCCAACATAAACACAGAGCAGTGTGGACTTATTTAAAAAAAAATCCCCCAATACAAAACCCTTCCAAAACAAAGGCTCCACTGAACATCTTGGGGGGAGGATGAGAGACAGAACAAACCTCATGTGACAAATGTTACGATGCTTAATGCACGACTGGAAGGCACTCAGAGTCATTACAGTGATTAGGATAATGTAAGAAGCTATACCCAATAGAATAGCACCGGGCAGGCTCAGTTCAGCAGGTAGATAAATAGATTGATTAGATGATGAATGCGTATGGAGTCAGTAGATCGACAGTGACAGTACTGTAGATAGATGTGTGACAGATATTGCAGCACCATGCAGTACCTCTGGGGGCCATTGTAGTCAATTTACAAATGGTTTATGTATGATTATGTTCTACTCCATGGAGGAGGGTTATCACAGCTCATATAAGACCTAAAAACAGTAAGGAGCGATTAAGGTGAATCACTGAGACTGCGCAGCTCGGGAGAGGTACCAGCGCCTGGAGTGGTTTGCATAAATTGGGTTTAAGTGGGTTTTCCGGGGACAAAGAAAGGGCTTTTGGTGTAAAAGGATGAGCTGGAATTGATGCATTGATCCAGCAAACAGACAGGCCCTTCTGTCCAAGGGGGCCCCTAATACTTGCAGAAGGATGAAAAGGCTGTGACGTTGTGCAGTCTATATGGTTTTATAAAAACTTGATAATAAGTCAATATAATGTAACTGGGATAGTTTTAGAGAAAATACGGTAATAAGTGAATGTAACGTAACTGAGATATGCTTCATGCAAAAGGTCTCTTGTAAGGTATCATTACAAAGCTTATAATCTACTGAGTATGATCATCTGATATGTATAAATGTATCACTCTTGTATCTAAAACTAGAACTATAAAATGTAACTCTGAGGGCCTATTGTAATTATGTAAAGTGTGGGCCATTAATGATGGTTTGGAATCTTGATGACTCCCATTGTCTGCAGATGGCTGTTTACCTGTGAGTCTCCCTGTATATGTGTGTGCTGGCAAGTGAGTAATGAAGTCTTGCAGTGACATGTGATCATGTCACCTGAACTGGAATCCATCTTTAACCTGGTGCTTTTCCAGTGAGGGGGGTGGAAACCCAGAGGGACAAAGGGTTCCCGCCTTATGCAAAAGATATATAAAGGGGTGGAACAGAAGAGAGGAGAGAGGAGCCATCATGGAGAATCCCCTAGCTAACACCTAAGCTGGACCAAGAGCTGTACCAGGGGAAAGAATTGTGCCCAGGCCTGGAAGGTGTCCAGTCTGAGAAAAACTTACTGAAGCATCTCTGAGGGTGAGATTATCTGTATTTAGTTTGATTAGACATAGTTTTGCGCATTTTATTTTATTTTGCTTGGTGACTTACTTTGTTCTGTCTGTTACTACTTGGAACCACTTAAATCCTACTGTCTGTATTTAATAAAATCACTTTTTATTTAGTAATTTACTCAGAGTATGTATTAATACCTGGGGGAGCAAACAACTGTGCATATCTCTCTATCAGTGTTATAGAGGGCGAACAATTTATGAGTTTGCCCTGCATAAACTTTATGCAGGGTAAAACGGATTTATCTGGGTTTAGACCCCATTGGGAGTTGGGCATCTGAGTGCTAAAGACAAGCACACTACTGAGAGCTGTTTTCAGGTAAACTTGCAGCTTTGGGACAAGTGATTCAGACCCTGGGTTTGTGTCTGGAGCCAGACGGGAGTGTTTGGTTCAGCAAGACAGGGTGCTGGAGTCCTGAGCTGGCAGGGAAAACAGAAGCAGGGGTAGTCTTTGCACACTGGGTGGCAGCTCCCAAGGAGGTTTCTGTGATCCAACCCGTCACAAAGGCTTTGGTCTACCTGGGCCCCATAAGACGGATGGGTGACTGCTGGTGTGTTTAGTGTGTGTTTGAATCTGTTTATTGTTTTTATATGTTTCCTCTGTGATGCTTTTGCCTTAAGAATAAAGGTGCTTGTTTAGAAGGAGCAGGGTGGTTACTGGTAACTGCTGACAATGCATTGTTCATAGTCCTGAGAGAGAAGGCAAAGCACTGACCATCAGGCAGACTGGCTGTAAGGCAGGGAGCTGTGCAGACTTTAAAAACCCCCAAGTCAGAAGGGAGCGGGACAAGGGTCCCTGCCCAGAGACAGGTGACAGCTGGAGACCTGACTGGGATCTCTAGAGGGGACCACGAAGCGGTGGCGGATACAGTGCATTTACCCTGAAGCTGTGACGAGACAGTTATGGCTTTTTGCACATGCAAAGTGTCTGTGCCTCTGTGTTTGCTGACACAATTAGATTGTTCAGTAATCCCATTCCTGAGGCTGAAAATTTGCCCCATGACTTTGTCTAAAAGGCACAAAATCGCAGCCTTTCCCTTTGAGCAGTGAGAGGGGCCAAGTGGAGCAACAAGAGAAAATACAATCCTGAGTTCCCAGGGATGCTGCTCTGGCCTGCACAGCCTGGAATCCAGAGCCCACATCCTGCCTTTCTCTAGAGCTCTCATTCTGCATGGACAGCGCACTCCCTGGCAGTGATAATAGCCCCACCGGTCATTAATATGGAAATGTATTCCTGCTCCATGGCAGCGAGATGCTCGAGATGCTCGTGCAGATTGGAAGCAGCTTGCTGAGATTTGCCTCTGAATGTGTGGACATTAAAGGCTCCCATTACAATGTGGATGATTTCTTCCCTTTTGATGAATAGCCTGCCATAAATAGACTCTGATTAATTACGGCTGCACTTGGTGGGCTGGAAATGCATCATATCATTTGCAGCTCGGATTGGGATAATGGTCGTCATTTGCCTTTGAGTGCCGCTCAGCAGGAAGGGGGCTCAGACTGCACCGGAAGCCAGGTGGCTGCTTCAAAGTTTTTGCTGCCAACTCCTCATCCCTCACAGCTTTGTGACAAAGGACACGGCCTCCTTGTTGCAGACTCTCTCTCTGAGCTAATTGCCTGCTATTTCCTCTGGCTGGTCGTTCCAGATCATCTATCGTCTCCAATTAGGCTGGAACAGCCAGTGTGAACCAGAGAGGGACCATGCATCCTAATGGGAATATAGAGGATTCTGAGACTGAAACTTGGGAGAGGTTTGGGGAGTGGGGAAAATCTGGCCTTATCACCTCCTACAATACACATCCCTGGGGCAGATCCTTGCCTGGTGGAAATGGGAACAGCTCCTCTGCCCTCGCTGGGGCTCGAAGTTGGTCTAGTGGTTAGGGCCCTGGCCAAAGATGCAGGAGACCAATGTTCTGTTTCCTGCTCTACCAGAATTTCCTTGGCCAGGTCATTTGGTCTCTCTGTGCCTCACTTCCCCATCTGTAAAGTGGGGGTTAATACTCCTGCCCTGCCTTGCAGGGAAGTTGTGAGGCTAACTCCATTAAAGATTGTGATGTACTTAGATACTGCAGTGACAAGAGCTGTGTAGGTATGACAGACACTGTGGTGGCCTTAATTCATCAGGAGAGCTGAACCGTGGCTAGAGCAGGCTAGGAAATTACCTTTTTCCCCCCTTCTGTAAAATTTCAACAAAAACATTTTGTTTTCATTGCAATTTTCCTTTGAACATTTTTGGGTTTTCATAAAAAAAACCCCAAAAGTTTCCATTTTGGGGGCAGCGTTCGACAATCATCTCCAAAAGTGGATGTTTTTCAAAACATGTTGTTATGTCGAAATAAAGAAAAAATCGTTTGCATGGACATTTTCTGAGCAGGTCTCATCATAACCCCTCCTGGGAAGTCTCCCATCCGAGTATGCACCAAAATGGCTGCTGCTTAGTTTGGGAGAACTAGCCAGAGTTAGCTAATGTCACCAGCATTAGGTGACAACTGTAGGCCACCCCCAAGACTCCTCATCCATGGGGAGGCAGGAAATGCAGATCTTTGCTGCAGGCCAGGGCAGTGTCTGGACCTAGGGCGAACCCTTGTCCCCGCTGCCATCTCTGCTCCCCCATCCCCATCCTTGTCGCAGAGAATGGCGGCCAAATGCTGTGGTGAGGCACAATACGGCAACTGCCCTTTGGCTGACAAGGTTCATCTGCAGCCACTCAAGATCCCTCATGCTCTTCCTCAAAACTAGACGCCTCCCACCTTGGAGGGATAAAAGGTGCCAGGGATGGTGCAAGCGACCAGAGCAAATCGGCGACTTGCAGTGAAAAGACAACCTTGCCGATTTGTCCCGTTCTCCACTTCCCCTTTGAACTCGGGGGCAGGGTCTGGGTGTGAGGGGGGAGCCTTTTGTGCGGAATCTCCTCCCCCTTGCTTCTCGAACAGCGGGAAGGAGCCAGGGCCATTGACACCATGGAAGTTGCTATGGAAACCACTGGGCCTGTCAGGACTTTGGGGAAGGACGGCGCCTTGGGCCGGGCTGAGTTAAATCAGTCTGTGCAGCAACGGGGAGAGTGTCTCCCAGCACAGGTAGACAGACATGCACCAGCTCTGCTCCAGCTGGCCTGTTAAAAACAGCCGTGTGGCCACGGCGGCATGGCCAGCAGCTTGAGCTAGCTATCCAAGCACTAACCTGCCCGACCTCCCGGGTGCGTCCCTGCGTGGCTAGCCCGAGCGGCTGCCCATGCTACTGTGGGCCACACGGCTGTTTTTCACACGCTAACTCTAGCGGAGCTAGTGCATGTCCATCTACCCACCCTGGGAAGCCCCTCCCAGCGTCTGTGTAGGCACAGCCTGAGCGTGGTTGGAACTGGTTTATGTGGCTCTCCATGAGGGTTTACACTGGCGCGTAACCGAGTCAATTCAGTTTTGCACATGCGCAGGCCAGCCCCAGTGCTAGCCCCCAGCTCTCTGCTGCCCTGACCCACACGCAAGCTGCCAGGAGGGGAGAGCTGGGCCCCTTTCCTGCTGATCAGATGGTTCGAAGGCACTCGCCATCTGTGTGGCCTCTGCCTTGTGCTCAGGCTGGGATGGCAGCTTCCTCACCTGCTGCGTTTATTTATTTCTTGTTTGTTTCCTCAGCTGAAATGCTCATTGCCTGATTCCACAGGGTTTGCATTTAGTGTATTAATAGCCGCCTGTATCCCTGGGAGACTGTGCTGAGATGCCAGCACAGGAAACTGCTGATGGGACCGGAGCAGGTTCACTTCCCAGCAGGTCAGCTGTGGGCAGGGCACCTGTCCTGTCCTGTCCTGGGGTGTTTGGGGAGGAGAGGGAATATATGGAGGGGTAGGATAGGTATAAAACCCTTTCATGACTCGGTGGGGGAATGCAGTGTTTCGATGATTAATCTATGAGGAGAGGCTAAGGCAGGAAGGTGCTGTGGGCTGGGACTGAGAGGGATCAGCTGAACGGGCGGGGAAGTTCTAGCATTGGGATAACAGAGGGGCTGCAGGTTGGGACTGAGGGACACTGGCAGAGTTGGGGTGGAGAGCCCAGGCCTGTGAGTCCAGACTGATGGAAATCAGCTGGGAGGGGACACCAAGGCTGGACCAGTAAGACGTATTGCGTGGCAGAGCACAGGGTGTGTGTAAAGCGTATCCAGTACCTGCCTTCTGTATACCAGGCTCAAGCTGGTGTTGCTAACTCAGTTCCACACTTTCACAAGCACTAAAATTCACTTTGACTTTTTTTCAAGAATGTAAGAATGGCCATACTGGAGCAGACCAATGGTCCATCTAGTCCAGAATCCTGTCTTCCAACAGTGGCTAGTGCCAGGTGCCCCAGAGGGAATGAACAGAACAGGGAATCATCAAGTGATCCAGCCCCTGTCGCCCAATCCCAGCTTCTGGCAAACAGAGGCTCGGGACACCATCCCTGCCCATCCTGGCTAGTAGCCATTGACGGACCTATCCTCCATGAACTGATCTAGTTCTTTTTTGAACCCTGTTATAGTCTTGGCCTTCACAATATCCTCTGGCAACAAGTTCCACAAGCTGACTGTGTGTTGTGTGAAAAAATACTTCCTTTTGTTTGTTTTAAAACTGCTGCCTATTAATTTCATTGGGTGACCCCTAGTTCTTCTGTTATATGAAGGAGTAAATAACATTTCCTTATTCACTTTCTCCACAATAGTCAAGATTTTATAGACTTCTATCATATCCCCTCTTAGTCATCTCTTTTCCAAGCTGAAAAGTCCCAGTCTTTTTAATCTCTACTCATACGGAAGCTGTTCCAGACCCTAATCATTTTTGTTGCCCTTCTCTGTACCTTTTGCAATTCTAATATATCTTTTTTGAGATGGGGTGACCAGATATGCATGCAGTATTCAAGAGGTGGGCGTCCCATGGATTTATATAGAGGCAATATGATATTTTCTGTCTTATTATCTATCCCTTTGCTAATGGTTCCTAACATCCTGTTACCTTTTTTGACTGCTGCTGCATTTTTAAAGGGGACTGAGGAAGCGAAAAGGCGAATGACCAGGACAGAGGCATGTATCAGAGACACCAGGAGGGCACGTGAGCAGAGGGCCTTGTACAGAAGCAGGCTCATTTATCTTCCAGGCATTGCTGACCTGAGAGAAAGCAACGTTGCGTTGTTTTCTGGGGCCTCTCATTTCTATAAAGCATCTCACAGAAACTTCCTGCTCTTTGTCTCATGCACACATAGGGTAGCCACTGACATCCCCAAAACCTTGGACGAGAACGGCGTGGGCCCGCCCCATCTGCATGACTCACACAGTCACGCTGGCAAGGGCAGAGTGGCATGCTCTTCAAAATGGCATCCTCCATCCCAGGTGGTGCGATACCGGACATACCACATCCTGTTTTATCATCTGCACCGGACAGGGGACGAACCTTGAAAAAACAGACCAGACAAATGGCCTGCCTCTGCACAGAACCTGCAGCCCACTGTAGACATATGCAGAGGGACCAGTGCAAAGCCCAGGGCTGATGCAGAACTTCATTATGTCTAGGCCTCGGGCTGGGACTCTGCACAGACCCTAGCACACAACTCAACAAGCCGCGGATGCCTCGCAGAACCACAGACTTTAAGGCCAGAAGGGACCATTGTAGTCTGACCTCCTGCATCACACAGACCAAGGCGTTTCACCCAATGATTCCTGCATCAGGCCCCGACATTCTGCCTGAGCTAGAGCGAACCTCTCAGAAAGAGACAACCACTCTCCATCCACAGGCACCAAGTGACGGAGAATCCACCACTACCCTTGGTACGCTGCGCCCATGGGTAATGATCCTCCTGTAACAAAACTGCCCCTTATTTACCATCTAGATTCAGCTTCTAACCATTCAATCTTGTTCTGCCTTTGTCTTCTAGAGCAGTGCTTCCCACGGGGGTGCTGTATGCACCGCTGGAGCGCCTCCTTGGGGCCACCCTGGGGATTAGTTCTGCCAATCTGATGCCCCTTCCTGCGGGTACTTACTCCATCCCTCTCTTGGGACTCAACGGCTCCCTCTTTGTGGCTTGGCCCTCTGGCCAGGTCACTGTAGTTTTCCCCTTCTGGGACGGGAGTGAGGGGCTGTGTACCAAAGTCTCACTGCACCAACCGTACCAGGCAGTCTTCCAATTCACTGCCCCTCAATGGTGCCACTTCCCCAGGGGCTGGTAGGGGAACCCAGACCCACCCTCTTCTCCAGGTTCCAGTCCAGGGACCCTACAACTAGCAGCTAAGAGCTGCACAGTCCTATGCCTTGCTGCTGGTTTCCCTGGTCTGCTTCCTACCTTGCCTCTGTCAGGCTCCTTCTTCACCCTCCTCCAGGTACACCCTGCCCTGCCCTCCGGGCCAAGCTGCCTTCTCTCTCTAGCCTCAGGGAGAGTGACTGTAGCCTCCTCCCTGCAGCTCCTTTCTGCCCTCAGCCACCTGGCTCTGTACAAGCCCCACCTGTCCTGTCCAGGTGAGCTTCATCTTTTAATTAGTCCTCCTCCAGGTGCAGCCTCGGGGGCTAATTGGCCCATCTGGCCACCTTTACCCCTTCAGGGCCGGTGTGGGGTGAATGCCCAACACAGGGGTTGCAAGGCATTGACCATGTATTACACTCTAAAGCAAAGATCCCTTCCCTCCGCACACCTTCCCCTTCAAGTACCCTCTGTCAGCCACTCACAACACACACATACACAAATAAATTATGTTGGCTGATCATTACTATCATCACCACATTTCTTACTCTGACTTTTATAGCCAATCTAAGGGGGTCCTGATCCGAAAAAGTGGAGAAACGCTGAGCTGGAGCATCTCTTTTAGAAAGCGACAGGATGGGATTTGGAATCCACCTAATCCCTTGGTAAATTGTTCCAGTGATTAACAGCCTCACTAGGTAAAAAACCTGCCTCTTATTTCCTGTTTGTCTCGCTTCTGTCTCCAGCCATTGGCTCCCGTTACGCCTGTGCCAGATTCAAAGATCTCATATGAGAATGACCACGCATGGAGTTTATACACAACTGCCAGAACATACCCGTTTCTAAAATCCCGTGTTTCCCTTTACATTCATTACCCAGCATAGCTCTTCATTAGCCACAAGGCAGGCAAGGCCTCTCACCAGCGTGCTTCTCCCCTTCCTGAGTTCTGCAAGGTCTCCAAGAGGATGCAGCGGTACAGAGCACAGATTCACCACGTCTCTGACAGGCAAGCAAAGCTGCAATCCACTCCGAAGGGAAGGACCCTTCCCAGTACGTTTTCATTGCCACAGACTTTGAATTATTTGTTTGAAGGCAGCAGGTTTAATGGGCCAATTGAAAACCATAAAAACAGGCACTAATTGGCTGAGTGAAAGGTAAAACAGCCAGAGTTCTGACGATGGAGGTTCCACATCACCCATCACTCTTATCAATTTACAGGAGCTGACAGGCAGGTATAATATGCAGAGTGAGCGGTGATTAATCACTACAGTCAGTACTTTGGAAATGATAAATAAATAAAAAACAGCTCGCCAGGCAAATCTGCTGGAAGCTGGAAAACTTTATGACTTATTTATCTGTAATGAACCAGGCACGTCTCGTTCTCTGCCTCCTGGCATGTGGGAAGGAAGGGAACTCACACAGTGCTCTGCCTCGCTGCCATTATGAATCGGCTGCTGCTGGGTAACCTGCATAGATCAAAGCTTGGGAGTCCCAGGCATTACACCACAGGGTCTGAGCCAGTCAGCAGCAGAGCCAGGAAGAGAGCCCAACAAGACAAGCCTCCTTGCAAGAAGCATGTCGTGTTTTAACGGCAAGGCGATGGTTTTAATATTAGTTTCTAATCCAGTGCTTCGTTCTGTCACGAAAAGAACGTTGCGCCTGGAGCCTGGCCTGGATCTCAGCCACTTACGGCACTGGCGCGGCAGCCAAGCAGCACTAATCTAAAGTAACTTTTCTATAATTAGCCAACACAAGCTGCATTCCAGACCTCAGCCCTTCTCAGCGCCTGCCCTGCTCCATGCCGCTGAGCTTGGGAACGTTTTGCTACAGAGAGCCTGGAGAAATCCTTCCCGGCAGAATGCAGTTTGGATGCGGGGCTGCATTTGTGAACATGCTTTGGACAATGTCATGGCAAGAGTATCTGCATCTGCCCAGGCACTGGTGGGGATCACAGCTCCAGCTTCAGGGGCAGGAGGGAATTACCCAACTGTCCAGGTGCATTATGGGTTTTTTTGGCTTTCCTCTGCAACATCAGGTGGGATACTGGGCTGGACTAATGCATCCTGCCAGCTCCCTTCTTTCTAACCCACATGGGGCAAAGCTCCAGCCCCTAAAATCTCCTCCTCTATAAGTTACACGGGGAGGGCTCTGTAACAAACCTGGATCCCACTGAGCACTTTTTGGCGCTCTCTTTGCTGCATACCGGGGCGATTCAGACCTTCACAGCAACAGAAGGGCCAGAGCTCAGATACTTCTGCTCCATTGGCACTGTCTCTACCACATGCACTAAAGCAGAATCTCCACTGGCTAGCAGCACTACAGAGCCTATGTCACACAGCAGAGGACAGTGGTGACACACATAAATCAGCGAGCTCCTTACTGTATTAAGGAAATTAAATGGAACAGAACTGCAGTAAAATGCCAACTCTATCACCTTCCACCCTCTCACTTTTCCTGTGGCCTGGAGACACCTGGTCAGTGGGCCAGGTACCGGAGACAGCAAGAACACTGAAGATGTGAGTATCCGGCTGTTCTGTTTCCTTGCCTGCATCCCCGGGGCATGGACGGGGAAGCGGCCACGAGACAAATCCTCGTGCCTGGAAGCAGAAATACACGAGGGGCAAGTGGCTGAGACCCAAACCCCTGTGTCAGGGAGCGAAAAGCCGCTGCTCAAAATCCATCTAAAAGCTAAATTGGCAGGTCCAATGGCCTCGTCTACCTAAAGCAACGGTCCTTAAGTGCAGCCTCTTGAAGCTGCCCCAGAGGCTGCATTCAGAGCTCTTTATTAGGCCTGACAACCTGCTCTGCCTGCCCCCCCCATCTCTGGATGACAACAAGGGGAGAGAGACCCCGGTGGAGAGGAGAGGGCCCTTACTCGGATGGAGAGAAACCCAGCAGAATCCCTGGCACTGCATCTCATTTAAACATTCTCCAAGCCCGAGACCTTTCACAGCAATGGTGACCTAAATACCAGCCTGCCCCAGCAACATGAATAAAGCATGTTCACCCATCTATTACAGAGGAACTGACAGGCACGGATGGCTGAGCCTCCCCTGCTCAGGTGGTCTCCCTTAGCGCTGACACACAGCCCGTTCCGGACCACTGGCTGGGTTCGGAGCCAGGGGACGTCCATGGGAATGATCCTTTAGCAGCGTTTTTAAGACCAAGTTTATTTCCCTGCTCAGGCATCCTGACACGTGAGAGCCCGCTCTGCAGTTCCCTCCAACTTACCTGTGCGCTAATACTTTGCTACTGCAGCCATGTGGCTAGAGACTGCAAAAGGAGGGCAGCCCATGTGGGGGCCTGGGGAAGTCACAATCACTTAGAATTTACTGTGACACTGATACCTGCCTCTCCACCTTTATATCAAGCGGAGGAAAAGCTTAACTCCCTTGGTACCGGGCTTCCAACACACTTGCTGCACTGCCAGGGCCCCAGCAATGTCTCAGGGAAAGACAATGGGACACTGGGCACCAGCACCGCAGGTGCCACCTATCTGGGCATCCCTGGGACATGGGGCAGCACAATGGGCCCGTTTTACACAGAGGCAGCAGGGAACCTCAGGCTGCTGTTTGTATACATGGGGGACACTGTCAGGATGAGAACAAGAGGGGGTGTCACTTACGGGTGGGGCAGGCTCGAGGGGCAAGGACTCCTGAGCCCTATTCCTGGCTCTGACACTGCTTTGCAGCATGCGACCTTGGGTGAGTCACTTCAACATTCCATATCTTTGCTTCTCCATCTGTAAAATGAGAATAAATGTTGCCTGTTTCCTGGGGGGGAAGGGGGAGGGCTGTAAGGCTCGGTGAAGTCTGAGACACTCAGATATAAGGTTTCAGAGTAGCAGCCGTGTTATAAGGGTCTCCAAAAGGACAATGATAATGATTACAGGTGTCTCCGTAAATGAGCAGATCAAATCATCTCCCACTTGACGTTACCTGCTCTGGATCAGCCAGTGAACATTGCTGGTTAGGAGCTTCCTCTGAGGTTTAGTCCTTTTAAAATAATGGACGTTTGCATTTCCCCAGGTAATTCTGTGGCCACGACCATTGCAACATCCAAACAGAGAGCACAGTCCTGTGGTATTAATGGGAGGGTAATTTGTGTTCCTGGTTCTTGTTCCAAACCTGGCCATCTCCAGACGTTGTCTTAATTATTATGATGAATGTCACAGTCAAGATCAGGGCCCCATTGTGATGGTGCTGCACAGACACATGGTGAGAGACTCTCCCTGCCCCAAATTAGACAGGATAGACAAAGAGTGGGAGGGGAAACAGAGGCACAGAGAGAGGAAGTTGTGGTGTGTTAAAACTGTGTTAAAATTGTAAGTTGTCACTTTAAATGTCAGGGGGTTTCCTGCTTGCAGGCTAGTGGGCGCTGCAGAGAAGCATGCGAGCTGGGCAGGCAGCCCACCTAAAGTGAGGCAGGTGAATTATGCCTCTCTGTTGTGGGGAGCAGCCTGCTTTGCCTCTCTTTTTTTTAATTTTGTGTCATTGTTCTGCATTCTAAGCTATAGTGTTAGGTTGCAACCTTCCAGCAAGAGTATTTATGTTTTTACCCAACTTTTCTGTGTGTACACCATGACCATAAGGGAGATGACTTTACAGCGGGACACAGGCAGAGCTGTGAATAGCACCGCAATCTCCTGAGTCCCAGCCCACTGCCCTACCCACTGGACCATGCTGTCTTGAAGAGCGATAAGAGCAAAGTGAATGGGGACAGTAACTGATGGAGCTGATTCCTCCCAGACTCAGCCCTGTAGAGGGGAAATGGTGCCAGAGATGATGCACTGCCTTGTACAAAAAATAAACTCTATGTCTAGAGTAGCCTGAAAGCAAACACCTCTCAGACACAGCACATTAGCAGCTCATTTATCCCCATTACTGGTTGCCGGACAGGGCCTCTGCCAGGATCGATAGGACAGACACTGGGAGCTGCCACTCTCCTTCATTCTTCATACTGAGTGAAAAGGAGCCCAGATTGGAGCGGCATGTTGGGAGTTAGTTTGCCACAGGAATCGAGGCTGAAAAGGAGACGGTGACCTTGACTTAGGGTTTGTCTGTGCTGAAGGCCTGATTCTCCGTCCCCGGGCACCACGCACGGTCGTTTATGTCAGTGCTGAGTGGGTGTAAATGCTGCTGTTCTGACTTTCACCCTCTTTGCTTTGGTGCAACAACTGCACGAGGACTACGAGGCCACACCTTGGGGTGTTCCAGGAGAATCAAGCCGCTCGTCTAGACATGCTGCATTGGGGTAAAAAGTGAATTGTCCCAGTGCAGTTTACCCCAGTTCCTAACGGTGTCGACGCAAGAAGTTTGCGCTGATGCAGTTATACCTCTGCAGCAGGCAGGGCTGTCGATTCCCCAGCTGAGGCCTGCAAAAGGGATTTGCATCCCGTTCCCATTAGTTTTATCCTCCCTGCCCTATGAAAACCTCAGCCTCCAGCATTTCCATACTCCGGTGACTGGGTGCTACAGAAACCCCGGCCTAAGGCAAAGAAACCACGAGGCAGCCCGGGAATAATTCTGGGATTTTCTTGCATTTCTGTCCCTGCAGAGCAAGGCGGAGTTCCCCATTTCCTACCACCACCACCACAGGTGGCAGAAATACCCCTGCTGCTCCGCCTGCCTGGATGTGGGGGTGGGGTCCTCTATATGGCAGAGAAACCAGGCTCAGAGGAATGAGGCATCAACCTTCTTAATGGGTCCTTTTGTACACCATCTTCCCGCCCCCCAAAACCCTCTTTCTGATCCAAAGGGGCCAGGACTGGGCACTAAGGGGCAATTTCATCCAGGGCCCAGCACCAGTCCTAGGCCTCATCCAACCTCGCACCCCTGGGCAGTGCCCAGCAGGAGGCCTAGCCCCCACCCAACCCCTCACCAAGGACCCCAGCACAGAACGCAGCTCCCTGGCCCCTCCCAGCCAGACTGATTTACAGTGCGAGATGGCTCTGATTAAACCCATCCGTGCACACAGACCATTAGCGGCAAAGTTCATTATGCCAGAGCTAAATGCTCTACAGTCCGTCCTCCAAAGCCGCCAGCCGCTCTGTCACAGCTGGCAGTGCCATGCCTGGTGCACAGCTGCCCAAACCATAATGAGGCATGGAGGGAGACGCATGCTCTGTAAAGTAGATCCAGTTATGATCCAATTAAGGCTATGTTTGCAGAACCACGGGAAGCAATAGGTAGTCCTGCAGTGAACAAGTGGTAAGATACTTATTATTATTGATTATTTGCATGGCGGTAGCGCCTAGAGGCCAGGGCCCCACTGAGCTAAGCGCTGTACAAACATGTGTGACAGAGACCGTCCCTTTCCCAGAGGTTTTACAAACTAAGGCCTGGTCTACACTATGACTTTAATTCGGATTTAGCTGCTTTAATTCGAATTAACGCTTGACCCGTCCACACAACGAAGCCATTTAATTCGAATTAAAGAGCCCTTTAATTTGATTTCTGTACTCCTCCTCGACGAGAGGAGTAGCGTCAAAATCGGTATTGTTAATCCGAATTAAGGTTAGTGTGGCCGCAATTCGAAGTTATTGGCAATTCAATGTTATTGGCTACCCACAATGCAACGCTCTGGAAATCGATGCTACTACGGTAGCTTGGACGCACACCACCGAATTAATGGTGCCTAGTGTGGCCGAATACATTCGAATTTATAAAATCGGTTTCGTAAATTCGAATTATATAAATTCGGATTAATCCTGTAGTGTAGACATACCCTAAGAGCCGTGCTCAGCCATCCCACACAGCTCTGCCTCCCACGCCCCCCAGCACTACGGGGCTCCAATCCTGGCCACTGTGTGTCTGGGCAGCACCTACCATAGTGGGGCTCCCATCTCATGGGAACCCCTGAGGTGCTGCCATAACACAAATAAGAATAACTGACTCTGGGAGCGGATGGGAAGGGGTTTGCTGGGTGCATGGGTGGGCATGTGAGACCCCCAATGAAAGGGCTTTTTGTACCATGTCTTCCTCCAGTATAAATCTCCCAGGTAGTGACAGAGTATGAGAGACAGCTATTTGGTGCAAGGAGAGAACAAGCATCAACTATTACATACAAGAGACTAGTCCGGCCAGTCAGCTTAGCCTAAGTGCTGTTTGAATTCAAATAGCTGTTAGGCAGTGAGATCAAGTGACGGGAGCAGGGCTTCTGCAAATGTGGAGTGAGTGCCCTTGTGAATGGACTTGCTGCGACCCTGGTATTTTATGACACATCCTGAGTTTAAACGTGATCTAAATGTACAAGAGGTTAGAGAGGCCACATGCTCTGAAACACGAGTGCAACAAGAATGAGAGAAAACCATATTCCCCCTCCCCCTCCCATAATAAAATCTCTGAGTGCATGACAGTTTCTGGCAAGGACAGCAGCATTCATCCCCCCCCCAATTCCAATTCAGGGAATTCCAGTTGCCCTCCCTAGAATCCCCCACATTATCAATAGGCTGAAGCTTTTCCCTTCACTTCCTGCCTGGGACTGTTCTACAGCTTTGCTGCACCCTGTTAAACACCCGCCACCCTCCCCTCAGACGCAGCTGCATTGCTGGGTGAAGTATTAGTTGTTATAATTATTGCAATGCAGGACCAGGGCTGGGCTGAGATATGGACCCTGGCCCGGAGAGAGATTAAATTGATATTGTCCTTCATGGCTTAGAAGCCAAAACCACCTTGCTTTGCCAGCGGGACGGCTCAGCTCTGCCCAGCATCTTGACTGAAGGACAGCCAGCCAGGCCTGTTATGTTTGCACAGCCAGGGGCTGGATTGTGCCTCACAAATAGGACTCAGAAGCCCCTGCGCCCATCATCAAATGTCTCTGCGAATAGCAGCGTGTTGCTTGAGAACACCTCACTGGATACTCCGCCCCCTCCCCGCAAACAGCTCTGAACCCCAACAATGCTTTCTTGGGTGGAGAAGACTTAGGGCAAGAGCGTCCCCAGCCTGGCAACTGAGGCAGAAGCCAGAAGCTCAGGGGCTGGCAGGGCCATAAAAGACACTTGCTGCATTGCCGGGTGCGGCCTGGTAGCAGGGCTGCATTTGCCACCTAATGGCTTATTTGTGTTTACCACACAGCTTATCCCAGAGAAAGGAAACCACCAGCTCTCTGGGGTTATAGGTGTCTATGGGGTCCTCACTACAGCAGTGGTTCTCAAACTTTTCTACTGGTGACCCCTTTCACATAGCAAGCCTCTGAGTGCGACCCCCCGTATACATTAAAAACACTTTTTTATATATTTAACACCATTATAAATGCTGGAGGCAAAGCGGGTTTAGGGTGGAGGCTGACAGCTCGCAACCCCCCATGTAATAACCACACGACCCCCTGAAGGGTCCCGACCCCCAGTTTGAGAACCCTGCACTACAGGATCTAGAACACATCAGCACTAGTGAATTTACAACACCCCCTGGGGGAGAGAAGTATCAATATTCCCATTTGTACTGAGAAGGGAGAGGAAGGGATGTTTCACAAGGCCATGGCAGAGAAGGAACAAAACCCAGGAGTACTGACTTCCCACCCCTATTCTAATGCACTAGGCCCCACTTCCCTCCCAGAGCTGGCTCTATCTCCCTGTTTGAACATGACAGAACTGGATTTTAATGGGACTCTGACAAGAATTTATTTCCCCACCTCCCCGTGCGGGCTGTGGGCTGGGCAGCTGCAGTGTTGCAGACCTGAGCGCAGGAGTCCTGAGGCTCACAGCCTCAGCTTAATAACGGCGCTGACAGAGATGGATGTGATCTCATGTAGCACAGCAGTATCCAGTCAGAGCGTGCTGCACCCTCAGTGGGTTTGCATAATCCAGAGCGGATTCACTAGGCATATAAAATGGAAAGGGCTAAAGCCAGCCCTGGGGTAGCTCCACATCCTGGGAAGAGCTTGGCCCAGTGAGCATGAGCGGTGTATGCCGGGAAATGTGTGTGTACATCTATAATGTGTGTGCACATTTGTCTATAGCTAGCAGGGAGTGCAGCATGACGCGGGGGATAAGAAACAAGGGTGCTAAGCAGCTTCGTTCCTCCACCTCGTAATGCTTGCTCAGACAACGGGGGCTGAGATTTATCCAGGTGTGACCATTTAATCAGAAGCACCCATCCCTGGTGACCAGGGCTACTTCATTGCTGCAGGTGAATTATTGCCATGAAACCCCAAGGGGAGGAAGCAAAGGGGGATTCATGGGATTAACCCTTCCTGTTCAGAGCCCCTGTTGCACCAGGGACCTCCAGAGCAGGAAAAGCCCAAGCAGCTATCGCTTGAGCGAAAGGGCCTGAACTTTGTTTGGGGGGGACTAGAACAACCCCTTGGCACAGAGGGGAACCTGTCATGCACCTTCGTCCATGGTTTACATATGCAAAGTGGCCCTCTTGATACAGCTAAGACCTGCCACACACCAAGCAGCTCCGAGGCAGCAACCAGCCAAAGGGAGGATGGTCTTGTGGTGAAGGAACCGGGCTGCAGGAATCACCTTGATTGCAGTCCTAGCTCTAGGAGAGGAAACAGGCACAGAGGGTAAAGTCACTGGGACAGCCTAAGAGCGGAGCACAGGTGTCCTCATGTGCGGTCCCGTGATCCCTCCACTGGCCTCTACTGCCTCTCAGGTCACTGCTGCTAACGCGGAGCTAGTCTGCTTTTGGTGGGCAAGCGGCCACACACAAGCTTCAGGATTCCAAAGTCTGTGTCATTCATGTGTGTTTCTCCCCCCTAAACAAGGGTCTCCCTTAGAGGCCTATGCGTTCCCTGCCCTGAGCCCTATTTCCCTCTCCCTGGAGAGGGCCCGTTTCATAGGTCTATGGCTTGGCATGTGAGCCCAAGCACCCCCTGCAGATGTGAGGGCCGGGCCCATCCTTACTCCCAGGAGAAGGAGGCAGAGTTTGCTTTCCTAATAGCCTGGGATCAGCCCTGACACTAGCCTCTGATCAGACGCCTGAGCGTTCCTGATGTGACAGCCGCCTCCTCCGGCCTGGAGAGAAACCAGAAGAAATCCCTTAAATGATTGGTCTGTAGAAGTGAAGGCTGCAGACATGATATGGTCAGAAGCAGTTACCGTCCCCGTCATCGCTTCACCTAGTCAGACTCCAGGGCCTTATACAGCCCCTGAATAAAAACCCAGGGTCCCCTGCAGGTCCAGCGCTGGCCTGGGATCTCCGTGCTACTAACCCACAACTCCCCTAGGGATGGCCCCCGGAAAGGCAAGAGACCCAGGCTAGGTCTACACTACAGCGGGGGGTCGACCTAAGATACGCAACTTCAGCTACGTGAATAGCGTAGCTGAAGTGGCGTATTTTAGGTCGACTTACCTGGCTGTGAGGACAGCGGCAAGTCGACCGCAGCTGCGCCGCCGTCGACTCCGCTACCGCCTCTTGCCGCGGTGGATTTCCGGAGTCGACGGCAGAGCCATCGGGGATCGATTTTATCGCGTCTTCACTAGATGCGATAAGTCGATCCCCGATAGACCGATTGCTACCCGCCGATCCGGCGGGTAGTGAAGACGTGCCCCCAGATGTAGGCTAGCAGGACTTACCGTGCCTCAGACGCTCCCTGCTCGGAGGGAGTTTTGCAGCAGTGAGCATGTTTTACCAGGTGCTAGGACAGGATACCGAACCCAGTTCTGAGCAAGGGGGGATTAAAAGAGATGGGGCCTGGGATCCGCACCCATTCAGAAGCACCGAGTGGCCCATGGTGCCAGGTGCATCACAGAAGAGAGATCATCACTAGAGAGGAAGGGTGGTGGCCTGGTAGCCTAAGGCCCTAGGCTAGGCCTCAGAAGATCTGGATTCAATGTCAGGCTGTCTGTGTGACATTGGACAAGTCATTAGTCCTCCCTTCCCTGTACGCTATAGCCCTTCGGTCAGGGTGGTCTAGGTAGCTCTCAGAGGACTGTCACTCGGTGCAGCGCCCTGAGCTCAGATAGGCGCTCTTATCGTAACTCCTACTCACGTGAGGGGAGGCTCTCTGGCTTCCCTCTTTGTGCTCAGCTCTTTTCCCAGGAGAGGAGAGCTCCCAAGAGTACCAAGAGCCAGCTGCTCTGGCTCTAGATTTCACCCTCAGGGGCCCAACGCTCCACCTGGGAACAGGAGTGTGGAGGTGTGGCTGAGGCGGGCAGCCGAGCCATGCTGAGGGCATACCCACTGTTTTCAGGCAGGTCTGTACTCTGCCTATTGAGCTACCATGAGTGTATACAAATAGGTGAATCATACCCCTAGTTCGTAGTGTAAATATGGCCTAAGTGAGCCCCTGGCACAGCTCAGCATGAGCTCACGCTACAGGTGCACCACCGTGCGAGGGCAGGGTTATGGTGAGGGACTCTGGCTGTAGTAGGCAATTGCTCTGCACTGGAGAGGGAGGAAAGGGAGCGCTGATCAAACCCCTGCATCCTGCTCGAATGACACTAGCTGAAGATCACTCATCGTGCACGTGAGCTGCTGTGGTGTGTGGGCCTTGCCCCATTAGGTGCTTTTCCCCTCTCAGCTGGGCCAGGACAACTGTTCCCCTCTGTAAAATCCTTATGAAAATGGAGCTGTTTGAATTCGGTGCAGCAGCTCCACTGCTGTAGATCCCACACTCCTAAAAGGCATGGGCCAAAGCTTTGCAGAAAGGAACAGTGATTCTGGATGGACACCTGAGAGGGGCCTGGTTTTGAGAGGGCAGGTGGCCCAGCACGTTTTAAAAACCTGGTCTTACTGTGCAAGTTTAGGCCCATATTCCTCAGACAGCCCCTGACCAGTAGATAGCCAGGGCACCCGAGGGTATGGTTTCCAGTCCCAGGGAGCCGGGAGCCATGCTGCCCGTTGAGAGGCAGATGCAGAGAGCTGAGGAGACTTCAGTGGAATAGGTACACGATGCTAGGCTATGGCAAAGGACAGGAGCAACATCAAATCTCTTTCCCTGCCAACAGAGATAGCAGATCCTTCAGCCGAGGGGCACGAACTCCCAGTCACTCCCTGTGCCCTTGCTCAATTAGCATCTCCCAGCCGGCTGTGCATCCTACACACACATCCCAAGCAAAAGACAGTGTGAGCAGGAACTGAGGAGACATGACAATTAACCACAGCTGAAGGACCGGCGCGCGGAAATGCTGTGCCTGCATGCAAAGGACTCTGGATTGCAGTGCCAAGATCCTGAGAGCACACTGCCATGAGAGTGAGTAGGGAAGGGATGTTAGCAATGGCTTACCTACCTCACCTGCACCCAAAACAGCTTCAGGATGTAACTGCAAAGCAGGGCATATTTACCCCACAATAAAATCCTTTCAGCAGAGCCCCACTGCATGCTAATGGAGGAGTCCCGCATGCAGAGGCAGCAGGAGTCCCAGGGCTTGAGTCACTGCTGCAGGTAGGGTAATGTCAGTGTGAAAGCTAATAGGGCTCCCTGCGGTTCAACACACCTCAGCTCTGTCCACAAAAACAAACTGGGCAAGGAGACTTTCACATTCACTCCGGCCACCACCACATGCTACAGCAAGGTTTCTAAGGACAGAGACTCAAACTCCAAGATAACAGACAGAACAGGCCCCCAGGCAGAACCCCACCACCACTGCCAGGGAAGAAATTTCTGTTCTCAGACACTTCAGAGCATTTGTTTTTGCTGCTAATGCCACAGCAGGGTCTCAGTGGCAGGAAAGGGGAAGGGCTGGGTCAGATGGTATTTCTGGCTATAGCACCAGGCAATTCAATGCTTCTGCTTTGGAGGCCATGTCTCAGAATTCCCTTCTCCACATACAGCTGAGATCCAGATCAGCAAGACATGAGGGCCCAGCTGGATGAACTCAAAGGAACAGCCAGAGCAGTTCAGGCCAGCAGATCATTTAGCTCAGTGGTTTGAGCATTGGCCTGCTAAACCCAGGGTTGTGAGTTCAATCCCTGAGGGGGCCACTTAGGGATCTGGGGCAAAATCAGTACTTGGTCCTGCTAATGAAGGCAGGGGGCTGGACTCGATGACCTTTCAAGGTCCCTTCCAGCTCTAGGAGATGGATATCTCTATCTCTAGGAGATGGCCATTACCAACTGCAAGAAACTCTGTAATGGACAAGTAGGGAATAATGTGCCTGGGGGGAGGCTTCACCCCAAACACCCACTCAGTTAGTAGTTGGTTTGGATAGCTGCCCTGAAGCACCCAGGTTCTTTATCCCTTCCCTGTATGGCTGGGAAGCTCTTTGGGGCAGGCCCTATGCATGCAGTATTCCTAGCACTAGGGGGGCAGAAACCCAATCATAACAAACAACCTCCTACCTACTTTACCTGTGGGTGTTCTCATTATCCATATAAAACCTCAAATGCTTTTTGGAACCCCACTAAACTCAATATCTTGTGGCAGAGTTCCACAGGTCAATACTATGTTTCAAATTCTTTACCAGCTTGCAATCCAGTGCGTGTGTTTCATTAACTATCCCCTCACTCCAATATTACCAAAAAGGGTGGGGGTTTTTTTAAATAAAAGAGCACCTGATTTGGCCTGCCCTCCTGCCCCCTCTTTTTGGTGTACTTTCTAAAACTGTCCTGATCTTTTCAGCCACTCCCACCTCCCAACTGCTGCTTTTGTTGCTCTATCTTTTGAAAAGGAGAGGACAGAGTTGAACTGAGTATTGAGACCATGTAATTCAGGCTTAAACCTATTACAATTTGGAAACAAAAATCATGACCAAGTCCAGCTTCCGAAAGCATTCAGCTGCCAATACTTCAGCTAGTTCACCACATTTTAAGAGGTATCTCCACTTCCCATTTACGTTTGATCCTGTTTTCATGATATTGCAGTGATTTGGGGTAATTTTCCTTTTCTAAGTTCTCACCTGATTGTCACCCCACAACAGGGAGGGTATTTTTTTAAATATGTTGCTATGGAGACTAACTGTCATCTGATACGCAAGAGCCTTCCATTTCCCCAGAATGACTAGCAAGGGAAAGAGCAGAGGCAGAAATGCAAGAAATATTCATTTTCAGATGCCTCTTGGTTTAGGTGATCATCTTAATTGGCTGGAGCTTTTGGGAGATGTTGCCTTTCGTCATTTTAAAACAAGATAGGAATCTTTAAATCACACCAAGGAGTCAGTGTCTGTAATGGCTGGTTTGATATAAAGAAAACCTCTGTAGATTTGCAGAACTGAGAGAATTTGGCAAACAGTTACTGAATTAGACACTACAGAGCCTGATGTAGCACTCTTACGCACATGGAGTCGCACCTAACTCCATGATTCCAACAGAACTATGCCCTGGGCAAGGCCCTACTCAACACAGCCACAAGTGGCAGAATCAGGGCCCCTGTTATTTGGCGGCTGTTTGATTTTCTTTCAAGACCCAGAAAGAACAGCTTTGTTTAATATCACCGGCGTTATATTTCCATTTTAAGATCAAACTGGCCAAAGCTGCCTTTACACATGCTGCACAGGGATTTAAAAGAGACCAAAGAGATCTGTACAATCCAGGGAGGAAGGGGAGAAATAATCAATGCCAGAGCTTTGGAAATGTTCAACTGGAGAGGGCTTTATTTTCTGCTTAAGAGAACTGGAACTATACAGCATCTTTGCACTGGACCGAAGCTGGGAACTTTATCTGGTTTTGTTTGGTCTAAACATAAGCAATGCAGTGTAACTGGAAACAGTGACATACAAACGATTAAACCACAAGTGGATAAAGAGAAGCTCTGAGAAAACAGCACTCTCTCCACACTGCAGTCCCTCCTACTGAATGGCACCGTCATGTCTTAACGGAGTGACCTCATGCTGGAATAGTTAACACACAGTATTCTACATACCGCTACACAGCTTAATTGGCTACTGATCTTTCTGTACTGGGAACTACTGCCCATTAACCCCCCTTTGTTTATACTCATCACAAACCAAAAGGCATCTTCAAGTTTTAAGTCCATGCAACGGCAGAGGTGGAAGCTCCAGTTACCATTGTCTGGCAGGACCAACAACCAACAATCTGCACTGAGCCAGCTACATGAAGGGAAGTTACACACAGGCACCAGTGACAGGCCTTATCAGCATGGCTCTTTATGTGGTATCTTAACATCAGTTTATAAATGGCGTTGACAGATCGGTTCTACAAACAAACAAACTGGGGTGCAGACCGAATGCTGTTTATTCTAGATAAAACCTTTTTTTTTTTTTTAAAGCAGTGCAGGGATGCGGGGGTGGGACAGAGATTCATTCCATCTTAAACACCAGAGCTCACGAGTCATTTTCACCATCAGTGCAGTTCTGTAATAAATACTCTATCTTTAATAAGGTGGATGTGGGAAGCATTGAAGTGTGACCTTTAGCATCGACACGTCTCCTAAACGGAGGAATTGTCAATATAAAACTCAAGCGGCTGGGGCATGCCTGAGAATTTTAACATTCTCTCTGCTTATGGAAGATGCTACCGTCTGTTAGTTTGATTGCATTCTCATCCTTGGCTAACCATGCATCTCTACAGGTGGAAAACGTGTCAGGTGCCACGGAAGGTATTGAAATATGAAATGAGGTTTTTTAACTAGATCTATGAAGTTCATTCGGGAGAGTGCAGGGCTGGAGTAGGGTTTTTCCCCCCCTTTCTTCCCCTCGCCCTTTCCTTTCTACAGGTCACCAGGCACTTCACTCCGTACGTAGAATGATGTGGATCCCTGAATCTGTGAAAACTGGTCCGCTCATCTCACCAGCCCGCAGCGCAAAGGAGGCATCTTCAAAAGGTTTCTGCATCTGACCTGCAGAAAGCAGCAATGAGAGAGAGTTCAATTAAGTCAGCAGAGAGTGGAAGACCTTTCTGAGCGCGCCAGCCTCAAACAAAGGCAGCCTCCAGGCAAGCAACGAAGTCACCAATTAATAGCTTGCAGGGGGTGTTTGTTTTCATCTGTTCCCAGCAGACACTCCACCAACACACATGACTCAGATTCAGAGCTTTCACTCACACCTCATAAACATCACTGCTGCCAGGAAAAGTGTTTCAGCAAGCCGGGAATTCAAAGGGCAGAGGAAATCTCCTCAGCAGCTTCACTGGCACAAGAGGGTGTTAGTCTTTCAGTCTCAGATGCCCTTAAGGCACAGAGAGGGGAGAGATGCGGTGTGCATTACAAGCTGCACTAAATAATTTACAGGATGCATCTGGGTAATGTCATGACCTAGATAGTCAGCATGCTTAATGCTCTGGTCTCCATGTCACCAAGCTCCTGATGGTTTATCAATGGAGACCTAAGAAAGCCACAGGTGACGCTGGGATGGCCCCTGCATGAGACAGAATGAGCGGGCGGCCTAGGGCAGTTCTGCAGTGGGCTACAAAGGTTCGGTTAGAAGGATTTCAGCCGTGAGGGGAGTTACCGGTTCAAGAGGGAACAGGATTTTTGCCCAATTTCCTGTGACAGTTTGGAAGTTATAGCAGAGAAACTGCATCTCCCAGCTGAAATAACGAGGCTCCACTCTGCCAGCAAATCACAGTCTCACTGTGGGACTTGCACACCAGATGCCTGCAAAAGGGCAGAGAGCCTCCTGGCACGTAAGGAAGCTTCATTCCCTGCACTTAGCACTTTGCAGTGTTTGCCTTGAGATGCCTGAAGAGGGATAGATCATCTGCTCGCCAGGAACACAACATAAATCTCCTGTAAGTTTATGACCCTTGTCTCAGAGTTTCAAGACAATGCTGTAGCTTTGGACTCCTCAGCACATTAGGAGATGGCTGCAGAAAGCATTAGACAGCATGACAGATGGATCATCAGCAGGCGCTTTCTTCCCCTAAAGAGACATTTCGGTGATATACTAATCTCTCTGGGAACTAAAGCTTTCCAGCCCCACATAGGCCATACATCGTGGATGCATCACATGTAGCTGAGGAGCTGCTACAGAATTCATATATTTTACTTTCGGGTCTAAATCCATCCATAGTCATTGCTCTAGCAAGGCAGCAAGATGCCATGAAGGCTAGATTCCTCCTTTCAGGATTAGTCATAATCGCTTCAGCCTGATGTCTTACCCTTCAGAAGAACACTGGTTTTATTACTGAAGTAACTTGATACATAGGACTTCTCAGAGTTCTGCTTCTCTCAATTTAGTGTTTAGAATTTAGATTAATTGGTAGGAGAGGCAAACTGTTCGCCTGTCTCACTAATTCTTATTCTAACGACACATTCACACAGGATTCAAACAGCATTATCTCGCCTAGAACTGCGTACTGAAAACCCTTCATCTTAGATTTTAGTTAATTCTGCTACTAGCACAGGACCTTTACTTCAGACGAGGAAAGAGCCCTTGTGTGCCACACCAGAATAATTTTCCTAAAGCAAAAAGCATCAATTACTTGCAGTTTTTCAAGAAGATAAATTGGAATGTTTTAGCAGTTTCACCTCTGAAGTAACCAGTATTCACAGTTCTAATAAATTATGTTTGCAGCCCAAATGACAGCAAGAGACAAAGATGGAGACTAAGTGTGGCATCTCGAGAGTGCAGCAGCCACTTGCAGTTCTACTGTCATCTAGTGGAGACAGAGTCTTGCAACATTTCTTTACTTTCTGATTAAACCAGGAGAAATCTTTTTCTGTAAGTCACCAAGAACTACAATGAACGGACGGTCTCCAAATGAGCCAAAACTAGCAATCACAGCATCCCAAGATTCATGGGTATTTCACGGACTCCATAAAATGCCAGTGTTATGCACTAAAAGGAAATATTTGTCTGAGGAAGGAGGAATAACTGGAATTCTTTGAGATGCGTGCCCCTGTGGGTGCTCCACTTTAGCGGTGCATGAGCCCTACATCTTTGATCAGAGATTTTTGGTAACCGTGCCTGTTCTGCTTGCACATGCGCCCTACACACCCCATGCCCTGTACCAAGGCTATATAAATAGGGGCCTACCAAATTCACAGCCATGAAAAACGCATCACAGACCATGAAATCTGGTCTCCCCCTGTGAAATCTGGTCTTTCATATGCTTTTACTCTATACTATACAGATTTCATGGGGGAGATGAGTGTTTCTCAAATTGGGGGTCTTGACCCAAAAGGGAATTGCAGGGGGGGGTCGCAAGGTTATTTTAGGGGAGGGGGGTCGCGGTATTGCCACCCTTACTTCTGCACTGCCTTCAGAGCTGGGTGGTTGGAGAACGGTGGCTGTTGACCTGGCAGCCAGCTCTGAAGGCGGCGCCCCGCCAGCGCAGTGCAGAAGTAAGGGTAGCAGTACCGTACAATGCCACCCTTATTTCTGGGCTGCTGATTTCAGAGCTGGGCGGCCGGACAGCGGTGGCTGCTGACTGAGAGCCCAGCTCTACAAGCAGTAGTACAGAAGTAAGGGTGGCAATACCATACCATGCCATCCTATCCTATCCTATCCTTTCTTCTGCACTGCAGCTCATGGCGGCTCTGCCGTCAGAGCTCGGCTCCCGGCTTGCAGCCGCAGCTCTCCAGCCGCCCAGCGCCACCGCCAGCACCAGCAGTGCAGAAGTAAGGGTAGCAGCACCCCCCCACACACAATAACCTTGCAACCCCCACACAACTCCTTTTAGGGTCATGACCCCTACAATTACAACACCATGAAATTTCAGATCTAAGCTGAAATCATGAAATTTACAATTTTTTAAATCCTGTGACCGTAAAATTGACCAAAATGGAAAGTGAATTTGGTAGGGCCCTATATATAAGGCTGTGGGGGAGAACCATCCTCAGTTCCTTCTCTACTGGAAAGCCCACAGAGGCAGCTCTGATGCAGAGGGGAGGAGGGAGGGTAGCGAAGCACCCACAGGGCACACATCTTAAAGAACTCCAGTTACTGCTCAAGGTGAGTAATTTCTTCTTTGAGTAGCGTCCCTGTGGGTGCTCCATTTCAGGTGACCCCCTAGCACAGTGGTCCCCAACCTTTTTCGTCTGGCGGGCACCAGATGACGAGCCACGGAGGACCGCCAACGTCAATAGGCGTCGCCGCCGCCGAAATGCCGCCAACATCAATAGGCGTCGCCGCCGCCGAAATGCCGCCAACAAGCAGTATCATCCAGAGGCGTCGCCGCAGAAATGCCACCGATTTTCAGCGGCGACGCCTCTGGATGCTGCTGCTTGTCGGTGGCATTTCAGCGGATGCTCATCCGCCAGCCAGTACGCGGGCACACTTAGACGCCCTGGCGCCCACGGGCACCGCGTTGGGGACCCCTGCCCTAGCAGTAACACTTCTGGGAGATGGGAATTTTGGAAAAGAGTCCATCACTAAAGAAAGAACTGCACTGCCTACTGCGGCATTCATTAGGGAACGGTGGTTGGAAAAATGTGTGCCCTGAGGACCATATCGCAGCCCCGCAGATTTCAGCAACCGGAATGTCTTTGAGTAGAGCTACAGATGTAGAACGTAGTAGAGCATGCAGTCACTCTCAGAAGAGGTATAACCTCAGCGAAACCGTAACAGGCAATAATACATCCAGAGATCCATTTAGAAAGTCAGATACTCCCTTAGCCGTGGTCACAATAGAAACAAAGAGTCTAGGGAGTCTGCCTGAATAGTTTCCTCTTAACATCTAATGTAGGAGAAGCCGACTCCTCTGTAGACTGATGCAGCTTAGAAACAAAACGAAAGGTGAGTAATTTGGTGGATATAAAATTCAGGACACCATAAGAACGTTGGCTGAGGTCCTAAAGATCCCTTGTTTTCCACAGAGAAGGTAAAGCCCGTCTCCCCAACCTTTCAAGCAGAAGTGTTGACCACTGAGGCAGCCATCTTCAGACAGATGTCGCACGTAGCTAATGGCACAAAGGATTGTTTCATGAGACAGTTAAGAACCAGGCTGAGATCCCAAAGCAGTGTAGGGGCTCTAATCTGCAGAAAAAGATTGATAAGTCCTTTCAGGAATCTCGCTGCACTCAGATGTGCAAATACCAAGAAACCACCTATTTGCACACAGAAAGCTGTTATTGCCACTAAATGAACCTTGATGGAACTCATAGAAAGGCCAGAATTTTTCAATTCCAACAAGTAATCCAAGACTGAGGAAAGAGGCGACTGGATGGAGAAAGATGGCGCTGGTTACACCAAAGGTTGTAATCTTCTGGGAATGGACAATCATCACTTGACAATTACTTGCTCTGTTCATTCCCTCTGGGGCACCTGGCATTGGCCACTGTCGGAAGACAGGATACTGGGCTTGATGGACCTTTGGTCTGACCCAGTATGGCCACTCTTATGTACTTCTCAATTTCTGAAGGGAAGTATGTTGAGTAGATTCCTTTTGGCTATTTAACCAATCTTTTGTACTTCTGTGACGAAGTGGGACTGTTCTTAATGTCTCCTCTCAATACTGTGTGGGTGCCTCAGTTTCCCCTATGCATGTCTCAAGTCTCTAGGGGTGGGATAAAGGCCAGTATGCATAAATGGCCGACACTCTGTCTCCTAGAAACAAATGGCCGGGGCCCTTCCCCCCGCTGCAAGGGGATAGCTAAAGGTGAACAAAAAGATCAGGTGACCTCCTGGCCCGGGAAAGAGACAAAGGCCAGAGGAGGGGCTGGAGGAGGTTTCAGTTTGGGGCTGGTTGGGGACGGGAAGTGAGTGCAGACGGGGTTGTCTGGCTCGCTGGGCCCCAGAATGGACCCGGCTGAGGGGTCCCGTTCTCTGTACCTACAAGCTCTGTTTTAGACCGTGTTCCTGTCATTTAATAAACCTCTATTTTACTGGCTGGCTAAGAGTCACATCTGACTGCAAAGTGGGGGGTGCGTGCAGGACCTCTGGCTTCCCCAGGACCCCGCCTGGGTGGACCCACTGTGGGAAGCGCACGGAGGGGCATATGCTGAATGCTCCAAGGTCAGACCCAGGAAGGTGAAGCCGTGTGAGCTTCTTGCCCTGAAGACAGTCTGCTCCAAGGGAGAGGAGGCTCCCCGAAGTCCTGACTGGCTTTGTGGGGAGCAGTTCCAGAGCATCGCCCAGGGACTCCGTGACAACTTCCAATGAACGTGTGGTCTCTTGTCCAGAGAATCATTGAGGAGCCAAGCTTGTCATTGCAGAATGTTCAGATTAGGGTGAAGCGTCTGACCCGCATCCTGAGACAATGGTCGAGGTTTGATTGGGAGCCGCCGCGGAGGATGAGAGAGGAGTTCGATGAGGTAAGGAAACCAAACTTGTCTTGGCCAAGTTGGTGCAAAACAATTTTGGCTTGGTCCTCTCTGATCTTGATAAGGACCTTTAACAGCAATGAAGTTGAAAGATATACATAAAAAAGACCCCCAAGTTAGGAATATTTTGTTGAGGATTTGAGAGTCCAGCTCCCATTCATAATTTAGGGAGAAATGTCTGCTCAGGTCATCCACCACGGTGTTTTGTATACACGGGAGGTAAGCCACCGAGATGACTATCCGATTGGGTACACATGAGTTTCAAAGCTTTATCACTTTGCTACAGACGGAGGGGGAAAAAGCACTCCACCCTGACAATTGATAGAATACATACATGCTATGTTGTCCATCATGATCTTGATGGAGTTGTTTTTGAGTAGGGGAAGAAAGTGAAAGCAAGCGTTTCTGACCCCTTTAATGCCAACAGATTGATGTGCAAACACTGTTCCTGTTGTGACCATTTTCCTTGGACTATGTGAGGACCCAAATATGCTCGCCATCCCAAGAGGGAAGCATCCAATGTTAACATGACTGCAGGAGGATTCTGGCTGAACAGGATTTCTGCACAAACTTTGGGTGGATCCATCTACCAGGTGAGTGACTGTAGGACCTGACTGGATACAGATACCTGCTTATTGAGACTGCATTTATTGGATACCTAAACAGTCCTGAGCCACCCCTAGAGACACTGAAGATGGCATTGTGTGTCACAAAAACACAAGCTGCCATGTGCTCCAGCAGTTGTAGACACGTCTGTGCTACAGCTTGAGGTGCACTCTTTGTATAAGGGTTGTTTTTTTTTTTTTTTATAAACACAGCAAGGAACCTGTTGAGAGAGAGAGAGATCAATCCTCTGCCGGTTATCAAATCCAGAAGCGCTCCTATAAAAATCAATTTACTGAGATGTGTCAGTGACGCAACCGACCTCAGCACCAAGTGACATCCAGAGGTTGCAAGGAGCAGAGACCTTGGCTCATTCAGTACCAGAATTCCTGCAGTACCAACAGAACTCAGTACCATCACCAATGATGTTGAAGAGGCTGTTGTGCGAGGCACTGATGTTGATACTGAGTGGGGTCACGGATTCCATTGAAGCTGGTCTCTCGGTGCTAGCAGTCTTTGTTACCAAGCCCTGTATCACTGAGGTATTGGACTTAGTTGAAGCCTTAACGTGCTTCATGGTATCTGAAGTACTTGGCGCGTCACTAGCTCTCTTCTTGGGACCGGTGACTGGGTCTTCTTTGATGAGGAACTCTGTTGTTTTGCTTCCCTTATACTTTGAACGGGAAGCTCTTGGTACCAGCGGTGCAGTTATAGGTACCTCAGTCAACGAGAATGCCAGAAACTGGGGTTTTGGTGCCATCTTCCTTTTGGAAGCTCTCGGTGACGGTGCTCTCGATGATGATGATGAGGCACTGACAGATGCGGAGGGTACCTGTACAGCGGAGTTCTCTGTACCCAGTTCTCTGAAGCTGGTCGTAAGGCTTTCTCCATCGTTAACTGTCTATGCTTAACTTCCCTGTTCTTACAGGACTTTCCCTTAAAAGAAGAGCATATTTCACAGGTGCTGGGAAAGGGCTGGGACCACGAGAGTCTCCGAGGCAACGAATGCAGTGGGAGTGCCCATCACCAATAGGTCTCAACAAGAGAATCACCTTTTAAATCTTAGGGAGACTGGCATCCCCGACAAAAGAAAAAGTTGTTCAAACCCTTCACTGGGGGGTTATATATATATATTTTCTTAAATAAAAAAAAAAAAAGGGAGGGGAGAACAGAAGTTCCAACTATAAGATGCTAAAGCTACTACTACGAAGCACTAATTATGTAGCTAAAAGACTAACAAGGGGGGTAAATAGTCAGACACCAAACAGGCACATACTAGACTCCATCTCTGGCCGAAGGCAGCTGAGAAGGAACTGAGGGCGGTTCACCCGCACAGCCCTTTATAGCCTTGGTACAAGGATGTGTAGGGCACATGCACAGACAGAACGGGCACTGCTACCAAAAATCTCCAATCAAAGGCACAGTGGCGCATGCGTGCCTGGAGTGGAGCACTCACAGGGACAATACTTGAAGAATCTCTGATTTAACTGCAATATTAATTAGATCCGTATGTGGATATAAAACAATACTTTTTTATTCTGATACAACTATGCAGACTGTCCTGTGCACTATCTGCTCTCTAACATACCCTTGCAGCATTGTGCATCAGCATAGATTTCTGCTGCAAAATTTGTATAGTTGCAGCAGGGCAAAAATTCAAAGTGTTCAGGAACTTGCCTTAAGAATACTGACTCCTCATCCTGCTATCCTCACCAATGAGCTTAAGAAAAATGTGGGATTTCCATTGACTGTGACACATGATTCCACCTCACTGTTTCAGCTGTAGGCAGTTCTCACTAGACTTCTTCCTTTTGGGTTTGTTCAAGTTTGTGACTTTGGAGAACATGTTTTAAAGCCAAAGACAGAAAATGCTGCATTTGCCAGCACCAATTTCCTGATTTACTCCAGCTACAATATTCAACATGGGCACATATCTTTTATGTGCTCCTGGCATTTAGGTGGCGGTTTTTTTTGTTTGTTTGTTTTTTAAATACAGCTTTTACAGGATTTCATTGTTTTGCACTTTGTTCTATTCAGTGGAAACAATAGATGAGCAACTCCAAACACGATTAAAAATTAAGTGATCATAGATAGGACAATGAATCTCAGCTGGTTCAGTTTCACTTCTAAATTTCAAAGGATCTTCCTTATTAATGGGATTTATTAGGACACTTGAAATAAGTGATCTGAGAGCAGCTTCTTGTATTTACTCCCTCACCACACATCAATATTTCTGAAATGAATTCCCTCACCAGCAGCATTATTTTTGGTTGGCTGAAAATTGCACCCATTTCGCCAATTTGCTATTAACACCCCCCCCCCCCCCCCCCCCGAGATTAGTGCTTAATTATCTGCCTGGCTTGTCATTAGTTCCATTTGCTCATTTCCTCCTTGTTCACGGTTTGTTACGCTAAACAACTGGATTCCCATTCAGCGTGGCTGAAAAAAATCTCTCTCAAAGCGAAAGCCAATTTCATAAGGAGCGTTTGTGTAACATCCTCTCCTCCTAGAATAATATCATAGCTGTATTCCTAACTGGTTTAATGTCTAAGCAGCAAACTACATTTCATGTGCAGCAAGCTCTCCTAGCACACCAATCCACTGGGGGGTGGGAGGGATTATTAATTCTCACCCCCTACTGAGGAATTTCAATGTCAATTGTGTAATCTCAGTATTGAATTCATGTCACCTACCTCTCCCAAAAGCACCCAGGTCTCCTCCCGCCTTTGCAGAGCTGCAGTCACTAAACTGGGAAGCAAGGGATTCGAAATCTTCCTCTCCAGATTTAATCTTCTGGATGTATCCTGTTGACACATGATAATTCATAGTCAGAGGCAAGAGCCAAGTCAGAGAGCATGCTGGGGAGCGGAAATATTCATAATGAAAATGGGTAGATAAATCTGAGCTTTTGTTAGTTACTGAGGAGCATTTCAAGGGACCTGCTTTTCCCCTGTGCCATTTCAAAGAGGTGCTTCAGTCTTAGCATCCCCTAATGGTAAGTGTGAGCCATTGCAGAAGGTCCATAACTCCCAAGAAACTAGCACAGCACCTCAGGACTTCGCTTCGTGTTCTTTGTGCCAAACATCAGTGGCCATTTGCTGCACTGAATCCTGGAAGTTCAGGTTGCACTTGCAAGCATGACTGCCACTTTGGCCATGTCTACACTACTGGCATTTACTGAGGCACTGTTATGTCACGATAGCACCATAGGGTCAAAGTTTCCTACAATGACAGGAGGCGTTTTCCATCACTGTAGAAATTCCACCTTCCTGAGCAACAGCGGCATTCTTCCGTTCACCTTCATGTGTTTGTATTACAATGTAGTTGATCATGTAAATAACGTTTCATGCTTTTCTACAACCTCAGATGCTCTCGCAGGATCTTTTACTACTGTGTGCTGTTCTGTGCATACTAGAAAAGAATCCATGACAGTGACTTACACAAGATGTGCAACAAATGGGGAAGCAGCTCCTGTGAAGCCCTAACCTCACTCACTATTCACCAATCAGTCTATAAACTACAAGTACTGGGTTCCTACAGAACCTGTCTCAGCAATTCACACATCTCAGACGCCTTTTCACCACCCAGCTAAGACAGACAGTCATGCACTTTCCAAAGTGCTCTGCATGTAAGAAGTGAGGTTTGCAAACCTTCTTAAATGTAAATCAAGTCAAAACTATAAACTTTCCCCACCACACTCAGAAGCACTTCTTACCCAAGGCTATTTCCAACCACCTTTCAATCTTCCTTGTGCATCCTAAGCCGTTTCATCTCTAGTTGCTAACAAGGGTGGTGGGGAGAGAGGGGTTGAAATGCAGAAACTCACCACCACCCAACCAAGACAAGAACTTTGTACTTAAATCTACAAAAGTTTACCCTTGGTAAAAGGCCAAACATGGAACATTTCAGCCAAATAGGTGGAAGATTTGGAAAGTTATGGGTGTCCGAAAATGGGCTTATAATGGAAATACTCAGAGCCTTAACTGGAAGCTGTGTCTTACAACTCCAGCACATGTACTACCCTGCCCTCCTATCTGTGTAACAAGAAATAACAGAATGTAACTCACCTTTTAGATTGTTCCTTCACATCAGCCACTCAACATTTGACTTGTATTTTGGAGAGTAGAAGGGGGTATCTAACTACTCAGGCATTGAAAACATTTAAATCAGAGACAAGCAAAACCGTGTCACACGCAGGTATCTGAATTATGCCATGACAGACAGTTCTTGGTGGTTCATTGAGATCAGTTAGTCTCTTGAGTAAAGGGCTATGCAGGATTTTGGGTTCAAAAAAGAGAAGTTCATGGAGGATACGTCCATCAACGACTATTAGCCAAGATGGTCAGGGATGCAACCCTCATGTCCCGGGTGTCCCTAGCCTGTAACAGACAAAAGCTGGGAGTGGACAACAGGGGACGGACCACTCGATAATTGCCCATTCTGTTCATTCCCTCTGAAGCATCTACCATTGGCCACTGTCAGAAGACAGGATTCTGGGCTCGATGGACCATTGGTTTGACCCAGCATGGCCATTCTTATATCTTAATGCAACTGAATGGGCCATTTTGAAGAGCATCTCTGGCATACAGAGTACTACATCACTGCTAAATCAACCAGCACTGGCCTTGCTTTACTTTTTAATTAGAAGCCATTAGCATTAAGATTAACAAAGGCACCCAATGCCCACCAGCTATTTTTGCGAGAGGCACTCCACAAAAGCCGTGAATGGTATAGAAATTTGTTTCAGTGTTTGTTTAGTTTCACTGGAATGAAGGAGAAATTCCCTCCTAGGCCCAGTCTAGCATTTCCCTCCACCCAGGGCAGAGACCGTGCCCTGCACTGCATTCTCCCAGGCTCTGCACAAGTTCCAGTGGCTCAAGGAAACGGGCTGCCATCATTTCCATTACTGCACAAGCTGACAGAAGGATGGTCCAGGCGTTAGGGTGCTAGCCCAGAAGACCTGGGTTCAACTGTCTGCTCCGCCCCAGCTCCCTGCATGACCCTGGATAAGTCACTCAGGCCCAATCTTCAAAAGGTATTTAGGTATGCAACTCCCACTGAAGTCAATGGCTGTTAGGTGCCTAAATACTAGTCTCTGTGCCTCAGTTTCCATCTGTGAAATGGGGACAACAACACTGCCCTGCCTCTCACGGGGCTTGCAAGGATAAGTACTGTAAAGCTTGTGAGGTGCTCGAACACAATGGGACTGCGAGTCCATACCAGTACCATAGAATATGTACATCTCAGCCATTAGGAAATGCCACCTCTTCTCCCTTTGTCTCCTAGTTCTCTTTTATCCCCTGGTTTCACACTCCTGCACCTCCCTAGTCAGTTTCTGTCTCCCCTTCGCATTTACACCCGTCACAGAAATGTTGCAGCCACCCCAGTTGTGATTTGGTGTCTGAGAAAATAAGCATGTGCTTTTTTTTTTTTTAAACAATAATAGCCTAAGCTTAATAGCAGTACTATTAACAGTCAAGGAGTACTGGGGTATTATTAATCTTACAACAGCATCTAGAACCCCAAATCAGGGCCCCCCCTTGAGCTACGCACTGTGCCATGTAGTGAGAGGGGCCCTGCTGCAAAATGCTTACAGCCTAAATAGACAAAAGAGCATGAGGGGAAGTCACAGAGGGGAAGTGACTTCCCCAAGGTCACCCAGGTCAGCAGCAGAGCTCGGAGTAGAGCACCGATCTCCCAAGTCCCAGTCCAGTGCTTTTCCCTCTGGACCACAGGATGTTATGTCACGTTAACAGCATCATACCTGTGTGTGCTTTAAAGAGAGAAACCGTGGCACATCCCTAAAGAGGGGGAAGTTGAAGGAGGATTAATCAACAGAAGTGTGCCCTCGTCCCAGGAGACCTGTGAAGTGATCATGGTAGAAAGACTAGCACTACCAGCTTGTAGCATTTCAAAACTCAGGAGGTGGTTCTCTCCTCTAGCTGTGAAGGACAACAGCAGGGGACCGGAACAAGTCAGTCTTCAGATTATTTATAATTAGGGAAGGCAAGGTCCTAATGCTCTTTCAGATAATACAGGAGAACACAGATGTTAGAGGGAGAGATTCGGATCTCGTGTGCCCGTTTCTCCACTTTTGTTTTCTCTGCGTGCCTCTCCTGAGGCACCCTGTAGGTGCACATGCCTCAAAGGTGGTGTTGGTACCTACTTAACTTCAAGGGCTCATGTCCGGGGGGAACTTCAGCACCCCAAACAAAGGTGAGGGAGAGCTTCTTACTTCTTTCAAAGTAAGTCAAGCTTTGCTGCCTTCTGGACACCCAGTCTTCCATCTCCAAAGAGAAATGCTGGACACAGCAATTGCTATGAAAAGGGAAAGACTGTGCTTAGTCCAGCCATTATCAGCATGAGCATCCTACCAGTGAAACCCTGCAAGATCTTGGGACCATAAGGCAGGGTAGGTGTGGCAGTTGGACTTTCAATAAGCAATGGCTGCTGGTTCTCCTGAAGCATTCAGGGAGAAGCACACAGGAAAAGGAAGTTGTTTAGCCTGAAGTCAATAAATCTCCTGGTTTCAGAAGCTGAAGAGCTTAACTGAGGTAACTTACCATTTGGGCACTGTAAGCCAGGGGAGAGCACTCATGCTCTGAAAGATGGGCATCTGGACACTAGAGGTCAAGCTGTAGTTCACTGCTGTAGGAGGGTCAGTGGAAGAGCCTTATTTCAGAGTGTGTGTGTGTGCGCGCGCATGAATAAGAGAGCGTGAGAGAGTGTGTTAAATTCTTTTTAGTAGTTTGGGGCAGGGGTCCCCAACACGGTACTCGTGGGTGCCATGGTGCCCATCGGGGCATCCACGTGCACCTGCCTACTGGCCGCCGGACAAGCAGCCGCCGAAATTCAGCGGCAACGCCTCTTGATGACGCTGCTTGTCCGGCGGCCAGTCGTCCGGTGCCCACCCCACAGGAAAGGTTGGGGACCACTGGTTTGGGGGAATGCTCAGGGACAGAAGAGGGCAACATCAGATGCAAAAGTTTGAGGGGATAAAAGAACTTTTGCTACCACATACTCCAAATATGGCTCCAGAAATGCTCCCTCATTAGCAAATATTTTACAGATGAACTGCATCTGCACAGGAAGCAAATGCCACTCTGACATCTTGGATTTATAGCATTATACAGGTGCAAATGGCGCTTTAAGCCCCTTTTCTCTCTGCGTGCGCTATAAAGACCAACTCAGTCAAGCCACAGGTACAGGAATTCAGGTGCAAGAAGCCCCGGAGACTCTCAGCGAGATCAGCACAGGTAGCTCATGGAAGAAGTGGGCTCTGAAGTTAGGAAAGTAAGGCCACTTAGCACAGAGGGAATCAGAAGCCGTGGGTGGCAAGAAAACGAGCAAGAGTGGGAGAGGACAAAGCAACTAGAGGGGAAATAGAGGCGCTTAAGAACAGCAGCAGCTCATGCAGCAACAAGAGCGAAGATGTTAGCAGTAATGGAGACCTGTAGAGCCATGTTGACAGCACTACGCATGAAGAGAGACCATGAAGCGAATTGCAAAAATCCAAGTGTCACTAGAAGGAGTGAGCTTGTGGAAAGAGACACCACATTCCTATTGGAGGTGTAGTGATTCCTGCCTTGCACTGATGGTCCAGTGGAGTTTAGAGATGTCTCAGTGCTTGTTGGAATTTTAAGTGTTCGCCATTACATGCAACATTCACATTTCATAGCAAGGAGATAGGAGCCTGTCGATATTCAGAGAGGGGAAGGAAATGAGCTTCCTCCTCAAGACCCCAGAACTACCCACAAAAGCTTGTGGCAGCCCTTGCCTTGGATGAGACATTGCAGTAAGCTGCCATGTCATGAAGAAACTAGAGGGGAAAAAAATTCACTGACAGCAAGCTAACCAGTCACTGCCAAACAGCTACACCTCAATGATTCTCCAAAAGACTGTCTGGTTTTGGTGACCCAGCCAGTGACAAAAATATATGGTTGATTTTTGTCTTAAGCCAGTATGACTCAGTCTTCTGCTTGGCTAAGTTTTGTCTATTTTTAGGGACTGAAAGAGGATAGAGCTTGGTTTTTAAGTAAAATAAATCTGTCAAACTACATCAGATTTCATTCAAGCAGTTCCCAGTACAAGAGTCTTCCACTGACTGAAACAGAGCATAAAACACTATTCTTTATTGCTTCAAGTCCTTGGGATTTCCCCAACAATGGCACATTTCCGCCCTCACACCCCAAAGTTCAATCAATTGGATCCCTTCAGCTGAAGTAATTGCCAGTACCCTACATCTGTGTAATTATGCAAGGAATTTAATTGAGTAGAGAATTGTTTCTGTATCTTTAGCTGGACTAGTACTAACCTCAGAACCAGGCCTGTAGGAAAGCTGCCAGAGAGGAAGAATGGGAGACTGACTTCTGACTACAGCCCTGTGACTATATTTGAGAGCCATGGTAGTTTATATTCCTTCTGAGGAATGAATGCGATGATGTGCTTTAACACAAAGACGCTAGCAGTAATAGGAGTGGTGTTGCTAAATTAAAGGGGTATGCATATTTATCCCACCTTCTACTTTGTTTAATATGTATTCCTTAGAGGTGGAGTGGGAGAAGTGAGAGTGAGCACACAACGGGAGCGGTGTATCAGTTCAGAATCTGTTCTGTATTTTATTTAAGGAAGATTAATGCAAGATTATGAGTAAGTCATTTACCCCAGAGAGGCTTGTTGTGTCTCTTGTGCCTCTGGGCAGAAGACCATTTGTTTTCATAGCATTTATGTAGGCACATTTCAGAGGGGAAAATGAATATTGTTGATCTAATTAAGCTAAGCTGCTCCAGCCTATTGTAAACAGTATATTTGCACAATACATTTGCTATCAAAATACAGCATTCTTCCAAAATACATGTTTGCATCACCCTAAGTGCATGTTTACTTCCAAGCATCATTCTAACCCTGCTGGTAAATGTGTCATATTACCTCCCGTTGCACCAACACACATACAAGAAGGTTCAGCCTTAATTTGCACACTCATGCTAAAAAAAGGAAAGGCACCTGAGTTAAGAAAGGATCATAAGCTTTAATGTTAAAGTCCCTGAGTAGTCAGTTTGTACCATGACCTTCATGCTGTTAAAAGCTTCTGGAGAATGAAGTTGTTACAGTGAATTTCACAAGCCTGCAAAGTGAAACTAAATTTGGTTATCACAGCTCTGCTAAATGTAGGACAGTTTATTAGTCCAAGCACAAAACGTACTTGCCAACTGATGATCTTGAGGTTAAAGCACTAAACTGGGGGTCAACTTGTTCTGCCATGGACACCCTGTGCAGCTCTGGGCAAGACACTTACTCCCTGTGCCTCAGCTCCCCTGTCTCCAATGGGATTAATAAGCCTTCCTTTCACCAACTCTGCCTTGTCTATTTCAATCAGAAGCTCTTCAAGACAGGTACTGTCTCTCACTATGTATTTGTGCAGAGCCTGGCACAATGGGGCCCTCTAAACACTGCTAGAATACAAATCAAAATATCAGGATTACAGTGAAAACTAGTTTAACCTACAGACATTTTATTCACCCATTGTAACTTTCGTAATGGTATAAGATTTTGCAATGCTGGTTTATTCACAAATACATCACCTCTAGCTGTCTTCAATCTATTTTCCTTATTACTCGGAAGAGAATCACAAGCAAGTAAAGTGTCCAAAACTAACCAAAGTTCATCTATCTAAAACGCTAACCTTTAGCAGGTTCCCTGAGGACAGGAGACTAACGAAGCATTTTCTTTAAACAAATTCCAATCACAGGTTTATATTGCATAAAATTTTAATTCCAGAGTTAAAGATTCTGAAGGAAATAGAGACTTAACTGCTCTCTAAACAAAACGTAAGACTGGTGTGCTTTGTCTGTCGAACAAACGCCTCCCAAGAGATCTACTTAAACAATTCTGTGCTATAATTACGTTAATCAGGTACAATACATCTGCACAAAGAAATTCAATGATGCCTGACTATTTGTCAGAAATTGTAGTGGAGTTAAGCTGTGCATTCATGCAGTACATTCTCTAGTGGGGTTTTTTGGTTTGCTTTTTTAAAACTTTATAATTTTCTGTCATTTTCAGGAGGACAATACCAGATTGATACTGTTGACCTGGAAAGAGCCAATGTGTCATCTCACCTTCCTGGAGCAAGGAAAATGCAGAAACAACCTACATAAAATAATTATGAGTGGATGTTCCCTATGACCTTTGCAGGGAATAGCGTTTATCAAGCACAGATGGGAGTGTTGACAGAAATAGATTTTTTGATCATGCCATTTCATTCTCAGGAGACAAAAATACAATGATAATAAACATGATGAATGAAAGAATCCCTAATGGCCTTTATCAAGAACACAGCAGGACATTTACATCAAATAAGTTTTAATCACATCTCTCTTGTCCTCAGGCGCCACACAGTGAAAAAGATTGCTAAACATAAAAATTATCTGAGAGTGAGGAGACTTCAGTCTCCAGGGCTGTCAATCCTGCACTTTAGTCTAGCACTAAAAATCACTTTAAAATAAAAATTACATCCGGATCTCATACAGAACAAGATTAAAAAAAAGTCTCTCTCCATAACCTTATCAGATGTTGAAGACCTGCTGTGTCTGAGATAAAGGAGGGCACCCAAACAAAGTTATAAAGAAGACTGATTCATTTATTCAGAATAATGTTATTCGGGCTTCTAAGGGGGCGATAATTTGCGTGCAGATCTTCTAACAGCAGAAAGCCTAACTGGCTGTAAGGTTCTGAAATACCACTTAGTTAACACAGCTCAAGAGAACTTTTCCCTCTAAAATTCATTCTCTCTCACTTGGACCTAAGTTTATGAACACTTGCTCTGTACCATGACAAAAGCACTCTTGCTTCTAGTACAGTAAAACCCCATTTATCCGACCCTCCATTTTCCAGCTCTCCATAGGAAACAACCAGCGCACACAGGTCCAAAACGGGCAATCTCTCCTGTGACCACTAGATGGTGCTGCAGGCCCGCATTTTCCCATTCTCTGGATTATTCCAATTTTTGATTATCTAATCAGGCCCTAATCCCAATTAGATCAGATAAATGGGGTTCTGCTGTATCAGTATAGGACAGCAAACTTTGCTGTACTACAAAGTGTCAATTGTCAGTTATTTGGTATGGTGTGAAATTCCCCCCATGCAAAGAGCAAACAAGACCCACCTAAATCCTCACCTCTATGCAGGGGGGCAGCATGAGGCCTAGATACTACTGCAGTCTTGTGCTAGCTCTTTGCACAGAGGAGAGTTTCACCCTAAGATACAAGTGAATCTACTAGGATTAATTACTGTTTATGACAGTCAGGCTGCAAATATTTCAAATTATTTTTATTTATAAAATTCTCAACTCCATGTGCACAGTTCTAATAAACTTTGTTGTAGCACTCCTCACACCCTGCAGTACACAACAGCTTCTTTATTATGCCAGTTATAACTAATTAATTAAGCTAACTCACAAAGGAGATTTTCCTGAAAAGGTGCTAGCATTCTTGGCAGTTAATTCCGCATCTCTTTCAAAACACACTGGGCACCACCGCTTGGTTAGTACCCTGGCGAGCCTTCACGGCTAAACAGAGTTTGCTGGGGGTGATTTTCTTCTCCCCCAGATGCTGTCAAATTGTTGGTTTTTTTAATTGAAGCAGGGTCAAGGTTGTTGCGAGTAAAACCTCATTGCTGAGCCCTCCAAAAGCAACAAGAAACTTTACAGTCACATAACAGCATGCAGCAATAACCGTGCTTTACAGCTTCAAAGCACTTTACAAAATGTTAGTCCTCACAACACCCCTGTGAGGTAGGTCAGACTATAATGGGAAAAAGGTTAAGGCGCTGATCCAAAGTCAGTAGGAAGACTCCACACTGACTTCACCCAGACCCTGACTAACTTGGCCCCAAAGCAATAGGAGAGTCAATGGAGAAGCTGGGATGAGAATCCAGTCTCTAAATGCCAATCCCATGCTCAGTTCATAAGTCCAAACCTCACTGCCTAAGCAGCATCCCAATTAAAAGCTACTGCCAGCATTGCAAGGGACAATACGTACGGTGACTTGTCACAACAGGCCTTAGGAAAGACACAGGATTCCATCCCTCCTGGACCAGTTTAAGGCCACCGCACACTGGGAAACTTACTGTGTTGGGAAATGTACATTTTGTGGCTCATCTAAGCAGGATATTTGACTATCCCTGTGCAAATGTTTATGCATATCTCAGGCACAGATTCATCAGAATTTATAGAAACTGCATTAGGGCAAATGAAATCTTAAACGTAGAAAAAGGAAGATGTTAAAGGAACATTTGTTTTAGCTTCAAATAATTATTTTATTTTTAATATAAAAATAATATACACATTTACAAAGAAAATACAAATACACCTGTCTGACATGACATTACAAAAACACAAAAGGGGACGGGGAAGGGATGAATCCTGTTCTTACTTCATTTAATCAGGGTCAGTGAATCGCACAGCAAAATTGATTCCCCAAGTGGCTGTGCTACACGAAAGTCCATGTTCAAGCCACTTGGCTCAAAAACTTTGCCTTAGAGGGTTCATGCCACTAATAAACCATTTCTCTGTGTGTGTGTTTGTTTTAGGCCCTAACATGACTTTCCCCTTTTCTACCATCAACCTCTCCTGCTTTTACTTGCCATTTATAAGCTCCAGTGCCTCATCTTTGCTCCGTGTGATCTTTTCCTGCCTCCACGATGAGGGCCTTCTGGATTGGTTGTGCTTCACCAAGAGGTGCGAACAGCGCACTTTGGCGGGCTCTCCTTGGCCGTTCTTCCCGCCACCACTGGGGCGCTCCCACTGGCTGGCATTCGTAATGTGATTGAAGTAGTACACACGGCCTACAAATAAAAGGGAGGAGAGGATTAGATTTTAAAAGTTCCTTTCAGACTCATGGCACTAGCTTCTTGCTTATCTCATCAGAAATACAAGACTGAATTTCTGCAAGTGGGTGAGAATGTGTGGATGTCAGCTCAAATCAGGAACTGGAAACACTCAATATCCCATAATAAGGGAATGCTGCAGCATTGCAGATGTCAATCCCATCTGTTAAGATTCTGGTCTCTAACAAACATTCCTAATAAGAAATAAAGGAAGGGGTGGTGTGAGCACAACAGCTCATCCAGCCTCTTTCCAGCTCTGGCAAGTCACTTCAGTCCTGATCCAGTTCTCATTGAAGTCCATGTCAAAACTCCCACTGATTTCTATACAAGAAGGCCCTTAAACCTTCACCACAGGTGAACTGGATAGTTCATATTTGTAAAGTACTAATTATTCTTATGAAAGCAGAAAGTGTGTCTGCAGCCTTCCGGCATCACACAAAAGCAACACACCTTCTGAAGAAGTGCACTCACACAGCAGAACTCTGCCTGTATTATCCCTGAAGAGAAAGTGAAAGGTTCTGGGTTTCTGGCAAAGAACAAGGAGATTATGTATCGCTTTACCCCAGCATATATGTGAAGATAAAGCATGGTGAAATCCCTACCACAGGAAGGATGAAAGGCCTACATATATATCAGTGACTCATACCTTACAAACGCATCATAATTTACAGATTTCAGAAAAGATGTGGACAAACTGGAGAAAGTCTAGAAAAGCACAACAAAAATGATTAGCCATCTAAAAACCGTGACCTATGAGGGAAGATTGAAAAAATTGGGTTTGTCTGGGGACATAACAGTTTTCAAGTATATAAAAGGCTGTTACAAGATGGAGGGAGAAAACTTGTTCTCCTTAACTTCTGAGGATAAGACAAGAAGCAATGGGTGGTTTAGGCTGGACATTAGGAAAAACTTCCTAACTGTCAGGGTGACTAAGCACTGAAACAAATTGCCTAGAGAGGCCGTGGAATCTCCATCATTGGATTTTTAAGAGCAGTTTAGACAAACACCTGTCAGGGATGGTCTAGAAAATACTTAGTCCTGCCAGGAGTGCAGGGGACTGAAATAGAGAACCTTGCAGGGTCCATTCCAGTCCTACAATTCTATGATCTTGCAGTTGGAAGACTAAGCAAGAAATCATGTCTGTGTGTGCCGGGCACTGCACAAACAATGGGGCCTTGATCCTGGGTGTGTCTTTGGGTGCTACCACTAACAAAAAACACACCCCAACCAAAACCAACTGCTCTTTAGAATAAGCAGCAAAATTCTCCAGAAGCAAGCAATCAAGAGGACAGGGGACACTCAGCTGTGAAGCCAAGCCAACTAATACTGTAACTTGGAGATGCTGCAAGCTCCTGCCCTCCAAGCTGGCAGCAGCTCATTCCTGCACGAGCAGGAATTCACATGGGCCAGGCTGATTTTCTCCATCATTAACCTCCCGCTCTATAACCCCTTTCAGCCCAAAGGATTTTGAACCAGCAAACCAAGTACTCAAAGCTCTTAAGGAGTGTGACTGTCACGCACAGAGCACTGCATGGAAGGCAACAAGGGGGAAGAGGGAAAGGGAAATTCCAGCCCAAAGATACAGGGACCAAACCTCCAATTATAAAACAACTACCATGGGCTTGTCAGCATCCTGGCAAAACTATCTGGAACACATGATTCATGTCATGATCCTGTGCAAGTGCTTTGCCTCTAAACTGCACATGGAGTGTGTCATGGCCTTGCTCCAGACTTGACCCTACCCCATAGCAGAACACGCCCCAGTATCCACTCCATCCACTCTGGGACCAGCATCCAAGAAAGGCACCTTTCCAACTTCCACTTCCCCTCCCCACATAGGGACACTCCAGAGCTTCATTCCAGACTTGCCCATCCACCCCAAGGTGAACGAACATGGGCCCTCCAGAGCTTGCTCTCTGGTCTCATATCATGGGGAAAGCTTATCCCCAAGCAAAGACATAGCGAGACCCCCGGCCTGCCACACTAGAGCCTCCCCCACCACAGGGAATCACTGATAAAGTCACTTCAACCCTGGCTCTACTCTGTGTATGCAGCAGGGCACCCACCAAATAAAACCCACACCCCATCCCCAACCCTCCCCCGCAAGGCCCTCCCCATGGGAACCAATCACCCACCTCAATAAGGAGGGCTAACCACCCCCACAGACAAGCCCATGGGGACCAAGCAACCACCCCCCCCCCGCCCCCCAGGACCTACACCTGTGGGACCAGCCCTCTCGCCTCCGGGCCCAAACGCTCTGCACCCCAACCCCTCTGGGGCCAGCCCCCATTCCCCACCCGGCCCTCCCACGCCCAAGCCCAACCCCGGCCCGCGTCCGTCCACCCACCCACCCGGCACGGCCCCCCAGGCCCAACCCGCCCCCCTCCGCCAGGCCCCGCCTCCAGCCCCAACACCCCCCCCCCCATTCCCCGCCAGGCCAGGCCCCCCCCACCCCAGCCCGAGTCCGCCTCCTACCCACCCGGCCCGGCCCCAGGCTCGGCCCCCACCGGCCCAACCCGCCCCCCTCCGCCAGGCCCCGCCTCCAGACCCAACACCCACCCCCCCATTCCCCGCCAGGTCAGGCCAGGCCCCCCCCACCCCAGCCCGAGTCCGCCTCCTACCCACCCGGCCCGGCCCCAGGCTCGGCCCCCACCGGCCCAACCCGCCCCCCTCCGCCAGGCCCCCAACCGGCCCCGCCTCCAGCCCCAACCCCGGCCCCTCCATTCCCGGCCCGACCCCAGTCCGCCTCCTACCCACCCGGCTCGGCTCGGCCCCCAGCCCGCAGACCAGCCCCCACCCCGCAGACCAGCCCACCCCCCCATCGGCCCCGGCCCCACCTCCAGCCCCAGCGCCTGGGCCCCCGCTCGGCCGCGGTACCTGAGCTGCGGCTCATGCGCTTCTCCCAGCCCGAGGGCAGCTTCTCCTCCTCCGCCATCTTCCCTCCGCCGCGCCCACTCCGCCTTCCCGCGCCCAACCCCGCCCGCCTGGCGCCACCGCCTCCCGTTGGCGCAGGGGAGACCGAGGCCCCACCCCCGCCGGCTCCCATTGGTTCAAAAAAGCTGAAGTCCCGCCCCCTCGCTAGACCCTGTCTCATTGGCGCAGAAGATCAGTGATTGGCTACGGGCGAAAGGCCGCAATGATCCCGGAAGCGATTCCGGAGTCTCAGGACCACGTGACGGGGATGGAAACCGGGAAGGGACAAGGAGCGAACGCCACGGCCAGCTGCTGTCGGGGGTTCCTGTACCGAGCCATGTGGGGATGTAGTAGTAGTTTGTAGTGCAAACTAAAGATGAAATGTTGCTGTTTGGTGTTAGAAGGGGTATCACATGACTATTAGCAAGCACGTGTTTCCCCCCCAAATACACCAGGAAGCATTATCTATCTAAAATTTTAAACAAATTTCTAGTCTTAAAAACATCTTGGATTCACGATTAAAAGGATCACGGGACAAGAGTTACATGTTTGTTTGGTCATTAACTTGCTTTCCATTTTTGTTTTGTGAACTGCTGAGTGATCTTTGATTGTTTCATATTTTCAAGGTTTCTCACAGAGAGCAGCAGGAAGGAACTCCATTGATGCATAATTAAAAATAGCTCAAAAGGATGAATAACCAAAATTTAGAAGACAGGGGAGAAGTCACTGCAGGTAAAATAGAGGAAAGTGAAGCACAGGTGTCTGAGAAAGTAAGTCACCAAAAGTCCAGCAGATGGAGCAGCAACAGGCAATGAGATAGGAATTCAAGAAGATATTTCACAGTTTGTGCTGCTGAGAATGCAACTAGTTCCTTATTCCAGTAGAGGTACAAGGACGTACAGGGTGGATCTGGAGAAAGGGGTAAACAGTGAGGTGGCAAAGTTTGCAGATGATACTAAACTACTCAAGATAGTTAAGACCAAAGCAGATTGTGAAGAACTTCAAAAAGATCTCACAAAACTAAGTGATTGGGCAGCAAAATGGCAAATGAAATTTAATGTGGATAAATGTAAAGTAATGCACATTGGAAAAAATAACCTCAACTATACATACAACATGATGGGGGCTAATTTAGCTACAACGAGTCAGGAAAAAGATCTTGGCGTCATCGTGGATAGTTCTCTAAAGATGTCCACGCAGTGTGCAGAGGCGGTCAAAAAAGCAAACAGGATGTTAGGAATCATTAAAAAGGGGATAGAGAATAAGACTGAGAATATATTATTGCCCTTATATAAATCCATGGTACGCCCACATCTCGAATACTGTGTACAGATGTGGTCTCCTCACCTCAAAAAAGATATTCTAGCACTAGAAAAGGTTCAGAAAAGAGCAACTAAAATGATTAAGGGTTTAGAGAGGGTCCCATATGAGGAAAGATTAAAGAGGCTAGGACTCTTCAGTTTGGAAAAGAGAAGACTAAGGGGGGACATGATAGAGGTATATAAAATCATGAGTGATGTTGAGAAAGTGGATAAGGAAAAGTTATTTACTTATTCCCATAATACAAGAACTAGGGGTCACCAAATGAAATTAATAGGCAGCAGGTTTAAAACAAATAAAAGGAAGTTCTTCTTCACGCAGCGCACAGTCAACTTGTGGAACTCCTTACCTGAGGAGGTTGTGAAGGCTAGGACTATAACAATGTTTAAAAGGGGACTGGATAAATTCATGGTGGCTAAGTCCATAAATGGCTATTAGCCAGGATGGGTAAGAATGGTGTCCCTAGCCTCTGTTCGTCAGAGGATGGAGATGGATGGCAGGAGAGAGATCACTTGATCATTGCCTGTTAGGTTCACTCCCTCTGGGGCACCTGGCATTGGCCACTGGCGGTAGACAGATACTGGGCTAGATGGACCTTTGGTCTGACCCAGTACGGCCTTTCTTATGTTCTTATGATCTAGTTAAAAATTATGCTAAAGGAGCCAGGAAAAGGGTTACAAGGGGATAAATACAACAGCTGTGACAGAAGTCGTACCAGACAGACTTTACCATGGAAACCAGGAGATGGCCTGGGTTAAGAATGAAGGTATTCAGAAATCTATTATTACTATTGCGGTTATTTGTTAAAGTGCTTTTTAATCAATTGCTCTCCTCTCACTGCCAATCATGTCTCATTGATGTAAATTCTCAGGATCCTAGCCAATCATTTACACTTACAGAGCTGAATGAACAGTTTAGAGAGTTTTTTGGGGAGTGGGATTTTGGAGGGGCGGAGGAGGTTGTGTTTGAAGGTTCAATGAGAATGATAGGGCAGAGCATATACAAGGTTATAGTACCTACCAACACAGGATGCCTATAGCTTGGGCAGAGGCTGTTATAGAAACAAACGTGATGGGAGTTGCTGTTTGCATGTTCCTGCCTGGATCGTAGCTTAACCACAGAACTACTGCAAAGTTTCTTTTAAAAAAGAGAAAAATCTAAATTTTAAATGACAGATACATTTGCTTGTGTTTGTGCTGCTTAAGCTAACTAGAAGAGAGTCCCTCTCAGCAGATGCATGGAGAGTGCTATAGTATTCATCTTATTCCAGAAAGCTAAATGGCCTAGAACACCACCACTGCTGAATAATGCTGTATTCATTAGGGCTGCTGTGGCAGTTACTGAGGAAGAGAGATTTCTTCTAACTTAAAAAGCCAGGAGTAGGACACTGAAGTTGTCAGGAGACCTTTATTACAAACAATTTTTTAAAACAAAATCTACCTTCTTACAAGTTTGCAGCTAGTTTTATTGCCATCAAAGCTAAAGACATCTGATAAAACTACATACACAACTTGAGCTTTTAATTTTTACCTTACATGAAATAAAGTTTATAGACAAGTTTTATATTAGAAAAAAAATAGAAAAGTGATGCCTGCCATGTGCAACTGCAGCTAGAGTCAAGGCTACTGATAATATAACTCCAGGTTCATGCCATCATGGATTTCATCTGGAAGGAATGAGTTAAGGGGAATTCCACAGGAAATGCTCAAACTCAAATGGAAGAAGGCATTAAGTTTCTACCAGCTCAATAATTCAAAATAAACTACAGCAGCAAATTTATTCTTTGATACATTGTACAAATTCTTAACAGAATTCTCCTTCCCACTTTACTACTGGTGTGTGTTTCTGTCCCAAATGGACAAACTAAACTGCTAGTGTTATGGAAGGGAACATGGGTCATATGAGACATTGTAAGCATCAACATTAGAAGCAGCAGCATCTTAACTCCGCATATTAGTCCCCGTCATATGCTACCCCACTCAGTTTAGTAAGGGACTTTTTCCTGTAGATTCACCAGTTATCTTATGATGGCCTGTCAATACCATCAGTCACCAGTACCCAAGGGGATAAGCAAGACCTCTGGTTTGTGACAAGCAACTATGTCAGATTAGGAAGGGTCTCTGTCTAGCTATGTATTTATAATGTGCCTGTCACTCCACTACTTAGGTTGTGGATCTTGTAAGTGACCGTTATTTTAACTAGACAAAGGGTTTCTCCAGAAGCTGCAGTTTACTTGGACTATTCTAATGTTTAAGGATACAGTCTCCCAGTGATACATGGTCCTTGAAGATTGTGTACCTGCACAAACGTTTTAAAAAGGAAGTTAGTCAAGAACAGAAGTGTAATACAAGAATTAACAAAAGGAAGTGCAGTCAATAAGAATGGAACAATTGTGATAATACCCAGAGGTTTGCTGGTATCAGTTATTACATTAGAAAATCAATCATTGAAATGTTACAACAGGTTTCTGAAACAGTGTTTTTTTAACAAATGCCAATCATGAATTCCATGAGGAAAGGGAAGAGACTGCCTATGTGCAGTTACAGTGTTAAATATATAACTTCACATATAGAAGTTAGAATGGCCATACTGGGTCAGACCAAAGGTCCATCTAGCCCAGTATCCTGTCTTCCGACAGTGGTCAAGGCCAGGTGCTTCAGAGGGAATGAACAGAACATGTAATCATCAAGTGATCCATCCCCTGTTAGGGCAACAACAGGAAATTCTGAAAAAAAGATGGAGAACCAAGTAAAAATCTTGAGTCGAATGTCACTGCAGGTGAGAATATGAAGGCAAACTCACTCAGCAGCATTCATCCAGAATAATTTGTAGTTATTTATACTTTTGTTTTATAAAGTTTAGAGCCGCTGGCCTGCCTCTGAGACTTTAAGTGAGAGGTTTGTCAGTGGAGCCCCCAGGAACATTGGACAATGGGGAAGGTACAGAACGTGAAACATCTGAGAATTAAAAAATTGAGAACCTAAAAAGAAATCTTAAATGAACACTCACTGAAAGTCTGCACCACATGCCTCCTCTCCCTAGGATCACCCTTTCTGTTGCATTCTTTAAGATTTTGCATTCATATGCAGCTTACCATCCCAGAGTGCATCAGAAACTAGCCATCTCTGGGTATGTGTGGTGGGAGGGGTGTGGATTGTAGCTGAAGACTGCATCAGACACACCCACATGCAGGGAAGTGCACAGAATTCAGTTTACCTGCCTTGGGAGGATGAAGAGCTAAAATGACCCTGCTTGGGATTGAAATCTGTAGCTCCAGGGAGTCCCAGTGCATCAAGCCTGCTAAGGTAGGGGTGCCCAACATGCGTCTCTTTAGAAGTTAATATGTGGCTCCTTGTATAGGCACCAACTCCAGGGCTGGAGCTACAGGCACCAACTTTCCAATGTGCCCAGGGGTGCTCATTGCTCAACCCCTGGCTCTGCCACAGGCCCTGCCCCCACTCCACCCCCTCCCCTGAGCCTGCTGTGCCCTCACTCCTCTCCCCCAGAGCCTCTTGCACACCACGAAACAGCAGGGAGGGAGGAGGAGAGCTGATCAACGGGGCTGCCAGTGGGCAGGAGGTGCTGGGAGCAGGGTGGGGGAGCTGATGTGGGGCTGCTGACGTGTTACTGTGGCTCTTTGGCAATGTACATTGGTAAATTCTGGCTCCTCAGGCTGGCCACTTCTGTGCTAAGGTGTTTCCTTCCCTCGCCCCTGCGTTTAATTCACCCACTTACCATTTCTTCAGTACAATTTTGTCCCAGCGGGTCCCAGTCTGAGCTGCAATGAGTTTTTTCAGGTCGCCGATTGTGTCCTCAGTGCTGAGCAACACGGTTAAGGAAACTACATTCGCACCCACGTACCGAGCGCCTGGACAAAGCGGCATTGACCAGGGCCAGAATCCCCCTCCTCCCCAAGGGGCTAGAGTCAGGGGTCGGCAGCCTTTCAGAAGGGGTGTGCCGAGTCTTCATTTATTCACTCTAATTTAAGGTTTTGTGTGCCAGTCATACATTTTAATGTTTTTAGAAGGTCTCTTTCTATAGGTCTATAATATATAACTAAACTATTGCTGTATGTAAAGTAAATAAGGTTTTTAAAATGTTTAAGAAGCTACATTAAATGCAGAGCTCCCTGGACCGGTAGCCAGGACCCAGGCAGTGTGAGTGCCACTGAAAATCAGCTTGCATGCCATAGGTTGCCTACCCCTGGAGACATTTATAGTCACCTTTCCCACCTGTCACGTTACAGACACCCACCACCACGGCATCTCCCAGCGGGTAGGGTGCTCTTGCTAGGAGAGGAAGAGGCACTGATGGAAGCTCCCATTCCCAAACGCCCCAAGGCTCCCGTAAGCCGTACCCCCAGCATCCCCTCCGGAGGATACTTGCATTTGACTCGCACTTTCTTGCCCAGCCGGTCGTTGCAGACAACTTCAATCATCCTGCCTGCCTGGGGGGAGGCGAAAGGCGTTAGGGGTGGGGAAAGGGGTGACCCCCAGAGCTGGGGAGAATTGGGGCTGAGAGCAGGGAGGGCAGGCCTGGCTGGCGGGAGGCATTAGGGGTAGGGAGGGAGCGAGAGGTTGGGGGGCGGGGTGACCCCCCCGAACTGGGGAGAATTGGGGCTGAGAGCGGGTGGTGGGGCCTGGCCGGGGGAGCAGAGCGGAGGGGGGAGGGGGCCGGGCCTGGCCGGGGGAGCAGAGCGGGGGGGGGAGGGGGCCGGGCCAGGCCGGGGGAGCAGAGCGGGGGGGGGGGAGGGGGGCCGGGGCAGGCCGGGGGAGCAGAGCGGGGGGGGGGGAGGGGGGCCGGGGCAGGCCGGGGGAGCAGAGCGGGGGGGGGGGAGGGGGGCCGGGGCAGGCCGGGGGAGCAGAGCCGGGGGGGAGGGGGGCCGGGGCAGGCCGGGGGAGCAGAGCGGGGGGGGGGAGGGGGCCGGGCCTGGCCGGGGGAGCAGAGCGGGGGGGGGGAGGGGGCCGGGCCTGGCCGGGGGAGCAGAGCGGGGGGGAGGGGGAGGGGGCCGGGCCTGGCCGGGGGAGAGAGGGGGCCGGGCCTGGCCGGGGGAGCAGAGCGGGGGGGGGGGGGGGAGGGGACCGGGCCTGGCCGGGGGAGCAGAGCGGGGGGGGGGGGAGGGGGCCGGGCCGAGGGAGCAGAGCGCGGGGGGGGGGGGTGATGGGGCCGGGCCGAGGGAGCAGAGCGCGGGGGGGGCGGGGGCCGGGCCTGGCCGAGGGAGCAGAGCGGGGGGGGGGGGCGGGCCTGGCCGAGGGAGCGGAGCGGGGGGGGCCGGCCCGGGCCTGGCTGGGGGGCGGAGGACTCTGGCGGGAGGGTCCCTTCCCGGGGCGAGGGCGGAGCCGGCCCTGCCGGGGAGCCGAAGGAGGCCGGGGGGAGACCCAGGCCCGGTAACGGCTGGGGGGGGGGGTGGCCCCACCGACCCCGCTCCCGGGCCACTGAGCCGCCCCGCCCCCCGGCACCTACCGCCGATGCCCGTAAGCGCCGAGGAGATGCTGGGGAGACTGACCCGGAAGCGGAAGTGCTCTGCTAGCGGCAGGAAGTCGGTGGGGCCGGGGCCGGGCGGAACCGGAAGCGGAAGTGTCTGGCGATGGCGGCGGCCGCGGGTCTGGGGGCGCTGCCCGACTCCCTCCTGCTGGAGATTCTGTGGCTGCTGCCGCTGCACGAGCGGCTGCGCGGGGCCAGGTGCGGCGCGGCCCCCCCGGTCCAGCTCCTCCCCTCCTCTTCCTCCCCCTCCCCGGGGCGGCTCGGTCCAGCCCCCCCCCATCTTCTCCTCTTCCCCTGCCCCCCCCTCCTCCTCCCCCCCCCCCGGGCGGCTCGTTCCAGCCCCCTGCCCCCCCCCCCCCCCGCGGCTCGGCCCAGCCCCCTGGAAAGGGGGCTCCTCCATGCCGCCCCCCCCGGTGGATGAGCTCGTTCCCTGTGCCCCCCACAAAATTGAGCATGGATGCTGCCGCCGGGATCGTAACTTGCCCTGCTGCTGTTCCCACAGGGTCTGCAGACGCTGGCACAGGCTGGTACAGGACAAGATGCTCTGGAGATTTGTGGATTTAAGGCCCTACAAGGTACCAGCCCAGCTGTGTCCCTGCAGCGTGTCTCCCACTCGAGACCACTCCAAGGGGCTGATAAATGCTGTCCCGGGGAAGGGGCAGAGGGGCCTATGGGGACCAGACGCCTGCATCTGGGATTCAACATGAGCTGGTGAATGAGAGAAGAGAAGGAAGAGAAGAGGCACAGTGAGGCTATCCTAGGGGCAGATCTTGCACATATGGGGCATTGGGGGAGGGAGCTGCGTATGGGAGGCTAGTGTTACATGGGCAGAGAGGCCATGAGATCAGCTGGACCAGTTTCTGAAGAGCATTTAAAACCAGGAGGGTTGTTTTAAGCAGCTCCCTGAAGTCAGGGATGGTGTCTGAGGACAGAGACTGTGTATGTGGAGGAGAAGGCAGCCACAGCATCTGACACGTGCTGGAGTGTGGAGAGCAGAGACTGAGGTTGCTCATAGGGAAAGGAGCTGCAGCAGTCAGGGTAAGAGGAGATCTACTGCAGGGTCGTGCCTGTGGCTTATCCTACGGGTGTGGAGTAACTTCCTTAAAGATGAATGGGAAAGAGGTATATGAAGAAGAGCGGGGATGGGCCTTTCCTTGCTCGTTTACTGCTTCTGTTGGGTTTGTTGCGTGTCTTGTCAAGGTGCTAAGTGCTTTGTTGCTTGCTCTCTTGTGCTCAGCTCAGCTCCAGGATCCTGTGGCACCTGCTAAGGCAGTACCTGCGCAATAGCCTGAGAGTACTGAAAGTGAGAGGAGCTCTCTACTCTATGAGAAAGCATGAGTTCCTTTCCCCAGCGCTGTTGCAGGCACTCGGGAAGCAGTGTCCCAGCCTCTATCATCTTTGCCTGACCCAGGCTGACCTCCGTCGGCTCCCATATGACTGTATACCGTCTTCTCTAAAGAGCATGAAGCTGAGCCAGTGTGAGATCCCAGTTGTGTGGTTCCAAAAATCTGCATCTCCAGAGACTCCCAGAGTCCTGCCACAACTGCAGCATCTCATGATCCATAACGTCTCTGCCTTTTCTGATCAGCATCTGCTTAACATATCATCTCAGACCAGCCTAAGGACACTGACCCTCTCTGGAACCTACCGGCTGACGGACGCTGGAATTCAGAGAGCAGCCCCATATCTGGAGGACCTGGAATGCCTGGTCCTGCGCAAATGTGTCATTACAGATGCTGCTGTTCACTTCATCGGGCGTCACATGAAACAGCTCCGCTCTTTGGAATTCAGCAATACTTGTTCCCTAACAGATGCGGGCCTGGCTTGTTTAGCAGCCTTGAAGTGCTTGGAAACCCTCCGCCTCGAGTCCAGGTTTAAGCTTTCCCCCGATGCCATTGTTGCTATGTGCCAGGCACTCCCCCAGTTAAGGAATCTCAATTTAGATGGGATTGACTTTGAAGACCAGACAATACATAAAATTCAGGCAAGTTTGCCCAACTGCCGTTTCTAATGTGCTCCCTGACACACATTCTGAGGCGAAATGTTAACAGTGGGGAGTTGTATGGAACACATGAGGGTGAGCTGTGGGGTGTTCACCCCCCTGAAATAACTCCCAGAATTGCTTCTTCTGGGCAGGGTTGTACTCCCAGTGGCAGTTGCATTTATCTGCCTGGAGGCAGAATTTTCTCTGGCTAAAACAATGAGGTGAGCAGTGTAGGACAAGGACCATCCTGACAGCTTGTATCACCTGAAAACAGGCCAGCAGAAATTCAGTTCTGCAGTCTGCTTGGCTGGGCTCCTGAAGTGACCTCTCTCCTTCTCCTACTAAGAAAATAGCAAGACCCGGTGAATAGGTGGCATAGGAGGACCAGTGACCCTATGAGCTTATTTAAATTAGAGGCAGTTTGGCAGCAGGGGGTTTCTCTTTTAAGTTTAACCCCATCTCACATTAAACATCAGGCAACAGGTGAATTATCCCCAAGAACAAGGGAGTAAGTCAGCTGTCGTCCTGACGCACAGAAGGGTTTGGCTACCCAAAGGACTCTAGATAAAATTTAACTCAGGTCAAAAGGCATTAGCCACATTGCTGTGCTATGAGCATACTCCAAAACATGCTTAGTAGGAAGTGGACAAAGGATTGTGCAAACACACATTTTAATTGCAGGGAACAGAACCTTTAAGGGGAAAGAACCCATCATGTCCATTTCACAAACACAGACACCACACAGGTCGGTGCATGTGCGGCTGTGATTGTGTCCTGTCCCGCAGGGTGGAGTGGTGGGGGTTCTGCTGCGACCCCAAGGATATGTGGAATGTGGGGGAGGGGGAAGTATAAGGAAGTCCCAGAATGCATTTGTCTGTGTGCTGCAGGGGGAGGCAAGCACGCACCTGTTCAGCCTGAAGTTCAGTCAGAGATCACAGCATGTCTGTTTGCTCCTTGAGCAGCACCATCATCTCTACCTGTCCGTTTTTCCTGTCATTGCTATCGCTCTGCATTCTGTCCTTGAGCGTCACCCTCCAAGCCTGGAATCTGACACAGCAGAACCTTACAGGACCTCCTGCAACATGTCTTCCCATGTCCTCTTCTTTCTCCTGCTTATCTGGCCCAGCTGCTCTTTCAGGGTGGATGGAGAGACTGTCAAGGCCACGCTTGCAGCTGCAAAAGAAACAGTGGACAGAGGTACTATTGTGAATGCATTCACAGCCCCACAAGTTACAAGCACAACATTCTCCCTTCTCCTTGGGATCCATAGAGCTGGGCAGCAGTCCTAGGCATGATGAGTTCATCCTGGGGGGCGGAGCGAGTTTGGTCAATAACTTGGGGTAGCTCACAGGCATCAGTATAAGCAGATGGGGCAGTTGAGCTGAATACTGTCACCGTTTCCCACAGGCAATGGAGACTTTAGCGTATATCTTGCTCCTGAGGGTAATGGAGGCAGAAAGGAAACGGCCCTTCTCCACCTTGTCCCAAGCCATCTGTCTGTAGATATCTACATTTCTATGGCTGGATTGGAGCTGTGCCGGCACAGCTTCTCCCCAGAGACCCAGGAGATCCACCACCTCCTGTGTACTCAAGGCAGGAGTGTGTTTGCTGCGTGGAACCACCATGGTCAATTGGGCAGATGCTAGGTGAGCTCTCCATGCTGAGCAAACAGGAAATGAATTTAAAAGGTATGTGGTGAGTACCTGGCCAACGGACAGTGGAGTTCAAAACAGTGACTAGAGCGGTAGTGGTGTGGCATTGTGGGACACCTCCTGGAGGCCATTAAAGTTGATGTAATTAACACAGTGTCTACACTGACACTGCATCATCATAACTATGTTGACTTAAGTGCTACGCCTCTTGTGGAGGTGGAATTATTAAGTTCACGTAGCGGGTGATTTACTTTGTCAGGAGCATCATTATAGGGTAGATGCTGACCGAATAAGATTGACGTAAGCCACCTTGCGTTGACCTAACTGTAGCATAGACCAGACCCAAATGTATGCGAATAACTAGAGCATAGATCTCAGGTATTATATTTGAGTAATATTAGCAGGCTGCCAGCAGCCAGATCCTGCACCTGGTTTGTTGGGTTACATTGCTGTGCATGGCTGCTTGTGCCTTCTATTGTTTAAATACTCCCTCATCTTTACCTGCTGTTACAAAGCCCTGAGTTCGTGTTAGCAAGCTTTGGCTGACATTAAAATGGTAGCTGTTATGAAGTTTCCATTCTAGGACACACTGAGGTTTTGAATCTGCTGAGTTATCTGTAATCAAATGTAAAATTTATTTATAAAATAAAAATGCTTTTAGATCTGTAAAGTCGTCTCATGCTGTCAGGTTTTGACTGAAATGTGGCAATAGTCGACTTGTGGTTTTTAACAGATCAGTGATACTGCTTGTGTTGTATGGAGAAACCCACCTCTTTCCCCTTTGCCTGGGGCCTCACCCTTTTCTCCCCCTTCCCTGGGGCCCTGCTCCTGTTCTACCTAGTGTCCCCCCATTCCACCCCCCCGTGCAGCCCCACAACCCGTTTGCTACTTCCTGCGCACGCGCCCCCCCCTTCCCATGGCCCCAAGACCAGAGAAGCTCTGTCTCTTCCCCCCCCCCCCCCACCAGGGCCCCAGGCCACAGCAAGGAGTGAGAGCTCCCCCAGCCCTGAGGCTGCGGCAGGTAACAAGAGCTCCTCCAGTTCTGGGGCCACAGCGGGGGTCCCAGTGCAAGGGCTTCCCCTTCCCCCCCCTCCCCCCAGCTTCCCCTGCCGTGCCCACCCTGCCCGCCCAGTGCTGCTGCCAGGGAGCGGGGTCGGGGCGTGGGGTCTCTAGGGCCCCCCAGTTGGCCGGGGCCCCTGAGTACAGGCCCCATAGGCCCAGTGACTAATCCGCCACTGCCCCTTTTCTTGACTGAAAGCATCTTGCCTAATAGGCGTTATCCAGGTGTAACTACATTTGAAATACAGCTACATAGTCAATATTCACAATTTCAGATACAAAATCACATCACGTCAACACCCACCACGGGCCTTCGCGATGCTTTCTTTTAATTAAACAGTCGGATTCTCCTGATCCGCACCAGTTCTAAGTCAGCTGCTAGGCACCGGCCAAGGCAGAATACCGCCCCCCCCCCCCCATCCCCGCCGAGGGGGAGAGGCGAGCGACGCCCACCACAGCTGGGGCGATCCACAGGAAGGGCCCAGCTTGCGTCCAGAGTTGCACCCAGCCCCACTTCACGCCCCAGCCCTTAGAGCCAATTCTTATCCCGAAGTTACGATCCGGCTTGCCAACTTCCCTTACCTACATTGTTCTAACGTGCCAGAGACTGTTCACCTTGAGACCTGCTGCAGATATGGGTATGGCCTGGCGTGAGATTTACACCATCTCCCCCGGATTTTCAAGGGCCAGTGAGAGCTCACCGCACGCCGCTGAAACCGTGACGCTTTCCAGGGCTCGAGCCCCTCTCTCGGGGTGAGCCCATTCCAGGGCGCCCTGCCCTTCACAAAGAAAAGAGAACTCTCCCTGGGGCTCCCGCCGGCTTCTCCAGGATCGGTTGCGTTACCGCACTGGACGCCTCGCGGCACCGATCTCTACCACTCCGGATTTGGGGATCTGAACCCGACTCCCTTTCGATCGGCTGAGGGCAACGGAGGCCATCGCCCGTCCCTTCGGAATGGCACTCGCCTATCTCTTAGGACCAACTGACCCCGTTCAACTGCTGTTCACATGGAACCCTTCTCCACTTTGGCCTTCAAAGTTCTCGTTTGAATATTTGCTACTACCACCAAGATCTACACCTGCGGCGGCTCCACTCGGGCCCACACCCTAGGCTTCAAGGCGCACCATAGCGGCCCTCCTACTCGTCGTGGCGTAGCCCCCACGGCTCTCATTGCCGGCGACGGCCGGGTATGGGCCCGACGCTCCAGTGCCATCCATTTTCAGGGCTAGTTGATTCGGCAGGTGAGTTGTCACACATTCCTTAGCGGATTCCAACTTCCATGGCCACCATCCTGCTGTCTATAACAACCAACACCTTTTCTGGGGTCTGAGAGCACTAAGTTGTCATGGGATAAGAGGGAAGATCCTTTCATGGACTGAGAACTGGTTAAAAGACAGGGAACAAAGGGTAGGAATAAATGGTAAATTTTCAGAATGGAGAGGAGTAACTAGTGGTGTTCCCCAAGGGTCAGTCCTAGGACCAATCCTATTCAACTTATTCATAAATGATCTGGAGAAAGGGGTAAAAAGTGAGGTGGCAAAGTTTGCAGATGATACTAAACTGCTCAAGACAGTTAAGACCAAAGCAGACTATGAAGAACTTCAAAAAGATCTCACAAAACTAAGTGATTGGGCAACAAAATGTCAAATGAAATTTAATGTGGATAAATGTAAAGTAATGCACATTGGAAAAAATAACCCCAACTATACATACAATATGATGGGGGCTAATATAGCTACAACTAATCAGGAAAGAGATCTTGGAGTCATCGTGGATAGTTCTCTGAAGACGTCCATGCAGTGTGCAGCGGCAGTCAAAAAAGCAAACAGGATGTTAGGAATCATTCAAAAAGGGATAGCGAATATGACGTAGAATACCTTATTGCCCTTATATAAATCCATGGTACGCCCACAACTTGGATACTGCGTACAGATGTGGTCTCCTCATCTCAAAAAAGATATACTGGCATTAGAAAAGATTCAGAGATGGGTAACTAAATGATTAGGGGTTTGGAACGGGTCCCATATGAGGAGAGATTAAAGAGGCTAGGACTTTTCAGCTTGGAAAAAAGGAGACTAAGGGAGGATATGATAGAGGTCTATAAAATCATGATGTCAAGTATCAGAGGGGTAGCCGTGTTAGTCTGAAACTGTAAAAAGCAACAGAGGGTCCTGTGGCACCTTTAAGACTAACAGAAGTATTGGGAGCATAAGCTTTCGTGCAAGTGCATCTGAAGAAGTGAGGTTCTTACCCACGAAAGCTTATGCTCCCAATACTTCTGTTAGTCTTAAAGGTGCCACAGGACCCTCTGTTGCTTTTTATAAAATCATGAGTGATGTGGAGAAAGTGAATAAGGAGAAGTTACTTGTTCCCATAATATAAGAACTAGGGGCCACCAAATGAAATTAATGGGCAGCAGGTTTAAAACAAATAAAAGGAAGTTCTTCACACAGCGCACAGTCAACCTGTGGAACTCCTTGCCTGAGGAGGTTGTGAAGACTAGGACTATAACAGGGTTTAAAAGAGAACTAGATAAATTCGTGGAGGTTAAGTCCATTAATGGCTATTAGCCAGGATGGGTAAGGAATGGTGTCCCTAGCCTCTGTCTGTCAGAGGGTGGAGATGGATGGCAGGAGAGAGATCACTTGATCATTACCTGTTAGTTTCACTCCCTTTGGGGCACCTGGCATTGGCCACTGTCGGTAGACAGGATACTGGGCTGGATGGACCTTTGCTCTGACCCAGTATGGCCATTCTCAGTAAGGCTGAGGGGGGATATGATTGCTCTCTTTAAATATATCAGAGGGATAAATACCAGGGAGGGAGAGGAATTATTTCAGCTCAGTACTAATGTGGACACGAGAACAAATGGATATAAACTGGCCGTCGGGAAGTTTAGGCTTGAAATTAGACGACGATTTCTAACCGTCAGAGGGGTGAAGTTCTGGAACAGCCTTCCGAGGGAAACAGTGGGGGCGAAAGACCTCTCTGGCTTTAAGATTAAGCTTGATACGTTTATGGAGGGGATGGTTTGATGGGATAACGTGATTTTAGTCAATAACATGCCATTGCTGGTAATTAGTATCAATGGTCAATGTGGGTCTGGCTGGAGAATCTTGCCCGCATGCTCGGGGTTCTGCTGATCGCCATATTTGGGGTCGGGAAGGAATTTTCCTCCAGGATAGATTGGCAGAGGCCCTGGAGGTTTTTCGCCTTCCTCCGCAGCATGGGGCAGGGGTCGCTTGCTGGAGGATTCTCTGCGACTTGAAGTCTTTAAATCATGATTTGGGGACTTCAACAGCTGAGTCAAGGGAGAGAATTATTCCAGGAGTGGGTGGGTCAGCTTTTGTGGCCTGCATCATGCGGGAGGTCAGACTAGATGATCATAATGGTCCCTTCTGACCTTAAAGTCTATGAGTCTATGAGTCTATGTTCTTATGGCTAACTTCTCAGTTAAGCCTCCCATTGCAGGCCTGTGTTTTTATATAAACAACAAATTTGTCTAATCGGCTGTTTTCCTCCTTTCCAAGTATAGGTTGTGCAAGAAGCTTTCAGATCAAACAACAAACCTGGAAGGCACTGAACCCATGTGGTGAAATCTACTGTGCATCTTGGCAACAACTGCCCTGTTTGCCCTGGGCTGACATTGTGTCTTTGTGGTCATACAAAAGTAAGACCAGTGCAAAATTCAGGGAAATAAACAGTGGTGAGAGCCCCAGCCTTGCATTGGGAATGGTTTCAGGCCTGTTTGTTTAATACCTACTGTGACCCCTTGGTGCCAAGTGGCAGAGGGCACAGAGGGGGTGCATAGGGTTTCAAGGATTCCCTGGGTCAGACATATGCATAATAATTCACCAAAGGATGGCATGTGAGGTCTCCCCTGAAAGCTCACTGGTCATAATCATGGTGAAATGTATGTAATCATATTATATACAAAGTTATGTATTTATACTGAAATGTGTGTTCTTCAAGTATGTAAGTTAAGACAGGTCACTAGAAGGCAATAAACAAGTTCTGGTCAGGCAGGGGATAGTAGACATTTATCTCCCTAAGTGGTCATTGAATATTGCATATCTTGCATATCTTACAATACAAATCTGTTTGCATACGGAGCTACCAGCTAATCAAGATTTCAAAGTCTACAGGAAATCTCAAAATCTACAAGAGGGAACACAGTGAAGTGTGTCGTGTTTATGACTAAAATCAAAGAATTAGTCTGGTATATCAGGAGAATGCAAGGAAACACAAGGAGGTATTCACAGAGTAGGCAAGCTGAGTGTGTGGCTTGTTTAATTGAAAAGGGATTACAGCCTACTGGCTGAAAAATGCTGGTGAGCAATACTAGCAGACATGATAGTAACTAGCTAAGTAAGTCATCTAGGTTCTAGAATGCGTGTTATAATTTTATTTTACTTGTCACCATTTGTTTCTAATACCTCTGCTTGTGATCATTGAAATCTCTGCTCTTTATTTCATAAACTGTTACCTGTTGTCACTATTAACATACCTCTGTGCTGAATGTTAAGCAGAGTGTGATCTGAAGGGAAATGGGTAAGCTGGTGTTGGTAGCATCGGATCTGTGAATTCTGCAGGTGTCCAGTGGACCAGGGGCTGGTCGCTCCAGAGTGACACACAGGGGTTAGAGTGTCTCTATCACTAAACGAGAGAGAGCAGGGCCTGCGTAGGCCTGGAGGGGAGTGCCTCCGTTGCCCATGGCTGGGGGGGGGGGGGTTGTGGAGCTCACTCTGAGCTGGCACAGACAAGGCTTCCTCATGCTAAGCAGAGGTGGTAGCGAGGGGCCTCACAACCCGGGCACCCTGGGAAGCGTCACACCTACTGATACATGTTTATCACAAACACAAAGGTTTAAGATAGAGTAAAGGCTGCAAGGAACTATGTTGCCTTCCGTAGCATCTGCCACTGGGGCATCTGGTCCCTTTTTAGCTACAGACATGAAAACAAATTGGCAAAAATGAAAATCAAAAGCACAGCAAAATCAGTCAGTCAAGCTCTTACCACAGTTCGATGGGGCCAGGCTGGGACTCTGGAATCTGTAAGTGCGGTAACTAGGGGCGCTGCCACACCCCCAGCTTGAAGTGGTTTCCATTATATACAGGGTTTACAGTTTGGTTCAATGTCTCTCAGTACCCCCGCTATAAACATTGTTCCAGCCCCCCTGCTGGAATCAAAATGTTCTCTACGGTTGTTAGCACTGGGATGTTTGCAGTCCGCCAGCACTGTGTGCTGAACAGTGTAATTTAATATTTGTAAGTCCCAACTTGCCAGTTTCTGAACTGAGATTTTTTTATCCCAGGGCACCTGCGGAACATGCACGTACGAAGCATGGAATGGCAAGGGAACAGCAATTCTACTTTTCATGTACTAACTATCATGTACTAACCGTTCAGCTGCATTAATGTATGGAGTCTGGGTATCACAGGAGTCCTAGGGCTGTGATGGCAACTTGCTGAGACTGTAGATACCACTGTTTAGTCTATGTGAGCATTATATGACTTTGGGCAAGTCAGTTCTCCTTCTCTCTGCCTCTGTTTCCCCTCCCACCTGTTGTGTGCCTTGTCTGTTTAGAACGAAAGCTATGAGGGCAAGTTACTGTGCATGTCTGTACGTCACCTGGCATAGAAAGGTTCCTATTTCAGACTGGATCTTTGAGTGCTATCATAGTACAAATAATGGCTAATATAAACAGCACAAATATAGCCATATGTTAATGAGCATTACATCAATAATTGTGTTTGGACAGCAACATTAAATGAATATAAAACATTCACCAGATGAATTGTGACTTAGCTGGAAGCAGTTAAATTTTACAGTGAGATACAGCACAGAAAAAAATGGAAGAATTCAAACAAACCTCCCAAGATTTCTCAAGGGGCGAGATTATTAAAGGCACAAGTGATGGGTAGACAAATAACTCCTCCTATTGCAGGGGTTCTCAAACTGGGGGTTGGGACCCCTCAGGGGGTCACAAGGTTATTACATGGGGGGTCGCGAGCTGTCAGCCTCCACCCCAAACCCCGCTTTGCCTCCAGCATTTATAATGGTGTTAAATATATTAAAAAGTGTTTTTAATTTATTAGGGGGAGTCACACTCCGAGGCTTGCCATGTGAAAGGGGTCACCAGTACAGAAGTTTGAGAACCACTGTCCTATTGCCTGTGCAAGGCATTTAGGCACCTAACTGCCATTTGTGCCTTAGTTCTATCAGTAAAGATTTATTTAAAAATTATTCCGGAAAGATGACCTGAGGCCCATGTGTGTTTGTACTGGACACCGAGGTGTAAAATAAACCCAACGTCTTTGCAACAAGATGTCTTGGAGTTAGGAGACAAGTGACAGTTGAGACCTCACAGTGAAAAGCTACTTGTTTTTCCAAGTTCCATCATTCGAAAACATTGCGTGACCTCAAACATTACAAATTACCATGAGACTCTTACTAAGCACGTGAGATTTTGGGCTCAAATGAAGCTTTTTTGAGAGTTGGAAAAGGGGTTGAAAGAGCACTTAGGACTTGATTCTCCTTTATCCTGCCCCTTTGTGCAGGCTTTTATACCAGTGCAAAGGGAGTGCAAAACACTACCGTTCTGATCTGATTGCATGTTGCACCAAATTAAATGACTGCACAAGGGGCAGGGGAATTGGGTACCTAGAACTGAAAACGCTTTAATTACAAAGTAAGGACTATAGCTCCATAATACATATATTTGTAGGACAATGATCAGCCTGGGATCCATTTTATCTTCTTGTGTAAGCATATCCACTGGGACACCGCCGGTTCTGTGTGGAACAATTCTGTGAGTGCTTAGCAACTGCTTTCCAAAGTCAAGAGTGCTGTGATTTTCTTCCAGAAAGACGGTTCTGAGCTGTTGCTTTCCAAACCCTGCTTTTGTGACCAAGCTGGGGTTTTTCTTACCTGCATGAGGGGAGCAGCTTCAGGAACCAGGCATCTTGTATTTTTGCTCTTGCACAACTTAAAATTGACCAAGAGAGTTTTGAATAGAAAGAATGAGCTGGTTGGCCAGCCGAGACCTTTTAATCTGTTTGAGCAGAGAAGTTATCAGGACCACGTTTGAAATGGAAGCAGTCCAAACGGCCAGGGCTAGAGGGCAAGTTGCCTGGGACATGGTGTGAGCACTGCAGGTTATACATTAACCTCTGGATTTAACATTCCCAGTGGAATTGTGAATTCTCTATTCTAGATATTCCAGTGAGCAGGGTTCCACTTTGCCATGTTCTAATGCCATTTCAAGTCACCTCTGCCTCTCAGGCATCATTGACAGCATGGACAAGGACAGGCTTCAAGATGAGCTGCACATTTTTAGAGGTAAGCCCTCTTCCTTCCCTTCCATCCAATATCTCAGGAACGGGAGGAAACAGAGAAACGGGTCTCAAGACCAGATGAATGGGCAGTCATGGGATAAGAGGGAAGGTCTTCTCACGGATCAGTAGCCAGTTAAAAGATAGGAAACAAAAGGTAGGAATAAATGGTCAATTTTCAAAGTGGAAAGCAGTAAATAACGGGGTCCCCCAGGGATCTGTACTGGGGCCAGTGCTGTGCAACATATCCATAAATGCTCTGGAAAAGGAGGTAAACAGTGAGGTGGCAAAGTTTGCAGAGGATACAAAATTACTCAAGATAGGTCAAAAACTGGGAAGAGACACAAAGGGATCTCACAAAACGGGGTGACTGGGCAGGAAAATGGCAGATGAAATTCAATGTTGAGAAGTGCAAAGTGTAATGCACGTGGCAAAACAGAATCCCAACTATCCATAAAAAATGATGAGGTCTAAATTAGCTCTTACTATTCAGGAATGAGATCTTGGAGTCACTGTGGGGAGTTCTCTGAAAACATCTGCTCAATGTACAGCAGCAGTCAAAAAAGATAACAGGATGTTAGGAACCATTAGCAAAGGGATATACACCTCAACCTCGATATAACGCTGTCCTCGGGAGCCAAAAAATCTTAGCGCGTTATAAGTGAAACTGCGTTATATCGAACTTGCTTTGATCCACCGGAGTGCACAGCCCCGCCCCCCCGGAGCACCGCTTTACCCCCCGCAGCACTGCTTTATATCCGAATTTGTCTTATATCGGGTCGCGTTATATCGGGGTAGAGGTGTATAATAGGGCAGAAAATATCATAATGCCACTCTATAAATCCATAGTATGTCCAGACCTTGAATACTGCATGCAGTTTTGGTTGCCCCATCTCAAAAAGGATATATTAGAATTCTTAAAAGTACAGAGAAGAGCAACAAAAATGATTAGGAATATGGAACAGCTTTCATATGAAAACAGCTTAAAAAGAGTGGGACTGTTCGGCTTAGAAAATAAATGACTAATAGGGGGATATGATAGAGGTCTATCCAGTCATGAATGGTGTGAAGAAAATGAGAAAGTGTTATTTATCCCTTCATGTAACACAAGAACTAGGGCTCACCCAATGAAATGAACAGGCAGCAGGTTTAAAACAAACATAAGGAAGTACTGCTTCATACAACACACAGTCAACTGTGGAATTCATTGTCAGGGGGTGTTGTGAAGGCCAAATGTATAACTGGGTTAAAAAAGAATTAGATAAGTTCATGGAGGATAGGTCCATCAGTGGCTATTAGGCAAGATGGCCAGGGGACAACCCCAGTGTTCTGGGTGTCCCTAAACCTCTGACTGCCAGAAGCTGGGGCTGGACAATGGGATGGGTCACTTGATAATTGTCCTGTTCTGTTCACTCCTTCTGAAGCATCTGGCACTGGCTGCCATCGGAAGGCAGGACACTGGGCTAGCTGGACCATTGGTCTGACTCAACGTGGCCATTCTTAGGAGTCTGCTCTCTCTGCTGCTGCTGGACGGATGCAGCAGAGAAGTCTTTCCTTACCCTGACCTGTGAGAAGGGAGATGAGCATCTCTGGCCAATTCAGTCTTTGGCCTCTCTGCTCTGACAGGCAGGCTAATTAGTGCTAATTGTGCTGGGCTGTTTGGGATGAGGATGCTGGCCCTGCTGGGAGCTGTATTTTATGCTTTTCAATGAAAGGGAAATAGTTTGTTGGCAGGTGACAGAAGGAAGTGGCCTTTCTCCCACTGTAGAGATGTTATTGCTTTGAATTAAGACTCGTGGGCCCTGGTATTGTGAAAGGTCTGCGAGTGTCCAACTCGAGACGCCTCAGAGGGGCTGAGTTGTTTAGCGGGGCTGGGTTGTTTAGGCACTCAGCATTGTCTGACAACCGGAGTCCCCCTTAAGTTGTCTTAAACCGGACATGACGACCAGAATGTGCAGCCACTCTCCAAAGGCTGAGTGACAGGCCTAATTTCCCTGGGATGAAATTGGAATGTTTGTTAAACATCACTTAATGATGGGGGGGAAATAATCCTCTAGAGGGCACGTGCGAAACAAAACTGTAACCCTAGATACTTGGTCACAGTCTGAATGGAAGCTTAAACCCTTCCATTGTTTGTGATTATTACCAGCCATTACAAGCACATTACAGTCATGAGAGGAGTGTCTCGTGGATGGTGAGACGCTTGTAAGCTGTTTGGGGCAGGGCCCGTCTCTGTTCTGGGTTTGTACGGTGCCCAGCACGCTGGGGTCCTGATCCAGGATCAGGGCTCCCAGGCACTACCGCAGTGAGGCTAAGAAGAAAAACCTGATAGATAGCTGTAAGTTGTAGTTATAAATGCCCTATCGACCTCTACACCAAGCAATTAACCATCTAATTTAGGGTTAATCATGTATTAACCCTTTATAAATGGGACCTTCCTGCAAAGCCGCTGCCAAACCTGTCAATCTGTGACCCTTCACAGTCTTTCTTCTGTTCTAAAGACAGGAACTACCTCCGGCAGAAGCTGAGATCCTCCCGCCCAGTCTACGTGCTGCTGGCGCTTTCTTACCTGCTGATCCTCATCCTGTTTGCGGTGTCGCTCTCCAGAGGTACCGTGCGTGGGGCCTTCGGGAGATGAAACGTTTCACGTCATTAATGAGGAAGGAAGTTGGGGGGACTCAGAGAGACCCCGTGGGGTCTGTGTGCTCAGAAGCCCTGGGGTCAAACCCTGATACTGTCTCCTTCTGGGTCCTTGTTCTTCTTTGTCTTGCCAGCGGCAGAGAGCTCATCCAAGAGCCCCACTGCGCTGGGTGCTGCGCGGACTCACGGAGCCAGCCCCTGCCTGTCAGAGCTCGCAGTTAAACTGACACAGGGTGGGAGAGGAAGCAGCTGCCCAGGCCCCCCCAGCAGGCCAGGGGTAGAGCAGGGAATAGAATCCAGTCTCCTGAGTGCCAACCGTGTCCCCTGCCTGTCCACCTCGGGAGCAGGGCCCTCGCCCTCTCGGTGTGTCCCTTTCTCTCCAGCTGCAAAGTGGGGGTGGTATTGTATGTTGTTCTCTACCTGGTGAGGGAGGCAGGTGAAGGTGAAGGTGTGATGCTCTAGCATTGTTACAGAATGTGCTCTATTGATTATCTTCATCAATCAGGTAAATGAAAGCCTTGCTCAAAGGGAGCCTGCTGGGCTGAGAGGGGGCGGAGGGTGATAAATTAGGTCAAACTTGTTTAACCCTTCCACTGCCTCACACTGAGGTCTTGTTGCTGGTGCTGGGGATGTTCTGCCGGACGTAGCTGGCAGCTTGAGCACTAGCAAGAGGGTTACTTCGTCAGCACTCACCAACCCAAAAGGGAGCCACGTCCTAGCCTCCTTGTGGCCATAACCCCAGGGCCAGGCGGATCCTCAGAGCTTCATGTTAGGACTTTTCTGTGCTTGGATTTTTGCACTGATGTTATGCAAATCTCTAGTCACCTTTCACGCCAGCACCGCTACGACAGCATAGCTACCCTAGTGCACCAACGCTTACTCTGGGGGACAAACCCTTGGAAACACCCACCGCAGCCTTTGCAAAGCCGCCCGCCCCTTTCTCCCCTGGTGCCTTTGGTTCAGGTCACGGTTGCTTGGAATTTCTGGTGCCCAGTGGGGATTGTCTAATGGCAGTTTTTTCCTTTGTGTATCCCAAGGTGTTTTTGTTTCCCACCAAACCTGTTAAATCCTGCTTCCTATTCCAGGCTGAACCAGGTTGTAAACCCGGGAGAATTAGTGCATTAAGGTGCCCAGATCACCTTGCCCTGTGATTGGCTGTAAGGGCATGGTTTTGGCTTTCCCCATGGATTAAATAAGCCTCTTTGGAAGGCGTTTCTAGCACACACAAGTGCTGGTGAGCTCACTGGGTAAAGGGTGTTGAAACCCAAAGATGACTCAATGCCTCTCAGACATAACAGGGTGGCAGCAGGGTCAGATAACCTGGCATGTGTGTGCTCTCTCTCTCTCTCTCCCTCCCCCCCACCCCCCGATTTTAGTTTCAATGCTCTCTTCACAACTTAATGAAATGCGCAATGAAGTGAAACGGAATAATTCCAGCAACGATTTCAAACGTAAGTACAGGGCACTGCCCTATGCCCCCCTCAGCTCCTGGCTCCTGCTGCCTCTGCTGTGCCCTCCCCATTATACGAGCCTCTTCCTTCCCAGTTCCTCTTCCCTCCCCTGCCCTCTGCTCTGCCCACCTCCCTGGGTTGCCCTCGCTCCTTCTGGCCACAGCTGCTGCTCCCTGCTGTGATCATTTCGTTGCAGGGTATCTGTTCAGTCTCTAGCACCAGGGATCCTAGCAGCAATTTGGGGGCATTACCTCTTCTGATTTTCCTTGGCTCACTTCATGCTGCACACAGGGGATCCCGGCTTCTGAACTATTTATTTGCTTTGGAGCCTGGGCCCCAGCTTTCTTCTATTTGTTAGGCAGAAGCAAACCCCTGTAGTATTGTGACTGGACAGTTCCAGCAATAACCGCTGCCTTGGAAGTCAGGTCCTTGCAGAGCTGGGGTTGTGCTGTCATTTCTACACGGGACAGGGTAGACCTACCCCACTTGGTGTCTCTGACTGCTGGTCCCTCCCTTTCCCAGTGTTCCCGTGCGGACCTGAGGCCCGGGAATGGGAATACTTCAGTGGGAAATGTTACTACTTCTCCTTGCGTGAGACATCTTGGCAGAGGGCGAAGGTGCTGTGCGAGGAGGAGCATTCACGCCTGGCCATCATTAACAGCCACACCAAGCAGGTAAAGACGAGAGAGTCTGGATGGAAAACCTCTGAGCTTCTTTCTCATGGCTTGCCTTCTCTCAAGGCCTCTCTGTCATTCCCGCATTCTTAGCACCCACAGGAACTAGCTGCTTCCCCCAGCTACCTCTGCATCACCCTTCTGTGGGTTCCCAATGCTACACGTGTAACAACTCTCTGTTGTGGGTGGCCGGTGGGAATTGAACATGGCAGCACCACCTCTGAAAGGACAGGCTTCTACCAGTTGAGCTGAAGGAGCAACTCCATTAGCAGTCCTAGGCTTTTGTGCTCTTTGTGCCAGCCACATAAAGGGGATGTGAGGCCCTGGCCCTGTGTGGTACATGCTCTGTTATGGGTCCCTGGATGTATGTAGTGACAGAGCCCTGTGGGGTGTGTTACACATCGCATAGACACGGCTCCACCAGCCCCGCTTCTGTTGTGATGCAAATGAAGAGTAAAATGGTGCTGATCCTGGTAAAGGAGATGACTCTGTGCTTCCTCCCCCACCCCACTTCCGGCCGCAGAATTTTATCATGTACAGGACACGCAACCAGCGCTTCTGGATCGGCCTCTCAGACCAGAACTCAGAAGGGGAGTGGAAATGGATCGACGGGAGCGACTCCACAACTGGTTTTACGTGAGTGCGGGGCCGACCCCTGCTGGCTATTGCTCTCCCTCTTCCTTAATGCCGCAGGCCTCCTGCTGCAGAAACAGCCTCTGTGTCTGTGGAGAGAGCCCGAAGGCATGGGGCTGGGCCACAGCGGGGTAAGATCAGGTCATGGGAAGCCGCATGGGGCGTTGATGTCCAACTTTCCATGGTGTGTAAGGCTGATGGTTTTCACCAGCAATGGGCCTACGCTTCAGTTTCTGAGCCGAGCGTCCCCCTAACTCCAGGACACGCCGGCTTCAAATCCCCATTATGTGCAGCTCAGGACCACCTCCAGCTTTGACCCCGCTCTGTCCCCTGCACCCCGTTCCTGCCCCTCCAACTGTAGCACCACTGTGTTTAGGTACTGGAAGGAGGGGGAGCCCAACGACAGCGACCAGAATGAGGACTGTGCACACGTCTGGACCTACGGGGAGTGGAATGACGTGCATTGCACATACGAGTGCTACTACATCTGTGAAAAGCCTGCACCTCCGTGAGCAGACCGGACCAAAGCCACCTCCCAGCCACACTGCCTGGACCTGCAGGTCAGTGCAGAGAGCCAGCGCTGCCTCCTGGTGGTGACAGAGATGCAAGCCAAGGTCCAGTACTTTGAGGCTGTCAACATCATACTAATCTTTTTACTTTTCCCCCCACTCTTCTGTTCTTAATTTATATTCCCTTTCTCTGTGTGTCCATTTCCGGTCAGTTCCTCCATGGGTCTCTCTCAGCCATTGGGTCCGTATCCTGGGGAGGACCCAGAATGGACCTCCGATGCTAAAAGTCTGCACTTCTACAGCGTGAGCCTAGGGCTGATCCAAAAAAATGTTTTCAAACAAAGACATTGTTGAAAAGTTGCCTTCTTGAAACCAAATTTTAAAAATGAGTTTTCAAAATGGTCTGGGGTTTTTACTCCCCATCTCCATGCCACTAAATGAAAAAAAGAGGGTGAAAGGGTGAAAATGGGAAAAATTTGAAACCAAAAATTTTGGGTAAAAAAATTTTTTTTTTAAATGAAAAGTTGTGAAGTTTTCAAAAATAACCAAATTTTCAAAATCCATTCCAACCCCCCCCACCCCCAAATTGCATCTGTTTTCATTTTTCAATCAACTCTGGCTGTAACAGACTCGTGTCCTCTGTGGGTTGGGCACCTCGGTAACATCCGCAGACTTGTGGGTCACGCGTGGATGCACGTAGAAAGTTACAGGAAAATAATGTGCCGTGTCTGCTGAAAACCACAAGAGGCCGCAGTGCGATCTGAGCCCTCCCTCTTTTTAGCAGGTGGCATAATGAGAGCACAGGGCAAAGTTTGATGCAATCAGGGGGCAAGTAGCCAATTTAGGATCGATAAGAGCAAACACAGATTTATCCAATGTGTGATTCCCTGCCCTCAGGGAGTCAGGCACAGTCCCTAGGAACGGGGTGTGCCCGTTAATAGCATTTATAGCCATCTCTGCAAGCTCTGATCGTGGAGTTAGAGGAATCATAGTGGGGATTAGGAAGAAATTCTTTCCCTCTGTAGCGCTAGTTATATTGGCAGAGGGGAGGGTCAGTTTTTCCTCTGAAGCAATGAGCCGTGGCCACTAACGGAATAGATGGACCCTTGGTATGAGATGGGGGTGATCCCAGACTAGCTGGGGCAGTGGCCCTCTCGGATGTGAATCCTCTAATGCTCCTATATAAATTCAGAGTTAATGGCCGCCTCTGCAGCTCTGTTAGCTTCTGTGGATTTGTTAACTCCACAGCTCCATAGGTGCTGGGACAAGGGGTGCTCCCACACCCCCTGGCTTACTGCGGTTTCCATTATATGCAGGTTGGCAGTTGGGTTCAATGGCTCTAAGCACCCCACAATACACATTGTTCCAGCCCCCCTGCACAACTCTGAGGTCTCTTCCCCCACCCTCCAAACCCTGGTGCTGTTTCCCCTATGAATTCTCTCTCTGTGGCATGTGACTCTTATATTCCCTACACGGGGAAAGCTCCTGGGGTCAGATAATTCTGGTGGTCGGAAAAGTCTCCTGCGAGGGACGGTGACAGATACATCTCTCTAAATCAGATATGGTTTGGTTCAGCTGCAGCTGGTCTGGAAATTAGTTCCCTGTGAAAAACTTCATTTTTGTCAACATTTGTTTTTGAAAAATATGGGGGAAGTTATTGAAACCACCCTCCCCCCCCAATAATTGTTTTTCAGCCAACAAAAACCAAACACTTTCCATTTATAACCAAACGATTTTACCTGCACATCCCTCCCCCCAAAAAAATATTGAAAAAGATATCTTGGAAGATAATGTCCATTTTGTCAAAAAATACATTTTCCATCCAAAAATAAAACTCTTGATGGAAAATTTACAGCCAGCTGTAGTTACAACCTGTATGCACCAGATGGTGCACTTCAGCCCACAGCAGAGCGCTCTAAATGGAAAGTGGCACTCAGCATAAAGCCAGCTTCCTTTGCTGTCTCCTGCGCTTTCTGTCCTTTCTTCATTGTACACTAAAAAAAGAAATTGAACAGGCTGCAAATTACGGGCCTAACAGTAAAACTATTTGGCTGGGGGGCTGTTGCTGCCCTGCCACCCTTGAGCACTGTGGTGATAATAAATAATTAATACTACCTAGCTCCTCTCATCAATCAGTCTACAAAGGAGGTGACTCGTTAGTCCCATTTTACAGACCTGCATTGTACATCCCCTTAGTTCTCAGCACTCTCAGCAGCTTACATGGGGTTATTACGTTCCTAATAAAAACAGCCGAGTTGGAAGTGAAATGGGTGATGTTGAATTCGGAGCCCCTGGTGCTCTGAGCACCCACCAGTCCCATTGACCTTGCAAATCAGACATCCCCTGTCTGGATTAGGAGGACGCACATGAGGTAAGAGTGACGCTAACACGGTTTATTAGGGGTGTTACGGGAGCCCCACGCATGGAGCAGGACTCCCATGTGCTGGGCGCTGTACAAAAGGTTCTTGTATACAAAACTAATTAATAACCTCTGATGTACAAAGACACCTAGGGCCCAAGCCTGTTTTCCTGGTGAAGGTCTGGGGCTGGATTCTCCAGTCATGTACCCTGGCATAAATCAGGGCCTGCCCCTTACAGCAGCACCTCGAGACCCATTGTGCTAGGTGCGGTACAAGCACAGAGTGAGAGAAAGCCTTAGAGGCAGGCTGGGGTGGTGTCCCGCTCTTCTGTGTACCATAGTAGCAGGGCCCCATCGCGCTGCGCCTGACACAGTCCCTGCTCTGCAGAGCTTGAAGTCTAAAGAGGTGAGACAGAAACCAAGGCCCAGAGAGAGGATGCAACGTCACGCAGGAGGTCAGAGGCAGAGCTGGGAATTGAACCCAGGTGTCCTGGCTCTGCCCAGTGCCCCAGTTGTGAAGGCTCAAGTGCCAGCGCGAAGGATTTGAGTCGGATCCTTCTCCTGGAGTAAGAATATCTTGCAGACAAGTCTGTCACCCTTGTTCCAGTTGGAGTTTGAGGGTAAAAGCGACCAGTGGGCTGTGCCTTGCCATGCCCCGACCCTGAGAGCACGGAGAACCACCCCATCAAAGGGATGTTTAGCATACACAATAGCTGGGAGGGATATGAAGGTGACAGCCACTTTCTACATCTCTTAGTTTGGTTAGGGTTGGAGAGGATGCACACTTGGGGGGCTCTGTGCACATGTTAAATAGCCAGGCAGCTGCTCTACCCCATGGGGCCGATACGCTCTTCCTCTGCGTTTCATTGGTGGACAGCGTTCGCCAGAGAGTTATACGGGTGAGTCCCCCGAAGGCTGGGGATTGGGAGTGGTTGGCAGGTGCCATTGGCGGAGTCACCAAGCAGAACAGTGCATCGCCCTGCCTGTACACAGGTGGGACCTCGCTGTGAGGTCTCCACCCCCTAATGTGCTGCAGCCTTCAGAGGGTCAGTCTGTCTCTTCAAGGTGGAGTGAGGCCGTCTGGGAAGCCGGGGCCCGTTGTTGTTCTGGCAGGGGCTAGCATGAGTAGGTGGGACTGGCTGGAGAATGCTGAGGTTTCCCCACACGCTTCATCACTCACAGAGCGGAGAGGGTCCTGCTCAGTGACGGGAAGTGGGCTGCGCTTCCCCAGAATCTCCTCCGGCAGCAGGGCCTTCCACGGTGCCGCCATTACACGAGATTGATCACATGTTAGAAACCTCAGCTCCTTCATCTGTAGCGGCTGCCTGGGGAAAGATTTTGCCAAGAAGCTGCTGCACTCCAAGGCCTGGCAACAGCATGCATTGCAACTGCCAGGGGACGCGTACTCGAAAAGGCCATGGCTGGAACGGCGAGCTCTAGCCAGGGGGACTAGAAAAGTACCTGGGGGCTAGAGCGGGCCAGAGAATGGGCAGGATCAGCTGTGACAAGTTAAAAAAGAAACTGCAAATTTCACCCAAACCTTTTGGGAAAATTTTCAACACAACAAAACTCAAAACAATTCCGGTTTGGGGTTTTGGGTCCTCCTCCACCCTGCCTCCCTTCTTCCCCATTCAAAACAGGAGGGAGAGAATGAAAACAAACAAACACACACGTTTGCTGCCAAAATATCTAAACTTTTAGTTAAACCAAACATATTTGTTTTTAGATTTAATTTAAAAACGGGGTGAAAATGTCTGATGAGGGCAGCAGAGGCCTCGCAGCGCGAGCCGTGGCTGAGCACAGGTCGGGGGGCGGGGGGGAGGCAGGAAATGGTGGGCTGGGGTCGCTGCTACACCCTGGCCAATGCTGCCCAGGCTGCGGGGGGAGGGGGGCAGTGCGGCCTAAGGGACATTTCAGGGCCTTGGTCCCAGGGGTGGAGAGCCCCTAGCCAGAGTCACACACCTGCTGCACATGGGCAGCCTCAGGTCCCCCAGCCCGGCCTGCGCAGCAGGCTGGGGCAGAGACCCAGGGCTGTGTGGTTACTTCTGTACCAGAAATAAGGGCTCCAGTAAGGGGGCCCTGTGCACCCTGGTGCATCTGACACCCTCCCCCAGGCCAGTTTCAGCCCCGCCACCACCTACCTGCTCCCCTGAGAGGGTCCCAGGGCCCCCAGTTATATCCCAGGTAAAACCCCAATCCATGAAACAGAGAAAAGGGTCTGGGGGGGGGGGAATCTGAGGGGTCACGATGGGGCAAGGTCCAGGGGGCATAAAGAGGGGTCCCAGGGAGCAGGGTGGGGGTGGTTCTGGGCTTTCTCGCTGTTGAGAATTTTCTTCAGTTTTTTTGTGTGTGAAAATGTTGGCAAGAAAAACCCTAGAGCCTCCCAGCCACTTCTCTGCACACCCCCCTTCATCCCCCCCACCCCCAACCGCTAGGGGATAAAAGCAGGTGGGGGTGGAGGGTGCGAGGGGATAAAAGCGGGTGGGGGTGAAGGCGGGTGGGGGCTGGGCATAGGGGCTGCAGGGGATGAAGGGGGTGGAGGGTGCGAGGGGATAAAAGCGGGTGGGGGATGAAGGGGATAAGGGCGCGGAGGGTGGGAGGGAATAAACACACTCCCCAACCCTTTCATCCCCCCGAACTACCCACCCCCCTTCATCCCCCTGCAGCCCCTATGCCCAGCCTCCACACCCCTTTCATCCCCCACCTGCTTTTATCCCCTCGCACCCTCCACCCCCCTTCATCCCCCTGCAGCCCCCACCCCTTCATCCCCCCACCCTCTTATTCCCCCCCACGCCTTTCATCCCCCCGAACCTCCCGCACCCCTTCATCCCCCCACCCCCTATGCCCAGCCCCCACCCCCTTCATCCCCTACACCCCCTCGCCCCCCGCCTTCACTGCTCAGCCCCCCAGCCCAGGCACCAGGGCGGGGCGGTGCCCCCTGCAGCCCCAAAGGGTCCGCAGCCCCCCGCCCTCCTCCAGTTCGGGTCTGAGCCCAGCCGGGCCTGGGCTGCTAATTGCGATGAACGGACCGTGGGGATTAATGTGGCTGCGCCTTAAACACCCCGGAGCCAAGACGGGGGGACGCGTCCCTGGGCGCCCCTGACCCCCCTTGCCGGGCTGCCCCGGTCCCCCCGCCCTTCCCGGCTCCGACCCTCCCCCCAAGGAGGGGGTCCCTGGACCCGCTGCGGGGTCGGTTCGTGTCTCTGCCCTGTGAAGAATAGATCCGGTTTGGGGCAGTTAATGGCGGGGAGGGAGTGAGTGTAGATTCGGTTTGGGGCACTTTCACGCTTTACCCAGCTTCGGTTTGTTACACAAATCGGATTAACCCGAGCCCAGCGGATCCGGCCTGTAACGACCGTCGCAAATCGCCCGGTCGCTGTGCTCGGGCCCTATCCATTCCGGGGGGGGGGGGGGGGGGATCCTGCCCTTTGCCCCGCCAGCAGCTCGGTGAGAGCCAGCCACGTCTGTGTCCTGAGCTGACCGGTCACTGCCTCGCGGTCTCGCGTGGAGTCTGTCACAGACACTCAGACCCCTCACCCCCGCTGGCCGGACTCTCCACAGGTCCCGGCTCTTAGCCCCAGGCCCGGCCCGCTCCACTGCCTGCTCGCTGCGGGTGACCCCCCGGGCCGGGATATGGCCCTGTCGCACTATAACGCCTGGCAGGAGCTGGGGCAGTGGCATCGCGGTGACTCCACAATCCGACGGGGACCGCAGCGCGGCCCCTGGCCCGGGACTCCCCGCGTCTTTCCCCTGGAACAGGCAACTAAACGCCTGGTCTGGGCCTGCCCCGGTCTCTATAGACTGACTGCCGGTCTGTATAACCCGACCCCAGGCTTCTCCCGCTGGGCCTGGCCAGAGCCCCACTTCCACCGCGGACCCTTCACCCTCCTGCCCGCCCCGGAGCAGATCTGCGCTCGGGTCTCCCGCCATGAACCCCGCTCGCTCCGGCTCGGAGACACCGGAGCTGGCTTCACTTCGAATTGATGCGTGTGATCGATCCCCTCGGGCCGATAGGAAACGCCCCGCCCCGGAACAGCCCTTTAAAAACTCCTCGAATTCGGGTCTCCCTGTTGCCCCCTGCGGAGCCCGGGCCCTGGGGGCTGCAGAGGCGGGTGGGCGAGGCTCGCCGGGGACCCAGGCGCTGGCCTCTGAAGCTCGCTCGCTCTGGGGGTGGGGGCGAGGCGGAGGCGGACGGGGCCCGGGGAAGCCCTGGCAGCCTGAGCCGGGCGTTGGCATGGACTTGTTGTGCCTGGGAGCAGCAGCGCTACTTTCTCCCCCGGATCCTGGCCTCAGACAATAGGAGCCCCCCGCCCCCCGTTAGCAGCTGGAGCGGCCGGGGAAGTCTCTGGCTCTGACATCGCAGCCTGCGCTGGCCCAGCCGCCAAGCCTGGTAGGTGTCGAGATTTTTGTCTGTTCTCCTGCCCGCGTCGCTGCGCCCGGGGATGGATGCACGGGCCGGGGGGGCACCCATGGGGCGGGGGTCTCAGCTCAGAGGTACCAACTTATCCATGGTGTATGGAGACCCTGGGACCCAGCTCCCCTCCTGGCCGGGCTCATCCGCCCCCCAATTTCCCTGGCGCTGCGTGGGCGTCCCTGGCACTGATTGGGGATTGAAAATCCCCAAAGGCTGCAACCCCCGCCCCAGCGGTGAGGGGCGCTAGCCAGCTCCCTGCTCTGCCCGTCCATCCCAGGCAGGTTCTGGGCTCTCCGCGGAGCCGGGGGGAGAAATCTCTGCTGGGGGGCGGGGGTGCTGCCCCGCAGGAGAACCGGGTGTAAATCCCCACGCGCGGGCGGAGCAGCCCCGAACTCCCGGCTCCACGGAAGCCAAGAACAGAAACTCCCCTGGACGTGGGGGGAGCCAGGCTCTCACCCCCCGCTATTAGCGCTCGGGGGCCCCCCGCGCCCGGAAAGCGGGGACAAAGCCGGGCTCGCATGCGGGACCCGGACCCGCCGCGCAGCCAGAGCCCCCGCCAGCAGGCAGCGACCCGCCCCCGTCTGCGGGCAAGTCCCAAAGAAACGAACGGAGCCGAGCCGGGAGCGAACCGGGGGTTCGGCCGCTGGAACCGGGCGGGCTCGCTAGCGCGGGGAGCCCGGCGCTCGCCCCGGAATTCCTGCGGCGCAAAGCGAACCCCGCGGGCCCGGGAACCTCCGCACGAAGGACACCGAAGCGCCGGGGATTGGGACAACGAGCCCGAGACACGAGCGAAATTTCGTTGGTTCCGATTCCGCGGCCCCGGCCCGGCCCCGTTGTCCGGCGAGCGGCGGCTGCGGGGCCGAAGGGAAGGACGCGCTGCAGGTGACTGCGGCTCGCCGGAGCGGGGCTGGGGGCCGGGGGGCGGCCGGGGGGCTGCGGGGAATTTGCCCGGCCGGGGCCGGCAGGGGCGAGCGGGCTCCGGGGCGCAGGGGCGGAGAATTCGTTGTGGTTCCATCCAAGCGGCTCCGCGGGGCTCGCTCGACCCAGCGGCGCCGGGCGGGTCGCGAACCAGAACCGCGGGCATCAAGCCGACCCCAGCGAGACCCGGCGGGGGAAGGAGGCGCCTGCGGGGCGCTGCCCGCCCAGGATCGGGGCGGGTAAAAACCCACCTCGGCCCGGGGATTAAAGCAACAGGCGCAAACGGGGGGTGGGTTTCTCCCCTTCCCAGGGCTGGGGGCAGAGAACCCCATGTCCGACCCCGTTATCCGCCCCATTCCCCACCCCACATTTAGCCCATCTTATTCCCCCATTATCCGCCCCATAACGAACCCATCCTGCCCCATAACTTGCCCCTGTAACCTACCCCACCAGCCACCCCGTCTTTCCCCCCGCCCCCCAATCTGCCCCACCCCGGTTACTCCGCTATCTCCGGGGACGATCCATAGCTCGCGGGGGGCGGGGGCTGAGCCGGGGTAACCTCTGGGGGCTCTTCCCCCACACGGCTCGAGGATCCCGGAGGTCGATAATGGTGGCGGGGGATGTTCTTTATTGCCCAGAGTAACGTAAAGATTCGTGGGTTAATTTGTGCGGTGGGAGAAGGGGCGGACGAACAGGGGGACATGGTGAGCTGTGGGGGACAGACGGGGAACAGGAGGCGCTGTGGGGATGGACAGACGGGGGCCATGGGGGGGGAGTGGGACGGGTTGCTCTGTTGCAAAGGCCGGGGAAGGTTGGGGCGGCCCAGGACTCCGGGGCTGGGCTCCGCGGTCTCCTTTCCTGGGGGTGTCTCCCCCTCCAGCTCAGCTCCCATCCCCGGAGGTTCCGCTGAGAAACCCCTTCCCCTCCAGTTCAGAGGATCTTCCTTCCCTGCCCCCCGGTTACCTGACCCCTGCCGGTACTAACCCATCCTCTCCCCCACCAGGTTCCCCCCAGCCCGGCTGGAGCATGAAGACAGAGGAGGCACCATCCTGCTTGCAGCAGGCCACCCCGGTGCTGGGCTTCGGTGAGTGTCCGTCTGTCCTGGGGCAGCCGAGAGACAGACTCTCCCTCCCGTAGGGAGTGGGCTGGCTGGGTCACACCCCATCACTGCTGTCTGTCCGGCGTCCCCCCTCTCAACCCAGAGCTGTAGCATAGAGCCGGGGCTTGTCTACACGGTGCTGCTGATGGATTCGGTGTTTGTTGTCACTGCTCCAGGCCTGGGGGTGCGGCAGCCCCCCTCGTTCCAGCGCCGCTGCTTGTCTACACACTCCATGGCTTTGAGTTCACACAGCCGGTTAGTTTGGTGTGAGTCCGGGTGTGGGGCCTGAGCGTTTTCCACACGAATTGAGGGATGCTGATAAATGGGAGCGGGCTCGGAGAAGGGACAGGAGAGCGAGTAAAGGGTTAGAAAACCGGCCAGGGGCAGATCTGTGATGCCAGTAGCATGCGGCTGACTAACCTAAGCGATGTCTGAGCTCCAAGCAGCTCCAGGCCAGGGATTTAGTATCCCCCCCCCCCCCCCCCCATACAGCTCGCTATGTAATGTGGAGTGTTTAACAAATGTCCATGGCTTGTGTTGGTGGATTTGGTGGTTTGTGGAAATAATGCAATTCATATTGGTTACGGTGTGGTGGAGGGGCAAGGGGAGCCCCAAAATATTCCTGCTGTGGGCCCCAAAGGAGCGAATGCTGCCTCTGGATAGACTCCTCTAGGCAGCTTAGCAAAGCGAAGGTTAAGGGGTGACTTGATCCGAGTGCACAAGTATCTACTGGAGGGCAGAGATTGGCTAATAGAAGGCGTTTCACTCTGGTTGTAACCAAAACTAATGGCTGGAAGTTGGGGCTAGACAAATTCAGATGAAACCAGGTGCATACTTTTAACAGTGAGGGTAATTACCCATTGGAGCAACTTGCCAAGGGTTGTGGGGGTCTTTCCCTCACTGGCCATCTTTAAATTGAGATGGGATTTTTCTAAAAGATCTACTCTAGGTCAAGCCCAGTGATTGGACCTTAAGCAGGAAATAATACAGGAAACTCCTGTGGCCTGTTACACAGAAGGTGAGACCAGATGACCACGTCCCTTCTGGCCTTAGAATCTATGAATTAATTTGGTAAGGAATCAACAAACTTACATTGCAATGGGACTCTTGAAAGCAGTTTGCCCTTTAAATTAATGCTGCACATTTTTCTGATTGGAACTCATTAGCCATCTCACCAGTGCCCCCCTCGGAACAGGAACAAAATTTCTAAAATCTCATGTTTTTAAACTCAAACTGCTGCATTTTTCTAACCTTTAATTTTAAAGCCTTGCAGTCCGTAGGATCCAAAATGTCAGAGGCTTGTTTACTTCCAGTTTCAAGTCCAGCCCCTTCTGAGGAGGTTGTGACTCTACCAGGGATTAGATATTCTACAGACAAGCAGCATTCCCACTTACATCCTTTGCATCGTTTATCCTCCATCCCGCGATTGGATTGTTCTCTCTACGTTTTCTTAAGTTATTGCTGGGTGCTTGGCCTTGTGCCTAACAAAACTCCAGGTGTGAATTACCGACCGTGCCCTCAGCCCTCCTGCTCACACGGCCAGTGTCAGTGAATCACAATACAGGCTGGCCATGGGCAGGGCTATGTGGCATTCCACATGGCGTAATCCTTGGCAACAGGCTCACTTGGTCATTTAATAATATAACGTAAAGTGTGTTTTGAACAAGGAGGGGGAACCTCGCAGCATCTGAAGTTTTGTGACTCTTTAGTTCTCAGAGCTAGCTCAAGTTCACATACCTTTGTTCTCCATTTAAATATCTGTTCCTACTCCCTCCCCCCAAAAGCTAAGTATTAAAGAATCCCCCCAAATCCCCTAATGGGGAAGCTTATGCTTTTTGTAAGGTGTTGCAGTCACCGCAAAACCCAACCACAGAAAGTGACACACCAGTGGTTCTCAAACTTCTGTACTGGTGACCCCTTTCACATAGCAAGCCTTTGAGTGCGACCCCCCCTTATAAATTAAAAACACTTTTTTTTTACATATTTAACAACATTATAAATGCTGGATGCAAAGTGGGGTTTGGGGAGGAGGCTGACAGCTCGTGACCCCACATATAATAACCTTGTGACCCCCTGAGGGGTCCCGACCCCCAGTTTGAGAACCCCTGTTACACACTGTACAGCCAATGGGATGAAAACAGAGCTGGTTTGAAATCTTCCATTGAAACCGTTATTGGACAGAAAACTGGGTTTTTGACTAAATGAAAATGTATGTGGACAGCGTCTCCTTTCCACAGAAAACTTTTGCTTTTTGTCAAAACAAGCAAAACAAACAAAAACACCAACCACCACCAACAGTTTTTGGAGTTTTGATGAGAAGTCAAATATTTCCATGGGAACAAAAAAATCCATTTTTTTCAACCAGTTCCAGACAAAGACCATGGGCCACATTTTCCGAGAAACCCAGCCTGGGCACTCCTGGAGCTGGGCACTCTAGAAAATCTGATCTTTATTTAGGTGCCTTGGTGGGAAATGAGCTCTCTTGAAAATCTGTCCCCCGCTGTGGGTGCTGAGCCCTTGGGAATCTAACCCTGGCAGCTTCCCCCCCCCCCCCCCGCTGAAAACTTTTCTTTCTCCCCCCTAATTGGGACACGAACCCTTGGGTACATCTTCACTTTAGACTTATCTAAACCTGAGTTAATTCTGCTCCTAGCCTAGCATGAGTGAGAGCAGCCACACAGCAATCTGACAGTGGAACTGTGTGATTAGCAGGTGAGGAGCTGACAGGCCAGCCAATTTGAGTTAAAGTCGTGCCACACTTGAGTTAAGGGGGTTTTGTGTGTGGACAGGACTCAAGGTAGGGGCAACTCTTGAGCTAATTCTGCAGTGAAGACAAGCCCCTACTGTCCTCTGTGTTTGAGTCAAGCTTTCAAATCCACAGTGTCTGTCAGTTCCAAGTTAGGCAAAACAAGATCCCCCAGCCCTAGTGACAGGTGAGTGTGGCTAACAGCCTGGCACATGCCCCTCCACAAAACAAGAGGGAATCTCCCCTGACACCCCATCCTGACTCCTGCTGCGCAAGCACCAAAACTAGCACCACAGCCTCACCCTTTCTGCTTTAAATGGACCTTCCTTGTTCGTGTGGGTTTAGACCTGAGCCTGACCTGCTCCTGCAGAGTGTTGTCTAGGCTATCTCCATTCCCTTCGGTGTCTCTTTGAATATTTAGGGATAAGCAGCATTGGGCCCTGATTCAACAAAGCATGTACTTAATTTTAGGCACCTGCTTAAATCCATCCCTATTCAGCAATGTAGTTATGCACATGCTTAACTCTTTGGCACATGCTTAGGTCTCACGGAAGTCAGATGGAACTTAAGCATATGCCTACATTAAGCATGCGCTTTAGAGCTCTGCTGAATTGAGGCCTTAATGCTTCTCGGTGTGCATAGTGCAGTTTCACTGCGCTCTTGCAATTGGTCTGGTACTGAAGTGCTGCCGCTCCATCCTACATGACTGGCAGTAGCAGATCCAGCAGCTCAGAGGTAAGAACAGAGAGCTTTGTGGCTGCATTTCATTTGTTTTTCTTCTAAAGGGGCATCAGGTCCTCTCTTCTGAGCTGGTCGAGTGTTTTGAATAAGAAAAAGGTGTCTTCAAGTTAGACAAACACAAAGCAAACAATTTTAAAGATTTTTTTTTTAAACTTATTTGATCATTCAAAAAATGAGCTCCTCTCCCCAAATCATAGCGCCCCCCCCAACATTATTTCCAGCTGCTCGGGCTCAGCCATTGCAACCTGGAGTGAATGTGTCCCGACTGAATTTACTTACTTGTGATGACCGTGCTGGCAGGGGAGTGTTAGCAACAATGACTTGGAGGGGGAGGGACCATTATTAATTAATTGGATTACAGCAGCAGCCCCCACTGTGTTCTAGACCCCTTCCATACAGCGTGGGCCCCGGCTCTGAGAGTTTATACTCTCTCATCCCAGTCATGCCACGCCAGGGTGCCAGTGCTTAATCTGTGCCAGGGCTGAGCCCGGCACCTCTAGGCTTGGCAGTTCATAGTCCTACCTCTGGGCTTGCCGTGTCAGTTATGAATGTAAAAAAACTGTTTGAGCCCCAGCACCTCTTTCATTACAAATTAAGCACGGCAGGGGTCTGCTCGCATAGTGCTTCGTGCCGCATCAGAGACAGTGAGTTCAGGCAACAAAGGTCATGGGACAAACCATGCGCTCATACTTCATTGCCATGCTCTAGAGCCATTATTAAGTGGCTACGTTCTTACAGGCTTTACGGTAGAACTGGATGACCTTTATAGAGAATCATTTTCAGGATGGGTATTACGGTAGTGCTGAAAGGTCCCAGCTGACATTGGGACTCCATGTGCTGGGGGCGGCACAGGCAGGTAAGTGCTGCTTTGTCTATCCTGGATTAGCTGAAGCAGCACAACCCCCCTACTGGATGCCGTTCGAACAATGTAAATGTGCGTACACAGGTGTAGCCGGGTATAGGTCCATGGTTGCTGGCAGAGCAGCACTCGGGCAGCCCTGCTCAGGAATGGATCCTACAGGCAGCTTGTTTGCAGGAGCAGAGGCAGCAGTTCAGCTGGGGGGGCTGGCTCAGGTCCTAGTGAGTCTGAACGCAAAATCTAGCAGGGGCTAGAAAGTGGGGTGAGTAGCCACCCTCACTCATGATGCTCGGTCTCCCAAGGTGCCAACTCCGGTAACAAGCCCTGATGAACCCAATTAATGTCACTGACGGCGAATGATTTCTCCTGCTTTTATGCACCAATGATAAGGGTGCCCTTAAAGGCTAGTGATGGGCTAGTAGCTTAGCCCTAAAGAGGATCCTAGCAGCTGCCTTTTCTGAGCTTGCTCAGAACTGGGCTGGGCTGAGCTCAAGAAAGTGCCTTGCACCATTTTGCTGTTGTATGTGGGGTTGGTACAAAATCAGTACTTGGTCCTGCTAGTGAAGGCAGGGGACTGGACTGGACTCGATGACCTTCAAGGTCCCTTCCAGTTCTAGGAGATAGGATATCTCCATTAAAGACTAGCTCTTGCTACAACTAGACATAAAGAAGGCAGGCACTTTGCAAATTGCCCCTCCGCAGATTCCGAATGGCTACACTTTGCTCCACTATTCCAGTCCTGCGCTTCCCACACACAGCTGTTCCACTGCCCCTGAATCCTGACCTACAGTCCCCTGTTATTCCAGCCTTGGGCTCCTCCCCCAACTCTTCAGATGCCCCTCAATCCTGACCCACAGCTCTCCTGCTATTCCAGCCCTGGACTCTCCAACCATGCACAGAGCTCTGTAGGGTTATGCTGCTGAAATGCAATGAATGCTTATCTGTAATCACTTCTAGGGTCCCCTCATGGGGAGTCTGGTGACAGGAAAGGGGGGAAGGATGAAGGAAAAAGCAGAGGCAGTGGGAGGGGCAAGAAATTGGGGTAAGAAGAGCTGGAGGCAGAAGAGAGAGAAACGTAAGAGAAAACATCAAGATTAAAGCAGGGGAGAGAACAGAGACAAAACCCAAGCAGAGCAAGCCTGAGTGAGTAACACTTCAGGAGAAACCTGAGGCAGGAGATACTGCTTCCCAGAACCCTGATTCATGCCCCCAGCAGCGGCAGAAGCATTGGGGCAGTGTTTAAAGTGTATGTGGGAGGAATTCTCCAGGGGGCACAGACCTGGCAAAAATAAATACATACAAATAAATCAAGCCAGGTCACTTAGTGGAAAATTGTTGCAAATTAACTAAAGGTGTTAAACTGAAATGGATTAGCAAAAAAAAAATGAGGAGTCCTTGTGGCACCTTAGAGACTAACAAATTTATTTGGGCATAAGCTTTCGTGGGTTACAGCCCACTTCTTCGGATGTATGAAGTAAAAAATACAATTAAACCCCTGTGTGGATGCTGGTATTCAGAGTTAAAGTGATCTTAACTCACTTCACTTCGCTAAACCAAATTAAGGCCAGTTTCATTCTGAATAACAGCATCCACACAGGGATTCAATGTGGTTTAACTAAGCCACTTCAAATTCACACCATTAGTTAATTTAGATTAATTTTCCTGGATGTCTGTGTAGACAAGCCCTCGTCAAAGCTACTGCTCCTAGGTTATGGTTAGACTTCCCACGCACTGAACTGCTGGACTCCAACATACTGGCAGTAAAAGAGCTCAGGAGGCCAGGGAGAGGAACAGGGCTGCGTTTCTGTGAGCTGCTGCTTTTCCCAAACCATCCCAGCACTGATATTCCTCCATCAAATTCAGTGGCTTCCCCTGCTCTAACTTCCCTCTCCCAGGCCACAAGAATATCTGCCCATCTTCTTCCATATTGGCAAGTGGGTGGCTTGGTGAGCGCCTGGTGGGGAGGCAGCTCCTGTTGGCAGAGGTTGTTGCTGTCGTAGTAAAGAATGCTGCTTAAGCAGTGAGATGCAGCAGGAAATGATTGTCTAACGGCAGAGTCTGGGACAGAGCCAAGGCAGAGCCAGGCCACGCAGGGTTAGGGCTCTCCTGGCACCTGCGTTTGAATCACAACTACGGTTTGTTTCTATTGCAGTAACACCTAAGGGCCCCATTGTACAAACAAATAACATAGACCAGGCTGGGCCCCAGAGACTTCCCAGTCTAAGATATGATGTAAAATCTGTAAAGCACAGAGCCTGATTCTCCATTACCCTGCATCGGGTACTGTGATTTACCCCAGTGCAAGGACGTGAGTGTAGACCGCTACCATACTGGGAGAGTAACTTTTTACACTCACTTTACACTGCAGAAAGTGAATGCATGAGGTGTGAGGGGCCAAGGAATCAGGCCTCTGGATTCTAGCCTGGCTCATACATCATCAGAATTGTTAGTCAGTCAGTTGCTCGGGCAGGCTCTGTCCTCTGTGACACCTGTTGCAGATAACTGAATTGTGACACTCTGCTGAGTGCGAGGTGCCTGCACAGGTGTTGCTGAGGGGCTGATTTGGCCCACAGAACCTTTATTATTGGAGGGTGCGTGACCAGGGCTGCCTACTGTCCCCACTTGCCTCTCAGATCCCCTAGGTAGTGAGTTTTGCAAGGCTGGAAAATCAACTCTTCCCTTCTATCTTTGCAGACTGCCTAGAAATCACACAGCCCATTTCCCCCAATGCTGTACACAGGGCCGCCGAGAGCGGGTTCGGGCCCCGGTGAAAATTTTTTTTCGGGCCCCCCAGCAAGGGCAGACCGGCTAAACAGGGCCGACGAGAGGGGGGGGAAGCCGGGCCCCAGGCCCCCTTCCGGACCGCTGGGCTTTTGTACCGGCTTCCCCACCCTCTTGTCGGGCCTGGCTGTGCCCATAGCGCCCCTTTCCAAAGCAGGGCTGCTTCGTGTCCCCAGATGAGGGGCACAGAGCATCTCTGAGGAGGGAATCTTATGGCCTTTCTTTGTTGGACACTCCAGTTCTCTCAAGACTGCGACACCCCTAGTGCTCACATGGGGTAAAACTGACCAGGGCCCAGCGGGAGGCCACGCAGGCCCCAACAGAAGTCCTAGCTCCCACCCCTTGCCCTTGGAGAGGGCCCACCATCAGGCCTGTCTCAGCCCGGCAGGCCCCAGCACCAGGCCCTAGCCCCACCCCTACCCCTGGGCAGGGCCCAGCTTGCGGCCTAGGCCCCACTTAAGCCCTTACAAAAGGGGTAAATGTCACCTATGTGACTAGCTGGCACCTCTCGCACCCCCGCAGCGGGCTCTGGGTGAGCTCTGCCCCAGGAGCCTGCCCAAAGGAAGATAAAAGAACAAGGGGCTGGTGAAGGGAGAGGACAAATTAAGGGTTTAAGAAACCTGAGCAGCTCACCATGATGGGGGGGGAGACAGTGCACTCGGCTAAGGTACCTAGTACCTGCCTGGCTCGGCCTAGCGCCCAGATCCAATGCGCCAGGTAGCGTATTTATTACCCACGTGCACTCCTCTACCTTGGAGTTATCGCGGGGAAGCCTTTGAAGGGTAGCCATAGATTTATGTGATGATAACGTCCAGGGAAAAAATCCCAAGTCTCTGGAGCTCTCGCTATTTTAACTGGTTTAGCACCGCGTCCCCCTGATGGGGATGGATCTGGCATGCACCCAGGAGGCACAGGCTGGCTGTTCAAACCTAAATCTGACCTCCTTCCAAACTCTTATTGTAGATTGTCAAAAGTACTCAGCATCCAACAGCTCCTCTTGAGAGCAGCAGGGCGCATCCACACACGCATCCCTGAGAACAACAGAGTGCATGTCCTGCACCATTGAGAACTGTGAAGAACAGAGATACACACACACACACACACACACTTTGGAAAATCTTGCTGATGGTGCAAGTGACACTCGGGGCATGTTTTCAGCCCCCAATGTGCTGATATTATGTGAATACCGAGTCCCAAGTGTAGGTGCTGGGTATTCTTGAAGATCTAGCTATTAGAGTCCAAAGGGGATGGTCTCCTGCATTCTATATTTCCCTTTAGTGATGGATTTGGGGGGGAGGGGAGAGGATTTTTTAAAACGTACTACCTGAAAATTAGAAACCAATCCTGAAGATGCCATATATTTTTGTGGGACAAACATTTTTATTTATTTATAAGATTGTAAAAATATGTGGCCAATACAATGTTTCTCTCTCTCTCTCTCTGGGTGCAGGTATAGCAATTAACACTAGTAACACATGGCTTTAAAAACAGATTTAGCACAAACATGAGGCCTAGGCCTTGTGCCCTTGAAGCCGGATTTAAGCAGCACCCAGGCCTTGTGCCGGGTCTCCTCCCCTGGGGTGAATTCCACCTTAGCAGCACACATCCCCATTTGAAAACCAGTCCTCCCTAGTGTAGCTCATTTGCCTTTTTCTCTGTTGCCAGGGTCGGACACCAAAATGCGGGAGGTTTGTGCCGGCTGCGACACGCCCATCTCTGACCGGTTCCTCCTGCGAGTCAATGAGCGTTCCTGGCACGAAGGCTGCGTGAAGTGTGCCGCCTGCCTGCAGGCGCTGTCGGGCACCTGCTACTGTCGCAACCGGCAGCTATACTGCAAGCACGACTACGAGAAGTAAGTGCCTCTGGCTTTGAGTTTTGGTTCCCCCCACCTCACAAGCTCTGGCTATTGTGATTGAGGCTGCCATTAAGGGGGAAGCCAAGCAGAGAGAACAGGTGTGAGATGGATTCCTGGAGATGGACTGTGAAGAAGAGATGACTGTAATCATATGCAGCAGGGGATACGAAGCATAGGGTCAGGTTATGTATATTGCAGTCGTATCTAGAGGCCCGTTGTTCTGGGTGCTGCACAGATTCAAACAACCGAACCCCTGTTTTACCAAGTAATTGGAGATAATAAAATCGAACATATCATTACAGCAGGTTCAGTGCATAAGCTGCAGTATGGAGCACTGCTTCACTTTCTGCTTGCCCTTCAAACCACTGCAAAGCACTTTCCAATGCACTGAAGGTATCGGACTGTGAAGGGATGTCGACTTCTTCACCATGACTTTCACTATGTCATTTATTTATTTTCCACAAGGGAAGAATGGTTGGTGTAACTTATTGTTTGTAAGATTGGGGTGCATAAAATCGAGGTTCTGTAGTAGTGAGAGACCGTCCCTTCCCTAAATAGAGTCGAGCTTGTCAAAAAATTTTCAGTGGGACAGTTTTCCATTGGAAAATGCAAATTCAACAAAATTGAAACACTCCACGGCAACATACAGTATCAACTTTGTCAAAATGTTTATAGAAAAACTATCAGAGCACTTCCTTTTGATGTTATTGTTTCTAAAATAGAATGGCTGAAATGAAGCACTTTGATAAGGTCATTTGGATCTTTCCAAAACGTTTCCAAAATGGAAATTTTTCGCAGTGAATTTTGAAATCTTGATGTTTTGTTCCAATTTAGGATGAAAGGCCATTTTAAAATGTCAGAATTTCCTGAGAAATGGAACTTCTGAGTTTCGACCAGCTCTAAGATAGACAAGGTAGGAGGGGAACAGAGGCAGGTCGTGATTTGACCAGGATCATGGAGCTGGGACTAGATCCCAGGAGTCCCAACTCCCTACCAACTGGACTGAGATGCCTGGGCTTACACTGGTGCAATGCCCTTCAATCAGTGGGCGTGCACCAGTGTAACTGGAGGCAGAACTTTGCCAGTGCCACTCTGCTGTAGGCCCGTTGCTGAGTTGCAAATGCACAGAGAGAGAGAGAGAGATGTGACTGCGTACTAGAGCAGCTGGCTCTCCATGGCGCTCGGCCCGGTTCCAGATTGGAACAGAAGCATTTTGCATAGAAGTGATAGCATGAGGTCCCAGAGCAACAGAGACCCAGGCCCTGCCTACCTGAGCAGAGACAGCTACTAACAAAGACCTGGAACGTTCTGCACCTAAGGGGAAAGTTAGGCCTTCCGAAGAGCCAGGAGGGACAGGGATGCGTGCAGCTGTGCCATCCCGCTGGAGCTGAAGTGTATGGCGTTCCCTTGGTTTAAAAAGGAGGGAGCTGCCACGGGGGAGAGCATGTTCTGGTTCGGAATTTACTCCCCCACTTGGTGGTGCAAAATGGCACAATTCTATTGACATTCCAGGCAGGCTGCTAGATCTGTCTGTTTGCACAGGCTCCTTGTGAGGGCAGTGGAGCTTGGAGAGGGCACTGAGCTGTGTTTGTGCTCTGCTTGGCTGGTGGTAGTTGGTTTGTCTCCCCCCTATGGGGGCGAGGGGGTAGAGCCAGCTGGACTGTTACTCATAGACTCTATTTTGAGTGGCTGGCGAGGGCTCCAGGAGCACAGAATGGGTCTTCTCTGCTAGGCTGGTTATGGTTTTTTAAAATTTTGTGGATTAAAGTAAGTACCAGAGTAGGAACCAATTCGGGCAGGGGCTGTATTGTGTGTAGCTGGAAGCAGAGATGGTGTTTCTGCCAAACAAAAGCGCATTTGTTGTTGTCACAAATGTGGAGTTAAAATGTTACAGGTTCCCTCAAGGAAACACAGGTAGCTGGTGAAACAGCCTTCCCGTCTGTCTGCGGGTTACTGCTCATGCTGTGTGTTGCAGTCCCAAATAGCCACTTCTGCATGTTACATCCCCAAACAAATCTGGGGTGAGAGAGACACTGTGTTTTTGAAATTGAATTTGTACATTTGTAATGGAGACAGAAGCCCAAACATGGCAATAAGGGATTTGCACTTTGGCCCACCTGCGAACTCCCATATTTTTTGCAGCTCCTTCCCCAAGAGCTCCTGCTCCCACCATCCAGCCCAGAGACACTAGGGGTAGAACCTGAGCTCCATTTAATAGAGCCATTGAAATATTTTACTCTCCTAATATTAAATAAACCTGGAAACCGAAAAGAGGAAAATGGAGACAAAAAAAGTGAATACATTTGGCAATTGGCACCAAGAGGAATCCAGCTATTAGTTGGCTCAGAAATGTCTGTAGGGGAGTATTTACCTCCGATCCACCTTTGTCAGCAAGACCCAAACTCTAGGGTTGTTGGCAGCCTCTAGAGCAGTGGTTCTTAACCTTTACTGCAGCCTGCACTCCTTTGGTTCTCAAAATATGTTCTCGCACCCCTTATCAAAAATCGTTGAAGTAGGTCAGTTCTTTAAACCTAGATATATATTTTGTTTGTATATTACAGTAATCGTTAAAAAATGTATAATGTTAATAAATACATAGGTTTGATGAAACAAAGTAGTTGTACTTGCGTGCCTGTGCTTAATTTGTGTTTTCGATGATTTACCTTCTAAAAAAATCTGGCATATTTCGCACCCCCAGAAAGGGCATCTCGCACCCCTAGGGTGTGCGTACACCCCAGGTTAAGAACCTCTGCTCTAGAGATACGATTGTCCTGTATTTGTACAGTGTTTAGCACAGTGATGTCGTGGTCCATGGCTGGAGCTCCTAGGTACTACCGTAATACACCTAATAAATAATTTACAGCCCCTAGCACAGTGGAGTCTTGGTCCATGACTGGGGCTACTAGAAGCTGCCACTATATAAATGAACATTACCAATACCTGAATGGCAAAGCTCTTCTTCCTTGTCTTTTAAAAATAGTAACTCAATAATACGTTGAAGCCGTCCAGAGGCTTCTGGTGACTTTCCTAACAGAGAAGAAAGATAGTGTTGTGGTGTAAGCACAGGACTGGGAGTCAGGTCTCTGGGTCCAATTCTCAGCTCTGCCACTGACTCGCTGTGTGACCCCCACCTGGTGCCTCAGTTTACCCATTTGTAAAATGGAAAGGAGGATCCTGATGTCTTGCCTGGCTCCATTCAGATGGACCGAATTCCTCTATAGCAGGGGTAGTTGGAAAGCAAGGTGGCACCTGCTCTCTCTTCCCCCAGGGAGACCCCTGGATCCCTGGTGGTCTCTGATGTGATGGTTTCAGGCTGAGCTCCAGATTATTAGCAATTTGTGCATTTAAATTTCTTGAAGTCTGGAAGAACTTTGGGGCTGGGCAGGCTGATGTGTTGGGAGCTGGCTGGAAAGGAATAGGGTATGTGAGCATGTGAGGGCACAGGGCGGGGTTATTCCTGAATTGCCAACCAAGAGCAGCACAGAGGTAGGAAGGGGATGCAGGGGACTCTGCTCCTTGCCCTTAAACACACCGGTCCAGCTGGGACGCAGCCGTCTGTAGCCATGTCCACTCTGCAAACAGACAAGCCCTGAGGTTTTGGGCCCTGTGGACATTGGTAGGGCCCCCACCTTCCTCAAACTAGGGCTCTGCTCCAGGGGCTGCCAGCCCTGCATGGCACGAACGGTGTGCTGAGCTCCTGCACAGGGAGTGCCCCCCCCATACATACCAACCCCACCCCAGAATACCCCTCTCTCCCCATCCCCACATGGGCCCCCAAATGGCCCTCCAACCTCACGTATACCCCAACAACCCTCCACCAGCCCCCACCTATCCTGACAGCCCCCACACACATCCCAGCGGCACTGAATACATTCCACTCACCACAGCCCCCAATATCTCATCCCCCGATCCCAACATCCCCCCTAGCTCCCAATCCCTCACCCCGCAGCCCCCCAACACTCCTCACTCATCCCATAACCCCCCTACAACTCACCCCCACCCATCACTTCTGGGACATTCCTGGCCACTCATCAGCACGCCCGTCCTGCTTCCCGGCTCAGCGCTCCTCTCCTGTCCCAACCTAGGGCAGCTCCCCCGGACCCTGACTGCCCAGCGCAGCGTGGTCCCATCCCCTGCCCCTGCGATTGCCTGGCTCCACGCCACTCAGGCCAGGCTGCCCTCTCTCGTGACGGGGGCAGGGGAGGCAGCCGGTCCGAATCTGAGTGAGTGGCTGTTGCGACCTGGCGCATGGGGTTGCAGTGCTGCGCAGTTGGTTTTTTCCCCTAGTGGTCGGGCCCCCCCCCCAAGATGGGGGCCCTGTGAAAGTGCACTAAGGGCACATGGGTTACTCTGGGCCTACAAAGAGGCGTGCTGTTGCATTACTTTAGCAAGCTCCATGTTAAATCCTAGAGGAGACGAGGCACAGGTAGTCCTAATCCTGATGCTGCCAGTCGAGGCCAGTCCATTACCCACCACCTGGCAGGCACCGTGCATGCAACTTGCAAAATGTATTATTCTTTTGGGGAAGGGGGAGTGAAAGGCCATTGGTTCTGTTAGGTCCTGGCTCTTGAAGGAGGGTGACTTTGGGGAGCTGGTGCATGGGATGTTCCCAGTCCTGCTGCCCCTACCTCCCTTTCCCTCAACACGTCTGGAACATCGATAAACTGGAAGAGCCTGATGGGAGGAGAGGGGCTGCTCATCCCGAACGGGGCTTTGAATGATTAACCAAAGCTGCAGCCTTATGACTCCTCACGCTGGCCAAGTGGCAAAGCTCCATGGAGCGGGTCAGGGGAGATCCTGCAGGAGGTTATCTCCCTGCGCGGAGCACTTTGATCACAGCCATAAGCATCGCAGCTGCTTTGGGCGGACACTTGGCTCTCCCCTCCCTTGCAGCGTGGGGATGATTCAGAGCTTACAGAGGTTCCTTATTTCCTGAGGCCAGAGTTGAAATAACTATGGTAACATTTGGGCAAACTTTAAGAACCCAATCAGTGACCAAAATGCCTTTGAACTCTCCCTCGGCCCCTTTCCTCGGCCACACTGTCAAGACTTGGGGTATCTGTGTAAACCGCAGCTTCTCCTTTGGAATTAGCCTGAACGTACCAGCTGAACCAGGCATCTGTGACGTCAGCAACCTCGCAGCTCGGCCTGGAATTTGTGACATCAGCTAGTGTCGCCATGGCAGCTAGTGATGTCACAAAGACCGGCCTGCAACACCACTGAATGAATCAGCAGGAGAAACAGGCCAAATGCAAGGTGGAGAAGCAGTGGGGTCTGGTGGCTAGAGCAGGGACAGGCCTGGGAGTCAGGACTCCTGGGTTCTCTTCCTGGCTCTGGGAGTGGAGTGGGTGCTAGTGGTTAGGTTAGAGGGGGGGCTGGGAGTCAGGACTCCTGGGTTCTCTTCCTGGCTCTGGGAGTGGAGTGGGTGCTAGTGGTTAGGTTAGAGGGGGGGCTGGGAGTCAGGACTCCTGGGTTCTCTTCCTGGCTCTGGGAGTGGAGTGGGTGCTAGTGGTTAGGTTAGAGGGGGGGCTGGGAGTCAGGACTCCTGGGTTCTCTTCCTGGCTCTGGGAGTGGAGTGGGTGCTAGTGGTTAGGTTAGAGGGTGGCCTGGGAGTCAGGACTCCTGGGTTCTCTTCCTGGCTCTGGGAGTGGAGTGGGTGCTAGTGGTTAGGTTAGAGGGTGGCCTGGGAGTCAGGACTCCTGGGTTCTCTTCCTGGCTCTGGGAGTGGAGTGGGTGCTAGTGGTTAGGTTAGAGGGTGGGCTGGGAGTCAGGACTCCTGGGTTCTCTTCCTGGCTCTGGGAGTGGAGTGGGTGCTAGTGGCTAGGTTAGAGGGTGGGCTGGGAGTCAGGACTCCTGGGTTCTCTTCCTGGCTCTGGGAGTGGAGTGGGTGCTAGTGGTTAGGTTAGAGGGTGGGCTGGGAGTCAGGACTCCTGGGTTCTCTGTGCTCTGGGGATAAGAGCGGTCACCTGGACAATGGCAGGGTGCGCTTAGTCTTGGGGCGTTTGCGATCCGCAGCCGGGGGGAGCGCGGTGCTGCGGTGAAAGATGAGCGCGTCTGTCTCTGCACAGATGGGTCTTTGGCAGCCGGCGGTGCTGGGAAAAGAAATACAGAGACGGCACATGAGGGTTTGGGGAGGCTGCTGGGAAGGAGACATCATGCTTCGTAAAGTTTCCTGGAGTTTGGCAGCCGCCTTTAAAGATTTTTCTTAACGGTCCAATCTTATCTCCTCCGCGCTTCAGAAGAGAGAACACAGCCGCCTCCCTGCCGGTGACGCAGACGCTTGGCAGCAAGCAGGGAGAGTAATAAAAATACCAGGGCTTGCCCACTTCCCAGGGTTGGTGAGTCGTCCGACACGAGCCAGAAACTGCTGCAGCTGGCCATTCCTCGGTGTAAAGGGACTCTGTTAACATCAGCATCTCCCAATTTGTGCCACCCATTCTCCATCACCTCCTCTGGCTGGCTGCTGTTACTGCTTTATTTCACAGTGCCCACAGCTCTGCTGGATGCTTCACAGGCTGGTCCCTGCTCCAAAGAGCTTGCAGTCTGTGACCCTGAACTTGCACTGGAATCCAGGGCGGGACTTCAGAGGTATTTAGGCCTGATGTTGCTCCTCTGCACTGGGGTGAAATTCACCTGGAGGCCAAGATAGGCTCCTAGAGGTGCCTGGACACGGAGGCTGACTTTCCAAAGGCCTGAGCTCCTTGGAAGTTGCTAAGCGCAGTTGTTGCAACCAGGTGACAGGGGCTCTGTGTAAGTTAAGAAAAATGGTACTTGCTTAAACCACATTAGCTCAGGGCTTCTCTGCACGCACAAGTTGTGCATTTTTAACTGTAGTGGTCCAGTTAGACTGGAACAACCCGCTCACCCAGTGTGGCTGCCATGATACTGGTAAAGTTGCTTCTACTGGTGTAGCTTATTCTTATACCAGAAAGGAAGGGAGTTATACAGGTGTGAGGTACCTTTATCACTGCATTTACACTTGGGTTAGTACCGGTCTGACTCTCTAGGTCAAAATCACACCCCTAGCTGACCTAATTACACCAGTACAGACACTCTGTGTGGATCAGGGCCTAGGCTACACCAGGACCAGCACATTCAAGGTGTTTAATACACCTTTTTTCATCCTCTAGAAGACAGAGACTGAGTTAGGTGCCTGAATACGGGGTGTTTTCAAATGCATGTTTGGGGCACCAAAGTCATAGCTGCCTTTGAAAATCCCATCTGTAAATCGTTATTTAGGCAGTGAAATAAGCCTGTAAGGGTAAAATTTTCAAATGCTCCCAAGTTCCTTTTCAAGAGCTTTGGGCACTTAGGAGCGTTGGCTTTCAAGGAAACAGAGACTTTTTGAAAATGGGACTTAGGTGCTTTTGAAAAATTCACCCTTAGAGGCTTATTTGGGTGCCTATATAATGGTTCACATATGGGATTTTCAAAGGCATCTATGGGAGTTTGGTGCCCCAAGTCACTTTTGAAAATGAGACTTAGGCTTCTTAGTCACTAAGTGTTTTTGAAACCCTTCAGCACTCTTGAAGATTTTACCCAATCACCCCTAGGCTCCCAGGTTGCTATTTTCAAAGGAGTCTAACTTCCAACCCTCATTTTTTTTAAATCTTGTCCTCCCGTGTTTGCATTCTCAGCCTTCTTACATGTACTCACACGCACAACCCCAACCCCAGTGTTTTGGCCAGGGACTGATCTGGGTTTGCAGAATCCAACGTCACTATGGGCAGCGGTTTAGACCATGGCTGTAGCGTGTTGACCCAGAGGGGAGACCCGTCTGGCACGTATCCCTCCTCATGTGAACTGTGCAATAAGAGGAAAATGCTTTAATGGAAAGATAAGCCAACAGCTGCAGCTGAATGTGGGGGAAGGAACGGGCTGTTGATCTAGAGATGAAATGTTAAGCCCGAAGATGGATGTTGCTCTCCGGTCCCTATCATATAAAACCACAATCTGAAGGCTTTTGTAAAACTCTCTCTTCCCCTTTTGCTTGGGGCCCCGCCAGCTATCCCGGTGCTTCGTTTGGGCACCTGCCCTGTAAATCCCGCTCTGTGCAGCTCGTGTAAATGGTATCAAACAGCAACAGTTCGGGGGGGAGGAAAATACTCTCCACTGATGATAAAGTGGCTGCAACGGCCCGGTCCCGGGCGCCTTGTTTACTTTGAAGTTTGTTTTGTGGGATGACAGGCGATGCGGGGGCTGCTGGGGAGCTGTCAGGAGGGATCTGAACCGCAGCCTCACTCTGGCAGGCATCCTTCTCTCCTCCGCACTCTCCCGCTGCCCATGTGGAGATGATTTGCTTGTCCTCTTCAGAGATACCGGCTGAACTCGGCTCGAACCTGCTTTGCCAGGCACTCCATCGCCGGGCTGCTCTCACGTGACCGGTGCAGCTGAGCACAGAGACAGAACCCCTGAAACGCTGCCTCGGCCCCTGGTCTTGGCTCTGGCCTCTGGGTCCAGAGAAGTCTGTTTGGAGTTTCTCTGATGTCGGCTCTGAAGGCAGAGAGCCAGGGACAGCCGACCAGCCGGCACGTCCCAGTGGGTGCCTTTGTCCAAGTCCCCTCTAGGTGCCTAGATTCCTCCCTTTGCATGTTCTCAGAGTTGCAGAGTATCACACGACTGGCCTGGTGCAGTTCTTAGGGCTGGGGTTACCCATCTCTGAGGCGTCCAGAGCCGAGCCCCAGCCAGAGGCAGGACGCTGGGCTTGAGGGGCCAGTGGACTCTTCAAGGAGGGCAGTGAATCCTTCATGTTGTCACTTTACAAACCTCCTGAAGGTCACCATAGAGTTCCTCTCCTTTCCTAGCGGGCTACGTAGGCAGAGCTGGGGCTGGGATAGCAGGGGGCCTGCGGGTCGGGATTGGGGGGCATTGGCAGAGCTGGGGTGGGGATCCCAGTTTCCTTTGCCTTTCCTCATGATGGATTCTTTGGGCCTGCACCTCCCCTCCCAGGCCTTTGTTAGCTCTTGCACAGGGACACTTTGTGCTGGGCTGGCCCAGCACCTGTAAAGGGGGCGGGTGGGAACAACCTGACACAGAGACTAGCAGGGATCTTTCTAAGCTCGGAATGAAAGGGAGCAGCAAACTCTTATTCTTCTTGTTGAACCCTGGCTGAAAAATACTGAGAATCCCCAGGAGCCTCAGGGAGAGGTGGGCCTGGGATGCAGGAATAGCACCCAAATGCCTGGCGTTCATCATCTGCAGCGTGTACGGTTTGGTTCAGTGGCTTTCAGCACCCCTGGACGGGAACTTCTCATACTCCAGTATGGTGCAGTGAGGTGGAGAGACTAGGCAGGGGGAGGAGGGACCCTTGATATAAAACACTCCGGGGCTCTGCGGTAATGCCCCACGCTGCATTCGTGCTGCAGCCATTGGGGTCTGTGCTGTACAATTGTGCAATAGTTTTAATCGGGGGAACCAGGAGGCCCAGATGCCAGCTGGGGAAAAGGGAACTGGAGGCTGTGATGTGTGTGAACAGGGAATGAAAGTGCAAGTGAGCCAATCCCCATCCATCACAGGCTAACCGGGTCACTGGCATCTTCAGTCTCCTACACTTGGGAGGGTGCTGGCATGCAGGGGCCAGGGAGCCATTGTGCATCCAGGGCCGTGTAGGCGAGGGGTGAGCCAGCAGCACACACCCTTCCAACCACTCCTCCCTGCAGAACAGGCTCCGAGCAACACAATGACCCTCCCCGCTCGGCTCTAGGTGACTGATCCGGGTTCACACGCCTTGGCAAGCCACTCCATGAGGGCAAGTTAATGTTTAAAGACCGTGTGGGAAGGCTTGGTTTAAAGCCCATGTGTACCCATTGGAGCAGAGGAGAGAAGATCGCCAGGGTAGGAGAAGCCACTGGCTCTGGGGTTGTGAGGATAGGGATTCAGCAGTTTACCTGCTAAAGGAGACCAAAGATTGTTTTAATAATCGATTATTATTATTTGTCACAATATCCCATGACCAAGGTCCAGGCCGGATTACGCCAGGCACTGCAGACACACACACTGAGAGACAGTCCCTATAAAGAACAAAGGCACAGCAAAAAGAAGTAACTTGCCCAAGGTCAGCACAGGGAGTCTGGGTCAGAGCCAGGAATAGAACCCAGGTCTCCTGATTCCTACCCCTGTGCCCTAGCCAGTGGGCGGGAGGCGTCGGGTCGGAGTCTATTGCCCTGCAGCCTGTGTCCTTGTTTAGGCCAGTGCACAGTGGATGTAAAATGCCACCCAGTTGAGTGGCATAAAAGCCAGCGGAGAGAGATGAGAGGTTCTTTATTCGCCTGCGGCGCGGAGACGGGCAGAGCTCCGAGACTGACACTTCAAGATAAGTTTGTGACATAAGCATTAAAAACAATCCTCGTTTGAGACAATAAGCATCCTCTGCCTCAAGAAGAGCAGGGCTGGGAGAGCCGGGGAGGCTGCAACCTGAGGGGCTCTGAGAACTGTGGTGGAGAGTGGAGCCCAGAGCTGGGGGAGCAGAGGGGGCTGCAGGTCAGGATTGAGGGGGGACACGAGAGGTAATATCTTTTATTGGACCAGCATCTGTTGGCGAGAGACACAAGCATTCAGGTTTACACAGAGCTTTTTCTTGGGTCTTCTTTGGATTGAAGGGGACTGGGGGTGGGGGCAGGGGATAGCAGGAGGTCTGCAGGTTGGGACTGGGGGGCACCAGCAGACCTGGAGGCGGGGCTGGGAGCCGAGGGCTGCGGATCAGGACTGAGGAGCATCAGCAGAGCTGTGTGTTGAGTGCGGGGTACAGGAGGGGTTAGCTGCAGGTCAGGATTAAGTTGGTTCACCCACAACGTGCTGCCTGTTGCTTACCCAGCCTTGCTTCGTGACTAGGGTCACTGATGCTCACAGGCCTGTCCCACGCTGTGGCTGCTCGTATGGTTATTAATGGTTTATTACTCCCTGCAGGCTGCACAGACATAGCAGGAGGCATGGTCCCTGCCCTGTGGAGCTGCGTCCCCACCCCGCTACCCTGGCAGCCTTCGCGGCCAAGTGTTGATTCTTGTTCTGCAGCACAGGAGGGTCCCTTCTCCCCACCTCTTTGGGGCTGGAAGGAGGTAATGAGAAGTGACTTTGTGCTGAGGAGCAAGCAGACAAAGGACATAATGAGTGGCCTGGATGAGGCAGTGATGAATGGAGCCCCATCCCCTGCCTCTCAAAGTCCCTGCGGGTGCTGCACCAAGCCCAAAGGGAGGGCCAGGTGGCTGGGGAAGCAGGGAGAAGATAAGGAAGTGCCCTGCACCTCCCGACCCCTGCCACTTAAATCTGAGTGGCAGCTGGTTTGGGAGAAGGTGCGGGAGCCATCTCTATCTGCGGTAATAATCATAGTAATAATTTATATCTACTGAGCACCTGGCACCTGAGGCTTGAAAACTCTAAGTCTTATTCCCCTTTTCCCCCCACATGCCCTCAGAGGCCAGGGTTGCTGTCTCCATTTAACAGGTGGGGAAACTGCACCACCGAGAGAAGTGACTTTGGTCACGCAGCAAGTCAGTGGCAATGGCCAGAAGAGAACCCAGGAGTCCTGGCTCCCCCTCCTCTAACCCACTAGGCCCCACTCCCCTTCCAGAACCAGGACTAAACCCAGGAGTCCTGGCTGCCCCTCCTCTAACCCACTAGACCCCACTCCCCTTCCAGAACCAGGACTAGACCCAGGCGTCCTGGCTCCCAGGTCCAATGTGAAAACCCAGGATGGCACTATGTGCTTATGATCCTGTGTTCATAGTTTACATCCGTCTTTGCCTTTGCTGTTAATAAGAGCTGAGTTCCTCATGGCAAGTGAGCATTCCCCCACTCAGGTTTCTGTCCACAGTAGAGACCCAAACTCTGACTGGATTCTCCCCTTGTCCCGAGCATTTTGCTTTCCCCAGTGATGTGAGGGTGGGGAAGATGGGCCCTGTCTCCCGCTGAGAGTGAAGTATGCGCTGTGATTAATGATGTTAATTACACAAAGCTATTCCTCGCCCCGTTCACACTGTTCCCTGCACTGGTGGATTCACAGAGCCCAGGAAATTAAACAGTAACTTCATAATCGCTGCAAAATGAAAGAAATATGCAGATGTGCCTTGAACGTGATTAAGAAACACGCCACCATACGCTGTCCATTCCCAACTGCGGTTGGTTTGTTTTCTTCTAACAGAGGGATGGGAGGGGGCATTCTTGTCATGGCAAATTATCTTTCTAGTTTAATTAAATGTAATTGATAGCTCTCTCCCCCTTTTGGGCTGTTTTTTCCCACCCCACTTTGTGTTCTCTTGGTCTGAGATTTTCTGGATAAGGTGGTCGTCCATTCAGGGCCGATGGCCTTTTCTGTCTGTCCATCTGCTTGTCTCCTCTGTCAGATCACAGCAAAGTCTCTGCAAATGGCCCCAGCCTTCCAGTTACTTTGTTGGGATTGCGCTGTGGGGACTGGGGCCAGATGGACAAAGAGGAATCCAAGAGAAACCAGTGTTGCCAACTCTCACAATATTATTTGGCATCCTTCTTAAAGCTCCGACCCCATGGAGTCCTGTGATGAAGGGAGAAACCCAGGGAAACCAGGACCCAATCCTTTGGGTTTTCTATGTGCTTCAGTAATGCTAGCCTCTGGCAAGTCCTGAGGAGTGGGGCCGGGGTGGGTAATTATAATGAGATGCTACAGGTGAAGTCAGTCCCAGCAGCGGAGGGGTTCTACCACCGTACGTGCCAGACACAAGCTTTTGTCCCACTCAGGTAGGGACATTTTCCATAGCCAGCTGGCATTCTCTGTGGGTGAAATTCAGCCCTGTGCAGAGGGACCAGGACAAGACCGAGGCCCTGCTTTGACTCCTCCCTACCCCCCCTTAGCCCTCCCGGAGGCCTAGGTTGCAGGGCTGAAGCAGCGCCTCGGTCTCGTGCCTAGGTCTCATGCGGAGGCTCCTCACGGGGGTGACTTTCGCCCTGTTTGAAGATCTCACTGTGTTCTCTCTCGTGTCTCTCAGACAGTACTGGGTCCCTGCTGATTGGAGTAGCTCTGAGTGCCTGTAAACTCTCATCTACTCCCAGGGCAACTTATTGGAACAGTTCACCAAGGGTCATGGAGGATTCTCCATCCCTGGCAATTTTAAAATCAAGCTTGGATGTTTTTCTAAAATATCCTGTCTAGGAATAAATGGGGGAACTTCTCTGGCCTGTGTTATCCAGGAGATCAGACGAGATCATCACAGTGGTGTCTTCTGGCCTTTGAATCTATGAATCTACACCTTGGCTGGCTCAGTTCTGTTCAACTATCTCCACCCACCCACCCATTCTGTACTTCCCTTAGAAAAAGCAAACGGGTGCCTGCTTTTCAGTTCAGTCACCAGTCAGCATCTTTGTAGGCAAATAGACTTTAAGGCCAGAAAGGGACCAGGATGGTTGTTATCTGACCTCCTGCGTAGCACAGAACCTCACCCAGTAATTTCTGCAGTGAGCCTGTAACTCCTGTTTGAGCTACAGCAGATTGGTTAGAAAGACATCCACGCCTGACTTAGAGACTTCCACTGATGGAGAATCCACCCCTTAGTAAGGAGCTCTTCATTGTGAGGTGATTTAACTAGCTTATAAAGAGGGAGTGAGAAAGACTGGGATGACTATAACCTTTGGCCTTCTTGACCTACACAAGTGACACCCCTTTATCCAGAATGGCACAGTTAAAATGGCACAGCCCCCCGTAATAGCCAGCCCCTTCAAAGGCCCAGAGCCAGCCAGCCCTGTTCTCTGATCAGATGCAGGTGAGAAGGGGACAAGCGTTCCTTATAAAGAACTGCAGGACGCTGGTGCATGCGGGGGTTGTAGAGAGGAGCTTCTGGAAGGGACAGGTTCCTGCAGGAGTCCCTGGAAGAGGGGGATTCCCGGTGGGAGAAACACCCAGCTGGAAGTATTGTTTTCCTTTTGCGAATTTGTTAGTTGTTCGGACCATAAATGGAGCCTGGAGACAAGGGCTAAAGATTGACTTTGGGTGTGGCTGGTAAATCCACAGGTCCCCGAACCCCACAGTGTGGATGCGGTTATACCAGTGTAGCTAATCCTGTTTGGGAAGGGGAATAGTCTATACCAGTGCAAGGCACCTTTGTACCAGTTTAACTTCATCCATACTGGATTGGGTTGTATTGGAATAAATCTTTTGATTACAAAAAAAAGCACACCTTTAATTGAAATAATTGTACTGGTACAAACACTGTATGCAGAGCAGGCCTCAGAGAGGAGAAAAATAAGAGGGATGTGAAAAAGGTATCCAGATTAATGAAGAGGAGAAAGGAGGTAGCTCAGGAACTTCTATTCACCCTGCCTCTGAGAACACGAAGAAAGGGGCAATCAATGAAACAGAAAGGCGTCAGAGTCCAAACTGGTAAAAGGAAATGCTTTTCCAAACAACCCATGATTAGCCAGGGGAACTCACTACCACAAGATGTCAGTGTGGCCAAGTGCTCTGCCGGGTCCCTAGAAGGCACCGAGGGCGTGTCGACACAGAGAAATTAATGGGCATAGCTCTTCTAGAATAAGAATGCCCACACAGGGAGCTAGTCTAGAATAGCTATATTGCTTTACATTCACATCCTGCCTTATTTCAGACTAACTTTCCCCATGTAGACAAACCCTAATTTGGAGAACAGGAATATCCACAGTTAGAATAGCGAGGATTAAAAAACCACCAGGCATTCTGGGATGGCTAGAACCCTGCCCGCCTCAGCACACCAGCCTGGACTTCTGACTACCAGGGGTCAGGAGGGAACTTCCCCTAGGGCAGGTTATCCCATTGCTGCCTCCTGCAGGATTTCTTGCTCCTGCCTCTGGAGCAGCTGGTGCTGCCCCTGTTAGAGATGGGATGCCAGGCCAGATGGGCCCCTGGTCTGATCCAGACGATAAATCCTGTGTCACAAATCAGTGGAGACCCCTTTACAGCTGCAAGAGGGATCTGGTTATTTAGGGCCTGATCCAAAGCCCATTGACTGCAGTGGGCTTTGGATCAGGCCCCACAGCCCTGTGAGCAGGTTGGTTTGGTGGCTTCCCTCCAGGAGTAACAGAGTGAGCTTTTCTGCAGATGGATGGGAGGGGCTGTCCGGACCAGCCGGACGCTCTGCTTCACACGCTCAGCATGGGTGGCGTAGTCCCTTCAGGAGCTCTCCCCTGCAGTTCCAACGGGGTAGGAATTGCTCCGCTCGGATGGATGAGGCATCCGTTCCCCGCGGAGAGAGGCTCCGGGTGGACCTGGCAGCTGTATGTCTGGGAGCTGCCCTGGTCCAGCAGGGAAGTAGCCTAGCATCTCTTGGGGATATTGAGACGGCATCCTGCTGATGGACACTCTGTGTCCCACTTCCGCTGGGCTCGGGTTTTGGCGGCGAGCTCCCAACACCCAGTTCCAGGGCTGGTGCAAGAGGAGAGGCCAGGGAGCTGTTCCATCGGGGGTGTTTCACCCATCTCCAAGGGGCTTTATGTCAGTGTCCCCAGGACAGCGTTTTGTGAGCTGCAGGGGGAAGAATTTCCCTTTATACACAGGTGTGCCCAGCTGTGTTTGAAAAGCCCCGCTGACAGCATTTCCCTACAATAGCTGGGTTTAGGGTTTTATACAGGCCTGATCCTGCCAACCTGGTTTGCAGCAAGGGTTCGGCAGGATCGGGGCACAGCCCCTGTCCTGGGCACCATGCTGAGGCCTAGATCTCTCTCTCTCTCTCTCTCTCTCTCTCTCTCTCTCTCACACACACACACACACACACACATACACACACACTCTCTCTCTCTCTCTCTCTCTCTCTGTCTCCATTATAGCCCATCCCTTCCTTGCTCATCAGCTGAGTCCATCGCAGGGAGTATGAGCTCTTTGGCGCAGGGTCCCGTCTCTGAGGTCTTTTCTGAGCACAGCCCCGTGCACTCAGAGATATTATGAAATAATAATAACGTTCAATGAGAAGGCGATGCCGGCTGCTGAGTCACCTCCCTTTGCAGAGACTGCAGGGGCCACTCCTGCCTCGTAGATAATCAGATTAAACCCCGGCGCTGACCTGAAGCAGAATCTCTCACGGGCTCCACCCTCTCGGGCAGTTCTTTCCTTGCAGGGTTCTGCTTTTCAGGGTTCTGTGTTTTTGCTATTTGGTGTGGAGGCTACTTAGCAATAGTGGGGGCTTCAGACTTGCCAGAGGCATGAGCCCCTGTGCCATGGAATGGTACGCTACCGGGACTGGCCGCTCGTACTGCAGGGTAATCAATCCAAACAGGAGTCCGAGATGGAATCCGTGCACAGACAGACACGCTGTAGTTCCTGGCCCCTGCGGACTACCAGCTGAAGTCCTGGAGCATGGGAGTTATTGTCTGCTGAGGGCAATGCAGAGCTTCCTGTTCTCCTGATGGCCCATAAGGGAAGGGGATGAATGGGGATTCATAGATTCCAAGGCCAGAAGAGGCCACTATGAGCATCAAGAGCGAGAGCTCCTCCCCCACCCCCACCCCAGCACACACAGGCCACAGAATTTCTCCAGAGCTGGTTTAAATCCTATATTTGAAAAAGACATCTGACTCCGCTCCCCAGCATTGCCTGTTCGGACTGAGCTTGTTGGGACTGTGGATACAGTGTGTGAACAGCACCATGGGGTCAGGAGCTCGGGGAGGTCCGCTAGGTGTCATATTGCTATCTCAACCCTTCCCAAGGCAGCTCCTCGAGAACCACGCGCTGCTTGCCAGCTCTGTTGCGCGAGGCTGCTGGCCAGGCTGAATGGAGGGCAATGGGAGTCTGTCGCGGGGCATCAGTGTCGTCCCATTGCCAGAGGCTGACTCTCAATCAGACACATATCAGCAACCACCAGAGGGCACCAGTGAGGGCAAAGGTGCTGGAGAAACAAAGGTCCGAGGTGCCTGAGGTGAGAGCTGGTGTCTAGCAGCGTGTAAGTGCCCAGGTGCTTGGAGAATGATGCAGCCGAAAGGCGCTGTAGAAATTCCATGGTGCAGACAGCCAGGAGCTGCTCCAAACGGGGTGAAATCTGCACACGCATCCCGACGTACAAAGAGTTATTCTGCGCTAACAGCGCATCCACCAGTGCTTTGTTTGTAATGAAAGAGGTGCCGGGGCGGAAGCAGTTTTTTTACTTTCATAACTGACGTGGTAAGCCCAGAGGTGCTGGGGCTCTGAACTGCTAAGCCCAGCGGTGCCGGGCTCTGAACTGCCAGGCCCAGTGGTGCCGGGCTCTGAACTGCCAGGCCCAGAGGTGCCAGGCTCTGAACTGCCAGGCCCAGCGGTGCCGGGGTCTGAACTGCCAAGCCCAGCGGTGCCGGGCTCTGAACTGCCAGGCCCAGAGGTGCCAGGCTCTGAACTGCCAGGCCCGGAGGTGCCGGGGCTCTGAACTGCCAGGCCCGGAGGTGCCGGGGCTCTGAACTGCCCGGCCCAGAGGTGCCGGGGCTCTAAACTGCCAGGCCCAGAGGTGCCGGGCTATGAACTGCCAGGCCCAGAGGTGCCGGGCTCTGAACTGCCAGGTCCAGAGGTGCCGGGGCTCTGAACTGCCCAGCCCAGAGGTGCCGGGGCTCTGAACTGCCCAGCCCAGAGGTGCCGGGCTATGAACTGCCAAGCCCAGCGGTGCCGGGGCTCAGCTCTGGCAAGCCCTGGCACAAACTAAGCACTGGCTTCCTCCTTTTGAGAAACCAGATTCCTCCGTGACCTGAAAATCCCACAGCTGCAGCTGAATTCACCAAGGGAAGCTACGTCAGTCCCTGCTGTTCTCTGTTGCACCATGTCCTGCTCTATTAGCGTTGGTGGTGAATAGAAAAGGATAGTGGTTCTCAAACTTTTGTAGTGGTGACCCCTTTCACACAGCAAGCCTCAGAGGGCGACCCCCCCCTTATAAATTAAAAACACTTTTTAAAATATGCTGGAGGTGAAGCGGGGTTTTGGGTGGAGGCTGACAGCGCGCGACCACCCAGGTAATAATCTCGCGACCCCCTGAGGGGTCACGACCCCCAGTTTGAGAACCCCTGCATTAGAAGATAGTTAGCAGAGGTACTGTGACGGAGTTGCATTGACCTTTCACCTCAGAAGAGCAAATCCTGTCTTCGTTTATAAGTGACTTTGGTGAGTCTTGTACCAGTTTCCTTTTGTGCCTGTTACAGAATCACAGTTCTGCACGTGGATTGGGATTGAGGGGCATCAGAGCAGTGGGTGGGGGGAGCCCAGAGCTGGGAAAGCAGGAGGCTGGAGGTGAGAATTGAGGGGCATCCGCACATCTGGAGGGGGGAGCCCAGGGCTGGCGTAGCAGCAGGAATTAGGTCAGGATTGAGGGATACTGGCAGTGGTGGGGAGCCCAAGGCTGGGATAGCAGGAGGGCTAGAGGTGGGACTGAGTGGCAGAGCTCAAGGGAAGCAGGTTTATAAAGGTCGAGATGCTACAATCGTTGCATTATAACTTGCTGAAAATCTTTCTGTTCATAAACTTGGTTGTAATTACAAAAAACAAACAAAATGAAACAAAACCAAAAGACCTCAAAGTGTAACACCTGAAACATACGGGGGCCTCATCATCAAGTATTTCCTTCATTTAGAAACCGGTCTAAAGTCTCAAATGCTATTAAGAAATACGAACGATTAATTCAGTATTTTAAAACAAAACCTGCTTCCTCATGTATTTGTCGGAGGGGAGATGGATAATAATCAATATTCCCCTCGCTGAAGTGCCCTGGGACATGGGCCTCTTTGCCTTCTCAGTGCTCCTTGCTGTCTAGGAAACAGCCTGTCCCTTGTTTCCCGGGTGGGTTTTGCTCCAGGAGTAGAATCTGTGGCTCCCTTTTGGGAACACGTATTACGGTTAAATTGGAACAGGAAGAAAATGAAAACAGGGAATGTAACACATAAGGAAAGTCTGCCGGGTCTAATGCCAGCCTCCCTGCTGGGTCACTAGAGCTTGCTCGGCCCAGCTGCTTCAGAAATGCTTTACGCTCCCTTGCCTATTTTTATCTTTGCTCCACTCTCCTTCCCTGGTACCTTATTCCCTGTGTTTATTACCCTTCGAAGATGAGAGCTCCCAGCTTGGTTTCCCTGTTTCATCTTCATTTCCTGGATTTAATTTTTCCTACGGGGCTTAATGCTTATTCATAGCATCAGAAGCCAAACAGCTGATAGCAGTTCATGGCTCCAGCAATCCCTAAAGGTGTGAGTGCAGCCAGATCCCTGAGAATTATGCCATAAAGCCTGAAATAATGGTCCCAGGCCAGCATGGTGAGGACCAGCCAGGGCAGTTAAATCTCCCAGGTAGCAGTGAGAGGTGGTCTCTGCCCTGAAGAGGTTACAATCTAAACAGACAAAGACAAAATTATTATCTGAGGACCAGAGAGATAAAGGGCCTTATCCTACAGATTGGACCCCTGGACCCCCACAGAACAACCCGCAGGGTCATGGCTTAAGTAACTTGCCCGAGTTCGCACAGGAACCTCTAAAAGAGCCAGAAACTGAAAGCAGGTGGTCTGAGTCACAGCCCCGTTCCTCAACCCCTCAGCCTGCCTTTCTGTGGCCTCCCGGACTCTCTCCTCTCACACGTGTTTTGAGAACAGCCAGTTCAGGTTTGGCTGAGGCGGAAGCAGGACGCTGCATCCCTCCTGCCTGAGCGGTCTCTGCCCAGAGTCTCAGGGGGCGTTTTCTCAAGCACAGATTCCTAGTTGCAGACATCCAGCCTCAACATGCCTGTTTCCGCTGGTCGCTGAGGCTCCTCCTCTCTCATCCTGGCCTCTCCCCTGCGGCCTGTCGGATCCGAGTCCCGCACGGCGAAGCGTCAGTCTGGAGGAGGCGCTATTGCCAACCCTAGCCATTTGAAAACGATGAGTCAGCCCCCTGTTGCGATTTAAAAAAACAATAAGTGAGGGGTTCTTTGGATTTGCCGTGTCGTTTCTCAGGCATTAGGCGGCTCATTCTCCAGCTTTTCTCCATAATGGAGGGGGCCAGAAACTGATTGCTTTATGGAAGCTGAGATTGTCACCTAATCACCTGAGTCCAGGAGCTGGGACTTTAAGAAAACTATTGTGAGACTTATGATAAAATGGTGAGAGTTGGCAACACTGAACAAGTTTTCCTGTTACCAGGGCCGGCTCCAGGCACCAGCATTCCAAGCAGGTGCTTGGGGCGGCAATCTGCAAGGGGCAGTAATCCGTGTGTTTTTGCTGCCCCAAGCAGTGTGCCGAATTGCCGCCACGGACGGCGGGGGCAGTCCGTGTGCTGTTAGGGCGGCACGCGCGTTTCCACGGCGGCGGCAATTTGGCGGCAGCTTCTATGTTCAGCTGCCCGCGGCGGCAATTCGGCGGCTTCTGTCTTTCGGCTGAAGACAGAAGCTGCCGCCGAATTGTTGCCACTGCAGAAACACGCGTGCCGCCCTAACGGCACATGGACTGCCCCCACCGTCCGCGGCGGCAATTCGGCGCACTGCTTGGGGCGGCAAAAACAGTAGAGCCGGCCCTGCCTGTTACTCACCAGGAGCAAACCACAGCCCACTTTCCTGGATGGCTGCTGATTAGCTGAGCACGGCAGTAGTTCCCACTGGATGCTAAGCATCTTAGGAAATCAGACCCCCAATCTCTTCCAGGGCCGCCCAGAGGATTCCGGGGGTCTGGGGGCCCCCCGCCGCTGAAAAACAGGCACTTTGGCGGCGTGTCCCGGGGCGGAAGGACCCCCCGCCGCGGGTCTTCGGGGCACTTCGGCAGTGGGTCCTGGAGTGGAGGGACCCCCCGCCGCCGAATTGCTGCCGAAGACCCGGAGCGGAAGAAGCTCCGGGGGCCCGGGCCCCGCAAGAGTTTTCTGGGGCCCCCGGAGCGAGTGAAGGACCCCGCTCCAGGGGCCCCAAAAAACTCTCGTGGGGGCCCCTGCGGGGCCCGGGGCCTGGGGCAAATTGCCCCACTTGCCCCCCCCCTCTGGGCGGCCCTGATCTCTTCTCCCCAAGGTTCACAGCAATCTTTCCCCTCGCTGTCCAGCTCCCCAACTGTGCCACTGCCCCAGAGACTGAACCGGGGACCTCCAGAGCTCAAAGCACCAGCGGTGACAGCTTCAGCCAGAGCTCCCTAGCTAGGGCTCCGGGGGCACCTTAAAGACTAACAGATTGATTTGGGCCTAAGCTTTCGTGGGTAAAAAAACTCATTTCTCCATCAGACGAAGGTTTTTTACCCACGAAAGCTTAGGCCCAAATAAATCTGTTAGTCTTTAAGGTGCCACCGGACTCCTTGTTGTTTTTGTGGATTCAGACTAACACGGCTACCCCCTGATACTAGCTAGGGCTGTAACAGACTCTTGCCCTATGTAGATGGTGCACAGAGGGGGATCTGTAGCACACAACCTTTGGGTTGTTAACATGCTTTGGTGGTAGCAGAACAGGGGCCTTTCCTTCTAGCTGATGCACAAATTGCATTATAAACCAGATCCATAAAGCGCTTCCAGCTTTCACTCCCCCCTTGTAATGTAATTAACCCTAAGTGTGGTTAATGAAAGTGTCCCCTACCTAGCTAGGTGGCAGCGTCATGTGTCTTTGGCTATTATATAGCTTTCCCTTTATCAGGGTGTTTCAGATACAGCTGGAAGAACATCCCAGTCACCCAGGGCCACTCCCAATGGCTCCATCTAAAAATCTTTCCCCAATTTCCTCCATAATGTCCCCCCTCCTTTTAGCATGACCACTTTCTTCCCTAGCCTGCACAGAACTCACTCCTGCTTCTGTGTGCACCAGCCTGTTGCTTCTAGGGACTGTCTCCCTTTCTCCAGAATCCCATGTCACACTCCAGGATGTACATGCTACACTCAGTATTTTGTTGTTCCAAAGCGCACAGTTCTTCGTCTCCCATGATTTCTGTGCTAGAGGGAGACTTAAGCTTCGTGCCATAAAGCATTCCCTTATCTCATAAACCCATCAATAAATCCAGGTTCTATGTCTGGGAATTGTTTCCCCACCAATAATGCGTGCTTTAAAAAGTCCTAAAATTTAAATAAAAGTTTCATTAGGTCACATCGAGTCCCTAGCCAGAGCAAGGAACCACTCACCTAGGGAAAGGGTGGATTCTCCCTCACATGCAGTCTTTAATTCAAGATGGGACTAGCTTTTTAAAAGAGATGCTCTAGCTCAGTGGTTCTCAACTAGGGGTTCACGTACACCTTGAGATATGAAGAGGTCTTCCAGGGGGTACATCAACTCATCTAGATATTTGGCTAGTTTTACAACAGGCTACATAAAAGCACTAACAAACTAGAATTTCATACAGACAACGACTTGTTTATACTGCTCTATGTCCTATACACTGAAATGGAAGTACAATATTTATATTCCAGTTGATTTATTTTATAATTATATGGTAAAAATGAGAAAGGGGGCCATTTTTTAGTCATAGTGGGATGTGACACTTTTGGATTTTTATGTCTGATTTTGTAAACAAGTAGTTTTTAAGTGAGGTGAAACTCGGGGGTAGACAAGACAAATCAGACTCCTGAAAGGGGCACAGTAGTCTGGAAAGGTTGAGAGCCACTGCTCAAGCTCATTCAGGAGTGATGGCCTTGATGCAGAAATTATTGGGTGATGTTCTTCGGCCTGTGCAAAGCAGGAGATCAGACTAGATGAGCATAACGGTCCCTTCTGGCCTTACTGTGAATTTCCTCCCATGACTATGTGTACTGAATAGAGTTAATGTCTGAAAAGCCACTTCAGGCAGGTGTTTTCATTGCGACCTTTACAAAATGTAAGGATCATGGGTGGGCAAAAAAATTGAACAGCTGATACAGGACACGTTTAATAAAGGAGGGGAACATAATGACAATCAACATGGGTTTATGGAAAATAGGGTCTTGTCAAACTAACTTGATATCACTTTTGACACAGTTACAAGTGTGGTTTATAAAGGAAACAGTGTTGATACACTTAAACTTCTGTAAGGCATTTTATTTGGTATTGCATGGGAACTTGATTAATAAAGTAGAATGATACAAAATCAACATGACACACATGAAATAGATTAAAAATTGGTTAAATGAGAACATAAGAACGGTCGTACCGGGTCAGACCAAAGGTTCATCTAGCCCAGTATCCTGTCTACCGACAGTGGCCAATGCCAGGTGCCCCAGAGGGAGTGGACCAACAGGCAATGATCAAGTGATCTCTCTCCTGCCATCCATCTCCATCCTCTGACAAACAGAGGCTAGGGACACCATTCCTTACCCATCCTGGCTAATAGCCATTAATGGACGTAACCACCATGAATTTATCCAGTTCTCTTTTAAACGCTGTTATAGTCCTAGCCTTCACAACCTCCTCAGGTAAGGAGTTCCACAAGTTGACTGTGCGCTGCGTGAAGAAGAACTTCCTTGTATTTGTTTTAAACCTGCTGCCTATTAATTTCATTTGGTGACCCCTAGTTCTTGTATTATGGGAATAAGTAAATAACTTTTACTTATCCACTTTCTCCACATCACTCATGATTTTATATACCTCTATCATATTCCCCCTTAGTCTCCTCTTTTCCAAGCTGAAGAGTCCTAGCCTCTTTAATCTCTCCTCATATGGGACCCGTTCCAAACCCCTAATCATTTTAGTTGCCCTTTTCTGAACCTTTTCTAGTGCCAGTATATCTTTTTTTAGATGAGGAGACCACATCTGTACGCAGTATTCGAGATGTGGACGTACCATCGATTTATATAAGGGCAATAATATATTCTCAGTCTTATACTCTATCCCCTTTTTAATGATCCCTAACATCCTGTTTGCTTTTTTGACCGCCTCTGCACACTGCGCAGACATCTTCAGAGAACTATCCACGATGACTCCAAGATCCTTTTCCTGACTTGTTGTAGCTAAATTAGCCCCCATCATATTGTATGTATAGTTGGGGTTATTTTTTCCAATGTGCATTACTTTACATTTATCCACATTAAATTTCATTTGCCATTTTGTTGCCCAATCACTTAGTTTTGTGAGATCTTTTTGAAGTTCATCACAGTCTGCTTTGGTCTTAACTATCTTGAGCAGTTTAGTATCATCTGCAAACTTTGCCACCTCACTGTTTACCCCTTTCTCCAGATCATTTATAAATAAGTTGAATAGGATTGGTCCGAGGACTGACCCTTGGGGAACACCACTAGTTACCCCTCTCCATTCTGAGAACTTACCATTAATTCCTACCCTTTGTTCCCGGTCTTTTAACCAGTTCTCAATCCATGAAAGGACCTTCCCTTTTATCCCATGACAACTTACTTTACTTAAGAGCCTTTGGTGAGGGACCTTGTCAAAGGCTTTCTGGAAATCTAAGTACACTATGTCCACTGGATCCCTCTTGTCCACATGTTTGTTGACCCCTTCAAAGAACTCTAATAGATTAGTAAAACACGATTTCCCTTTACAGAAACCATGTTGACTATTGCTCAACAGTTTATGTTTTTCTATGTGTCTGACAATTTTATTCTTAACTATTGTTTCGACTAATTTGCCCGGTACCGACGTTAGACTTACCGGTCTGTAATTGCCGGGATCACCTCTAGAGCCCTTTTTAAATATTGGCGTTACATTAGCTAACTTCCAGTCATTGGGTACAGAAGCCGATTTAAAGGACAGATTACAAACCTTAGTTAATAGTTCCGCAACTTCACATTTGAGTTCTTTCAGAACTCTTGGGTGAATGCCATCTGGTCCCGGTGACTTATTAATGTTAAGTTTATCAATTAATTCCAAAACCTCCTCTAGTGATACTTCAATCTGTGACAGTTCCTCAGATTTGTCACCTACAAAAGCCGGCTCAGGTTTGGGAATCTCCCTAACATCCTCAGCCGTGAAGACTGAAGCAAAGAATCCATTTAGTTTCTCCGCAATGACTTTATCGTCTTTAAGCGCTCCTTTTGTATCTCGATCATCAAGGGGCCCCACTGGTTCTTTAGCAGGCTTCCTGCTTCTGATATACTTAAAAAACATTTTGTTTATTACCTTTGGAGTTTTTGGCTAGCCGTTCTTCAAACTCCTCTTTGGCTTTTCTTATTATATTCTTGCACTTAATTTGGCAGCGTTTATGCTCCTTTCTATTTGCCTCACTAGGATTTGACTTCCACTTTTTAAAGGAAGTCTTTTTATCTCTCACTGCTTCTTTTACATGGTTGTTAAGCCACGGTGGCTCTTTTTTAGTTCTTTTACTGTGTTTCTTATTTTGGGGTATACATTGAAGTTGGGCCTCTATTATGGTGGGTGAGCTCCCACTGCACCACTGTGGCCAAAGGGCTAATGTGATCCGTGGATGTACAAACGGGGGAATATCAAGTAGGAGTGAGAGGTTGTATTACCTCTGTGTTTGGCACTGGCACAACCACTACTGGAATCCTGTGTGCAGTTCTCTTGTCCACAGTTAAAGAAGGATGTTGATAATTGGAGAAGGTTCAGAGAAGAGCCACAAGAATGATTAAAGGATTGGAAAACATGCCTTATAGTGAAAGACTTAAGGAGCTCAATCTGTTTAGCTTATCAAAGAGAAGGTTAAGGGGTGACTTGGTCACACTGTAGAAGTACACAGGGAACAGAATTTTGATAATAGAGTGAATTTGATAATAGAGAGAAGTTGAAGTCAGAGAAATTCAGCCTGGAAATAAGGCACAAATTTTGAGCAGTGAGGCCATTTAACCATGGGAACAATTGACTGAGGGTTGTGATAGATTCTTCGTCATTGGAAATGTGTAAATCAAGAGGGGGGGTTTTGCTCAAAGATCTGCTCTGGAATTTTGTGGCCTACGTTACACAGGAGGTCAGACTAGGTCATGCTAATGGTCTCTTCTGGCCTCACAGGAAGGGAGGTGCAAATAAACAGGGGCTTGGTCCACACACAAAGCTGCACCCTTTTGGTGTGATTTAAAATTAATTGCATGTAACCAGTGAAAACTCCTGTGTGGACGCTCTTAATTCAGTTTAGACCTGGGATTTAGAAACTGTTTGAGTTTAAATTAAGATGAGTTCTGGTGTAGACCCATCCTTACAGCAGCTTTAAGTTAAAAACCTCATCTAGCTAATATGGCCGCCTCTATTTACCACAGTATCTGCGCACCTCACAATCTGTCATGTAGTCAGCCTCGCACGCTCCCATAAGTAGGATTGCCACCTCTGAGGTAAAAACAAAAAAGGGGGAGACATCAAGGGTGGTCCTGGGCCCATAAAACGGGACAGCTGGCAGTGTGTACCAAGCACCCGTCCTGATTTCCTGGGGCAGCTACCTCAAAAAAGAGACAATCCTGGGAAAAGTTGGACAGGTGGCAGCCTACCTGTGAGGCAGGGCAGTGCGATGACTCCTCTTGTGCCGATGGAAACTGAGACACAGAGAGGCTAAGGCCAGATCCTCAAAGGTATTTAGGCTGAAATCACTGGGGGTTAGGAGTCTGGATACCCCTTTGAGGATCTAGGCCTAAGTGACCGGGCTGAGGCCACACAGGGAGTCTGTGGTAGACCTGGGAATTGAATCAGGTCTCCCAAGTCCCAGGCTAGCAGCCCTAACCACTGTACCTTCTTTCCTCTCTAGTTTATCCCCTTAGCTTATCCTGGGCACCAGGTAAAGGGCCCTTCAACCATCAAGAACTGGTTGTGGCATTTCCCCAGGAAAGATGGTTCATTGGTTAGAGTTAGGGTGACCAGATGTCCCGATTTTATAGGGACAGTCCCGATTTTTGGGTCTTTTTCTTATATAGGCTCCTATTACCCCCCCAGCCCCGTCCCAATTTTTCACACTTGCTGTCTGGTCACCCTAGTTACAGTTGTCATGTTAGGGTGAAATGTAGCCAAATGGTTTCCCAGGTGACTGGAAAAGGCTCCAGCCCCGGCAAGCTGACGGTCAGACGTGGGGAGGGACAGTGCCTGTTATTACTGGTCACTACTGACTCTTCCTTTGCGGCTGCTCTACCCACTTCCCAGCACCTCACCGCTTTAAAAGAAAGAGAGAGAGAGAGCCCAGAGTTTAATTTAAATCACGTCTCCCAAGCTTGTTCTTTTCTCAATCAATATTGCTTTTTGCATCATATCTAATCTCTTTTTTCTCCAAAGTAAAATTTAATTAAATAATTCTAATGAATGTTTAATGATGTTCTTTTGTCATTATTAAATCTGTAATAAAAAAGAGTCTGCAGCCCCTCTGCCTCTCTCCCCCTCGTATCCACCCCCCTCCACGTCCCCCCTTTCTGTCTCCCCTCCACTCTGACATACGCCGTCCTGCTCACGCGCTCGCGCTCCCCCCACACTCTGACAGGGCTGGCATTCAGACCTGCAAACAGGAAATGAGAAAGGGAGAAACAGGATATTGAGTTTGGATACTATCTGGATCGGTAATATCACCCCTAGCTACTGTGGGAGGGAAGGAACGCTTCCCCACACTGAGAATACTAATCTAACCCACCAAGGCTTTACAGAGGCGGCCAACAAGGCACCACAAAATCAATATGAATTGATAACTCCAGCTCGAAATTCAAATACCTGGAGCAAGCGGCTTGGCTGGCTGGTGCTTTGCGGACTGGAAAGTGAGCAGGCGGGCGGAGGGAGAGCAGAATGCCGGCAGGGGATTCGTCTAAAGGGATGAGAGAGGGGGAACGCCAGCAGGAGCATTCTATCTGGGATGTAAGATTGGGACCAAGTCTCCAAAGGCCCTTTCCGGAGAGAATTGGCTTCCTTGTATCAGAAGTGCTCGTCTCAGTTTTTAATCAGAATCTGGAGTTTTCTCGGTGAACTGGGATGGGGTAAATAGGAGCCATAACAAGAAAAAGCCCCAAAGTCAAGATTCTCAAAAGTAGCTGGTGATTTTGGGTGTCCAACTTGACACCATAAAGTGGCTTGATTCTCAGAGAGTGCTGAGCACCCATCCTCTGGAAACTAGGCCCCTTTAACGTGCCTCCCGTTGGGCGCCCTAAATCACTAGTCACTGAAAATCTCCAGCTAAGCTGCCCAGATCTCTACGAGTGGTGACAGGGTGCATGAATCTATTGTTTCTACAGACAGTGCCATCTCCCTGGGAACTTCCCCACAAACTGAGATCTAGAGATGTTCACAAAAATGTCCTGACAGAAAATGTGGTTTCTTCAAAATAGACATTTCCCACGGTGGAAAATGTCTATTTTGACAACAGTTTAAATTTTCCAATCAGGGGAAATATAACGTCAAATCCAAATTTTGAAATGAAACCACATTTATTTCCTTTATAAATCGTATCATTTGACATGTTAAATTGTTTTGTTTAGACTGAACATACTGCAATTTTCCATTTTGACATTTACAATGAGAAACTTTTTGGGATTTCTTTGCTTCCCGAAAATTTCCAGTATTTCAACTTTTTGTTCTGATTCAGAATGGAAAGTAACTTCAAAGTGGGTGAGATTTCCTGTAAAAGGACAAATCCATTTTTCAAAGAGCTCTTCTAAGATTACTGTGGACAGACAGGTCTCATCTCTGCTCCTCCACACTGCTCTGGTGACCGATGCGAGCTCTGCTCTTTCTTGCTCCTCAATCCTACAGCTCTATCGGCTGGGCTCACTCACCTGTGGCCTGTTTGAGAACCAAATGCAGGGCCAACAAAGTGCACCTAAGCTACAACTAGATCTGTAAGTGGAGAGGACAATGCGTCTCAACCGTGACGCTGCTTCCGCGGGCCCAAATGCCCTGTCCTAGGGCACGTCAGAGCTCCGCTCCTCTCACAATTTCCCCTGCTTGAAAGTAGTTTTTTAAAAAACCTCGAAGAACTTACACTGAGCTGCATGCTGGTGGGAATCCAGGCCAGGCCAGCAGAGATGCAGGGCCTGAATCTCCCATCGCCATGCTCCCTGGGCAGCCACGTGCCCCAGTGAAAAGTGGGCATAAAGCGGTATTGAATCAGAGCTGTAGCATTTTGCACCCTCTCTGCACCGGCATGAATGATGGTCGGTCTCAGTGGACAGGTGAAACCACCAGTGCCATTGACTGGATTCTCAGTGCTGAGCGTGTTTGAAAATCTGGCCTCCTTATTGGCAGCCTCAGCAAAGAGGCCAAGAGATGAATGAGCTTTGGAGACTCACTTCCTCTCTGTGGCTCAGAGAGGGTCTCTCTCAGGTGGTGCAGGGGGGATGTTTTGGACACCTGCCCATGCTGCACTGCTCTGAAGGGAGGGCAGCGCACTTCACCAGCCCTAGGCTCGCGTAGCGACAAATAATAAAATGCCCATTTGGGCTACAAGGCCTTCACGGGTCAGAGCAAGCACTCGCCTTGACAGTTCTCTCCAGAGCATGGAATGAAAACCCCCTTGTGTCTTTACACTGGGTCCTCTTTAAACAGCATGTGTGATAGCTCCATTTTCTGCCTTTACAATACTTGGCAAAAGTCATAGCCCAAGTGTGGAAGAAAACATGTCAGTGGGAGATTCCTGGGTAATTTTCACTTCTCCATCAAAAACATTGATTGTGGGGAATAAAATAATCCTACTGAGCACTTACCATCTTGGAACATAAGCTGTCCATTCTGCTGACGTTAAGTATTTCTGCGGCGCTGCGGCTGTAGCATTGCAGAGCAGTTTTAATCGAATCATCTCGTCACCTCCATGTGAAATAGGCAAATGGTTATTATCAGCATCCCCCATTCACTGAGGGGGAGATTGAGGCAAAGGGAGGGACCGTGACTTGCCCAGAGCCCTAGAGGGGCTCGGTGTCAGAACATAACAGTTCCTGCTTTGTTCCTACATCTTTGCTCAGAGCTCTCGATGGGGACCTGAAGTTCTGTTGCCATGCAATCATGCACCCCGAAGCAAAGTGCTTGCACCTGTGCCAAGATAACTGCACACGATGCAGGGTCCCTGGCCTCTCTCCTTCTTCTGCACCAACAGTGAGGTTAGCTCCGTGTTGCACGGGGCGAGAGTCCCTGCCCTGAAGAGCTTGCGGTATAGATCAGAATGATTTCTCCCTGACTGGGAATGGAACCCACTCAGCTGCAGCAAGAACACTGTCTCCTGGCCACCAGGGAGGGTGAAGGGGGACACGCTGGTTTTCCAGTATAGCTTTTCCTACAATATATTGATGGTTTAAACTCTGCGCCCACAAATATGTCTCCTTGTATCAGGGGGTGTTGCATTCAGCAGCACAGGGGAGACCAGGAAGACTGGCAGGAGCAGACAGGCAGATGGCCTCTGTCCTGCCTGAGTGGAGAGTTTGTATGAAAGGGGCTGTATTGCAGCCGCTGGTCATTCGTAGTAGTTAAAAATAAATATGTAAGAAATTCCAGTAGTTCCCTTTGGCAGAGCCCAGCGCCCCTTGCTGTCTGAGATGCTGTTTGAAAGAAGCAGTGGACTGCTCTTCTCCAACCAAGATGAAAGTTTGGGAAGGGCTATAAATCCGCCTGCTTCAGGGCAAGAACCCTAACCCCTAATTAATGAGGGTCAGGAGGGAACTTCCCCTGGGGCCTGGTTATCCCATTTCTGCCTTCTGTGGGGTTTTCTTTGGAGCAACAGGTGCTGGCCACTCTTGGAGATGGGAGGCTGGGCTAGACGGGACCCTTGTCTGATCCAGCCTGGCAATGCCTCTGTGTCTGTGGCTGAAGATCCACAAGTGACAGTGAAGACAACATGCTGTGAGCATGCTGTGAGGGCATTGTTACCATCTGCATCACAATGACATCTGCACATCCCATGCACCAGCATCCTTCAGCCGTCACGTTGCCATTGTGGGCCTCTTTCTACCCATACAATTCCAGTGAAACCTCTCAGGGCCACCAGAGGGATTGGAAAGGTTCGTCTCCTTGAGCCCCTTCTCTCCATCCCTGGTCTGTGTCCAGAATGACTGGCTCTGGGATGGGGAGAGAAGAGGAGGTGTTGATGCTTATCCACAGGGAAAGGCATCTTTCCCATTTTGCCCGCTGCACCTTTTCTGGCAGCATCCCTCCCTCCCCTGCACCTGACAGAGACACTCGCTGAAATGCAGCCTCTCGCTGGCCGTACCCAGAGAAAAACAAATTTTTTTGTTAGCATTCTGCAGCGATATGACAGGCGCCCTATGAATTCTGGGAGATTTTAATAAAGAAGACAGGACTGTGAAATTTAATAAAAGAGTTCATCAGATTATATGGTGATGGCTCAGTGCCACAGAACTGGCGGTAATATCCTCGCAGTAGGGGGCTTAACCCCTTGAGGCACGGAGCAGAAGCATTGTATTAAATCTTTCAGTAGCGCTTCACTCGTGTCACTTTAATATTTATGAATCTCCGCGGCTTTGGGAACTAGTCGGGTGTTTTGTTTGTTGTTCGTTTTTTTATTTAAGGACCAATTTTCATCCCCGGCATTAACAGACTCAAGCCCAGACACTAACTATCAGGGTTATAACAACTATTCTCTTCAGAACTGATATCAAGGGTACTGCAGGGCCCAGCCAGTCAGACCTGCTCTTGCGAGGTTCAGAATTTGGTGCTTTAATCACCAAATGGCAATCACAGTAAATGTTGCTAGCGATCGATTTAGGGGTCTTCGCAAACCTCTCCAGTATCCCCCATTCCAGGCCCAAAGTTCCCTCTGTTCAACACAAATGTGGAGTCTCCTTCCTTTTAATGAAGAAAATTTTTTACATTGGGTAAAAAGAATCATCACTGAGTTCTGTGTCGCTGTAAGTTCCCTGCTGGAATAATGTTACGGGGTCCTACTCTAGTCTAGTCTATACAGGTTCTTTTACCACCCTCATCACCTTAATAACTTGGGCACCTGTTAATTGTGCATTAAGCGACATAACTAACACCTGTCACGTGAGGTCGTTCTTTCTGTCCTCCTTCCCCAAGGGGAGAATTGTCTGTGGTGTTTTGGTAGGGTTTTGTTTTTGAGGAGTTTATTGTTTGTTTTTTAGTGTACATGGTGCTTCGTGTTTATGTTAGAGAAAGCAGGACTGAAGAAGTGGGTCTGGCCCTGGGAGCAGAAGGTGGGGAGGTTTGTGACAGTCTTAGTCCCTGGGCTAGTTTGTTCTCTGTCTCCTGCACAGACGAGCTTTGGTAGAAAGTTCCATGGCTCCTGAGGAGAAGAGTTGTAGCCATAGTCTTCATCCCAGAGCTTTAGGGCCTTTTAGTTACCCTGGGCCCAGGCCATTGGGTACCGTGAAGATAAGTGCCAAGGCCTTTGGACTTGACTCGATTTTCTATGGGAAGCCAATGCAGAGAGCAGAGGACAAGCATGACGTGCTGGCAGGAGCCCTGGTGGGGGCACCTGTCCAGGAAGCATATTGCGTGATGTTCTTTTCTGAGCGAAGCTGTAAAGGATTCTCTGTAATAACGCAGCTGCTTGCTAAGTGCTTGGAGAGCCCTGGATGGAAGGTGCTCGAGATGGGGCACGGGGCAATGGTCACCAAGTGCTGTGTGGGTTTATGGTGCTACATCAATCCAGTATGTGATTCGTGTCACAGAGTCAGTGCTTAACTAGCAGCACTTAGTACTCAGGACGATACCTCTGCATTCTCTCGCTCACACAGGCCTCAGTCCCACCAGTCCTTGCACCCTCATGATGCTCAGGGATAGGGTTAACCTGGCAGGCATTCAGCGCTTCCCCATCCTGCCCATCACACTTATCCACCCTTGCCCCAGCCCCTGTGCAGGATCCTGACTGGAATGCGAGAGTCTGCAGCATGTCCAGACATTGTTGCAATCTAGCCCCTGAGCAGCTCCTTCAGGAAAGCCCGTTCCCTCCCCATCCAGCCCGTGTGGTTTCCCCATGGGCCCCTCCTTGTAGTAGGCCAAACTCAGTCCTGGGAGCTCATTGATGTCCACTGCTTTGGGCTTCAGTTGCCCCCTGAGAAATGATCCATTTCAGAGAGAAGGACAGATGGTTTGGACTTCCAGGGACTGGCAGGTTAAGCAGAAAGTTTCCCGTCACCAAAGAGTATAGATCTCCCATCCTGCTGGTGACTGTGCATGGAGGACGGTGGAGCATGCTCTGCTCCTGAGATTGTGCTGCCAGGGGTTTCCCCTGAAGCGGGGAGTGTTTGCTGCACAGATCCCGACAGGAAGAGGGGCTGTATGGGGCCTGCTGCGCTGAAATTTTCACCAGTGAGAGAACTGGCTTAATTAACTGTGGCTTGGGTGTGAACAGGACCCGAGGGCCCCTTTCTAGAGGAGAACCCCTGCGTGTCCCTTCCAGAGAGGCCGACAAATGCCCTGGGGGGAAAGATCCGTGAGGAAATGAGAGTCTCCCCCAAACTGCTCCTTCATTCTGGCCTAGGCGTTGCTAACATGACATCGAAATGAAGCAGAGGGGAATTTTGCCCCTTAACCCCTCCCCACCCACCCCATATCATTGAGGGAAGACCCTGCTATTGTGGTGTGAGTGAAATAAACTCTTTGTAATGAAAGAGCATATTGTATTTCCAGCGCCGCCTTATTCCACCCCGTGTGTCCCACCCCCCTGCTCCTAGCCCGGCGTGAAATCTGGAAAGGGGCTTTACAAGTTCCACTTCAATATTTCAGACGGCTACGATGGATTTTGCAGCTCAGCGTTAAGTAAACAGACCTTGCTTAAGCCAGGACTGCTTCATTTTGACTAAACCCTAACTAAATAAGCCGGCTTCATGAAGCACAGGCCTTGTGGCTTTCAAGGCCGCCTTAGCCCTTGCTTCATTAACACCTTTTAATCCCACTGGTACAATCTTATACGCTCCAAATTACCCTTCCCAGGCCTGGGTCAGGGCCCTCCGTGCTGCCACACAACAGGTCAGAGAACTGCTCAATAACTTGCTGCTCAGCTCAGCCCCATCTGGAGTCGCTTTGAGGGGCAGAGCCCTCGCTCTGACTGTGATTCCTTCTCCAAAGCAGTCTGCAAGGAGAACGGTACCCCCAAGAGCGACAGGTCTGGCTCTGTAGGGATTAATGGGCTGCTTAGGGAGTTGCGGTATTTTACTAGCACTTGAATCTGATAGATGATGGAGTCTATTAAATATCTGAAAACAGTTGGTCTCTGTAAACCCTTCCCAAATATTCTGTTGAAGAGGCAAACCGTATCAATGACCTGCCGTAGAAGGAAATAGAAACAAGATATCAGACTTTTCTGGGACTTATGCAGTTCAAAAGAGATGAATAGAGGGAACTCGGACCAAATACCCAAACAAAAGCACCCCTGAACTCTAGGGTGTGTGAAATCTGGCACTGAATTTTGCAGCTGAGGGGTTCTCTCTCTAGCATCCAACTTCCATGCTTTTTTGCAACAGTCACCTCTCTCCCCTACCATGGCATGGTTAGAAATTTTTGCTAAACTTCCTAGGGAAAATTAGTTAAACTCCAAGTCTCTCTCAGCTGTTTTAGTGACTGAACAGTTTGCCTGTCATTCAAAAGCAAATTGTAAAGGGTGGGGATAGGAGCAGCTCAGCGCTGCAGAAGAGGATGTTGATTGTTTGTTTGAAGGAAAATGGGAATGTAGAATGTAGCCAGATCTGCACCTTACGGTGAGCAAAATCCATCTCTGCACCAGTTAAGTGCCATTTCAGTCCAGTGCGTAGGCCCTCTGTAAAGGAGTGTATTGCACCCACTGTGAGGGTAGGTGACAGCAGCAGGTCGGGGATGCTGGGTCTCAGGGTTCTAATTTCTTGTAAATGACACACAACATAGCTTCATGGAGGATTTTACTTTGGGAACAGAGGCAGAAAGATAACGGCATGTGGGGAAGATGATGCCCCTCCAAAGGGGTCTCTGGAGTTCCACCCAGTGATCATATACACTGCACACTTTGGTAACGGAAGCCTGAGCCATGGTTGGCCAATCCACAACTGATGAAAGGAAATCATTTGTCATACAGTGTGTAATTAGGCTGCGGAACCCATTGCCACAAGATGTAGTTGAGGCCAAGAACTGAGCAGTGGGCATTTCTAAGGATAACAAGAATATCCAGACTTACAATAATTAATGCTAACAGGTATTTTCATAGGGATACAAAACCTCAGGCATGAAATCTTAGGCCAATCTCTAACGATTAGTGGTCAGGATGAGACCTTAATGGGGAGCAGATTACCCACACTGTAGCTCCTGAAGGGTTTCCTGCACCTTCCTCTGAAGCAAGTGGTGCTGGCCGTTACTGGAGACAGGACTCTGGGCTAGATGGGTCTGATCCCGTCTGGCAATTCCTATGGTCCTGCAGTGGGACTCAGCGCTGCATTGTAGTATGTTAGTAGGTGACTCGGCCACACATGCTTTCCCAGGGGGCTGCTCTCTCGGTGATAGCTCTCAACTACACAGTGACAGCTCGCTCAGCCACTGATGTCTGCCCTGACCACAAAGTGGAGGGTCGAGCTGTCGGACAGCAGCCTTCCAGCGTGGGCCTGATGTGTCTTTGTCCTTGTCTGGATGGTACAGCTGCTGCCTATGAGCAAATGCCTTGGTACAGGTGTACCTTCTAAGAGGCAATTTATCAACCTCCTGTTCTGTCAGCAAGCACCGGCCCCTGTCTGGGCTGCTGCTCCCCGTAGAGTGTTGCAGAGTAGGTGTGAGGAAAGGGCTGACAAGGGTCAGGCCAACCATCCCAGGTCTGCCTCTCTTGCCGCTAAACTTTGAGCAGACACTCTGCCTGACCCAGATGCTTGTTCCATGTAGCTCTTCAGAGCAGATTTTCCCAAGTGTGAGCCGGCTTCCCTGCCCACCATCCACAGACACTTGTTCCACAGAGCAGTCTCTCCTCCATGCCCCTTTAACACAGCTCCTTTTCCAGCAGGAAACACAAATTCCACCATTTGTAGAATTAATGAATTTGATGCAGGCTGAGCAGGTATGAAAAAGGTGATCGATATCTGTATTAACTTTACAAATGTTATGTGCCTCTGTCTACTGGATTACTACCATTCTGTCTGCTACATGTTTGCAGAGTTAATTCAGTCCCGGGTGGCTTTTGCACACTGTAGGAACCGAGATCAATGGCTGTAGATAGCCTAGTTGCTGGTGGTTAATGGACAAGACAGGTGTCAAGGTCTTTTGTTTTGTCTCCAAGTGGGAAAGGGACAGGGCCCTTCAAGCAGGAAACCTTAAATAAAGAACTTGGAAACTGTTAAGACAGCAACCCTGATGCACAGAGGCAAGGTCTGCAGTGATGCAGCTGGTAACCCAGTCCCTAGGGTATCAGAGCTAATTCGAGCCCACCTCAGCCTGTAGCCCTTTTGTTGTTTAAATCCTTTTCTCTCTGGTTGCTATATTCCTATGGATAAAATAAATAATGCTTTGTTGTGGGTGTCACTGCATTTACCTCCTGGACACAGCTCCCAAAGGGGAGTCTATAGAAGGGGCCAAACTCAGTTGGACCTGCCAAGGAAACATGGTTGGTAAACAAGGGTGCTGTGCCCTGGAGACCCAGCCTAAAAGTGGGGTGAATCACTGAGAGAAATGCAGGCACTGGGCCTGTCACTGGAAAGGGTGCCTATGAAGAGTCTGAAGGGTATGTCTACACTGCAATCAGGAGATGTGATTGTAGCATGTATAGACATACCTGAGCTAGCTAGCTCAAAGCTAGGTCAAGTACGTCTAAACATGCTACAGTCGCACTTATAATTGCTGTGTAGACATACTCTGACTGAGGGATCAAAGGTACAGCTCACTCTGAACTGTGACAGCTGGTGAATGAATACACCTGCTCAAACTACCTAAACAGTTAGCAGTGACTGCCTCTGTCTCTGTCTCTCACTCTCCCCACACAGGCCCATCACTCAATGGAGAGGGGGCATTATGGAGTTTAGAGAGGAAAGTTGAGGTTTGGGTCCAAATTTGAAGACACCACGTTTTTCTTCTCAAACTTTTGGCCTCTGATTCCAGCTGAGACCTAAGCTGCAGTGAAATGTTTGACTTGAAAAACTTCAGTTCCCTGCTAGTGACCAAATGCAGCAGGAGCAACGCTTTTGTCTGCTAAGCAACATGCAAACATAATCCAACGTTTAATTCCTTTATGCGTTTTCAACAAGTGCAGCAAAGCGTGAGGTTTATGTAGCTGCTTGATCCTGTCATGGGCGTTTCACACAAACACACAACCTCATGCCAATTGTCAGTTCAATTAATTATTGTTATTTATTATTTGTATTGTTGTAGCACGGACCAGGACCCCATTGTGCCTAGGTGCTGTACAAACAGAGAACAAAAAGACTGTTCCTGCCCCAAGGAACTTACAATATAAGATAAGAAACAATAGGTGAATACAGGCAGGGAGTACAAAGAAACAGTGAGACAACATTGGTCGGCATGATGGGCAGTGATCTCTGCACACCAACTACCTACCCGGCATCACAGTTATACTTCTTCAATGAGACTTTTTGGCATGACTAGCTGCATGAGCATTGCCAAAGTGTGAGAAAAAGACCGACCTCTCAGGTATCTGTCAAGGGTGGGTAAGACCCATCTAACACATCGGCCTTCTTTCTGGGAGTTTGATTGTAGTACAGCCTCAATGGCTAATGCACCTGTCCCCGTAGTTTGTCAGTGCCAGGATAGCTTAGAGGATTGGAAATGGGACATCGAGCCTTTGGCCTGTAGGTGACTAATCCAAATGTGGTCGCAGATCAGTAGTGGATGAAAGCTATTATGATCTGAATGCTGGTTTGTGCCCTAGGGCATGTGAAACAATTTGGTTGTTGAACAAGTGGCCACTACCACAGTTAGCATCACACTGCTTCCTCATTGGCTGCCTCAGCAGAGAGCCCAAGGACTGACTGGAGCATGGGGTCTAAACTCACTCCTCGCACTGGGTGCGTTCTTCCAAAGGAGGTGGGAGATGTTCGTGGTGGATGGGAAGCTCTCCCTGCAGTTGCCTGGGCTGTCCCCTCTCTGTGGACACACCCAGGGCTGTCAATCCAGCACCTTTGCTGGCGCTAAATTCACTTCAAGTAATGAACCTGGAAGCCCAATTAGTATCTGCAACATCCCCCCATGTGGCTTCCCGGGGCAGCTGCATTCAGACGCCATGCAACCATGTTCCCACCGCAGCCGCCCTTCCCTCCTCTCAGAATACTGGCTGCAACGGAGATGTATTCTGTTCCTATGACAACCCAAACAATATTACCTTGACTTAAATGGATTCAGGCGATATTAAAACCGGCCTCTTTAGGAATTCCTAGTGTTGGAGGGGCTGAGAATTTTAATTTTGTGTAATGCGAGCTGACACCGTGTTTATGAGCTGCTTGCTGAATGTTTTCTTCAATTAGTACAAAGCAGAGCAGATTTGTTTTCAGGGCTTAGCTTGGGAGAGGGAGGGTGTGGGGCTCATAGTGCCTATGTGAGATTGAGTTATGTTACAGCAGCTGTGCATCCCTCAACTGATCACAGCTGGGAAGCCCATCCTATGAAATCCAGGTGAGATGGCCAGCACCTGAAGGGGTCTTTAGACAAGACTCGCTGACTGCCTCGTTCTAATAGGAGTAGGGTAAAGGAGCTAGTTAGCTTGCACCTATAGGGAATCTGGGGATGGGCAGGCCTCTTCTCCCAGCCCTGACATCTGTTTCCAGGTATCTTTGCTCCACCTAGTATCTCTCACAGCTTTCACATTTAAAACCAGTGCACACACACAAACACGTGCATTTGCACACTCAGGACATTCACCTGACCTTGTGCTTATCTCTACCATACCCTGTCCCGTGCAGGATCAAGCCCAAAGCAAGTTTTATGTCGGGAAGTTTCTCTTTCCCTGCCCCTCCCAAGCAATACTCAACGATTAGCCTGCAGAACTCATTGCCACGGCATATCATTGAGGTCAAAGGCATGGATGGAATAAGGATTAAAAAATAGCTTGGATATTTCTCTGGATAATGGAAATTTCCATAGCTGTCATGGTAAGTATTTAAGGATTTGTACAAGAACTAAACCCTCTTTCAGGGCAGGATCCCTGCTTCGGACTAATGGGAGTCAGGAGGGAGAGCTATCCTGCAGAGTGGCTTGTATTCCTAATAATTCCTGAATTCCTAATATTTCAACTGTTATGTCTGTAGCCCTAGCCATATGCTGGACCCATCCCTCACCTTCTAAAAGCCCGCCTATCTGGATGCACAAGAATGGTAGGGTTGGGGTATGTTACAGGAGTGTGACTGGACCTGCTGCTCCTGGGAAGAACTAGCTGAGACTAAACATGATCCGTGGGACCAGTCTTGCTAAAGACCCAAGAATCTTCATGTCATGGAGATTTGGTCTCAAGTGTGGCACATACAAAAATAAGTCCCATGCCTAGGAGGGAAAGTCTGCAAACCAAGGAGACAGTGGAGAGCCTTTGCATTTAATAGTTAGGGTAGTTTGCATTGAGATCTAATTCCAGACGAGAGGATGGGAACGTTCAGTGACGCATGCTCTGCCTTTTTACAGTTACCACAACCAGTACTAGAGCACTCTTCTGCACACAAAGGCATAACAAGATCCAGTGGCTGGGCTCTGCCACTAGACAAACGCAAACTGGAAATAAGTAATTAGCTAGTAATTAGCCATTGGAACAGTGTCCAAAGGGATGTGGTGGATTCTCTATCACTTGGAGTCTATAAATGGAGACTGGGTGTCTTTCTAAGAGAGGTGCTCTAACCTAACCACAGACCATTGCAGGACACCCTGGGTGAAATTGTCTGGCCTGCAGGGCGTCAGACTACATCAACAATAAGGTCCCTTCTGGGCTTAAATTCTAGGACCATAAATAACTTGTTACTCGGTAATAAGTCACATGCTTGTAACTGATCACAGATCACAGTTAACACGGAAGGGTTTACTTTGTCTTTTCACCTCCGCCTGCCACACGGGGTGCTGGTGTCAGAGAGGAACAGATCTGTATGCAGCCCACCTCTGGGACTGTGCATGGAGCACGCATCCCACCTGCTCCTTCGGGGCAGTGTGTGGGTGTGGGTTTGGTTTTTAAACACGTGACTCAGTGGCAGCTTTTTTCTTTATACTGAACTTCTATTTAGGATGACCAGATAGCAAGTGTGAAAAATCGGGACAGGGGGTAGGGGGTAATAGGAGCCCATATAAAAAAAAGGCCCAAATATCGGGACTGTCCCTATAAAATCGGGACATCTGGTCACCCTTCTTCTATTTCAAACTCAATTTTTTAAAGTAAAACATGAATCACAAAAAGAACGGGGTGGGGTGGGGAGGGGGAAAGCAGAGAGAGATGGAGAGGAACACAGACAGAGAAGGAGAGAGAGCAAGAAATCCCACGTGGCTCCAGTTGGAATGTCCCAGCCACTTCAGGCGAAGGCCATCGCGCAGCACAGCTCCATGGTGGTATTTGGAAGGGATGAGCTCTCCCCTGTAATCCTCTCCATCCCGCTCCGCAGAGTTTGCCAGGAGGATTAACCCAGTCTTGTTCTCAATCCCAGTTTATGAGTTCCCTGCTGGTGGGGAAGATCCTGTGTGTTTAAACAACAGCCTAATTAATCCCCATTTTATTACTTTCTCTTGTCAAGTGGCTAAATAGAAGCTGTCAGCCGGCAGCCACCGTGCTCACATTTGTTTAGATCCCAAATTACTTCATCAGAACCATCTGCTCTGAACGCCGGGCACTCAGCGATTGTTTATTTCTTTCTCAGGATGCCGCAAGGGGCACAAACAGCCTCCTCCGGGGCTCCCCGGGCCGGATCCGTACAGTCCCCGGGGACTACGTTATTAAAATGAGTTTAGGGGTCTCGAAGGAAGCCCTACCTGCTGAGACCACACTAACAGACTGAGCCGGGCAGCATGGTCCCTGGGGGCTTCTCAGGCTGCATTCACTGACTCCACTGGCCTGAATAGAGTGAGATGGATCGGCCCTGAATGAGCCTCCAGCAAAGTTCATTCGAGAGCAGAAGAGGCACTCGGGACAGCCACACCAAGGAGGGCAGCGTGGGCGCTGACTCCACGGGGGTTGAAAGGCCGGGCAGGCCGTGTTCCTTGCAGAGCTGGCTGGGGAAGGCAGGGACAGCATGGGCCAGGAGCAGTGGACCTAGCCCAGAGAAACCACTACCCATCTAGGGGTTATTTATGATACCTGTAGGGCCGGATCCTTAGCGAAGGTCAGTGGGCACAGCTCCTTTGACTCCACCAACGGCCTTTTATACACGCTGATGACCTGGCCCCTGGTTTCCATATTCCACTTTGTGGTGCTTCCCTGGGCCCTTTCCCACACCCCGACCTCTCCCCCTCCCCAGGTCACTGAGCTGGTAACCCAAACTCACTTGCTCTCTGTCATCCTGTTCAGAACAGCCGCCTGGCAGGCCCAGCCGGACCCTGCCTCAGTGGCCTTGGGCCTGTGTCAGCCCCCAGAGCACCCGGTGCTGCTGTTTTTCTGTCCTCCCCGCCGCATGGGAGAACTGGAGCCTTTCCCAGCTGCCACGGAGCCCCCGAACTGGTGGGACTCCTGACGCCTCGTACATCTGCTCTACCCGCTCCAGTTATCAATGCAGGCATGTGCACCATGGCATCACAGCGCCTGTCCGTATCTAGAGGAGAACAACCTTCACCCTGAGCCGCTGCTCCGACTAGTGAAGCCCCAGTCATAACCGGGACCCCCTTAAACCATTCCCGTATCTAGGTGTTATCCCTATCAACCTAGGGTCCTGTGGCACCTTTAAGACTAACAGAAGTATTGGGAGCATAAGCTTTCGTGGGTAAGAACCTCACTTCTTCAGATGCAAGTCAAGTGAGGTTCTTACCCACGAAAGCTTATGCTCCCAATACTTCTGTTAGTCTTAAAGGTGCCACAGGACCCTCTGTTGCTTTTTACAGATTCAGACTAACACGGCTACCCCTCTGATACTATCAACCTAATACTTCCTATAGCTCCAATACCCCCCTGATTCCCTCCTAGCCCCACTGCCCCCTTAGCCCTAACTCCTAGGCCCTGTCTGACTGCTTTGTTCCCTCCCTGGCCACACAGGCTCTTCCAGACCAAGTGCAGCAGCTGCCTGAAGGCGATTGCCCCGTCTGAATTCATCATGCGGGTGCTGGAGAACGTCTACCACATCCACTGCTTCTTCTGTTGCGAGTGCGAGCGGCGTCTGCAGCGTGGGGACGAGTTTGTGCTCAAGGAGGGGCAGCTGCTATGTCGCAGCGACTATGAGAAGGAGAAGGAGATGCTGAGCGCCATCAGCCCTGCGCCCACTGAGTCTGGTGAGGGACCACAGGAGGCCTACATCCTTGGGGCCAATGGGGAAGGAGGGGATGGGGCGAGTGGACCCCCCCTCATAGGGCTGGGAATGAGGGGGTCAGGGGACCAGCCCCCTCAGCCCTGGGGTTCAGGGCACAGCTAATGTAGGGTGTTGCAGGGATGCTGCCTGGTCCCCAGGGGACAGGGCTGTAAGGTTGGGAGATGTGGGATGCCCATGAAGGGGTGCAGTCTGTGTCCTCTGAAGCATCTGTCCCCTGACCACTGTCTGAGCCAAGTCCTTGGACTAGACCGATGGTCCCTTGGTCTGATCCAGAGCGGCAGGGAGGGAGTGAATGGCGGGACACTGGTGGTCTGATCTGAAGGGTCGGGGTGGATGGATACTGGGCTAGAAAGGCCCATTGGTCTGATCTGGGGTGGCCAGTGGGGAATAATACTGGGCTAGATGGGCCTCTCTGGTCCTATGCACTGTGTCTCAGGACAGGAGCCCTTGTGGGCCTGGCCCTTGCTGAGGACGTAAGGGACCAAAGACCTGAAAGGGGAGGAAATTTCCTGGCTTCGCTGCTACAGCAGCTGAGCCAGAGAGGCCCCGGCCTGCCAGTGGCAGTAACAGCGAACGGTTCCCCTTCCAGTGAAAAGCGAGGATGAGGATGGCAGCCACTCCCACGGCAGAGGCAGCGAGGAAGGCAAGGACCACAAGCGCTCCAAGCGCCCACGTACCATCCTCACCACTCAGCAGCGACGGGCTTTCAAGGCCTCCTTTGAGGTTTCCTCCAAACCCTGCAGAAAGGTAGAGTGCAGGAGGGAGCTTCCTCACTGCCTGGGCCAGAGTCCCCGCCCGGCTCTTATGCCCGTAAACCCCCCTGTAGTCCTATGGCCTCGGAGCCCAGAGTCCTGCCTCCACACTCCCAGCTGGGCTGCAAAGCAAGCGCTTCCAGAACACACCCCAGGGGAGACCAGGTTCCCTTGTGACCGTGCGTCCGGCCCAGCAGCAGCGTGGCGCATATACCGTGGCTATCTGCCAGCTTTCTCTCTGCACTGCAGCTTTAAGCCTCAGCACAACTTGGCAGCCAGCTTGTTTTCATTTCAGTGCAGATGGTTAGAGAGGAGATGCACACACTGGGCCAGATGTTCCACTGCCTTGCATCTTGTGCTGTCACTTACGCCAGGGCAAAGTGGGTGCCTTCTGATCTGGGAGCGTTTCACACCCACTTTCCACTGGTGTGAATGATGGCACGAGGTGAATTAGGCCCACTCTGAGCCATTTCATAGACAGCAGCTTCCGTTGTTCTCTTTCTCCTCTAGATAGTGTCAGGTGTTTATAGTACTGTGCAGATGAATAGAAAGACAAGTTGCCTACCTTGGGGGGTTCAGAGTAATGACAGAAGTGATGTGGTAAACAGGAGCTAGGGAGTGAGAGATTCCTCCTCTTAGATACTTTTCTGTGCCGGTCGTTTTCTAAACTCTTGAGAAGGGACAGCTTCTCGGAGGAACTTACAACCCTAGGACAGCCAAAACCACAGAAGTTAGGAGTTCAAGTCAGCATGACTCATTGTAGGCAGCAGGGTAGATTTGCAGCTGGTGTGAGTTTCTAGGAAGGGCAGGGGACCGTCAGGTGCACTGTACAAGGTTAGGTAGGGACACTGTTCTAACCATCAGCTGAGCTGATCATTTTCCAATATAACAAAGCTCTAACTCACCTTTTCCGACTCCTCTCCCCTCTGCGGGTAGGTGAGAGAGACCCTCGCAGCTGAGACAGGCCTGACGGTCCGGGTGGTGCAGGTCTGGTTCCAGAATCAAAGAGCCAAGGTGAGTGACTGCTTCTCTCATCGGAACCAAGCTAGGTGGCCCGGATTCTCAGTTGCACTGAGGCCCTTTGCACCGTTCTGGCAGTCTAACAGGGCAGAAACAGCTCTCTGAGAATCCCCCCTACACAGGGGGCCTCCCCAACTGGTGTGGAGCTGGTGATAAGACCCTGCTCCCAGACTGCGGCACACAGGGGTGGATTGAGGCCATGGCTGGAGTGCACTTTGCTCTGATATTCTGTGCTTCCCAGGGCCTATTAGGGCAACAGTTCAGGTGGAGTTCCTGTTTCAGGTGCAGGTCAGTGCTGGGAGTGCACAGGGGCACCTAGTGAGGTTCTCTGCGCTTCAGGACGAGTGTCTGTGTGATATCTGCACTGCTCCTTCACTAGGGAGGGGAAAGGCAGCTGCCCAGCAGGGAGTTAACTGCAGCACATTACCCCAGCCAGACCCTTAATGCAAACTTAGGGCCTTGCTTGCTTCTCCTGGCAGATGAAGAAGATCGCTCGCAGGCAGCAGCAGCAGCAGCAACAGCAGGAGCAGGAGCAGCTGGGCAACCCGCGTTTAGGGACCGGCCGTGGAACTGGCCGCAGCAGCAGACAGAGCAATGATGACAGTGAAGGTGAGGCGTGGCAGAGCCTTGGGATCAGCTCCCTGCAACAGCACAGGGGGGAGGCAATCTGGGACTGAGGGGGCTCAGCAGAGCTGTGCTGAAAGAGCAGGGGCGCTGCAAGGCAGGACTGAGATACGCTGGCACAGCTGAGGGGAGAGGAAGTAAAGGGAAAAGTCTAGATTAGCTCCTGGCAGACGGTCGGGGGGACAACTGGTGTAATGCATATAGCACACGACTGGGACTTGGAATTCCAGAGTTTCAGTCCCTGCTCTACTAGCATCCCTTTGAGACCTGGGGCAAGGCACTTCCCCTCTCTCTGCCTCAGAATCTGTACAATGATGATAAACCTAGTTCATAGGGTGTCACAAGGATTTATAAATCTCTTTCAGTCCTCGGATTCATAGATTCATAGATTCTAGGACTGGAAGGGACCTCGAGAGGTCATCGAGTCCAGTCCCCTGCCCGCATGGCAGGACCAAATACTGTCTAGACCATCCCTGATAGACATTTATCTAACCTACTCTTAAATATCTCCAGAGATGGAGATTCCACAATGTAAGGATGTAAGGAAGGAGCAGTAGGAGAGTGAAAATTATCATTATTAAGTGTGACTTTTGAATGCTTCAGTACATCTGATGTCAGTGGTTTCTGACTACGCAACAGGAGCTCAGTTCTTTTACCAACTGGTGAATTCGGATTCTCTTCAGTTTAGCTTTTAAATAACAAAACCAATTTTTAATTTATGGCCATTTGACCTTTTACTCCAGGATTAAGGGTCCCATGTTCCCATACTAACAGCCCCTTCTCTTCACAGCACCTTAATGATAGTGAAAAGAATCCAACAGAGGTAGACTCAATCACTTGACAATATGGACCCGTCGTAAAAACCTTGTCACAAACCGTTTAGCCACACTCTGATGGCAGGACAAGATTTCCAGAAGTGACCTGTGATTTTGGATGCTCATCTTGAGATACCTAAAAAGGGCCCAATTTCCAGAGGGCAGGAACTCAGCCCTTTCCGGGTCTCTTTCACGTGTCTCAAGTTGGGCACCCAGAATTCACTAGTCACTTCTGAAAATCTTTGGCTTTGGTTCCACAGGTGTAAATCCAGAATAAATCCATGGATTTCAGTGGAGTCACTTTCAATTTACGCCAAAGTAACCGAACACAGAATCTGGCCCAAAGTAACAATCTTTTATTGCGTGTTTGTGCAGAGCCCCATGTGATCTGCAGGGCCCGTTACAATGGAGCCTGATCCTGACAGAGGCCTGTGGGCATTACTGCAGTATAACACATCATAACATATCACCAGGATGGATTTTACTCTGTTCATATTCTGTACCCACTGCTTCCACCTGTTCCATTGATTCCACATTAGATGGAGCAAGTGTTCACGGACTAGATGGGCTCATGGTCCCCTATCCCAGGATTCCCCAGCAGCAGCTGCTGCCACTGGATCAGAACAGCTACAGCACAGACTTGTACCGACAAGGGCTCACGCCGCCCCAGCTGCCGGGAGACCATCTGCATCCCTACGGTAAGCGGGTGGCGAGGAGGCTGATGTGACTCAGCACCAGAGCTGAGCTCAAACCGCAGCCTGGAGTGGTTGGACCCAGTCCCACTGTTATTACTGTCTGACACATGCCCACCACAACCAGCGCAGAAAGAGACACCAGGCAGGACGTGGCCGCTGTACAGATGACGGAGTATTTAAGGGGTAATTTGTGTCTCATGCCTCTTTGGTTCAAAGCTGAGAAGGTCCCCATGAAGGAGGGAACCCCCCCAACTCCATTCTTCACCTACCAGATTGGGGGGGAGCTCAGGGCTTCTGCCCTGCGGCGGGGTGGTGGGGCTAGGGCCTTCTGCCAGAGACGGCTGGTGCCTGCTGGGGGGGGGGGGGGGACACACAATTTAAAGGTACGCAAATCCTGGAAAAAATCTGAGGGGGGGAAAGTGATCCCATGTGTCCCCCTCATGTATCACCTCTGGCTTCTGCCCAGCGGGGAGGGGGCGACTCAGGGCTTCAGCCCCACGGGAGGCATCTGCTGGGGCTTCAGCCCTGCAGGGCACATGTGCCAGGGCTCAGGGCTTCAGCAGGAATGGGGCTTGAAACCCCAAGCCCAGTCAAGGGCCTCCCGCGGGGCTGAAGTTCCAAGACCCCCCTCCCTGCAGGGCTCAAACCTCACCACCCCTCCATCCCCGCAGAGCTGAAGCCTCGAGCCCAGTCCGGCGCCTCCTGCAGGGTTGAAGCCCTGAGCCCCGGCAGACATGTCCTGTAGGATGGCAGGGTGTCGGGACCCTGGTAGCTCTGGTCAACACTACTGACTGGGCTGTTAAAAATCTGGTTGGTGGGGCTGGCAGGCTCCCTACCTGGGTCCGCACAGCTCCCGGAAGCAGCCAGCATGTCCCTCTGGCTCCAGCCAGGGGGGCTCCGCTCGCTGCCCCCACCCCATGCCCCATGGAGCCGGTGCTCCACAGCTCCAATTGGCCAGGAACCACCTCCAATAGGAGCTGCGGGGGGCAGCGCCTGCGCACGGAGGCAGCACAGAGCCGCCTGGCTGCCCCTATGCCTAGGAGCCGAGGGACATGCTGGCTGCATCCCGGGAGCCACCTGAGGTAAGTGCTGCCCGCACCCCGCACCCTCTCCCGCATCCCAACCCCCAGCCCTGAGCCCCCCTGCCACACCCAAACTCCCTCCCGGAGCCGGCACCCCCTGCCCCAGTCCTGAGCCCCCCCACACACCCAAACTCCCTCCCAGAGCCTGCACCCCACACCCCCTTCCGCACCCCAGTCCTGAGCCCCCCCCACACCATAACTCCCTCCTGGAGCCTGCACCCCACATCCCAACCCCCTGCCCCAGTCTTGAGCCCCCTCCCACACTCAAACTCTGTCCCAGAGCCTGCCCTCCGCACCCCCTCCCACAACCCTGCCCCAGCCCTCAGTCCCCTTCCCACACCCCCTCCCAGAGCCCCCACTCCACAGCCCGGAGCTGCCTCCCTCACCCTGAACCCCTCATTTCTGGCCCCACCCTGGAGCCCGCAACCCCAGCCGGGACCCTCACCCCCTCCTGCACCCCAACCCCCTGCCCCAGCCCGGTAAAAATGAGTGAGTGAGTAAGGGTGGGGGAGAGCGAGCAACAGGGGGGGGGATGGAGTGAGCAGGGGGTGAGGCCTCAGAGAAGGGACAGGTCAGGGTGGCGGTGGGGCCTTGGAGAAGGGGCGGTCAGGGGCGGGGCCTTAGAGAAGGGGCGGGGCAGGAGTGGGGCCTCAGAGAAGGGGTGGTCAGGGGCGGGGCCTTGGAGACGGGGCGGGGCAGGAGTGGGGCCTCGGAGAAGGGGCGGTCGGGGCGGGGCCTTGGAGAAGGGGCGGGGCAGGAGTGGGGCACAGGTGTTCGGTTTTGTGCGGTTAGAAAGTTGTCCACCCTAGTGCCCCGGCCCTTGAACTTCTGAAAACTGTCGTATGTGGCTCGGAGGGTCAGTAATTTTGGCCATCCCGGGACATAGGGTGACATTCATGGCCAGCACAAGTCCTAGCTCACTGCCCGCCAACCCCTCCCCCTTGGGCAGTGCACATCACAAGACTTAGACACCATTCAAGTGCCACTTACGTCCTAATTTGAAGATTTAAGCAGGACTTAAAGAGTGCATAGGTATGGTGCCAGGCCCTGCCCATGGGTGAGGGGCTGGGGTAGTGGGGGCTCAAGCGAGGCCTTGCCCAGAGGTGAGGAGTCACACGGGGGCTAGACTTCATGTTGGACTCTGCCCAGGGGTAAATTTCACCCAATGTGAAGAATTGCCCTGTTTTTATTGTCCCCTTTTTTCTGTGCTGAGTCAGGCAGAGGTGATACAGGAGCCCCTGGTGGGACGTGCTCATGTCTTTCTCCAGTGGTGCAAATAGATTTTAACTTTTACCGGTACGGTACCGACCCCCCGACCCTGCCCCCCCTCACAAAAAATGTTCCATGACTAGAGTCCTGCGTGGATACAAATGTATACCTGCGGATGCGGCTATCTGTGGATAGAAATCAGTATCCGCTGAACCACAGGGCTGTCCCGGGAACTGCAGAGGCAAAAGGAACAGAATGTGGGGCTGCCGCTCCCAGGAGCCAGCGCCCCCTGTTGGCAGCTCCCCCAGCCCACCCTCAGCCCTTCCACGCAACCGCGTCTCCTGTCTGGGGTCTGTACAGCCCCGTTGGAGGACAGGGCTGGGGGTGGTACAGCCACACCGGAGGAGCTGCCGGCGCGGGCCACTGGCTCCTGGGAGCGGCGGCCCCACATTCTGCTCCTTTCGCCACTGAGGTTCCCAGGAGAGCCCTGCGGTTCAGCGAATATCCACAGATATCCACATCCGAGGAGAAATATTTGTATCCGCGCAGGGCTCTACAATTCATTCTTGACAATGTGTCTTTCCGGTACAGTGTACTGGCAATAAATGTCTTAAGTGTACAGCGTACCTGTCCGTACCGGCTTACTTGTACCATTGTCTTTCTCTCACTTTCCTTTTCTTCCTCCCCTAGACTCGGAAGGCGTTTTCCATGACATGGACAGCGACAGCATCAGCCATTTGGGAGACTGCCTGCTGTCAACAGCCGAAGCCAACCTCCTCCAAGCCCGAGTGGGTAACCCCATTGACCGACTCTACTCAATGCAGAGCTCCTACTTCACCTCCTGACCGTGGAAAAGGTCCTGGTCCTTTTGTGAGTGTCTTGGACAGACGTTGTTCTGAATTCAGAATGAGGAGTGGGGAGGAGAAACAGCCCTTCAGAGAAACTTTTTGAACCCTGCACAATGGAAGAGGCAGCTGGGTTTGCCAAGCACATAAGCACTAATTCATGAGGACCTTCCACAGCCCAGAGGACTCAACTGCGTTGCCTCTCCCCTCCTTTTCTCTAGCCACAAGTAGATGGGTGACATGATGTTGTTTAGCTGTAACTGTAGCGGTTTGTCCAGTGTTTATGCTTTAGAGCATTACATTCTTCAAACGAGACTGGCCAAGTTGCCCAGAGTCAGGCTGGGAAGCAGCATCTCCTCTGTCGGCTGCATTTATTTAAACCTTGGTGCAGCTGATCCATTTGTGGTGCCATTGTGCCCCGCTGCGAGGGATTTCACCAGCCTGCCCCCTCCTGGGCCTGCGTCATGGGACAACATTAATTTTCCTTGGGGAAGGCCAGTGACTGAGGATGCCTCTATTTGATACTACTGCCATTTTGGAGGCTGCCTTCAAGGGGGGTGATTTAGGCTTTTTAATGGCTGACACCATGGAGAAATGCAAGACAGGTTGGTCCCTGAGGGAAACGGCTTTGCTTGGGGACAGTATTCACCTTCAGGAACAAAAGATTATTTGGTCTCTATTATGATGCGAGGAAGCCAAGGGACATGTCCCTGAAGAGAGTAACACATCTAGAGAGGCGTATCTGCCTCTCCCGACTGCCTCTGCACCCCTTCCTTTAAAAGGAGGCTCACTCCTTCCATTCAAAGTAGAATGAAGACCTCATTCTCACAGCTGTAACACTGCAGATGCGGTCTGCACTGGCTGCTGTTTGTTTCTTTTAAAACTAGTGGTGTGAACAGATCTTATTTAAAAATGTTCTTACCAGAAACCCCTCCCTACATGTTTCCATCTCGAGTGGGATTTCTCCCCCTAACCATTTACCCAGTTCACTGGGACCGTCCACCATTTTGCTTCCCTCAAATACACGAGAAGAGGAAAGGGTTGAATTGTGTTATCTTGGAATGTGCTCTGTGCCAAGTCACTTCCACTCCAACAGCCTGAGTTTGTTCTTGACTTTGAAGGCAACAGGTAGGATGCCCAGAGTCCGCTGAGAGACCGCACTCTTTCTTTGGATGGGGAGGAGCAACACTTCTTCTCCAAGCATGAAGCTCTTACAAGCTCTCAGTGTGGGGCAGTTTAGGGTTAGAGATTAGCAGGCAGATTTGGGGTTATGACACAGAAGATTTATAAAAGATGCCACAGACAGCAGCAAGAGAGAGTGAGTGGAAGTTTAAATCAGATATTTAAGAAGAAAATTCTTTACTCGCTCACCCAGTATTTTATGTTTCAGATACTGTATGGACAGTTGGCACCCCCAGAAATGGCAAATGGTTCCCTGTGAGCCCCTTTTTGTGCAGGCTGGTGGAAGGAGTAAGAGCCTCCAGAATTTGCCTTCCCTCAGTTATTCAAACACTCATTGAGGAGAGGACATCTCCAATGGAAAATAATAACTTGGCATGAGCAGGATGTTTAAACCCTGATTCCTAGAGTTGCAAATCCAGCAATTAGGTTTGTGTGGCAGCTATCAGAGAACCTGGCTCACTGATGTTTCTGTACATAGTGTTGATTTTGGTTCTAAGCTCCCCTGCCTTATCAATCTGGTTTCAAAGTTATGCAAACCCTTCTCAAATGGAGAGGAAGAAAAGGCTAATCGTTATCATTGCTGTATTTCTGTGGGAGCCATTTGTGAACATTAATAATCATGAGCTGTAGGAGCACAGGAGACCCATTCCCAATATGCATTGCCATCTGTCAGGAGTTCCCCATCTAGTCAAGGGAGCTCAGATTGTGGTGCATAACTGAACCACAATCTTCATAAAGCTCATACCATCATTGCTTCCCCCATTAATACAGTTGTGTAAATGTGCCATTCACCCACGGGCAGTCCCTTGCCTCTTTGTTTACAAAACGATACTTTTTATCTGGATTCTCCTACGGTCATCAGTATTGGATGATTTTTGCCTTCCAGGCAGTTGTGTAAATAGTTTACAGATATTTTGATGTTTCGTTTAAGGGAAATGTCTTCTCCCGGGGAACTGGCAATTTGTGAGTTACCTCCATCCCCGGCGAGTTCTGTGGAAGCAGATTTTCCCTGCTCCTTCCAGCCTGAGTTGCTGCACTCGGTCCATTCCCACCTCTGTTGTGTGTCTGTCCGCCCATAAGAAATGAGACTGAAAACTCCCAGCGCTGTTTCTTTCTTTCTTTCGGTGGCTTTTGCACTAGAAATGGTCTCAGTTTAGATTAAATTTTAAGAAAATGTTTCAGTGAACCATGTGCAAATTGATATGTTTCCTCCAAGTGCTGGAGGCAGCTTCACCCCTGAAATCCTACCCTTGCTCCCGTTGTGATCTAGTGCTGTAATGTGCCAGTGTTTTTGCATGTACATTTGGAAATAAAAACAAACTTAAAGCTGAAGTCTAAAGTTTGCCTAAGCACAAACAGACAAATTGTCTGTACCTTCACTCTGCTTAGATTAGATCTAAGTAGGCCTGTCCATCTAGCTACTTGCTGTGCAATCCCATGGGGATTTGGCCTGAGGTCTTCAGGGGGACATTTAATCAGAACCTCATCTTTCCCTGGGGTCAGACATCCTGGAGCAAGAAGTGAGGAACTAGTGCTAACAGCTGTTCTTACTTTGATAAAGAACCAGCAAATACAACACCAAGAGTCAGTTACAGTTAGCTGCAAGAGAAACTGAATTCCCCATAGGAACAAATAAGACACTGGTAAATGATGTGAAGAACTATCCTAGGTGCTGGACCACTAGTGCCAGGGAGTCTAAAAAGATGACAGTGACCTGAGCTTCAGAACCAATGTTGAGATTCACTTGCAAGAACTGAAGGAGGAGATCACGGCCAGACAGACTGACCCCAGTTAGGAGAACTAGCAGGACTTCACCCTGGCATAGTCTGAACTTGTGCTGAATCAAGAAGTGGCTAGTCAGCCCGTAGGCACCAAACCAACAGCTGAAGTCCTTATAGTCTGAAAAACTAGCACATTTGCCAGGCAAAGTCCTGTTGCTTCTCTGATCTCAGCATCATTCTGAGGGACAGAGATGCTCTTAGTATCATCAGCATTGCCAGGTAGTTTCTGTGGCTCCCAAGGGCTGCAGTTCGTCCCAATGTGTTTTGCAGCAGCAACTCTCAGCTCTTGCCACCAAGGAATGACAAGGCTTGGAGCAGAGACAAAGGGCCGGTTGACATCAGTGCCAGTGGGAAGCAGCTGTTGTAAATGTGAAGGGGCAGGAGGAGTAACTGTGCATGTGAGACGATCCCAGGATATCCCCCGTGTGAGCTCTCGCTGTCATTGATCACTTTGTGCCCTCCGAGCTGGCCCTGAATCACCCGGATTGGTAAAGGGTGGCTTTTCCTGGTGCGTGACTCCCACCTAATGGACAATCGAGTGCTAGCTGAGTTTCAGTTCTGTCCCCCCGGACTGCGTGTTCCTGAGTCGTCCAAAAGTTTCTGACTGGATCACAACTGCTGGGTTCTCTTACTGATATGCCCCAGGCCTCTGCTTTCTTGGTTTGTTTGCTGTCATCTTCCTAGGCTGTTCCTTCCTGTCCGTCTGCTCTGGTATTTGTGACTCGGGCGGCTAGTGTGGCTCCACAGGTGTGGCATTGCTGAGTCCCGGTAAGTTGGCGTTTTCAGGGAGGGAGGCTGTCAGCCTTGCCCAAGGCTCCAACATACCAATGGCTTTGCAGGGAGTAAGACCTGGGAGTTCCCGACTCCCAGTCTTGTGCTCAGACGTGTTTGTTTTCTGTGTGTCTAGCTACACTTTCAAGATGACGGTTGACCAGAAGACAAGGGTGCTCCCCTCTGCCCATGCAGCCTCTCTCATGCCTAGCAGCGACTTGATGTCAGCTGGATGAGAGCCAAGTAAAGCAACCGTGTGTGTGAATGGAATGTGGTTCTGCACAGCTCTCTACCCTCTGCCACTGCCCATGTCAGCCCTGGGCCTGCCAGCAGTACTAAATCTTCCCCATGACTGCCGACACCAAAGGAACATGCTGATTTATGGCTCTTTTAAATAAGAGAAACAGAGTGTAAAATTAGAGCATTTTCTGGATGAAAAATTAAAGGGATGTTTTTGTTAGTTCCTCATTCTAGGCTCATGTGTAATTCACCTTGTTGGTTTTAAAGTTCCACTTGAAAGGAAACTTGACTTCAACAGAAGTTAAAGTACCAGGCTGCAAGACTCCCAGCACACTTAATTTCATATTCAGAGGGTTCTAAATCAAAAGGAAACAGAGGAAAAACAGCAAAGAATTAACTGAACTAATGATCTTTGGCTTTCTCTCTCTTGTGGACCTCAAAGCCCTTTACATGCATTAATTAGCTAACCCTCATTACTCCCTGACAAAACAGGTGTTATGTGTTTCAGAGATGAGGAAACAGAGGCAAAGAAAGGTGCAGTGGCTAGTCCTAAGGTCACACAGCAAATCATTGGTTGAGCTGGAAACAGAACCCAGGAATCCTGATGCCCAGGCCCCTGTTATACCTATCGGCCAACACGGCCTCTTGGCTGGAAATAAGAATCCAGAACAAGTGAAAGGGGAGAAAAGCAAAGTGCAGCAAGGTAGTTGAGAGATCATTCTTGGGCAGAGGAAAGGAATGTCCATGCTTTGAAGGGGGGAGGGATAGAACAGTGGTTTGAGCATTGGCCTGCTAAACCCAGGGTTATGAGTTCAATCCTTGAGGGGGGGGCCACTTAGGGATCTGGGGCAAAAATCAGTACTTGGTCCTGCTAGTGAAGGTAGGGGGCTAGACTCAATGACCTTTCAGGGTCCCTTCCAGTTCTAGGAGATAGGTATATCTCCATTTATTATTATTGAAATAAAGCTTCCACTTCCATTTCTGCCCTCTGTGGTGTGGCCTCCAAAGAAGCCTGTTATTGCAGTGGCACAGATGGGTTGTGTGTGAATTAAAGGGCGAACACCCCAATAGAATTAACCCCCAGAGTGAGAATGTGTCAAATGTCTGTGACAGCCAGAAATGTTCTAGCAGTTCTGAAGTAACTTAGAACTTGGGGCTTTTTAGGCGCCTATCTGTGGATTCTGCAAGGTTTGAGTATTTATTTCAGGTCTGTTCTAAGTTTATGAGAACAATAAGATTGCCAGTCCACTAGAAGATGGCTCTAAATCCATTTTTGTGAGGCTCCCACCATGGAAAACACAGACTTACTCACTTATTGATTTGGGCCCTTTGGGATTAATTTCGCTGAACCTCTCTGCAGCCTTTGGCAATGGAGCAGAATGTATGGGTTTGATTGACTGCCCACGGACTTTTCTACTGCTCAGCCCAATGCTGGTGCATCTCTAACTTCTAACAGCTTCCTGGAGTTGTTTGTATGGGTCTATTCTCTCTTGACTTGGGATGCAGTTTGTACCAGAGTCCAGCCATAAGGGCTGTAAGCATCCTTATGCAATAGATTCTCCATGTCCTAAGACACAGGAAATGAGGATGGGCATTTCCTGGATTTCTAATGTTTGTGTTTTGTTGCATGTGTTTTCTGGTTCTCAGTAGTTTCAGTTTTCACCATTGTGGAAGGGAATCAAGCATCACTAAACAACCTGAACAGCCCAAAAACAGCAGTTGGATGTAAGAGTATAGAATTTGCATTGTCAGATCAGACCACTAGCCTGTGTAACCCAGAACCCTGACTCTTGCAGGAGCCAATACCTTATGTTTCAGAGCACTTGCTGGTTCCATGGTGCTGGCTCCTTCTTATTTCCAACTGCTACACTGCGTTAAAGCAAACCAGATGCCCACTGGTACTTCCCTAATGTTACATACCCATCCCAGCAACTGCTGGCACCATGATCTTATTCTATCACAGGCCAGAGGAGATGGCCCACATGTTTGCAAAGGGAAGAGGAGGTGGCCATGAAAAAAAAAAAACCCTCTATAAAACTGTACTCCACCCTATGAAAAGATTTGAGACCCCACTGCTGCAGAGCCAGATGACGAAGACTACTGCTGATCAGCTGTGCAATACTATGCAGAGCTAAAAAATCCTTCAGGTCAAAGGAGTGAAAAAATGCCACATGCTCCCTGCAGCCAGTCCCTGTGCATGTGCAACTTTAAAGGAGACGGACTGCGGGTGATGATCTTCATTTATAAGTCCATTTGCCCCTGCCTTTCCACAGAGGATTTGCCAAATGCAACGAGGCCATTGGTTCATTTAGTTCAGGAATCTGCCTCCAGCAGTTCTTGATAACTTTGGGGGAAGGCAACCTTTTAAAAGCTGGCCACCTATGCAATTCTGCCCCATGAGGGCAGGTTCCTTCCTCAGTCCTGCAACACAGGGCTTTATGATCCTAGTCTACGCAAAGGTGCATGACGTACATTCTGCATTCAGAACATAACCTACCACCGCCTTGTTACGATGTCCTCAGAAGACGTGGTTCTCCTTGATTGTCAGAGCCTGAACACACAGGGCACAAGGGGCGGCAACCCCTGCATTTTATCCTCCCTGTTCCTCAGTAACTGGTTGACTTTGTGACCAGTTGTCAGGGTTCAGCTGATCAGCTGCAAGCTGACATGGACAAATGCCTGGCAGCGTGGTGGTTAAAGCAATAGACTCTGAATAAGTAATAATGGAGTGGCTCAGTCTGCTGAGCAGCAGGAGACGTAGCTGGGCTTAAAAGGGGGCCCAGTGCACCCTAAGCATAATGAAAAATGGCTTTTCTGCTGACAGTCTGACATTTCAATACAATTTCAACAACATGTAAAGCACCTTCGTTCCTGCATAACTGCGGCCTTAATAAAGCTCTTCCCACTACAGATATTTATGACTAAAGAGACCCTAGCTGCTATAAATAATCCCAAGGGATCAGCTAAAAATAGATTTTTCCATCTCTACAGGCAGTTGCAGACTCTCTCTAAATTCACTCCGAAGCTGAGTGGCCATCACCTCCTCTTCCAACTTTCCTACCACTTTGCCACTAAGCAAATTGGATTCCCTTTGAGCAGCTCACAGTGCATTAAAGGGATGAAAGCAGAAAAATGCTCCCTGCCTAATTTGTTTATAAAATACCCTTAGTTATAAGTGATCCCACACACACAAATCATATCACTACTGAAATGCAGCCACCTCTGGGGTAGAGGACAGCAGCTAACAGGGTTACAGCAAGCAGCTCAACAGCATTGTCAGCCAGCTGGAAGAGACAACCTTCAATCTGCCACCACCTCCCTGGAGAGGGGAATCTCTGCCAAGATGGGCTATTGGAAGATGGCGAATTATGTTCACCAAACACCACATGCTCAAAGGCAGGAACCTGGCCACCTGCCTCCGCTGAAAGGCGAACAAGGAATGTGTCCTGGCCAGGGAGAATGAAATAGTTGGGAACCAAGTCAGAGATAAACCTATCTTGGTCCTTGCTGAGCCCATGTGAAAGGTGGCTGCCTCAAATTAAAGCATGCTACAGAATTACAGTGGGATTTAGAATATTGGACTCAAGTAATATGTGATCTGACATCCTTGTTTCTATACAAGGCATAGAGATCACTTCCCTGAGCAAGGTTGCATTGCCTGGGTTCCTGGCCCCTTACCCGTCTCACTTGTTGGGCGGCCCCAGCAGCCTGGCAAGCTAAGTTCTCACGTTTCTAGTGCTCACAGCCATGAAGCTGTTGTTAGGAAGCCAAATGGTTGGAGTGCAGAATCTGTATAAGCGTATCAGAGGGAACAGTGCTGTCCTTCTCTAGGGCCTCTGAGTGTCTCAAAGCATCTGAAGAAGTGAGGTTTTTACCCACGAAACCTTATGGCCAAATAAATCTGTTAGTCTTTAAGGTGCCACCAGACTCCTTGTTGTTTGAGTATCTCAAAGAACTTTAGAGCCCAAATTAAGCCTTACACTTCCGGCGGGAGGCAGAACTTAACCCCGTTTCACACACAGCACGTTACACAACACCGCAGAGACTCATCCAAGGACGGAAATCAAAACAGCAGAAGCGCTGGGAATTGAATCCAGGAGTCTTAACTCCCCGTACTCTGCCCTAACCAGCAGACATGGTGTTTCTTGCACATCCATCCTCCGCTTTAGGCATGCTCAGGATGGCTCTCTTTGCCGGGTGAGGAACTCAAAGGATTCACAAGGCCAAACCTCCTGTTCTTAATTCATTCCTCTCACGAGAACAATCCACTGTGTTTTGTGTCATTTTAATTCCCCTACATGGTTTGCAACCTTGAAATAACCTCTCTTTCCCGGTCCCCTGTTTCCCCTCCCCCATATGGTGAACATCAATGTTTCCCCAGCATTTAGGAATTTGTTTGTTGTCTTGTTTCTACAATGGTCAGGTTTTGTAAAGCATTTCAAACATGTGCAGTGCTAGTTATTAGATATCCCTACAGCTCTGCTGCTGACAAGGCTCCCTCTGCTGGCTCCAAAGCAGAGCGTAAGACATGCTAGTCCAGTGGTTCTCAAACTTCTGTGCTGGTGACCCCTTTCAAATAGCAAGCCTCTGAGTGCGACCCCCCCCTTATAAATTAAAAACACTTTTTTATATATTTAACACCATTATAAATGCTGGATGCAAAGCGCAATTTGGGGTGGAGGCTGACAGCTCGCGACCCCCCATGTAATAACCTCGCGACCCCCTGAGGGGTCCCAACCCCCAGTTTGAGAACCTCTATGCTAGTCTATAGCCCTTCCAGAACATTTGTCAGCAATGGGAGTGAGGAATAGTTTTGATGCTGTTCAAATTTGGGACCTAAACAGATTGATGTTCTCTCTTCAGTTATCACCTGGATTTCAGTGCTGTCAGCCAGACCCTCACAGCAGCTCCCCATATCAACTGGAGGAAGGCAGAGCCAGCCCTTTAGTCTTTAAGAATTATTTTATTAGGGCGCAGAAATACTGTGCCTAAATATTGCAGGGAGTAGGAAAGAATACATGTTACAGTAAACAGGACAAGTTAAGGACCAATTTCAGCCTTCGGTCTCAATTTCAGTGCAGAGTTGAGCCTTTATTGTCATTTTAATACAGTTTCTGTAGCTTATTAATTAATGGTGCTGTCCAGGGCTGTGCGACCAGCAGAGACAAGAGGCGGCACTAACAGCATACTGACAAATGCCGACAGATTCTGATGTCCTGCTGCAAATCCAACTGTTCAGGTGCATGTGACCGGAAACTGATGAAAGCCAGAGCGCAGGGACTCGTATCATTCTGTGTTTTCTGCCAGGAACCATAAGAATGAGGCTCCACAGCTGGGAAAGCCTGTCTCATTCCTGAAGGTGAAGGTTCTCAGTGTCCCCTGTGGAAAGACAGCAGGAATGAAAGTCAGTGGTTGTGCATATATGTGAAACTCTAGTCCTGAGAATACAGCGTTTACACAGACAGCTGACAAGTAATTTTGTAGCTTTCTAGGGGTTTCCACAAACTTAATAAGATTTTATTTTAATACTGCTCCATCAAAGCACAAATCCTTTGAAAGAAAGTGCTCAGTGTAGTAATGTAAGCGGACTCTACTGAGAAAGCTTGATGTACATTACTGCATAAACTCACTGCTCCAGATTGGTTCATAAAGTTAGACTGAACTCATGGCAGCAACCAAGATGGCTCAAGGGCTTGGCAGCAGTGTCAGGGCTGGAGCATAAGCTTTCGTGGGTGAATACCCACTTCGTCTGACGAAGTGGGCATTCACCCACAAAAGCTTATGCTCCAATACATCTGTTAGTCTTAAAGATGCCACAGGAGTCTCTGTTGCTTTTTACAGATCCAGACTAACACGGCTACCCCTCTGATAAGTGTCAGGGTTTTTCATCACATGGCTGTCAGCTCAGAGTCATTACCTTCTGATACCCATTTGGAGACCTAGGTGAAATGAGCTAGCTGGTCAGGCGGGCGTCTAGTGGTCAAGTGTCACTACCACAAGAACCACCGTTACAACTGGCATTTACTGTCAGTCTCAGCAGAGAGGCCAAGTAAAGAATGAGCACTGATCTCCAATCTCACTCCTGGAAGGAATCTCTAGGGCAGGGGAGGGTGGTAGATGGGGAGGCTAACCGGGAGAGTGCCCGTGCTGGAGATGAACAGGGGATTTCAAGTTTCCAGCTAAGCCTTCATTCACCTTAAGTCATTAGCTTCACCTGCTCAGCGCAGAGCAGGAACTCGTTGACGTGTTCGGTGCAGTTCACCACGGAGGCCTGGTTCTGTTTCAAGCACTGTTCAAATGCAGCGAAGGGCTCAGCGCAGTCGTGGCGGATCTTCTGCACAATCGGGCTGCAACAAAGCAAACACACACAGACACTCAGCTCCTCACGGGGAGCTTTGCTGACGGTCACAGGGAACTGAACAGACCCTGGAATAAGCCTAGAAAGAACATTTTAAAATCTCTAGACAAAGCAGCTGTAGGGAAGTTAGGAATGTGCCCAGTAGCGGATGTGAACCCCCAGTGATTAGCTGCCCAACAGGTGGAGCAGGCTGGCCTTGCGGTTACAGCATTGGTACCACCCTCAAGAGAACAGGGTTCAAGACCCTGCTCTGCCGCAGAGTCCCTGTCTGGGCAGGTCATGTCTTCTCCCTGCCCCTCAGCTGTACAATGGGGTGTGACGCCAGGGAGCAGGGCGGATTGACCTGGGAATGTCATCTAGTTTTACTGGGACTGTCTGCATGGGGGATGGGAGAGCAGGAGGTAACTTTACTTGAGGGACGATACCTGAGCCAGGAGGGGGATTGGGCCAGGTGACACCTTTGCCCGGGGAAACTGGACAAAGGCGGGGGGAGGAGCCGGGGGAAGAGGAGTGAGTCGGCTGCAGGGGAGTTTCAGTTTTGGGCTGGCTGGGGAATCGGAGGGAACCCCAAGGTTGGGGTCTAAGCTCCCTACCCCCTAGAAGGACCTGACTAAGGGGTCCTGTTTATGCGGACAAGCTCTGGTTTAGACCGTGTTCCTGTAGTCTAATAAACCTTCTGCGTTACTGCCCGGCTGAGAGTCCCGGTGAATCGCAGGAAGCCGGGGGTGCAGGGCCCGGACTCCCCCACACTCCGTGACAGCGGGTGAGCGGCCCCTGGCTCGCAAGGGCGGGGGACAAACTGGGGCAGGTGCGGGCGCCGCCCAGACGCCGCGGGGATGGGAGGAGAGCGGCAGGGCGGGGGGACCCGGGGCAGAGCGGGGGGACCCGGGGCCGGCCGCACTCACTGCGAGGAGGCGCAGCGGGCCATGCTGAGTTTGAGCTGGTGACAGTCCTGCTGCCAGGTGGCGGGGCTGGCGGCCACGCAGCGCCCGTACTGCTCCAACTCGCTGCGGCAGTGCCGCGCCGTCACCTCCAGGGCGGCCTGCCTGGGGAAAGACCGGACAGTCAGACCGGACCGGACCGGACCGCGCCCCCTCCCCCGTCCCGGCCCCACACTCACATGCTGCCGCGCAGAACACACCCGGAACACGCCGGGCCCGCGGCCCGTCCCAGTCCGCATGCGCGAAAACCCAACCGTGGCCATGACACTAGAGGCAGTCGGGCTCGGGCCGGTCGCCGCGCATGCGCGCCCCCGTCCGCGAGGTTGCTGCGCACGCGCGGTTTGGACGCCAGGGCGCCGTGGCCCCCGGAAGCGGAAGCGGCGCGTTGCTAGGAGGGCTCCCGGAAGATGGCGGTGGCCGCTCCGGCTCCGGGCCCCGCGGACGAGCTGGTCTCTGCGGTCACCCTGTACCGGCGGCGGCCCCGGCTCCTCCACGGCACCGTCCTGCCGTTCGTGGCCGGGCTGTACCCGGCCTGGCTGTGGCTGTGGGGGCCCCGGGTCTGGGCCGCCTGGGGGGAGGTGGAGGAGGAGGAGGCCGGCTCGGGCCGCGGCGCCCCCGAGGCCGCGCTGCTGGCGCTCGCCGCCATCGGGGTCGCGCAGCTGCTCACCGCGCTCTCGGGGCTGTGGTCCGTCCACGCGCACTGCGCGCTCACCTGCGTCAGAGTGAGTCACGGGGGCGCGAGCGGGCGGTCGTTTGGGGTCAAAGGTCGCCACGTGTGAGGTCTCCATTGGTGCGGGCTGAGCCCCTCGGCCCGCCCAACTACCGGGACAGGGCCCAGGGCAGCCGGGGGGCCCCTGGGGGCCGCGAGCAGGGCCGGTGTTGGACTAGCGGGGGCCCGGGGCAGGAAGCCCAAGCGCCGCTGTGCAGGGCTGAAGCCGGGGGCCCTGAGCCCGAGCCACTCAGCTTTGTGGGGCCCGCTGTGGCGTGGGGCCCTGGGCAGTTGCCTGCTTGCTACCCTCCAATGCAGGCCCTGGCTTATAAGAACGGCCAGACTGGGTCAGACCAAAGTCCATTCAGCCCAGTCTCCTGCCATCCGACAGTGGCCAATGCCAGGTGCCCCAGAGGGAATGAACAGAACAGGGAATCATCCAGTGACCCATCCCCTGTTTTAAAAGAGGAAAAACAGTTGTTGGGGCACTGATGGACTGTGGAGTTTTTATAGCATGTTGCAGGGGCCTCAGAAAGAAAAAGTTGAGAACCTGTAACCCAGGGGATGCCGTGAAGGCCAAAGGTATAACTGAGTTCAAAAAAGACTTAGATAAGTGAATGAAAGGGTTGGTCCATCAATCGCTGTTAGCCAAGATGATCACTGTATTTATGTATGGCTGTATTTTAAAGAATCCTTATTGCGGTTGCAGGAACAAACCATCCCGATGTGTAGAAAGAATAGTAAATATGGCAGGCGACCAGCTTGGCTAAACAGTGAAATCCTTGCTGATCTTAAACGCAAAAAAGAAGCTTACAAGAAGTGGAAGATTGGACAAATGACCAGGGAGGAGTATAAAAATACTGCTCAGGCATGCAGGAGTGAAATCAGGAAGGCCAAATCACACTTGGAGTTGCAGCTAGCAAGAGATGTTAAGAGTAACAAGAAGGGTTTCTTCAGGTATGTTAGCAACAAGAAGAAAGTCAAGGAAAGTGTGAGCCCCTTACTGAATGAGGGAGGCAACCTAGTGACCGAGGATGTGGAAAAAGCTAATGTACTCAGTGATTTTTTTGCCTCTGTCTTCACAAACAAGGTCAGCTCCCAGACTACTGCACTGGGCAGCACAATATGGGGAGAAGGTGACCAGCCCTCTGTGGAGAAAGAAGTGGTTCGGGACTATTTAGAAAAACTGGATGTGCACAAGTCCATGGGGCCGGATGCGCAGCATCCGAGGCTGCTAAAGGAGTTGGCGGATGAGATTGCAGAGCCATTAGCCATTATTTTTGAAAACTCATGGCGATCGGGGGAGGTCCCGGATGACTGGAAAAAGGCTAATGTAGTGCCCATCTTTAAAAAAGGGAAGAAGGAGGATCCGGGGAACTACAGGCCAGTCAGCCTCACCTCAGTCCCTGGAAAAATCATGGAGCAGGTCCTCAAGGAATCAATTATGAAACACTTAGAGGAGAGGAAAGTGATCAGGAACAGTCAGCATGGATTCACCAAGGGGAAGTCGTGCCTGACTAACCTAATTGCCTTCTATGAGGAGATAACTGGCTCTGTGGATGAGGGGAAAGCAGTGGATGTGTTATTCCTTGACTTTAGCAAAGCTTTTGATACGGTCTCCCACAGTATTCTTGCTGCCAAGTTAAAGAAGTATGGGCTGGATGAATGGACTGTAAGGTGGATAGAAAGCTGGCTAGATCGTCGGGCTCAATGGGTAGTGATCAATGGCTCCATGTCTAGTTGGCAGCCAGTTTCAAGCGGAGTGCCCCAAGGGTCGGTCCTGGGGCCGGTTTTGTTTAATATCTTTATTAATGATCTGCAGGATGGTGTGGACTGCAGTCTCAGCAAGTTTGCCGATGACACTAAACTAGGAGGCGTGGTAGATACACTAGAGGGTAGGGATCGGATACAGAGGGACCTAGACAAATTAGAGGATTGGGCCAAAAGAAACCTGATGAGGTTCAACAAGGACAAGTGCAGAGTCCTGCACTTAGGACGGAAGAATCCCATGCACAGCTACAGACTAGGGACCGAATGGCTAGGTAGCAGTTCTGCAGAAAAGGACTTAGGGGTCACAGTGGACGAGAAGCTGGATATGAGTCAACAGTGTGCTCTTGTTGCCAAGAAGGCTAACGGCATTTTGGGCTGTATAAGTAGGGGCATTGCCAGCAGATCGAGGGACGTGATCGTTCCCCTTTATTCGACATTGGTGAGGCCTCATCTGGAGTACTGTGTCCAGTTTTGGGCCCCACACTACAAGAAGGATGTGGAAAAATTGGAAAGAGTCCAGCGGAGGGCAACAAAAATGATTAGGGGTCTGGAGCGCATGACTTATGAGGAGAGGCTGAGGGAACTGGGATTGTTTAGTCTCCAGAAGAGAAGAATGAGGGGGGATTTGATAGCAGCCTTCAACTACCTGAAGGGGGGTTCCAAAGAGGATGGAACTCGGCTGTTCTCAATGGTGGCAGATGACAGAACAAGGAGCAATGGTCTCAAGTTGCAGTGGGGGAGGTCTAGGTTGGATATTAGTAAACACTATTTCACTAGGAGGGTGGTGAAGCACTGGAATGCGTTACCTAGGGAGGTGGTGGAGTCTCCTTCCTTGGAGGTTTTTAAGGCCCGGCTTGACAAAGCCCTGGCTGGGATGATTTAGTTGGGAATTGGTCCTGCTTTGAGCAGGGGGTTGGACTAGATGACCTCCTGAGGTCCCTTCCAACCCTGATATTCTATGATTCTATGATCAGTCCCATGCTCTCCCTGTCCCTAAACCTCTGACCGCCAGAAGATGGGATTAGATGACAGCGGATGGATCACTTGATAACTGCCCTGTTCTGTTCATTTCCTCTGAAGTGTCTGGTATAGGCCTTTGTGGGAAAAGAGGATACTGAACTAGATGGATCATTGGCCTGACCCAGTATGACTATTCTTATGTTCTGACACGGGGTTACCTCCCTCCTCGCTTGCCTTTAGTTTTCTTACTCTGGAATGGATCTGCCCATTGTCTGGAGGGCTCTGAGTGAGACCCTGCCCCTGTCCCGTGTGGACATTGGAATGTTCGCTGGGCTCTCTACGTAATCGTGGGAGGCTGCTCTAATGTCTTGAGCTTGGATTCTTCCCCTGCTGGCCATGAGCTGTCTGCCACTTCCAACCTCCAGGGCGCTGTAATATTCTGGTGCTGTGTGTGAAGAATTTCTGGATGGAAGAGGCTGTAGAGGTGTAAAGTAACAGTAATGAGTGATATCAGTTCTGAAGAGCCACCATGGATATCAGAAACTATCCAGCAGGATTGCTTCCCATACTGTGGAAATGCAGCCACTTCTGAGGTAGGAGGTGGCAGCCGAGTATACAGGGATAACTCATTTGCTGTGACATGGCAGTGGTTTAATAGCTGTATAGCAACACTGCACTTTTAGACAGAAAGTGAAACAGAATGGGAGGGTGATTATGGGTGGGGGTTATGAAACATTTTCTTGTACAGAAATATCTCTCCATTGAAACTGGTCTGCTTTTACTTGGGACGTGTAGGGGAGAAGTGTGTGTGGCTGAGCTGGCCCTGCTTGCAGGTGTGATAACTTTTTTAGCACAAAAAAGTTGCTTTATAACGACTGAACTGCTCTGGGTGCAGCTTAGCTTTCTCTGGCTGGTTTGCCTCACTTCATGGCAATTCCTGTAACTGTCTGTGTAGCTTCCTCTTAGGAACTGCAAATCGTCTCGGCAAAAAACATCTGGTACAGCTTCATTAACTAGTCTCCCGAGTAGTTGGCATAGGTCTGCAGCTGTATCTTGGGCATTTATTCAGACAATCAAGGAGCTCTCAAAGCAAATGAGCCCCTGGAGCCGGCTGCCAACACTGTGGGCTGTATCCTAGAGTTTTCCCAGTGTTCTGGTAGTGTTACTGACTAGACAACTTGTTACTGCTTTGGATTGCAGGAAGTGGTTACTAGTGTTGCCAACCCTCTAGGATTGTCCTGCAGTCTCCAGGAATTAAAGATTAAACTTTAATTAAAGATTATGTCATGTGATGAAATCTCCAGGAATTTGTCTAACCAAAGTTGGCACGCCCAGTGGTTATTCAAAGGCCTTGGTAGCTGTATATGTTGCAAATATAGTTATCTTGATCATTAGAGTTAAAAATCCAAACCGTGAGCTACAGGAATTAACAATGTAAACAGCAAGGAAACAGGGTGGCTGAAGGGGTCCTACAGGCAGGTAATTGCATGAAAATGAGCAAAGGAAAAACTAGGCAGATTATTTGGCAAAATGCTCTGAGATTTGTTAGGCTGTGGATTAGTTTCTTCAGGACTGGGGTGGAAGCTACATCGTGTGGAAAACTTAAACTGACAAAGCCTTGGAGAACAGAGTGTCGGGAACATTCCTGCTGTGACCGCCAGGGTAGGGGCAAGATTTGACCTTTGACTAGTCACTAAAGTCCTCCACCCAGCCATGCTGCAACAGTACCCCTCAATGAGGTTGAAGATTTCTCTGCCCTTTGTGCTTTCCCTTTTGTGTTGTTTTGGATGTTATTTTTAGATGCTGGGATAATGTCAGATTAAATAGACTAAAGTCTGGGTCAAACTGTGCAGCTGGATCCAGAGGAAAATGTGAAGAATAAAAGGGTTAAAATGTTGCTTCTCTTGATTCCTTTTATTCAGGAAATCCCCTTTTGCCAGAGAATCTGCTAGCGCAGGTTGAGCTGCAAGAATGAAACTAAAAGTAGAGTGTGCCCTGATGGTTTCATTGTAATGTGAGTGGGCTGTCACAATCCTCCATTCAGGGTATTAATCTGGTAACCTTTGGTCAGCATGAGTTTGAGATGTGACATGGCAGAGTTTTATGAGATTTTCCTTATGTCAGGGGACAGTGTTATTATTTCCGATGTGTTCATAACTAAAATCTGAAACTTGCTGTAATGTGGAAAGTAGCATCTCCGAGCTTTTTTTGTTAGTCAGTTACCTTTTATTATTAGATGCTTTTGTTGCACTTGTAAGCCTTTCTTCTAAGCAATGGATCCTCCTTTTTTCATGAGTATATAGTAAAAGGTGTTGTCTATTCACATGCCCTCCCAATATTGCTAAATGTCAGTTGAGACCATTACAGACTTCATTATAATGGCAGATGGAAAAGCTCTGTCGGTTTCCATCTATTCCACTTTCCTGATCCTGGGGGCCAGGGCAGGGTTGTTCTCTGGTCCTTTGCCTAGTTTGCCCAACAGGGCTTCCATCACTCCCCTTAGGAGATTCTGCAGCCTAATACATCTCACTGTCAGAAAGTCTCTCTCCTAATACTGTCTGTTGCCCATAAGGAACTGAAGATACCATTGGATTACATCTTCCCCACCACCACAACCTGTAGTCAGCCTTTTCTCTCCTTTATGTCTGAAAACTAAACTCTCAAATTGGTGACAAAACCGGGAAACTGTTAACAAAATAGTCTGGTATGATGAATGGTCTGAATTTAACAGTCTCCCCTCTCTGTTCCTCACCGAGCATCTTCAGAGCTCATTATAACGATCCTCCGCTCCCTATTGTTCCTCCATGCTAGAGTCCCCAAGCTGTTGAGTGAATCCTATGACGTTTGCACTAATCTAGCTCAGTAGTCGTGAGTAGAAGGGAGACCGTTTGACATTGTTTGAACATGGCTTGTGATTTTTGTTAGAATGGCAGTGGTAGGTTTCTGGGAACAGGCTCCTGATTTTTGTTTAAAGCAGCACCAAAGGTTTTCTGATATTGCAAGGATGTAGATGTATCCATCCCAGTTACAGAGAACTGTGTAATAACATCTCTCTGCAAAGCCAAGTCTTCTCTCTCCTGTGAGGTGCCCAGCCGCCTAAGGATGTGCGTGTGGGGGGGGGGGGGGGGGGGGAAGGGGCACATCAACAAAGTGGTCCAGGTGCATCCTGACCTTCCGTAGACAGATGACAGCAACTCCAGGCGTGCAGGGAAGGGTTGAGATTGCTCTGACAATACTTGTGTTTTTTACTGGGCATCGTTAGAGCACTCAGAAGTGGAGGCCCCTGTTTGAGGAGCAACTGTGTTGATCATGTCAAAGTTAATGGGACATTGAGTTTGTTGATCAAATCTGAGACTTTATCAAATTTATGGGAAACTTTCATTCCAGCAAGATGTGACCTGACCGTCAACAATTGCTAGGCTGGGAAGAGTTTGTGGTTAATTGTTTTTGCATTCAGAATCTCAAACTGTGCAGTTATTCCCATTCACTTTTCTATCCTCTGCAGCATGTTGGGTGGGCTAAGTTCATCTGATTCCTCTGCCTCACTCTCCCCCCTCCCCTCTAGGAACTCAGTCTTTCCTTGGGAGTCAGCATACAGGGTAATTTTCATTGCAAGTGTTGGTCTTTCCTGGGTGGTTTTAAAATATCAATGAAAAGTCCAGATAAGCCAGTAAAAATAGAGGAATGTTCTCTGTGTTTGAGTGTTGCTCACAGTGGCTCATAATGACTGTATATGGATCCCTCCTGGCTTCCACTTACCTTGTGACCTGCTTTACAGAGTGCATGTTTGCTTTGTGTTTTTCAGGAACCCAGTCCTAGGAAAGCCACATTAGCTAAAGTTGTGCCAACCCCAAATAATGGATCTGCAGAGCTTGTGCCACTCCATCGAGACCAGGTACAGACTTAGACTCCAGCTCTTTATAAGAGCTGACAGCTGCCTGGGAACTGCTGTTCCTTAGCAAACGTACTCATCTCCAACCTGCCTTTCCAAAGCCACTAATTTAAATTAAAACCTTAGAGCTTGGCTGAAAACCAGCTGATATCCATCACAGGCAAGGAAGAAGAGGTTTTAGAAAGTGCAACATTTGTAATTAACACCTGTAGTCTCACAGACAATGTTGTTTAGGAACAAAAGTTGTAAATGTCTAGTTGGTCCCATCTAATCCAGCCTTCCCAGCCAGTGCAGTTCCCTATAGTATATGTGAAGTGATGTGGCCCTACTGTAAGGGCCCTTTGATGTGAAAGTCTAAATGCTCTTCCCTTCTGCATAATCCCTGCAGGGGGAAGATGGGCAGGAAGCCCTTTCCTTTGAGTTTCAGAAAATTAAGTACTCTTACGAGGTCGATGACAGGAAACAGTTTCTCCCTGTGGCTTTCCCTGTGGAGCACCCCCTCTCCTATTACCAGAGTGCCCGAGGCTACCAGGAGGACAGAGAGATCCGAGTGGCTGAGAAGAAATACGGCACAAACAAGTGAGTGTTCGGGGGTAGTAACAAGGATTTCAGGGACTGGGGGTTCCAGGCACTGGGTTTTGAATGTCCTTGCTCCAGATTATCAGGTTTTTGGGAGCTAAATCCCCCAGAGGAAGGAGATAGCTACTTCCTACAGCAGCATAAAGTCTGGGGTTTATCCCTGAAAGAGCCCTGGTTACAGAGTCAAATTCCTTACATCTAAGAGTAATGAAGAGAAGGGGAAGATGTTCTGGTACAAAGGGGAACAAAGCCCCCCGTTCATACTCCAGAGGCTGCAATAGCTTTTGGGTTGGGATGGTGCTGTGAGGCCTGAACACCAAGATTAACAAAATTTTATTCTTTCCCAGGGCAGAAATGGTGGTGCCAGAGTTCTTGGAACTCTTTAAAGAGAGAGCCACGGCCCCTTTCTTCGTCTTTCAGGTAAACAAGAGCTGTAACTGTTGTTTGTAACTGCAAAGAAGTGAATTCCCTCCAATCTGCAGTCTTAGTTTGGGAATCTGAAATCGGCTGGCTGTTTCCAAAAGCCAAAAATGCACCGTTCATACACTGCAGTGTCTACTGTGGGGGAGACTTTATTATTCTGGGGATAAGGGCTGACATATCTTTGGTCAGTCATAACTGAAAGTTGTTACCGTCCAATGTGTGGTCCAGAGCCCATCATAGCTGGCATGAACTGTCCCCTTTGGTAGCCTCAGCAGAAAGGCCAAAGACCAAGGCTAGAGAATGCCCTTCTGGCCCTCTGAGTCAGGGCAGAAGTAGAGGAGGTGTTTGCCTGGTCACTGCACAGACTGTATCTATTCTCTCGAGAACAAAGGAGTTCAATCCCCAGCAAGCCAACACTGTTCACTGGCTCTAAAAAAAAGACTTAATATTGTCTGTTTTCTCCTGCTGGGCTGTTACAGTGACATTCTAGTGTCCAAGCACGTGAACAGTACAGGATGTGCTGATCTACTGATGGACTTGAGTTCTCAGGGACATGTTAGCTTCTTTATGGGGTGAGTGCTGGAATGGCTTCCACATCTGTTTCCTCCAGGTGTTCTGTGTGGGTCTCTGGTGCCTGGATGAATACTGGTACTACAGTGTCTTCACTCTCTCCATGTTGGTGGCATTTGAAGCTTCTCTGGTCCAACAGCAAATGAGAAATATGTCAGAGATTCGAAAAATGGGTAACAAGCCATACATGATTCAGGTACGTGAGTGCAGAGGGATGATGATCAGAAACTCAGCACTGAGAAACTGGGGAATGTAATATAGAGCCCAAGAGCATGCAAGGCCCTTTAGACATGGCCTGTAAGAAAGAGCAGAGTTTACCCTCTAAATAGACACACCTTGCTGAGGGAGCAACAAGACTTTCCTGTGTTTCCTGTTTTCTTATGTCCAATTTGCCTTTTGACATCTGTTGCCTTTGCATGCACTTGTTTAACTCTTAAGTTCAGATTTATTATAAAACAGCAAGATTATGTCCTGCGTGTGTGGGTGCTCAGCTGGGGGAAAGACAATTGATTGGGAACAATTCCAAAAGAGCCAAGCTCAGCTTGAGGCCCCAAAATTTAGTCCCCTCCTCCTTCGGTACTTTCTTTTTCTTGTATCTGTTTGGAAAATGCATGTGATTCTTGTGTGTTACACATATAAAATGATATTTTATATATAAATATACAGACGGAAACACACATAGAATGAGCACCTACAGCAACAAAACACTCTGTGCCCAAGGAAGGGAAAGAGACTTCAACTCTGCGCTTCCAAGGGGTAGTAATGGGGAATTCCAAACTGTAAACTCAGGGATGGTTTGTTGATAGCTGGGTTGAGGAGACGGTTTATGCAGATTCACTGTTTATGTGCAGAGCTGTGCTTTTGTTGTCTTGTCATCTATCGCTCTCTCTCCCCTGTCATACGTTTCTCTAGTACCCGTCCTCATAGTATCTAAGTGCTCTTTCTCACATTGCTTTTGTTCTACAGGTTTACAGAAACCGGAAGTGGCGTCCCATTTCCAGTGATGAGATCATCCCAGGGGATATTGTTTCCATTGGTAACAGCCTGCATGCTTGACACAATCAAAAGCCCTTATGAAATCAAATCACTTCTACCTGTATTGACTGAGGTTAATTAAATTTACAATTCAACCCAGTCAAAATGTCCATACAAATTCCAACAAAGAATCTTTAAATGCCCATGAATGGCTGAAAACTCATAGGCCTGAGAGAGAGTCCTTCAAGTTCCGATCCCACAGATCTCTAACTTTATTCTCAAAGATTAGAGTCTAAATATTAGGACTAAAATCAGCCACAGCTGCCCTGCTTCAGATCAGAGGTTCTAAGAGTGGAAAGTTCCATCCAAAAGCAGAGGATGGGGATGGAGGACAAGGGGGAATAGGATGCTGTCCCCATCCCTGTACTGTGATTCTTTTTTAGATTGCATTGGCCCAGAAGTGTTGTCCCCAGTCTAAAGCTTGAGTGGCAGTAAGAATTGTGCTCCTTTACTTTTAAATCCCTCTAGTTTCAGGGCTTTCTCGGAAAGCTTCTGGTTCACATCGAAGCTTGTGTTTTGGTGAGGGTCATGGGACAGATTTGGGAACTTGCAAGTGCGATTTGCCCTTAGAAATCCGCCGCATCTCAGCCAAAGCAAAGGGGAATTGCATCCTGCCAGACAAACGGGCTAACAATGGCCAGCTCTCACAATGAGCCACTTCTAAGCTTTGCTCTCTTGATTTCAGGCCGATCTCCTCATGAGAACCTAGTGCCATGTGATGTGCTCTTGCTCCGTGGAAAGTGCATTGTGGATGAAGCCATGCTGACTGGAGAGTCTGTGCCTCAGATGAAGGTGAGAGACAGGTCCTCAGTAATGCTTGATACGTCTTCATTGTTTATGCACCAAGTTTCATTCCAGCCACCGCAGCATCTAAACAGTGCAGGGTTTATAGGTGCAGATCAATCTTTGTGTAAACTCTGGCCCAGAAAATCCGGGTCTGTTGAGTGTTATCCACCCCCATATCCATGACTGACGATCTAGTAAATGAGAAACAGACTGTCTGTTTTGTCTGGCTGTGGCTGCGGCCTCTGGGGCTGGATTGCAGTGTGTGGGCACAGCCCACCACTCCCCCACATTCCCCAGTCTGGGCTGCTTTGACTGGGCAGACAGGGGAGGGACAAGCACAGAGAGCTTCAAACCCAGTGAATCTCCCTTGTTTTTATGCCAGTGCGTGATTTAAACATGATAAAATCACATTTAGAATAGCCTCCCTGTGGAGGCCGGTGATCCAAGTGTGAGCAAATTCTCTGACCCCAGGATTCTCATGGGTACCAGGTATCTGAGCTAGGACAAAGGCAGGAGCTCAGTATCCTGTTCAAGTCCAGGGTCAGTTCCTGCAGACTGCTCGCAGGGGAGCTGAGAGTGCCTCATGGAGATGGGACCGTAGAGGAACGTTAGGAGTCCAGTTGTTGGCAGCTAACTGGAAACAAGTCCTGCTTCTCTGAGTCCCGAATTCTCTCATTCAGGAGCCCATTGAGGATCTCAATCCAGAGCATGTACTGGACATGCAGACAGACGCCAGACTGCACATCATATTTGGGGGAACAAAGGTCGTGCAGCACATTCCACCCCAGAAAGCCAGCACAGGACTGAAACGTATGTACTGCCAAGCAGGCGGCTTTGGTCAGATGGAATGCCATGGCCTGGCCCACTCCTTTTAAACAATGTAGCTTCTGGGCGATAGTGCTGAGTTTGTCACCCTGCCCCGTCCTTTTAGATGGCAGCTTAAATTGAGTGTTAAAATGAAATAATCTTTTGCTGAAGGCCACCGTGTTCTCCTGGAGGGTGAGAGGGACATGCAGCCCCAATTTTGTTCTAGCTATAATGTGTGTATAAAAAAGATCTCTACTGAGCTTAATGCTGCTGTTACTGCTCCTGTTCCAGCTGTTGATAACGGGTGTGTGGCATACGTTCTGAGGACTGGATTCAACACATCTCAGGTAAGAAGTGCATGAGAGAACACCCGTTTAAGGGAGGTAGTTCTGATCAATTGCTGGAGAGAAATTCAAATCAGGGTGACACAGTTACTCACCTGTTTGGAACAGTGAGGTTGGTTCTTGGAATTCCTTTGTTGTGGGTGGGCGGATGGAATGGTCTAGAGGATAGAACACAGGGCTCCGAGTCAGGATTCCGGGGCTCTAATCCTGAGTGCCACTGAGTCACTAGGACTTTGAACAAATTACTGTGTAATAACAGTTACTGCCCGTGGGTGCTGAGGTGTGTTTTGTAAATACCAGACAAGTGCAAGGTAATACGCTTTTAAAATCTGATGGATGGAAAGTCAAGGCCACTTAAATAAAGAGCAGTGAGAAACACACTTAACTGACCTACAACTGATTAGCATGCTAAAATCCTGCCCGTGGGTGGCACTGCATTGTCCAGTGAATGGAATGCAACACGTGCAGCAGAGAATCAGAATGCAGGCTATCTTGATTTTATACATTTGTCATGTATTTTACAAGAAACTGTACTGCATGCTGCAGAACTAGCTTCGTGCATTGAAGGCAGTTCTCCTTTCAGGGGAAGCTGCTGCGAACAATCCTCTTTGGGGTGAAGAGAGTGACAGCCAACAACTTGGAGACCTTTATTTTCATCCTGTTCCTTCTGGTCTTTGCCATTGCTGCTGCAGCGTATGTGTGGATTGAAGGTGAGCACTCCTCGCACCTCGTCCTGGGAGTTAGCTTTTGCCAGGAGTGTAGGAATAGCTATTGGTGTATTGGCGGGGAAGGGAGGAGATGGTAGCTGAAGAAGCTGGGCTGTTTCCGTGCGTGGGTGTGAGCCGTGGCTCATTCCATTTTTCTCCCACATTCCTCAGTAGTTTGTGCCCTCTGACGCGTCCATTTGTTGTCCTGTGGCACCTTGTCTGGAGCGGAGAAGCAGCATGTCTCTGGTTTTATTTTGTAGGCACCAAGGACCCCAGCAGGAATCGATACAAACTCTTTCTGGAATGCACTTTAATACTGACTTCAGTAGTTCCACCCGAACTTCCTATTGAACTTTCTCTGGCTGTCAACACCTCCCTTATTGCCCTGGCCAAACTCTGTAAGTACTAAGCCCAAAAGCAGGAATAGAAACACTGTGCACTCTGGTGTCCAGTATCCCCGGGACTGCAGCACATGGCCACGTAAAGTGTGTGAAATTGCTGGCTTTTATACACCATGGCAACCTCCTCTCTCCAAATAGCAACAACTGGGTTGGCTCCCTGGTTCGCCGTGTGTGCTGTGTGAGTGTCTGCAGGATTCCTGTGTCATTCAAAGCAGGGAGGTGACTCTCAGGGTCGGGTAGAGGTGGTTCACACTGTTTTGAAACTTGGAAATAGCTCCTAAGTAGAGTGCGTGAGGGAAACAAGCTCCCACTCAAAAATCCAGGTTCGGTTGCTTTTTCAACAAGTGTTCCGACCCGTAGTGATGGTGCCCGCCTAAGAACCTACCTGGGTAAACGGCCTCCAAATGTATCACTGCTCTTCCACACCCCTTTGGGGTTAAATCTGACTGTAACTTCACAAGCTACAGAGCAGAAGGTTTGAGGTTGTTAAATAAATTGTGGCTGAGCACCAGGGTTTTTGGCTTGTATGTTGTGGAAAAGATTCTAGGTGGCTGCAGACCCCAATGTGCCCCTGCTGTGTCTCTGTGATACACGACAGGGTCCCATCTCCTCTCTTTCAGACGTGTACTGTACAGAACCTTTCCGAATCCCCTTTGCTGGGAAAGTTCAGGTTTGCTGCTTTGACAAAACTGGCACCCTCACCAGTGACCACCTGGTGGTAAGAGGTGTGGCTGGGCTCAGGTAAGCCATGGGATGGGTTCCCAGGGGTAATGTTAACCATATTGTACAGTCGACTCAGGGTGTGATGGGGGGTTCACTGCCTTTTTAGCGTCTGGTAGTGGGCCCTGTCACAGCCGGGATGCACGACTGGGTGGGCCAGTGATCCAAAGTACCAAATCCCGTGTAGCTAAGTAATCAAATGTGGGTGACATTTGAACAATGGAGGCCCCAGTGAGAGCTTCCCTCCGCTGGAGGCGAAGTGCCAGTCCAGTGGGGAAGAGAGGATGAATTGGGGGGAGTGAAGGAGATGAGCCAGAAGCGGGTTCTAGGCTAGGGGAAGGGGGATCCTGCAGGTTCTCTGGCTATGGCACTTGTGCAGCAATTTGCAGCGTCAGAGCCCTTGAATTTGGTGGTTCTTTTGGGATTTCATAAATACGTTCTTAATTGCTAAAACCCTCTGTGCCTCTCTGCACCAGCCTGCAGCCCCCACCCTGGTGAGCTGCACCTCAATGGCAGAGTCCCTCATAGAGAAACCCCTCTGGTTTATTTCATTTTAAATCTTACCCCTCGGATTATGGGAATGTTGTGCCTTGTACACTGAGGAGTCAGAAGTCCTCACGCTATGGAACATGTGGAAAATAAATATAGAAAATCACTGTAACCAAAATATTTCAGGGGTCGGAGCAGTTACTTACAGAATGAACAAAACCCTGGTGAGCGAGGCTGAGTGATACTCACGCACTCTAGTCAAAGGGTTACAATGAATGTTGAGCTGGTGCAGCTGTTGTAAACCACAAACACTTGTGACTTCGTGCCCACTTGTTCTCAGGCTTATGAGAAATGGTTTAAAGCCTCTCGTGTCCTGCGAGTCTGTTAATGAGCTACAGTGAGGGTGGGACATTGCCCAGGTGACATAACCAGCCTGGCATGTGTGTATCCCTCACTCTCCCCCATCTCAGACTGTAGCCTGGCCACTGACTGGTATGTGTTCCGCCCTAGCACGCAGGGGGCTGTGTGGGGAGAGCAGTTTAGAATGACTTCTTGCACTAGAAACACCCCTTTGGAGGCTGCACATGAATGTAATCTAAGTACGATACACATCTGTCTGAGCAGACCCAGCTAGACAGGCTGGTGAATTACACATCTGTCTGAGCAGACCCAGCTAGACAGGATGGTGTGTTACACGTGCATTCAGTTGCCTTGAACAGCACTTCTTGGTGCTCCAATTAAGGCCTCTTCTTTGAGGAATCTGCTCCATTGGGATTGCTCAGGGGCAGTGGCTGTAGTTGCAGCATTGAGAAGCTGAGTCATTGGGCCAGCTTTCCCACAGCTTTGCTGTTGGTGTGAGAAGCTCTAGCAGTTCAGGACACTGGGACAGTAATTATTTGCTTGGAGAAATTGTAGAACACGTATAGCTTTGACGGCCTGTCCAAGCCTATTAACGTAGTCTCTCCCCACTGTAGGGATGGGAAGGAAGTGACGCCAGTGTCTGACATTCCTGTAGAAACCCACCGAGTGATCGCAACTTGCCATTCGTTGGTCCAGTTGGATGACGGGACGTTGGTGGGAGATCCGTTAGAGAAAGCAATGCTGATGGCTGTGGATTGGACTCTGACCAAAGGTAGAGACAATGGCCAATTCCTACATGTGTCCAGTTGCACAAACTGGTACCACGTGTGTGTGTAGATATTAGTGATAATAAAGCTGCTCCTCCCAATTTCGTTCCTGTGGGTGAAATTCACCCCCCTTTGTAGGCTTATGTGGGCTTTGTAGTAGTCCTCTGCATGGGGTGAGCTTTGCCCTACATAAACCCTGGCGAGTGCTCTGGCACTGCCGTGGAAGGGCTGCGGGAGACCTTGTACAGGATCTCTGCAGGGACGATATGTGTACGCAAGCTGTTAAAGTACACTTGCACTAGCTCAATAAGAAATAGTGTAGCCGCAGAAGCACGGGCAGCAAGCGAGTATGTACCAGTGGGGATCAGGTGGGTTGTACTTGGCATGGCTAAGATGTGCTGCCGCTGCCCGTGCTATTGCAGCTACGCTATTTAGACCTGAGCTAGCATGTGTATGCAAGCTGGGTATCACACCCCAGCTCCTAGTGTAGATGTAGCCTAAATCTAGAAATCTACCACGTGCTGCAGATGTGGCATGCTCAGAAGCAGCTCTCTGTTCTGATCCCCAGAGATCGTCCGGGCAATTCCATCCCTCAGTCACTGGGGCCAGAACTTCCATCATCACCATGCTGCAAGGCTTGGGTGGGGAGACTTGTTTGTTCTTAGTGAATGATTCGTTCCTGGGAGCCGAGGGAAGTGATGCTGCTTGCAATGCTGAGAAACCTTTCAGGATTTCCCGATCTGTTTGTTTCCAGATGAGAAAGTTTTCCCCAGAAGTATTAAAACTCAGGGACTGAAAATTCACCAGCGCTTTCATTTTGCCAGTGCCCTGAAAAGAATGTCCGTCTTGGCTTCATATGAGAAGATTGGCTCGACTGATCTCTGTTACATTGCAGCTGTGAAAGGGGCCCCAGAGACCCTGCATGCAATGGTGAGCACATCACACGCAAGGAATGGGCTTTAAGCCAGCGAGATGTGTCCTAAAATGGGAATCGGTTCATGGGGCCTCCACCAGCTTGCCTGGGTTTGGGTGACTCCATCCTCAAATCCAGAACCTGAATTATGTCCTGAAAATGGGCCCAGACACCCCTCTTCCCATGTAAAAACAGTCTCCACTGCAGAGGCTCAACATTTATCCCCGTTAAATCAAGGGTGGCTCAGTGTGTGATGTTCCTGGCCTCGCTGTGCTTGTTCTCAGGCCTGCAAATACGAGTGGCAGCAGAAGGGTGAATATCCGATAAAGTCACTCTCCTGCCCTCGGTCGGGATATTTGCTGCTGCTTTGAGCTCCCCGCTTGCCTCACCCCTGCTCAGGCACGGAAGCGCCTCTGCTTCACAGTGTATTTGATATGAAGCATTGTAACCTGCGTATAGTGTTTAACACATTGGTTTCCCCCCACCCCCATTTTCTGCAGTTCTCTCAGTGCCCGAGCAGCTACCGCACCATGCACACAGAAATCTCACGCGAGGGGGCGAGGGTACTTGCGCTTGGCTACAAAGAGCTGGGGCACCTCACTCATCAGCAGGTACGCTCGGCTCCATGCAGTGGTGCTGGAAATACGGGTGCTGCCGCACTCCCTGGCTTGAAGTATTAGTAATAACCCAAATATGTGGTTTTCATCATCAGCACCCCCACTATAAAAATTGTTCCAGCCCCCCCGGCTCCATGCCTAGGCCCCTAAAGTCCGAGCACCCACCCAAAGGAAGGCGCCCACATGGGAGGGGGTGGCACAGACACCTCATGGGGAGACGATTGTCATAAGCCACAGATGAACCTGTAACTGCTTTGGTTTTTTTATACCTGAATCCTGTTGATTTTATTTTATTTTATTTATTTATTTATTTATTTGATTGTTAGAGCCAAGGGACTGTGGCTCAGGTCTCCTGGTTTCTATTTTCAGTTCTGGCACTGACTTCTTGTGTAACCTTGGGCAACTTGCTCTGCCTGCCTGTGCCTCAGTTTCCCCTCTTGTAAAACGGAGATCATATGCCTGTGAGAGGAGCGTGTGGAGGCTCAGAAAGTGGGGAGGTGACTATATTACCAAAGGGGATGCTGTCTCTAGGGCAGCGGAGGGAGAATCCAGAATCATTCCATGCTCCTCAGGCTGCCCCTGGCGTTCCCAGTCAGGATGGTCTCCAGTGGATGGGGGTCTCATTGCTCGTGAGACGGCGTGTAACACTCCGGTGTGGTTCTTTTCCGTGGAAGGTGCGAGAGTTCAAGCGCGAGGCTCTGGAATGTGACCTGAGATTTGTCGGCTTCATCGTGGTCTCCTGTCCTCTCAAAGCTGATTCCAAGCCCGTCATCCGGGAGATCCAGAATGCATCGCACCATGTGAGTGTCTGCAGGAGAGAACGAGCTCCCGGGGCCGTGCAGACGCCTGAGCTACTGGGCTGGTACCAGCCTCTTCCAGGATTGCGGGGCGTGGGAGGGGCAGCCGCTGCCCTGAGCTGTGCGTCATTCGTGGAGTCCAAAGCCAGACGGGACCACTGTGATCATCTAGTCTGACCCCCTGCAGAGCACAGGCCAGAGACCTGCCCCCATGTAATTCCCAGAGCAGTTGTCTTAGCAAAACATCCAGTCTTGATTTAAATATGACGCTGGGTCGGGGCTCTGCCTTGCCCCTGGTGGTTGGATTTCTGGACAAGGTGCTGTACAAAGCATCTGTGATCATTAGTGTCTCAGATGGGACCTGGTCAGCGTACAGGAACTTCTCTCTGTTCTGTGTAACTAGGGCCACGTGCATGTAGCGTGACCTCGGTAACCTCGTGTGACCCCACCTGTTTCCCTCTCCCAGGTAGTGATGATCACAGGGGACAATCCGCTCACTGCCTGCCATGTGGCTCAAGAACTCCACTTCATCCAGAAGGAGAACACCCTCATCCTGCAGCCTCCCCACAGCAAAGGTGATGGATCCTAGCCCAGACAACAGGCCTGCTCTGATGTAGTATCCAGCCTGGCTGCCTGCACAGGTCACCGGGGTGTAACAAGAACAGGAGTACTTGTGGCACCTTAGAGACTAACAAATTTATTTGAGCATAAGCTTTCGTGGGCTACAGCCCACTTCTTCGGATGCATAGGGGTGTAACACTGACCTCTGGTGGCAGAAAGTGTAATGACTTTGCTGCTGAGAGTCCCAGATAATCCAGTGCCCCTCTGCAGGGCCTTCCTCCGCACATCTCAGAGCAGGTCACAAACAGCAGCTGGCAGGAGCAGTGTGCGTATGGGCTACCCAGCCCATCACTGGGGTTCTGAGCACCTAAGTAACAGCAGCTGGCAGGAGCAGTGTGCGCATGGGCTACCCAGGGGGTCTCAGCACCTAAGTAACAGCAGCTGGCAGGAGCAGTGTGCGTATGGGCTACCCAGCCCATCACTGGGGGTCTGAGCACCTAAGTAACAGCAGCTGGCAGGAGCAGTGTGCGTATGGGCTACCCAGGGGGTCTCAGCACCTAAGTAACAGCAGCTGGCAGGAGCAGTGTGCGTATGGGCTACCCAGCCCATCACCAGGGGGTCTGAGCACCTAAGTAACAGCAGCTGGCAGGAGCAGTGTGCATATGGGCTACCCAGGGGGTCTCGGCACCTAAGTAACAGCAGCTGGCAGGAGCAGTGTGCGTATGGGCTACCCAGCCCATCACTGGGGGTCTCAGCACCTAAGTAACAGCAGCTGGCAGGAGCAGTGTGCGTATGGGCTACCCAGCCCATCACTGGGGGTCTGAGCACCTAAGTAACAGCAGCTGGCAGGAGCAGTGTGCGTATGGGCTACCCAGCCCATCACTGGGGGTCTCAGCACCTAAGTAACAGCAGCTGGCAGGAGCAGTGTGCGTATGGGCTACCCAGCCCATCACTGGGGGTCTGAGCACCTAAGTAACAGCAGCTGGCAGGAGCAGTGTGCGCATGGGCTACCCAGGGGGGTCTCAGCGCCTAAGTAACAGCAGCTGGCAGGAGCAGTGTGCACATGGGCTACCCAGCCCATCACTGGGGGTCTGAGCACCTAAGTAACAGCAGCTGGCAGGAGCAGTGTGCGTATGGGCTACCCAGGGGGTCTCGGCGCCTAAGTAACAGCAGCTGGCAGGAGCAGTGTGCGTATGGGCTACCCAGCCCATCACTGGGGGTCTGAGCACCTAAGTAACAGCAGCTGGCAGGAGCAGTGTGCGCATGGGCTACCCAGGGGGTCTCAGCGCCTAAGTAACAGCAGCTGGCAGGAGCAGTGTGCGCATGGGCTACCCAGGGGGTCTCAGCGCCTAAGTAACAGCAGCTGGCAGGAGCAGTGTGCACATGGGCTACCCAGCCCATCACTGGGGGTCTCAGCGCCTAAGTAACAGCAGCTGGCAGGAGCAGTGTGCGTATGGGCTACCCAGGGGGTCTCAGCACCTAAGGAACAGCAGCTGGCAGGAGCAGTGTGCACATGGGCTACCCAGCCCATCACTGGGGGTCTGAGCACCTAAGTAACAGCAGCTGGCAGGAGCAGTGTGCGTATGGGCTACCCAGGGGGTCTCAGCGCCTAAGTAACAGCAGCTGGCAGGAGCAGTGTGCGTATGGGCTACCCAGCCCATCACTGGGGGTCTCAGCGCCTAAGTAACAGCAGCTGGCAGGAGCAGTGTGCGCATGGGCTACCCAGCCCATCACTGGGGGTCTCAGCGCCTAAGTAACAGCAGCTGGCAGGAGCAGTGTGCGTATGGGCTACCCAGGGGGTCTCAGCGCCTAAGTAACAGCAGCTGGCAGGAGCAGTGTGCGCATGGGCTACCCAGGGGGTCTCAGCACCTAAGTAACAGCAGCTGGCAGGAGCAGTGTGCGTATGGGCTACCCAGCCCATCACTGGGGGTCTCAGCGCGTAAGTAACAGCAGCTGGCAGGCCGCCCCTTTCTGTGGAAGGTTTGCGGGGGCGCAGTGGTGGTAAGGGACTTGGTTTGGTTTCTAGCTCTGCTGCAGACTCCCTGCATGACCTTGGACAAGTCAGCCTCTTGCGCCTCCTCCCCTGTCTGTGAAACATGGGCAGTAGCGCTGCCCTGCCTCCCTGGGGACTGTGAGGATAAAGTCACTAAGGACACTGAGGCGCTCGGGTTCGGTGTGACAGAGGGGCCATATAAGTCCCATAGATAGCATGGGGGCAAGCAGGTGGCCCCAGAGTGTAGACTGTCTGGCGATGTGCCAGCTTTCACTAGGGTAGCTAGTCCCTAGTGATGAGGTGCTGCAGACACCTGGCTCTGTGCAGTCTCCCCCCTGAGTCCCGCATGGCAGTGTCCGTGCTGACTCCCAACCCCCCTGCGCTCTGTTTCAGACTCCTGCTGGCAGTGGCAGTCCATCGACGGTACCACCACGCTCCCCATCTTTCCACACTCCCTGCAAGAGCTGACACGTCACAACCTGTGTGTTACGGGGGAAGGGCTCTGTTATCTGCAGACTGCGAGCAGACAGCAATTGTTGAAGCTCATACCCCATGTTCAGGTGTTTGCCAGGGTGGCACCGAAACAAAAGGTGAGATGCTCGTCCTTTGTAAAATCTCAGTGCTGTAGGACTGGGCTCTCCCCTGGCTGGGCTTCTGCCTGTCTCGGTGCGTCCTACCTACTAACAGTAACAGCACAAACCTTACCTGCGTTCCCAAATCCAGAATGACTCCAGCACACCGGGGGCGTCCGAGAGTCTGTGGGGCTCAGCACCTGCCACTCGCATTCATTGTAACGAGCTCAGCCCCTTGGTCCTCTGCTGAATTACTTCGTTCAGAAGATGCAGAGGGGTGACTAGTGAGAGCTGTAGGTGGCAAGTCAGCAGCATGATTTCCTGTCTTGTTCACTGGAAAGGAGCCCTCTGATCTGAGTCCTTAGCCCCAGTACTAAAAACCGAGTGAGGCATAAGACTGGGTATTTAACAAGGTGCTATTCAGCGTGTGCCCCAGCCCATTTCAGTACCTGGCACACACAGTCCCAGTAGCTTGGGTAGGTGTTCGTTCCTGACTGGGCACTTCTCACTGCAGGAGTTTGTCATCACAACATTAAAGGGGCTTGGCTTTGTCACGCTGATGTGTGGGGATGGAACTAACGACGTTGGAGCCCTGAAGCATGCAGATGTGGGTGAGTCAGCATGAAATGAGGAGGAAGGTTGTGTGTGGCTTCCTGGGTTTGGCTTGTATCCCTGGGTGCAGAATTCAGCATTTGGACCCTGCTGCAGGCATCTCTAGGGACTTACTTATTTACTGGGGATTTTCTCAGCTGGGATTCGCCAGTATTTAATGTGTCAGACTCCGTTTGGAGCTGCATCGTCTCTCCCCGGGGGGTGAAATGAGCAGTAGGCTGGCGAAATATACACACAGCTTCTGCTTCTACATGGCATGAGCCTAACCTAGAGGGGAAAAACTGGCTACAAAGCAGTTACCCTGGGAGCGCTTTATAGAGCAACTTCTTCCCCGCTCCTCTGCTGCTGCTTCAGCCCCTGAGGGTAACATGCCTGATGGGGACCCCAGTCTGGGACCTCCCTGGGTAACCAGACTGCGTATCAATCCTGCATTCCGAGTCGGAGACATCCCTAAATCCGGATTAATCTAAACTTTCCAGATTCTTGTTTCAGTTGGTTCAGTAAATGCCTTCTGTGGAATCATTTGGTGAGAATGCTCCAATTGCTGTCCTCCCCCCCCCTTTTTTTATTCTGTTCTGTCTCCCTTAGCAAAATAAGGCTGAGCTGAGTAATGTGGTATATTTCTACCTAGGATAGTAGGCCAGCTACGGTCCCTTGGATACAGGCTGTGGTTTTAGTGCCTTCAGTATTGACTCCTAGATAATACTTAAAACCTTCCTTCAGCAGTGACGAGAGCTTTACTGAGGCCGGGGGTATTACCACATTCCCATTTACAGATGTGGAAATGTCTGCAGTGTTACTGTAGCCCTGTCGGTCCCAGGATATGAGAGAGACAAGGCGGGGGAGGGGATATCTTTTATTGGACCAACTTCTGTTGGTGAGAGAGAGCCGAGCTTTCGCGCTGACACAAAGATCTTCAGGTCAGCTCACCAACCTTGTCTAAGGTCACACAGAGTTAGGACTGGAACCCAGAAGTCCCACTCTCCTGCTCTAACAAGTGCTACCTTCCCCTTCGTACGTTTGCTCTGCACCGCTCTAAGGTGGGCTGTGAAGGGCGACTCTGCCACTGGGAGCTGAGGGTTCCCACTTGGTGAAGTCATTTTGCCAGTTCGGGTTTTTTCACCTTTCTTTTCCTGAAGCTGACATTTTGGTCTTACAGGGGTGGCGCTGCTGGCAAATGCTCCCGAGAGACTCCCTGAGCGGAAAAAGAGACCTCGCGATGGACCCAACGATGGGAGACCCGCCTTGCCTGCCATAGGGAGCAGTGCCGTGAAGCCCACCTCCCGCGCCGCCAAGCACAGGGTCATGTCCCAAAGAGAAGAGCAACTGGCCATCCAACGGGTTGGTAACCAGGTCTGCCTGGACCCCAGCCCCTTCCAGGTTCAGTGGCTGACTCTGTCCACATCCCTGGGACGGACGCACGCACGCACACAGACACACCCCAGCTCACTGGGGCTTGTATTTTTAATTCTTGAATTGGAAATGGCAGTACACCCCAGGAATGTAACTGATTGCAGCAAGGCCCTCCACACACTCCATTCGGTGCATCTGGAAGGCTTCTCGGGCCAGAAAGGAAGTCAAAGCTAGAGGGAGGTGTCCTGTTCCTGAGCCCCCACCACTGCAGGCTCATTCTAGTCAGACTTGCAGCAGCTGCTCATGACAATATTGTCCTTTCATGGGTCCATAAACCAGCCTTCACATTTCCAGTTCTGCCCAGGGGAGTCCACAAGCCCAGCCTTCCTCCTCCCTGCCCCTAAAATGACACTGGTGGGTGTCGGCTGACAGGCCTCCTGGAGGTGGGTTCAGTCACAAGATGTCTGGGTGGGGTGAGCTCTGTAGCCGGCTCACGGGGTGTAGGCTGAGGGGTTGTCTAAGGTCCTGGCAGTGTGGAGAGCCGCTCAGAGCAAGGATCAGGGCTGGGTCGAGATGATGCAAGTCTCCCTATTATCCCAGTCTGTGATAATGAAATGTCTCCTCCTCTCTCACTGGAAACCAGGAGCGGATCAGCCAGGTCCTGAAGGATTTGGAAGAGGACCACGTGCCTATTGTGAAACTGGGTGACGCCAGCATCGCTGCTCCCTTTACATCGAAGCTCTCCTCCATTCAGTGCAGTAAGTAGCAACAGGGGAGCAGGTCTGTGCTGTAGGATTGCCCCTCGGCTGGTGACCCGTCCTACTCCGATAAGGAGAGCAGCCTGGGCGCATCTCTAGTATGAATCAGAACAGGCCCTCGCAAAGGCAGGAGGGCTTTGGGTGGGGTGGGGAAAAGTGATTCAAACACTGACTCTTATTGGGAGGAAATGCCTCAAACATGAGGCCAAGAGGGTGCTTCCCGTATTCCTAGCTTTCATTTCCCCTGATGGATTTCCCAGCTTGGAGATGTAAACTGAGTGACCATGGCCCACTGGGGTCAAGGGAAAGGTGAGCTCTAGGCTCATAGCAGCTCCCCCGTGCTGGGTCCCAGCGAGTGGAGGGGGCTGTGCCAATGGAGCCACAGAACTTGCTTGCATCCTGAGGACAAACTGCTGTTTCCTCTTGCTCTTCAGTCTGCCACGTGATCAAGCAAGGTCGCTGCACGTTAGTGACCACGCTCCAAATGTTTAAGATCCTGGCCTTGAATGCCCTGATCCTCGCGTACAGCCAGAGCGTCCTTTACCTGGAAGGAGTGAAGTTCAGTGACTTCCAAGCAACGCTTCAGGGTTTGTTACTGGCTGGCTGCTTCCTCTTCATCTCCAGGTCAAAGGTATGTTGCATGGTGGCCTCCTGGACCTGGGAGTGCTTCCGAAGGAGGGAATGGGAAGGGTGGTTGTTGTCTTGTGAGGAATGTGGTAGGGAAAGCAGCTCTTCTGTTCTTACAGTGAGTGCTGTCCAGCCAGTTCACTGCCTGCCCAGAATGTGCAGTGAGTCACTTCGCTCTTCCCCGGATCCTGGCTATGGGAGGCCTTTCTGAGGCCAACACATAGCACTTTAGGGAATGTCTAAGAATGAGATCAGACAGTGCATTTCTGTTCAGTGTGCCAGAGCACATGGTCAGATGCAGGCATTAATCACCTGGGATACACTGTTGCCTGCAGTATGCAGCTGAAGGTCTCACTGTGTGAAGTGGAATTTATAAGAGCTGGGCATTTCATGGGCACAGTTGACACAGGTGGGATCTTGCTGGCAGCTTGGCCAGTGGCACCAGCTTCATCGTCTTCGTACAATATTTCCATCTGTTAAATCCTGGTGTCTCTTTCCTTTGGTTTCCAGCCTCTGAAGACACTTTCCAGGGAGCGTCCGTTACCCAATATCTTTAATCTCTACACTGTTCTGACGGTGCTGCTGCAGTTCCTCGTCCATTTCCTTAGCCTGGTGTATCTGTACCATGGCGCACAGGCTCGCAGCTCTTCCAAGTGAGTGCTGCTTGTTTCTGAAGTACAGAATGTTAGCACCTATCTTCAGGCTGCGACTGAGCACCAAGTTGTTAAACTGGATGGGCAAATCCCATCTGGGAAGGAAGGTGTAGGGAAAATCTGCTGCCTTCATGGTGGTTTTCCTTCTTATTTTCACTTAGAAGCCCCTGCCTGCTTAATCTTAAATTTGGTAGGAAGGAGGGAAATATGCAAAAAGGTGGATTTGATTTGCAAGTCAAATGAAGGTCACCAGACAACTTAGCAGAGTTGAGCTGAGAACTCTTTATAGTAAGACTGGGTGGGGATCAGCCTGAGAGATGCTGAACTCAGACAGAAGTTATGGGCTTGGTGCAGAAATTACTATGTGTGAGTCTAGGGCCTTATGTTATGCAGGTCAGATTAGATCAGGAGTCTCCAAAGTGTTGGGCACGGAGGAACGTTTGGGGGGCGCAGCGGGGACTGGGCCAGCCCCCATGGAAGCGGGAAAGGACCGCCACCCAGCCCCCATCTGCCCCCTACTCTGTTCCAGCCTGGCCTGGGCCCCGGCGGTGGCTTCGGCCCCCCACCTTGGCTCCCAGCTGCAGCCCTGGCCTTGGCCTTTGGCTTCCGGCCCACGGTTCCAATCCTGGTTGCGGCTTCACCTGACCCCTGGCCGCAGCCAGGTAAGAGGGGAGGCGACAGAAAACATTTGGGGACCACTGGACTGGATTATCACAATGGTTCCCTTCAGAGCTTTAAAATTTCATCTGATGAATTGGCCCTAGTCCCAGTTATTCTGAAATCCCAGAACTGGGCTCCATTGATCAGAAAGGGCTTTGTCTGGGGTTTTTTTTTAAGGAAAGAAGAGTTTGTGGATTTGTACAAGGAGTTTGAGCCCAGCCTGGTGAATAGCACGGTTTACATCATGTCAATGGCAATGCAGATGGCCACCTTCACCATTAATTACAAGGTAAGACGGGAAGGAACAAAATTGTATTTAAATTGTAATGTTACAGCAAAGCAAATGCACTTGTAGGAACTGAGCTGTTTGCAAATCTGAAACTTTTTTTTAAACCCATGTGGGCTTAGCAGTATGGCTATGGGTGTGAAATACAAAGATTTGTTCTAAATTATTAACTGCAGTGTCACAGATGTAAATCCTTCAGTAGAGACATCCGTTGAGAGTTTGGAAAAAGTTTGCTTATGTACAACGTTAGCTGTTCTGAATGCATCAAGGCGAGACCCAAATTGTACATCAGAGTATCAGTTCCCTGTCCGGGACACCAGAATTCCTGTCCTGTTTTTAAACAAGCTTGTGAATTTGGCGTTGAAAACTGCCTCCCACTGAACCTTGTGAAGATGAGCTGCAGCGGCTCTTCTGCTCTGATGGTGTCTCAATGCTGCATTTGCCATTTCAGGGCCACCCTTTTATGGAGAGTCTGCGGGAGAACAAACCTCTACTGTGGAGCATTATCCTTTCAGGACTGGCCATTGTGGGCCTTCTGACAGGCTCCTCACCAGAGTTCAGTGAAAAGTTTGGGCTGGTGGAAATCCCCATGGAGGTGAGCAGGGACAGGATGGAGTGTTCCACGCTGGCAGACTCTTCTGGAGTAACTGCTATAGAAACCAATGCTATGGAACTGCTACAGCCAGGACTTTCAAAGTGGCCTGATGAATTTAGGTGCCCACTGATTTCAATGGGAGTCAGACACCTAACTCAACTTAGGCACCTGTGAAATTCCCAACTTCATGCTTCACTTACAGCTCCTCAACACTCATTGGAAAGTAGCCCCTTGTACTGAAGACTAGACCCTCAAGGATTCTCTTGGACAGGAATCCATTTGGGTTCTGAATTCCCCTGTGTACAAACCAAACTCAGCTCGCATCTAAGGGATTAGACTGAATGACCCTTGCGGTCCCTTCTAACCCTATGGTTCTATGATTCTAAGGGGTGTTTCTTTTTAAAGATAAAACTTGATTTAAAATCTCCTTACCTATGGACTTCCCAAAACTCTTCCATAATGTGGCTTGTGTTCTCAGTGTTTGAGAACGATAACAAGCAATTGTTTTCAAACAGCTACAGCTACTTGTTCTAAATACTCTTAAACTAAGAACACCTGGGTTACTCTCCCCAACTTGCCTCTGTGGCTGGGTCTGACGTTGAGGTTCTGAAGATCTGCATCCTCCCTGAGGCACAGCAGCAGCCTCTCAGAACTTTCTGTACAGATTTACTTCGCTTTAGACAGGTTTAAATTCCTGAGTAGTGCAGCTCTGCAGTTACTGGCTCACTGAGCTTTTCATGTCACCCCTGCTCTTCTCTCCTAGCCCCACAGAGCAACCCTGCACTGAGCTGTCTTTCCCCACCTCGAGGGAGACTAGACTTCTGGGTCTGGTCACATGAGGCAATGCATCCCTGCTTCCTTTGTGGCAGTGCAGAGCTGAAAGGGACTGGACTGTCCAGTTCCGTACTAAGTGCTTACTTGCCACCATTCACTGATGCTACATATTGGTTCATTTATTTTGCTGAAGCCCTGCTTGCCCCTTAATAATCTCCCATTAAAAATAAGTTAGTTCTGTTGAAACTTCCAGCAGTTAAAACCTGTTGTAATGTTGTTTAGCCAAAAATAACTTATCTGAGCTGCTTCCCTTTCAGTTTAAGATTGTGATTGCTCAGGTCTTGCTGGCTGACTTCTTCCTCGCCTTGGTGGTGGACCGAATTCTTCAGTTTCTGCTGGGGAGTGCAAAACTTAAAGTGCCTTCCTGAAACAGATTCCAAGCCTCCAACATCCCAGCAGTGCTGAGTATACAAGTGTGAAGGACAACACCGTGGGGACACACTTCCAGATTGCAAGAAGAATCTTTATTCTTTTGACAGTGACTTAACCCTGCTCTGGAGCAGGCCTGGGAAAGCCTTCTGATGTGCTCATTTGGAGACCACTTGGTGTAACAATCAAGGCTGCATGGGGCAATACACTCTTAAATAACATTTCCAGGACGTGTGACATATTGGGAGTTTTGTATTGCCCTATGCTTGAGGAAGCGTTTACAGAATTTGGTAATTAAATTGGAATCAATGTATTTTAAAACACATTTGGAATTTCTTTTTGGGGGCTAGTAGTGTAAGAGCTCGACCTTTTGAGTAACTAACAGCTATTCCCCCTACATGAGTTCTGAGGTTCAGACACTTAAATTAGAATCCCTTAATTATGAAAGAAACAGCTGGAATAGTAGCTAGGTTCACTTAGTCATAAATATGCAAGGAGGGCTTGAACAAAGACTGGTTTTAATTAGTATGACAATATCAGCAACATATCTTTAAGCCCTTAGTTTGCTTAGTATTTCTGCTGTATAAAAAGTTGTGTCCTCAAAAATAAAAACAAAGTTACCTTACCAGGGGCAACATCCAGAATAAAAGAGTTAGTAACAGAGCTAAGAAAAAATGTTCAATACCCAATGTTCATTAATCTTTAAACACAGACTGAACAAAATATTAGTGTCTTGCTGGCTGCTACACAAAAGTAAAACCTATGGTAAACCCCTGAAAACTTGTGCAAGATGTTTGGTTAAGAGACAAGAAAGATGTTCACCAGGTAACATCAGTATGTCTTCCCCCCAAAAAAAAATAAATCTTAGCTTCCATGGAGAACTCAATGCAGGTGACAGTGGAATACTGGACACCATAGTAAAATATAAACAGCAGCGAGTTTTAGACCCAGGGTCAGCTGACTGGCTGCAGGTTTAAAAATTGTAGTGTGGATGTTTGGGTTTGGAGTGGAGCCCTGGCTCTGCAACCTCACGACTTGGGGGTGGGGGGGTCTCCGAGCCCAGGGTCCAGCCCAAGCCTCTCCACTGCTATTTTTAGCCCACCAACCCAAGCCAGCTGTGGCCATGCCTGGGTCTTTTATTGCAGTGTAGACCTAGCCCTAGGCTGCAAGCATAAATGCACTTATTTGACTTTGCTTGTGAATATAATCTATCAAAAGTTGATGGAAACTAGAGAGCACCAAGTGGATTACAGATTTAAATATTACAAAATTAGAAGGCAGAAGCAGAGTTCATTCAGTTCTTTACAGGAGTGTCCTTTAGAGAATTGAGTCCATCACATCGGGTTGTGCAGTTTATGCACCTGTGGCAACAGACAGCCTCAATGGAATGATTTAGTAGGCAGAATGTAACTTTATCTGCTAGAAGGGACATGTACCCTGTGCTTTAGTAGCACTCTGTGCTGCTCGATGCTAACAGATGCTGGGTGGGAGTCTGGCAGCCGCAGTCCTTTCAACTACAAAGGCATAGTCATACTGAAACAAAAAACAAGGGTTATAGACAGAACTCATGTTCAGCCACACTAAAGCTGCCATCCTTTTGTACTCCAACTTGGTATTACCAGTGAGAACAGAGGGCAGGCTGCAGTGAATTACTTACCTCCTTCTCAATGTCAGCAAGAGACTTAATGTTCAAGTCCGTGAAGATGGAAAAGGCCTACAAAATAGAGGTAACTACAATAGGTAATATATTCGTGTTGTCCTAGGAGCTTCCTCTCACACTGGTTGTTTATCCTGTAGAACTGTTTGCAACACCCAGGAAACTGAAGACTTTTGCCACATGAACATATACAGAATCATTAACTCGTGGGACTACATGACCCTCTTACTCACCCCTGAAATAGCAATTTCATTGAAAGGAATTGGTATAATGTCCTTGTCACTTATAGTGATACTCACATTAGTCCTAGTAGTGATGCTGCTTTCAAATCGGGGGTGTAGTGCGAAAGGTACCCCGTCCATGGCTGAGAAAAGAGAAACGCTCATCAGAGAGCTGCAGATGAACAATACTATGAAAGCATGGCGTTGCAGTGCACCGGCAGGCCTGTAGGGAAAACCTGATGCCTGGGACAGTCCCTCAACTGGTGAATGCGAACCTGTGAATTGCCAGAGGGCTGGAAGAGTGAGTGAGAGGAAGACCCAGCTGGACTACCTGATCCTGTTCTCGTAACATCGTGTTATGCCACTCCACTTATGAGAAGGAACATGCGATAGAATACCCAAACTGTCTGCATAACCCTGTCCAAGTGGAAGAGGTTAGAAATTCCAACCCCCAGCCTTTCTGATTACATAGTAGCTTTGACTGGATTTTTTTTTTTTTAAACTAAGCGGAAGAAAAAGAGCAATACGACATTAAGCAACTAATATAATGTGGAGTGTTTCTCCTAAGCTAGTTGTCAGACATTGTACTTAGAAAGAGGGATTCATTTACCTGAAATGCCATAGAGGTTAGATGTATCATAAATGGAATCATCTCGTTTGAGGGATACATATTTTGAGCCAATTCTAGTCAAAGACTTTTCCGATGAAAATTCTGTCCTGCAAGGGATTAGACAATTTACAAATTGAGGCCCTGGAGTTTTACATTTGCAAAACAGCATCAAAAAGAAAAAAAAACTTTTATGTGAAATGAAAAATCTCCCCCTGCAGCAGCAGTTCCTGCCCTTGGGGCTCATTAGGCTGAGCTCCCAGTTTCGGACACTGGCACGCAGGGTGGCAGAACAGCTCGGAACTGGCCTAGCCCCCACCATCATGACAGAGGAGCAGACGGGTCAACGCTGAGTGCCACTGTGATCCCTGTGCTCAAGGGGCCAGTCGCAAGAGCCAGACAGCTGAGCCCAACAGGCAGAGTGCTGTGTAGCTTCAAAACTTGTCCCGCTCACCAAAAATGTCCACACACCCCTCATCTTGCTAATATCCTGGGAGCAACAATACTGCAAAATACTCTAAGATTCATTAGTGCCTTACACCAGAGCTGTGCCCTTAAAGCTATGCAAACCTGAGGCAAACAGTATCCTCCTTCCATACAGTTCCAGTCCCACCATGAATGATGCATTTCCTGTGTGTGAAAAGGGGCTCAGGGCAGTGCTCTTCACTATTTTTGAAGTGGGGGCCACTTTGGCAAAAATCCTTCAACGTGAGAGCCACATCAACCCGACACACAGTTGACCACTCCGGCTTTGTTGGTTGATATGGTAATAGTACCATTATGGGTAATAATGCTTGCGGTGTGGGCTCTGGGAGGAGGCTCAGGGCTGTGGCTTGGGATGCAGGAGGGGGTGTTGGAGGCTGGCTGGGGGGGGCTATGGCCTGGGGCAGGGACTTGGGGTGCAGGAGGGTTTATGGGGAGCTGGCTCCAGGAGGCTGCAGGTTGGGTGGTGGAAGACCTATTCAGAACCTGCCCATTAAAGGGGATGGCACTTCGGGCGGTCCCAGCCCCACGCCGCTCCTGGAAGGGGCCAACGCACCCCTGCAGCCCCGGGGGGGGGGGGGAGGGGGGAGGCATGTGGCTCTGCGTGCTGCCCCTCTCTGCAGGCATCACTCCCGCAACTCCTGTTGGCCACAGTTCCGGTCCAATGGGAGCTGTGGGGGCAGTGCTTGCAGCGCGGCGCAGCATGTGGCCAGGGAAGGCAGGGAGCCTGCCTTAGCTGCAGCCCCACTGCCACCGGAGAGTGTGATCGACAGGGACCCACACTTAGGGTCTATGGGAGCCGCCACTGGCTCGCGGGTTGTGCAGTGAAGAACACTGGGCTAAGGTATTTTCCACAACCCTTGGTAGTAGCACAAGGAGAGAGACATAGGACAAAACATCAGAAGCCAAATGGTCACACCATAACAAACTGGGACTTACTCCTAATTCAAGACCGGCACCAATAAAATCAAAGGTGACGACTCATTACTTACTTTTTGTTATCCAGGTCTGTTGTCTCCAGTGAAAGCCCCTTCATTGCTGGACTGATATTCCTTGGTTTTGGAAGGGGTTTAGGTTTGAGAAGGTGCCCCTTTTTACACCAAACAGCAAAGCTGCTAATTTCCCTGGCGGGGAGTGGGGGAGGAGAAAAACAGATTATACTGAGAACTAAAGCCCCAGAAAGCTGGACTTGCAGCCAGAGTGAAAGGATGGCAGCATCTTACCCTATCTTCATATAGCATGGAACCACTTTACTCTTGCCACTCAGCATAATGTCAAAAACAACTAGTTCTGCCACACCTAAGGGGACAAGCTTCACACAAATTCGTTTCTTCTTGGAAATGGACGTTTCTAACGGGGAAGCAGAGATCATAACATCACAAGAAATTCCTGCAGTTAACAATAAAACTCATGGTATATAACATCAGGCTCTGCTGCTTGCCTTAACTGAACAGTGTGAATGCTGGCTCAAGAAAAAGCCAGGGTTAACGCTAGTGTTATAAAAAACATTACTGTTGGCAAGATGTTCTGAAGAGCCAGACTAGACTGAAATCCTAATCACCCAGCGTTAGATAACAAAGGCCCAGCATCGCCAAAACAGAAAACCTTGCACAACACTGTTCCATAAATGGGGCCTATGAATTTTCAACTCTGTCTATACAAAGACAGGTGCTGTGACATGTCTGCGACCTAATGCCCCTATTACACAGGACTACAACTCCCAAACATAGAACATGGATTAAGGCTAGAGGAACAGGCACCAGAGCCAGGTATGCCTGTGTGCTATTGCCAGCAAATCAATGGCACACCTACATCACATTGTGTGCTGTTGCCTCATTTTCTAATACAGTAGAAAAATGCTATAGCTGAGCTAAATGGGACGGTTTGAGGTGGGGTGGAAGGGGAGAGCCCAACATGCATTTGTCATGGGGGGGGGGGGGCAACAGGACTCACTTGGTTCTAAGAACTCCCTAATGTAAATGTATCCTGTAGGCAGAGGTGTTTTCTCGCTCAGGATCTGTACATCGGCTACCACATCGCCTGGGGAGGTCTGAAAGAAAGACACTCAGGTCAGTCTGTAACATTGGGTGGCCAGGGGGAGGTCGATGCTCTCACGTGCGTGTGCAGGTTACAGTTAGGTCCATAGCCTCGGGGGGGAGAGGGTGTGTGGCTAGGTTAAGGTTGGTGCTATGCACGGAAGTAGGGGGTCAAGGTTAGGGTGAAGGCCTAGCCCGCACACATTGGCAAGTAGCATTGGGTCAAGGCCCTCTGGGTTAGGGCCATGACCGCACGGGTGGATGTGAACCCAACTGGGTAATCACAGGGTAGGGGTAGGGCCATGCCCTGGTGGGGGTTGGGCTAGGGGCAGGTTGCTGGCGGGATAGGTGCAGATGCAGCAGCGCTGGGCGCCTCCTACTTCACTGGCCGCCGTGGAGGTGATGCACAAGACGTAGCCTGATTTCTGCCCAAATCCTTTCCCGAAGTTGGCTGTGGCTCCTTCCAGGGTTGAGGTGATCTGGGGGGGAGTACAGACAGGCTGTGACCTTGAGGCTGGGCCTGGGCACAGGGAGCATGGAGGGGCGGGAGTCGGTTCTCACCCCTTGTGGGGGGCAGGCCAGGGCCTCTGCTACTTCCTGTGCAGTGGGCTGGAAGTGGGGCAGAGGGAAGGGGGTGGGAGGAGTGGGGCTGTTCCTGTCGGGGGAGGGCAGGGCTAGTCATGTCCTGGGGTGTGGGGAGCGGTTCAAAGGGCAGGGGGCGGGGCCTGTTCCCGTTCCCGGCGCAAGGGAGCAGCCTGTTCCCGACGCAGGGGGCAGGGCCTAGTGCCGGGGCGGGGGGGACAGGGGGCGGGGCCTGTTCCCGACGCAGGGGGCAGGGCCTAGTGCCGGGGCGGGGGGTGGGGGGGGACAGGGGGCGGGGCCTGTTCCCGACGCAGGGGGGGCAGGGGGCGGGGCCTGTTCCCGACGCAGGGGGAGCAGGGGGCGGGGCCTGTTCCCGGCGCGGGGATGTCCGTCCGGGGGCCCCGCTCTCACCGGTGTCCAGCCGAAGGGCGCCGCGCCGGGACTGGAAGCCCAGGCCACCCCGGTGAGCGGGGACTGCTCCAGCTGCGCCGCCATCTCTCGTCGCCCGGCGGCTTCGCTCCCCGAGTCCGGGCCCCTCCTCGCCTCACGGCGGGAGGCGGGGCTGGAGGGGACTCGCCCTACCGCTTTCTCCTCCTATTGGTCGTCTCGGCGAACAAGCTCCTCTGATTGGACTCTGCGCTGAGAGTGACACATTCCGACACCAGACAGAGCCGCCCTTCTGGCCAGGGCGCACGCGTCATTTGAACGCGGAAGCGGGAAATCACTCGGGTAGGGCTGATACGCATGCGTCACCCACTTGCACAGTGCGCAGGCGCCACTGTTCTGTTCGCTTCCCCCCCGCCCCTCTGTTGGTTCGCCCCCTTCCCTTCCCCCCTCCCTGGCCCCGCCCCCCCCAGCAGCAGAGCCCACACGCAGCAGCACAGGGGGGGGCGACGCCCCGCAGTTTTATTCACAGCACAGGCACCAGTGACAGCAAGGCAGGGTCAGACCATACAGTTCAGTCCCCTAGCACAATCCCGGGACAGGAGTTCCCCCAGCCCATTTACTAAGGCAAAGTGGTGCTACCCCCCCCCAGGCCTGCTGGACCCACAACCACTTAGAGAAGGGAGGAAAGAGCCTGCAGGGAAAGGTAATAAAGGCAAAAGGAGGCAATGACAACTGTCCACTGCAAGTCTGTGTTTAACCCTCAGGAGGCTGCTGGCATTGGCTGACTGGTGGCTTCTTTTGGGGAACTTTGAGTAGTTTCCGAATAGGTGAGTTTTCCAGTTGCTGAAAAGTCCTTGATGCTGGAAGAGAAGCAACAAAATCCCCAGTTATCTCCACACAGTCTAGGGAAAGGCTTTGGCTAATCTGAAGCAGTTACAATGGAGCAGAGACCTGGATGCCAGGAATGCCAGGATCAAATTTTGGTTGTGCCCCAGCTTGGCTGAGGTCTTGAACAGGTCCCCGTGCTTTTCTGTGCATCAGTTTCCCCACCCCTGGAGCGTATAGTCTGTTTTTAAGGATGTGACCTAAACATGTCTCCACAAACCCATCAGTGTGAGTCAGACAGTAGGGAAAGGGGTCTTAGACATTTAAATTTCCTCTTGCTCCTAAAGGCAGAGTTCAGCATCCATAGATTTAGGGCTGATTTTATGAATCCTCAGACTGGTGAAGAACATAAGAACAGCCATACTGGGTTAGACCAAAGGTCCATCTAGCCCAGTAGCGTCTTCTGACAGTGGCCAATGTCAGGTGCCCAAGAGGAAATTAACAGAACAGGGAATCATCAAGTGATCTATCCCTTGTTGCCCAATTCCCAGCTTCTGGCAAAGAGGCTAGGGACACCATCCTTGCCCATCCTGGCTAATAGCTATTCATGGACCTATCCTCCATGAATTTATCTAATTTTTTTTGAACGCTGTTATAGTCTTGGCCTTCACAGCATCCTGGCAAACAGTTCCACAGGGTGACTGTGCGTTGTGTGAAGAAATACATCCTTTTGATGTAGACCTGCTGTCTATTAATTTCATTTAGTGATCCCTAGTTCTTGTGTTATGAGAAGGAGTAAATAACGCTTCCCTATTTACTTTCTCCATATCAGTCATGATTTTATAGACCTCAATCATATCCCCCCTTACTCGTCTCTTTTCCAAGCTGAACAGTCTCAGTCTTTTTAATATCTCCTCATATGGAAGCTCTCAATACCCCTAATCATTTTTGTTGCCCTTTTCTGAACCTTTTCCGATCCAATATCTCTTTTTTGAGATGGGGCAACCACATCTGCACACAGTATTCAAGATGTGGGCGTACCATGGATTTATAGAGGCAATACGATATGTACATAAGAGACCCGATATGGGAACAGCCTTAAATAGGCAATTGTGAGAGGTGCAATTTGTTATTTTCACTAACATGGCTAGATACCAGGGGTCTCAAACACGCGGCCCGCGGGGCTCTTGCGTGTGGCCCGCCGAGCTCCCCCCCCCCCCCGCCTGCCCGCGGGATTGCCCCTGTGGCATTGCGAGCCCCACGCCACTCTCTGAAGCAGCTGGCAGCATGCCCCTTCCGGCCGGGGGAGGAGGGGGAAGGAGGCAGAGGGCTCCTGCATTGCCTCTTTCCAGGCACCGCCCCCCGCAGCTCCCATTGGCCGGGAACAGGGAACCGCGGCCAATGGGAGCTTCGTGGGAGGTACCTAGAGGAGCGGCAAGAGCAGCCCCCCTCCCCCAGGGGCTGCAGGGACACAGTTCCAGCTGCTTCCTGGAGCAGAGCGGTGTGGGGCCGGGGGCCAGGGCAGGGAGCCTGCCCTGGCCCCCAGTGCGCGCCGCTGCCACCCCGGAACCGCTCTAGGTAAGCGGCACCGGGCTCGAGCTCGCACCCTGAACCCCTCCTGCACCCCAACTCCCTGCCCTGAGTTCTCTGCCACATCCTGCACCCCTCCTGCACCCCAACTCCCTGTCCTGAGCCACCTGCCGCACCCTGCACACCTCCTGCACCTCAGCTTCCTGCCCTGAGCCCCCTGCCACATCCCACACCCCTCCTGCACCCCAACCCCCTGCCCTGAGCCCCTTGCCACATCCCGCACCCCTTCTGCACCCCAACTCCCTGCCCTGAGCCACCTGCTGCACCCTGCACCCTGACCCCCTGCCGCACCCCTCACCTTCTTGCACCCCACACACCAACTCTCTGCCCTGAGCCCCCTGCTGCACCCTGCACACCTCCTGCACCTCAACTCCCTGCCCTGAGCCCCCACCGCACCCTGCACACCTCCTGCACCTCAACTCCCTGCCCTGAGCCCCCACCGCACCCTGCACCCTTTCTGCACCCCCTGGGGGCAACGTTAGGGTGGGGACTTCGGGGAAGGGGTTGGAATGGAGCGGGGAAGGGGTGGGAAGAGGTGGGGCAGAGGCGGGGCCTAATGGAAGGGGTGGGGGCGGGGCCAGAGGCAGCGAGGGGGGGTGTCAGTGATAAGGCCCTCGGGTCAATGCACTAGTCCTCATGTGGCCCTCGTGGTCATTTGAGTTTGAGACCCCTGTTATATACTATGGTCTCTCACAATACAATATTCAGTAAAATGTCCTCAACACCTATAGGAATCCAGGATTTCCTTGTGTAATATACTAGAATGTATACATAGGCAGAACGTCAGCAATGAAGAGGGTGGAGTAAGAGCTTAAGTATAAAATAAACAATAAACCCTTTTTAAGGTAACTTGCACTCAATGTCATTTTTCCCTCAATAGATTTTTAATGCTTCCTAGAGTGGTCTAACAAATACTGTGTGAAGCAAACAGTATCATTTAAAAAAAACAAAAACAAAAAACAACTCTTCTAATGACAGCTTGTCAAGGTACTGCCAAAGCGATTTAGGGGTGAGAGGAAGAGAACAAAAATTAATCCATCTCCTTCTACAGCCTTCGGGGTTTTATTGGTTAACCACAAAGGTTCTGTATTTAATGGATAGGAAGCATTTACTGTCTGATGGCTGGAATGTCTGCTTACCAAGTTGCTCTGACAGATTCCGGAGGTACTGTGTACTGTCTTCTATGAAAGCCTGCAACAACTTCACTGCCTGCTGCAGTTCATCCAGCTGCAAAATAAAACAAAAAAAAGTTTTCAGGGAAACTCAGAAGATAAGAGAGAAAACTCTTTGGAAATTTAGTGAACTGAGTGAATAAAGCAAATGCCAAACCAAAGCATTTGGTGATGATTTCATTAGAAATTTCCACTTATTTCCCTTTCATAACCTGTAATGCAGGTTTGGACTCTAGAATGATATTGAAATACGATAGCAGATTCCTTGTGTTCATTGTGGGAAAACATTTATTAAACAATGTACTATGTTCAGTGACCTCACTGTGTCAATTCCTCATTGGCGTAGAGAAGAGAATCACTTCTCTAAGGTAAACAAGCTAATTAGTGGGTCTTGCATAGTCTGATATCTTCTAAAGACGAATGATTCAGACTCAACAGGTCAGCTGACACTTCTGTGTTTGCACCATTAATGATTTTTAAACTCTTTAGTGCATTTCAGACCCTATAACTCACCACGAGCTCCATGCAGTCAAAGACCTCACCCTGGCTATTTAGTATTTTCTGATAGTTAGGCTTGCTACTGAGAACTTTGGCCTGTGATGCTCCGAGATAACTAGCAGGCTCCATTTGCACTTCATTCGTCTTGCACTGCTCCAGTTGTCTTGAAAACAAAAAGCATGGTACACATATAACCACTGCACATGGGGAGTACCCACTTTCCAATGGCGCCTAGCATAGATATGGCTAGAAGCAGATTATTTGCATTTCTGTCATCTGCCACAAGATCTCCAAAGTGACCCATTAAAAGAAATTTTAAAACATCACAAATACTGTCAGAAAATCAGTTCCTGGCTACACATCCTAATTAAACAAGTTTCCATAATTTACCACATCTCCAATGACAGGACCTGAGTGTACTTTTCATTTCAGAGTCCTTTGCTGAGTATTTTTAAACAAGACTTAATTCCTTTAACATATTATCTTCCATGTGTTCTTCAGGACTGACAGCATGATTAACAACCGGAATTTCTGGTATGACCTTTGCTGCTGCTTCATTATGTAACTGTGGGCTGATGATATTTAAATTAAACTATGCATGGAAAGAACACCTGATTGACAACTGATCACAAAGTGCTGAAGTCTTTTAACATAAACAATTTGGGTTCTAGAGGACTGGAATTAAATACAATAGAGGATCACATTAACCAATGACTAGCACTATTAGATTCTCAATATTAAATCTAATTTTTGGCTGAAAAGGACAGACAGAAAAAGGATAATAATCTAACCTGGACATTTCTTCTGCACTTTTCTGGAAACTCAGTAAAAGCTGATCCCAAGTTTGAGACTCTGTAGTAAACCTTTAGAATGAATGAACAGATGAAAGAGCGTTACTACATACTTTGGGAGAGGAATTACCTCCCTTGCGCTTCACTAATGTAAGGGGCCTATAGAAATTACACCAGAACCCTAGCTTTTACTCTGGGCCAGAATTTTGCCTTCTGATTTACAAGAGACAGATATACAAATGCACAATGGGGACAAATTCAGCCATGAAATAAACAAGTTCTGATTTAAGTGGAGTTACATCACAGCACAGCCAGGCTCTCAGATTTCTGTGTCATGCGAATGCTAGTGATTACCTCCAAAGCAGAAGTTGCTTGCAATTCATGCCCTGCTCGTGGTCCAATACTAGGACTTACAAAGGCAGGCTTAGAGGTTGCCCAATGTCTCTTCACATAGTGTCCTGTCCCCATTTCAGATGCTTGAATCATTGCTGATAACACCAAGAACTATGAGAAAAGGTCCAACTCTGTCCATTCAGACATACGAAACCAGGCCTAGGCTCAGTTATTCTTACCTGTTTATATATTCCTTCATCTGGGTCAATGACGCATTGAGCACAGGGTCTGATAAAATACTAAAGCAGAGAAGTACAAGATCAGAGAGATTTTAAGGAGGTGTTTATGGGCACTATCTACACCACGCAGGATTGTTATGATTGTTTAGTGTTTGTGCAGCGCCTCTGTGTAAATGCAGTGTATTATACTTCATTCAAATTTTTGGTTATTCTAGGATATAAATGTAAACAAGAAAACTCCTGCTGATGTGCCAAGCACTACAGTAGACACTTTGGTGCCATGACTATTAAGATGAACATTCTCCTTTAGAGTCATTAGCATTAAAGACATTAAATACACTTTCCAAATTTTTCACATCTATAGCTGACACAGCCCTGTATAGCACATTTGTCTAATATGTGGACTCTTAGCACTCACAAACGCCAAGTTCCAATGTAAGTTCTGCAAGCAAGAATTGTGGCATTTTAGCCTGCCGACCCTCATTATAAGTTGTACCCAATATCAGACACTAAGAGCCTGCAATAGGTCATTACTGTCTCCAGTGTCTGCAGTATGAATCTTGACAAGTTTCATGAATTGCAATGTAAGATAATCAGTCAGGCACTGGGACAGGAATAGCAAACTCCAGCTCCATGACATGTTGCAACAACACTGTGTGACCACAGGGAGTCATTACCCTTTCAACTCTTCTGTACATTTCTTTAGCGTTCCATCTAGTTTCAGTCTCTCCGTACAACGCATCAGCTCTTCTGAAACTGAATTCACTGGAGGTGGGGACAAGACAACAATAAAACAAAGTGAAGTAGTTAAACAGCAGACAGTACCTGCTCTCTGCAGAACTAACTCACACTAAAGTAAAATACATGGAACAGTAGTACTCAGGGCTCACACGCCAAGATGTTATGTAACCCATGAACCCTGTTTTTACAGCAAAACCAGTTCAGTTCCCTAACAGAAGACATTTCAGATACCAGTCACGCTAGCTTTGGCGGAAAGAGAATATACGTGATCAAAGCTTACTTTGGGCATTCTCTTGGCACCACTGATGATGCACAGGCTGTTATTAGAAGCACCAATTTAAAGGGATTTTTTTGGCTGCTCAAGCTCCTTCTTCCCCAAGACATTTGGTTCCCTCTGGAGTGGAAACTGAGTGTCCCTTCCCCTGTGCAAATTGAGAGCTAGAGATAGATTATTACTCTCCTCAATGTATAGCAGGGGTAGGCAACCTATGGCACACGTGCCGAAGGCAGCACGCGAGCTGATTTTCAGTGGCACTCACATTGCCCGGGTCCTGGCCACCGGTCCAAGGGACTCTGCATTTTAATTTAATTTTAAAGGAAGCTTCTTAAACATTTTAAAAACCTTATTTACTTTACATACAACAATAGTTTGGTTATATATTATAGACTTATAGAAAGCGACCTTCTAAAAATGTTAAAATGTATTACTGGCACGCGAAACCTTAAATTAGAGTGAATAAATGAAGACTCGGCACACCACTTCTGAAAGGTTGCCGACCCCTGACGTATAGCATTACCCTTTCATTAAATATATCACATGGGGACCCACCATTTGCTTTAAAAGCCTCAGGGCTGAAGCCATCAGTCTGCTTCAAGAAGTGCTGAAGCTTCTGGGCAGAGAACTGGGAGAACAGAGAAGAGAGTGAGGTATTTGTTTTGTTTTTCTTTTTTTAGACTATTCAAAATGTCCCATCTGACACTGGGCTGCTTTTCATTAGACCATCCAGTGGGGAGAAGCAGTTATCAAAGTTTTGCCAAGTGCAACAGGATGATGATTATAGAATCTCAGCAGGTTTTCTCTTTCAAGCTTATTACAAACAACGGAAAGCACGACAAAAGTGTCTTTTTTGCACTCGCTCTGTTTTAAAGACTGAACACCGGGCATTGACGTCAGTGTGCAGCCAAAACTAGAGAAAAGCTTTCAGCATTGCTCAGTCAAATGCCTGTGGTATTACGCAGCAGGAAACAGTATCTTGCTAGGAGTGAAATTATAAAATCCTACAAACCAAAAATCACAAAGCTTACTGCACCTGAAAATTTTCTGGCAATTTGTCTTTTGATAGAAACATTTTATTTTCTATAGGGCTCCAATATGTATAAAATCAATCCAAAGTTAATACCTCTTAGTTGGTATGACAAAGTAAAATGTGCCACAGCCTAAATTCTACAAACTATTTAATCTCTCTCACTTGTTTCACAGTTACATCAGTTTATAAGAACATAAGAAAGGCCATACTGGGTCAGACCAAAGGTCCATCTAGCCCAGTATCTGTCTACCGACAGTGGCCAATGCCAGGTGCCCCAGAGGGAGTGAACCTAACAGGCAATGATCAAGTGATCTCTCTCCTGCCATCCATCTCCATCCTCTGACGAACAGAGGCTAGGGACACCATTCTTACCCATCCTGGCTAATAGCCATTTATGGACTTAGCCACCATGAATTTATCCAGTCCCCTTTTAAACATTGTTATAGTCCTAGCCTTCACAACCTCCTCAGGTAAGGAGTTCCACAAGTTGACTGTGCGCTGCGTGAAGAACTTCTTCCTTTTATTTGTTTTAAACCTGCTGCCTATTAATTTCATTTGGTGACCCCTAGTTCTTGTATTATGGGAATAAGTAAATAACTTTTCCTTATCCACTTTCTCAACATCACTCATGATTTTATATACCTCTATCATGTCCCCCCTTAGTCTTCTCTTTTCCAAACTGAAGAGTCCTAGCCTCTTTAATCTTTCCTCATATGGGACCCTCTCTAAACCCTTAATCATTTTAGTTGCTCTTTTCTGAACCTTTTCTAGTGCTAGAATATCTTTTTTGAGGTGAGGAGACCACATCTGTACACAGTATTCGAGATGTGGGCGAACCATGGATTTATATAAGGGCAATAATATATTCTCAGTCTTATTCTCTTATCCCCTTTTTAATGATTCCTAACATCCTGTTTGCTTTTTTGACCGCCTCTGCACACTGCGTGGACATCTTTAGAGAACTATCCACGATGACGCCAAGATCTTTTTCCTGACTCGTTGTAGCTAAATTAGCCCCCATCATGTTGTATGTATAGTTGGGGTTATTTTTTCCAATGTGCATTACTTTACATTTATCCACATTAAATTTCATATAAACTGTAAAGTTTAGCTTTTGTATCATTTTCAAAGTGTTTGCAATCAGTTAACCTTCACAACACTTTTATGGAGTTTATTCCCCCATTTTACAGAAAAGGAAACCAAGGGATAGGGAAGTGGAGTGACCTCTCCTTGCCCATGGAGGGATTCAGTTGGGACTAGAACTCATGAGTCCTGCCTCTTGCTAGACCACCTCACCACATTTCATTACTTATTTACAGATTAAAACCCACCAAGAAAAATGAAGTATAAGAAGCAGAATAATACACAAATAATTTGTTTTTAGCAAAAAGGTTCCTTCAGGGACCTAGGACCTCACCTGGAAACTAGACAGCAGGAGCATGGAAAGCCTGTCAGTCTCAGGCAAATCAAGGCTGATTGATTTGCTCAGCTCTAAAAGTTAAACACAAACACATTTAAAAAGACAAGTTTACCTCAAACTGTGAGCAGCTGAAATGTCCCTGAGCTGGACACTGTAAATACTGATGCATATACACACAAGAGTGGGGACAGTCTATCCAGCAACTTCATTGCCAGAAGAGCCAATCTCAAGTGCTAAACAGGGGGAGGTAACAAATCAGATGCTACATGTTGCATGTCAGAAGGGTAATGAAAACTTTAACATAGAAGTTCCTTTTTAACTCAAGCAGCCATTAAGAGAGCTGTTAACTCCCAAATGCTGAGTCCTGCATTCACTTCTGCACTGGAGGAGGGTCCATCAATCTGGGGCTGGGAGGTTCCTTTCTATGCATGCTCTTGTGGATGAATCTCACACACTACAGAACTAAGGAACTGCTTTGTAAAATAAAAGAAAAAGAAAAGGGTTATGGAGAATCAAATATATAACTCAGTCTCTGGGCTGCCTGCATGGAACATGCTCCTGGATAGGAGCTTCCAACTTCTACAGTAAAAGGTCTGATGAGGTACTCCAGATTTTTATTAAGCAGAAGTAGTGCTTTGCACTCAGCCAGATGCTGCTCCTCACCCTTACAACCTTTGTACTCATTGTATGTTATATGCACACACATTTCTGAGCTGTTCATGCTAGCTGGTGTTCATGTCACCATCTTCTTTTGGGCAAGGACACCTGACAGAGCTATAAATAGCCCTTTAGCTTAAACTGGACCATTGCAGCACTCATGGTCTAAACATCCATTTTAAAGTCAAAATTGCCAGGTCTCATTCAGTGCTGTACTCAGAGAAAGTTGCCAAACATAGCCCTAACTGCAGCAAAGTCTGGGCCCAATCATTGCATTGGTGCCTTTCACATTGCACCCATGAAGTCAGAGTTCCACTTGTCCAGAATTCTCACACAAGGATCTCAGCATAGTTTAATCACAAGGAAGTACATGGCACCTACCAGTGACATCCTGATGGAAAGGAGGCAGCGACTTCCGGCGGTTGGTTCCCTTCAGACTGGAGCGAGACCAGGAGCGACGTGTGATTTGTGGGCTAATGGCAAGTGCCCTTGGGGACAAGTTAAATGAACTTGAAGTGAGGCCTTTCCTGGGACTACCTCTCCAGGGAGATATCCTCTTGGGACTGGGACTCCGGGCAGCTTTCTTGGGGCTGGGGCTAGGACAAGACCTTTTCCTGGTAGCCGCTCTGACTTTGTCATTGGGACTTGCTCTCACATTAGCCTTGTTTCCAGGCCCAGGACTAATAACATTGTTTGGCTCTGAAAAGTGTTCAGGCTCCACTTTCTCCTCACTGCGGTCACGTTCTAGAAGAAATACACATATCAGATAAAATCCACTGAAACACTAAAGTGGAGGGAATGACCTCTCATGGGATTTGGAATGGGAATATAGGGCATTTCACCTATGCATCACTGTTTCAAACCCAGCCCAGGGTGGCAGTGACTGAAAGATATTACAATCTGATGGCTGTGTTACCTTTTTCATGGAACTGCCACAGAGTAAAAGTGTGGACCATTTGAGCCCCCTGTTACCACCCGCTCCTTCAATTCATCTTTAGATCCAGCCTCTGCAGAATCCAGGAAGGGAGGAAGAACAGGACTGTAGAGATGAAGGACGACTGTGCTTTCCCAATCTGGCTCCGTAAACAATCTCACATCTGGATTTGCAATCTAATACTGCAAAGCCCTTCACACTCTGCTCATAGCTAATGTGAACGCTGTGATTATCCCTGTGTACGAAGCAGCTCTAGAAACCAAACTAACTCGGCTGCTGAGAATGTGTCACATCACTATCATTCACCCAGGGAACTAATAATTAGTTCTTTGAAATAATACCTTACCTTGTGTCCCACCACCGTTCTTTCCATCTTCAACACCGGGGAGGTTCTGTTGGAGGGGATTCTGATAAATAAACATTTTCCATATTTTAGTTCTACAAAACAGAAATCCATGTGGACACAAGGGGTGGGAAGAGTTGAATAGGCAGGATGCCTGCGTGGCTGATCCTCTAAAGCTTAAAAAGATGCATAATCAAATTATTTCTTTCCCCAACAATCAATCTCAAAGCCCATTGACAATGGCTAGGCAGCTGGTATGCTGCAACTGCTGCTTATTATGCGCAACATGATCAGTTCAGTGCCAACTTGTCCTTCTCCACATCCCCCAACTGTTGACATCTGGTCTCATTTGCTTAGACCAGTGATGCTCCACCTTTCCTACCTAGCAATACATGAAGCACAGGATGACTGTGACTCCTTGATACCCTGTTTGCAACCCCTTTATGGGTTGTGACTTCCAGACCAAGAGCCCATGGCTTAAGCTGCAAGCTCTTTGGGACAGGGACTGTCTTTTATTACATGTTTCTATGCAGAACCTAGCACAAAGGGGCCCTAATCCCAGACAGGGGCTTCTAGGCACTACTGCTATACAAAGATATAACAAAAATCCATCTTAAAGCTGGGGCAGGGGCACAGTCGGACTCCTCACCTGCAGCTGCGTTTCCTGTAGCCAGGCCTCTTCGGTCCTGCAACACCAAACACACAGGGGGTAATAACCTGGCCCAAGCTCCTGACTGCTGGTGGCCACACGAGGCTTCTCCGACCTGTTTGTTACTCCAGGACACATGTCGTGTCAGACAGTGCGGGATGCCGGGCACGGGGCGCCACCCCGCCCCGCCGGGCAGCTCGGGGGCATGAGGCCTGTCGCCTCTGGGGGACAGCTAGACCCGGGCCCCGGCTGGCCAGGGGCGGCTGCGGGCCCCAGTGGAGGAGGGGTTACACCCTAGCTAGCGAGGGGCAGCACCGCGGGGAGGGGCGGGGTGACCCCGGGGCGGGGATAGGCGGTTAGCTCTGCGGGGGCCACCCCCCCCGGAGCCCGCGGAAGGGAAGACGGGGGACACCGCGGCCGCCACCCCCCGGGGGTTACACTGCGGTGGGGGAGGCCGCTGCACCCCACTCACCGGCCCCGCCCAGATTCCTCCGGCTTCGCCTCCATCCCTGCCGCCTTCTGCCCTCACTCAAACAACCCGGCGGCCGCCCCGCCACAACCGCAGAGCCTGTCGGGACCTGTAGTTCTGGGCGGGAGTCGGGCCAGGGGCGGCGCATGCGCAACATCATCCTGTACGCACCGCGGAACCACTGGAAAGAATAATTTATGCGCGGGGCTAGGGCGCCGCCAACGTTCACCCGCTGCAAGGGCTTCTGGGAGATATAATAGGCAGGGCCTATAGCCGATATCGCGGTGGGTGCTGGGAAATGTAGTTGGGGGGGGGTAGCATCGTGGAAAAGGAGCCAGGGTTCTAAGGCACAGAGCGAGGTTGCAAAGGCGAATCTGTAATGATTCTTTACATAGAAATCCTTGTGAGAGGTCGTCGGTCAGAACCTGAGCCGGCCAGGCATGCTGTTACCAGACTCATAGGCCCTAAGGCTCTCGCATCATGCTATGTATAACAAAATAGCCCAAAATGGACTGACTTGACAGACTGTTTATGAACATGTAGGCCCAAAGACAGGCATGCAGGATTTGATAACTTTTTATATCCTATTTAGAGGGAAGTTGTACGGATTATCCTATCCTAAAAGTCCCTACTGTGTTAGTTTGATAAGTCACTTATGTTTTGGCCTCAGTTTCTCTATAGGGGAATAATGATACTTTCTCTTTAAAAAGGCAGTTTACATTTTGTAAAGTTTAAGCACAATATAAGACACTAATGCAGTCATTTTTGGAGGGCTAAGTCAAATGTTTTAAAGGGTATTTAACGTGGATACACAAACACGGTTGTGTATTTTGGTTAGACATATTCCTGGAGGTTTCATCACATGCCAGTCTTTAATTCCTGCAGATTCTAGGACAATCCTGTAGGGTTGGCAACCCTTTAAGTTATATAACCCCAAAACAGCAAAGAGCTCCAATACTACTGGAGAGAGGGTGCAGAATGGCAGTGAAAAATAGATTAGCTTTTTCCTTAACAGGACTGTCACATGATTTATCCAATTTGTCCATGTTTAAGTTTCCAAATTAAAAAACTAGGTATTATAATAAGATGTTCATTATCCAGATGTACGTATCTCCTAAAAGAAACACGGATAAATTTATTAATTTGATTTTCCCCAACAGATTTTTAGAAGCCTTCATTAGTCCCCTACACAGTCTTTGCTATCTTTCATATTACATTCTGTAAATTGGCAGCCTTATTTAGATCATTCTTATACAGACTTTTTAAGCCCACAGATTTGGGGCAATATTGCTCACAGAAAGTTAAATATTCAAACTATATGATATATATTAATTAGAAACCAGCCCTTGTTAGCAGAAGCAACTTTCTGAAACACCACGCAATCACCTACTATCCAATTCATAATGGTCTAAACCTGTTTAGCTTTTAAGTCAGTAAGAGAGGCAAGACTCCTCTCTAAAGCACCTGTTGTAGGATCACTTGGATTCTATACAATTCAAAAAAACACAGGGAGACAAACATGGCTTCCATTTACTCACGTGTGTGTAATGGCAGAATTGGACCAATTGTTTCTGTACTAAGAAGAGCTAGACAGTACCACGAGCCTTCCTCTCAGCATGTTTTTAAGTGTCACACACTAACCTCTATATTCACCAATGTTCTAAGATTAGTATATGTTTTGTATGAAGTATGCGGTGTGAGGTATCATTTGAAAAGTCATAACCTGTTAAACATTACTGTCCTGTTAAAATGTGTGTATCATCATTGTATATGGAATTCTGATTTTGCCATATGCTTGTTACTGAAACCTGTGGGTCTGGGAAACACCCACAGACCAGCCCCTCAGAAGTAACAAAAACAGTAAACAAAAGCCATACATGTGAAGCCTCAGGTGCACAAGAGGTGTGAGTAATACATTTGCAATCCACCGGACAGACACTATGAATTAATTGTCTGCACCCCAACAGAGTGTATAAATAAGGGACAGTGACATCACCACGGGGCCTCTCCTTCTCCCTCTGTACTCAAGGAAGCAAGATTGTCTGGAAGACAAAAAGACTCATCAGTGAACTGTGAGAGAGGGGCATGGTCCTGACTGGAAGACTGTCCAGTTAGCATGGACAGCTGAAAGATTTGCGTAAGAGAAATCCTTTTGCTTTCAAAACTTATTTATCGTGAAAAAGTGTAGGAATTGGCTTGCAATTTTGTCTTTTATTTCTTTTGTAATCAATTCTGGTTTTCTATGCCTCTATCACCTATAATCACTGAAATCTATATTTTTATAGTTAATAAATTTGTTTTAATATTTTATCTAAAACAGTGTGGTTGATTGAAGTGATTGGGAAATCTCTTTCCAGGTTAAAATGACAGACTTTATGAGCTTGTATTGCTCAGTAACCAAATAGTATAAGATGGTACATTTCTGGGGTGCAAGGCTGGGACTAGGGATATGCAGGTGTTGCCCATATATAATTCAAGAGTGGCTGGGCATAACACTCTGGTATAGGTCTGGGGGTGACTTGCGTGCTAAAGGCTGGGGTAAGTGGGCAGAGTGGCAGCTTACACAGCAAAGCAGGGCATAGTGTACATCAGACTGGAGAATTAAGGGGGCACAGCTGTCCTACGATCCGGATTGTACCCTGGCAGATGTAACAGGTCGTTTTAGCAAATGCTGTTTTGAGTAATGGTGCATGGGTTGTTTTTGCCTTCATATATAGTGAGATTTCTGCACTGTCAAAATGGCTGCACTAAGCTGCTACTAACCAGCAAGTCCATAAGGATAAGGGGAGGCTCATGAAAAGGCAGGAAGGAAAAAGGCTTTGGAAGTTTATTATCTTTGATAAAATTTCAACTGAAAATGAGGACTTTGTATTAACATTTTCATAAATGCACAAAATCTATTCACAGGGAAGTCTGAGTTTACACTAGACATTAAATTAGAACTACATGAAATGACACAAAAGATGGAAGTTCCTATTCAATAGCAAAGTCCAATGAAAGTTTTGGTAAAGCAATGTTCTGTTCTGGTTAATTAGTTCAGAATGAATTTGAGTAAAGAAAAGAAAAGCTTGTTTTCCTATACAAAATTACAATACAGAGAACGCGTACAATTACAATACAGGGGGTTTAATTGTTAGTAACTATCAACTAGAACAGAAATTTCATAGTAAAAAAAAAATCTTATGGAAATTAAAATAAGTCAACTTTAACTGGAAAATCTGAGACAAATGCCAAGTCTTAGAAGAGATACTTTCAGATTCTTACCATAAAATTGATATTTAAAAAATGAATTTGGTTAGGAAAATGAAGCAAGTTCTTTTAAAACAATTTCACATCCCAATGGGCAGAAGTAAAAAGAACTCAACCGTGTCATGCTGAGAGGTAGAGAGGTATCACTGTGATCACAATCTTCTATTGGTTCCAGGGTTTTTCTGAGGTAATTAGCTGTGTGTCAAGTTGTATAAACAATAGTATTGGCAAGAGAGCAACATTGACAAGTTACACTAATGACCTCTTTCCTCTCATCAATAGGTCCTAAAAACTTAATTAGACGCATCCGAATTAACACTTCCAGGGTCTCCAGCAGGTGAAGTAATTGATGAAGGGGTGGTAGCGTCCTGCCAGCTGCCATTAGCCTGAATGGGGGATAAATCTATTGTCATTAAATCCTTAAGATGTTACTTGCATCCAAAAGATAAAGCATTTTAGTTATCTTATTTCCACATTTCAATAGAACAGTTTTGTGCTTATGAAAGTAAGGAATTAAACAATTAGAACAGGGCTCAATGCAGACATGTGCTACAAAAGCTCCTCCTACACACACCTCTTCTGTGCAAGTTACCTCATCACCTGCATCACGCCAGCTGCTCTTCTATTCCAGATAGAGATTGTAATATGCATGAATCTGAGACTAGGACATGACGCACCAAAATCTCACTGGTGACCTATGCCTAGATTTTAACTGCATCTCCAGAAGTGAAAGATGGGTGCATTAACCTCTTTGCCACATAAGGCCCCTTCTCCCACCCCCAGTAAAGAACATTCCAAGCACAATTTAAAACAAAAACAGGAGAATCTATAACATTTACAGGTCATTAGCTAGCCTGAAACGGATATGAAGTTTGTTGTGCTTGTAAAGCAGTGTGTTTCAGATAAGAATTTCGCATAAGCCAAGGAAAATGCTAGTGCTAGACTGAGTGGGGTCTCAGCATGCCATTTCCTTTATAGCTAGGGTGACCAGATAGCAACTGTGAAAAAACAGGACAGGGGATGGGGGGGTAATAGACACCTATATAAGAAAAAGTCCCAAAAAACGGGACTGTCCCTTTAAAAACGGGACATCTGGTCAGCCTATTTATAGCCCACTGGATATTTTTTAAAGCTTAGTCCAGTGGTCCCCAAACTTTTGAGTGTCATCCCCCCACCCCACCCACCGAGCCGGGGTTGGGAGCAGGACTGGGGCTCGGGGGTGGGGTGGTGTGGTGGAAGAGACAGGGGTAGAGGCAGGGGCCGGCATCTGGGCCTGCGGCCAGGTATGGGTCCATCCCTAGCTTTGCCCCCAGCCTCATCCCCAGGCCAGGAACGGAGCCACAGCCATGGCTGGTGCGGGCCCAGGATTGGAGCCACACTGAGGTTGGGGATGGGGCCAGGCACAGCACTGGGGGTCAGGGACGCAGCTGGGTACAGGACCAGAGCAGAGCTGGGGCCAGGGAGGAGCTGGGTGATACTCCCTTCCTGCCCCCATGGAGACTGGCCAGGGCCCTACCACACCCCACCCAGACATCCCTCTACACTCCCGTAGTGGGGCACGCCCCACACTTTGCAGATCTCTGGCTGAGACAATAGCCTTTCCATTGGAGTAACTCAAAGAGGCTAGCTAGTCCCTCTACCTACACAGGCAATCATTTTGGGCATGGCTACACTTGCAGATGTAGAGTGCTGCGAGTTAAACCCGCTTTCAGAGAGCGCAGTAGGGAAAGCGCTGCAGTCTGTCCACACTGACAGCTGCTTGCGCACTGGCATGGCAACATTTGCGGCACTTGCAGCGGCATTGGGAGCGGTGCATTATGGGCAGCTATCCCAGCATGCAAGTGACTGCAACGTGCTTTTCAAATGGGGGTGGAGTGCGACAGGGAGTGTGTTGTGTGTGTATGTGGGGGGAGAGAGTGGGTTTTTGGGGGGCCGAGAGCATGTCAGCATGCTATCTTGTAAGTTCAGACAGCAGCAGACCTCCTCCTCCCCCCCGCCCCCTCACACACAGCATTCCACACTAATGGTTGTTTTGTCTCGGAGCAGATAAGCAGCCGGCTGTCAGAAACTGAGCTTTCAAACGGCATATCCGCATTCCTACAGCGGGTTCAAAACAATGGCAAGAGTGGCCATTTGACTTAAGGGGATTATGGGACGTTTCCGGAGGCTGATCAGAGCGCAGTAATGCAACACTCATCCACACTGGCGCCGCGGTGCTCCAGTGGGGGCGCAGCAAACGTTATTCCACTTGCCGAGGTGGAGTACCAGTAGCGCTGTAGCCGCGGAGTCAGAGCGCTCTACGTGCCTTGCCAGTGTGGATGGGTAGTGAGCTAGTGCACCCGGGGCTGCTTTAATGCACTGTAACTCGCAAATGTAGCCAAGCCCTTAGTGTCTGGGGGTAGAGCAGGAATAGCAGAAGACCACTAGGTTCTGGAAATCACCTTTTTATAAACAAACAGTAATTTACAACTATGTTAAGACACAGGAGTCGTGTATAATATAAGAAATGCATTCTCTAATTTATGCTAATAAATTCACTTATCTACTGAAAGTGAAATCAAGCTCCTTACATCAATGCGCTGCGTCGTATACAAAGGATTCCCCACAATGGTGTCATATCTTCCTGTCTGGTGTATGACATGATGTAAGGAATCCATCTGTAACAAGACCACATATGGGATGGGATTAACAAGGGAAATGATCCGATAAGAAATGAAGCCGTGTGGTTGTAACACAGCATTCTAATGCCTAGAGCATGTGGCAAGGAAAGATGCAGAGGGCCAAATAGTTTTAACTTGCACCTCTCAAGTGGTTTTCTTGTATGAAGGGAATTGCCTTCATGGTTCTCTTCCCTCCTATTTGGGGATAACAGGTTTTTGTGTTGTTTTTTTTAAAGGCAAAAATATTTCTTAACAAAATTAAATGAAAAGTCTAAACCTATGGTGGTTTAAGGTAGACTTCCTGACTGCTGCTCATATTATCAGTTGGATTATCTGAGTAGCTCACAATCAGCGAGTCACCAGTTCCGATGGAATTACAACCTGGCTCCCAGCCCACTAGGGCATATAGCCTCTATTAAAGAGATAAAGAAGTTCTTATGTAGCTTACATAATATTGCTAATTATTCCATTTAAATTTAAAAAAAACTTAAATTTTAAAATACTGTTAACAGGTCAAACTTTCCTTAAAAGTATGAAGCAAGACTCACTTTAAAATGAGAAAATGTTGATATTTACAATGTAAATTAAGATGCAAAGCTTTTGATACGGTCTCCCACAGTATTGATGCCAGCAAGTTAAAGTATGGATTGGATGAATGGACTATAAGGTGGATAGAAAGCTGGCTAGATTGTCAGGCTCAATGGGTAGTGATCAACGGCTCGATGTCTAGTTGGCAGCCGGTATCAAGCGGAGTGCCCCAGGAGTCGGTCCTGGGGATGGTTTTGTTCAACAGCTTCATTAATGATCTGGATGATGGGATGGATTGCACCCTCAGCAAGTTCGTGGATGACAATAAGATGGGGGGAGAGGTAGATATGCTGGAGGGTAGGGATAAGGTCCAGAGTGACCTAGACAAATTGGAGGATTGGGCCAAAAGAAATCTGATGAGGTTCAACAAGGACAAGTGCAGAGTCCTGCACTTAGGAAGAAAGAATTCCATGCACCGCTACAGGCTGGGGACCGACTGGCTAAGCGGCAGTTCTGCAGCAAAGAACCTTGGGATTACAGTCGACGAGAAGCTGGATATGAGTCAGCAGTGTGCCCTTGTTGCCAAGAAGGCTAATGGCATATTGGGCTGCATTAGTAAGAGCATTGCCAGCAGATCATGGGAAGTGATTATACCCCTCTATTCGGCACTAGTGAGGCCACGTCTGGAGTATTGCATCCAGTTTTGGGCCCCCCACTACAGAAAGGATGTGGACACATCGGAGAGAGTCCAGCGGAGGGCAACAAAAATTATTAGGAGGCTGGGGTACATGACTTATGAGGAGAGGCTGAGGGAACTAGACTTATTTTAGTCTGCAGAATAGAAAACTGAGGGGGATTTGATAGCAGCCTTCAACTACCTGAAGGGGGATTCCAAAGAGGATGGAGCTAGGCTGTTCTTAGTGGTGGCAGATGACAGAACAAGGAGTAATAGTCTCAAGTTGCCGTGCGGGAGGTCAAGGTTGGATATTAGGAAAAACTATTTCACTAGAAGAGTGGTGAAGCACTGGAATGGGTTACCCAGGGAGGTGGTGGAATCTCCATCCTTAGAGGTTTTTAAGGTCCGGCTTGACAAAGCCCTGGCGGAGATGATTTAGCTGGGGTTGGTCCTGCTTTGAGCAGGGGGTTGGACTGGAAGAGACCTCAGGAGGTCATCTAACTCTAATCTTTTATGATCCTATGATATATGGGATCACTGTTAGATCAATTTAGGCCCCAAGTTTAGACTTTATAAATCCAAAGTTCAAGAGAAATGGGTCCTTGAAGGGTTCCCCCCAACCTCCAAATTCCACATTAAAAAACCCAACTTTGTTCAGCTTTAATCATTCCTTGAAATCTAATCAACAGAGCACTGTTCTAATACAGGAGAGCTAGGAAGTGGGGGTGGGAATCACTACTCTATCCTCATTAAAGTATGTGAATACTGAATGTGCAAAACCAGTTATTTAATTTTACAAATTTGAATCCACATAGGAGGGAAGAACAGTACCAAATGAGACATTTGCCTTGTTGATGAAGCTATGTGCCAGTTCTCCCACACGCCTACCTGTGACTGCACATTGGCTCCCACTGGGGAGCTCTGATAAGAAGTCAGTGACTGCAAGTTTATAAATGAATCTCCAGAATTTGTCATCTTAAAAGAGCCAGAGGAACCTGAAAAAAGCAAGAATAAAATTTAGCCAAATGCAGAGAAACTGTTTGGCTCTTTCTTCAAGAGCAGAAATATTATGTTATCTTAAGTTTGAAGGAAAACTAAAAAACTAAAAAAAAAAAAAAAAAAAAAAAAAAAAAAAATTATACATACAAAAAAGGCAACTTTCAAACACTGCCAAAAGATACCCAGGGCAAGTATATGCCTTCAGAAAGTGAATAAAGGTTAAATAAGAGAAACAAACCGATACAAGTACTGTCTTGATTGGCAAAAGACAAGCCATCTGGGTCCATGATACACACTCCCCTGTTTGGTAAGTATTAAGGATACACCATTATAAAGAAGACATGATACAGCGATTACTAAACATGAGCTGCACTTGAGATTTTTAGAGGTATTTAGGCATCTAAAGATGTAGACAGGTGCCTGGTGGGATTTTCAGAAGCATCCAGTTACCAAACTTGCCACTGAAATCAATGGGAGTTCAGCATCAGGATGCTTCTGAAAATCCCAATAGGCCACTTATCTGCATCTTCAGTTACCTAAATACCTTTCACAATCTGGCCCCTAGTCTACAACCTAGAATTCAAATTAAGTAATTAAGTTAATAGGTGTTCAAAACAAAACTCCAATTAACATGAACAGAGATTAAAAGGGTAATCCTTGGGTCTGGCTAAGCAGCACTCAGTGCAAGACCCAAGTGTGGAGGTAAGAGGTAGAAAGGTGGTTTTATGCATGTTTCTGAGACTGAGCCTCAAATGCGTTCTGCACTCATCCCCAGTGCAGAGCAGCCATGCCAACAGCAGCATTCTCCTAAGAACCATTCTGCTAGCTAGGGATTGCTGGCATGCAAGCCACCACGTCCCCTCCCCCATGGCTTCATGTCCCCTGGGAATTCCCTATGGGCAGCTTCCAATGGGGAAAAAAAAATAGAGAGCCAAGGATCTGGTCCCAAAGGTATAACACATTGATGGGAAGAATGATACACACACCTGGGTCTATGAGATATAACCAGTGTTTAATTTGTGCCAGGGCTGAGCCCCAGCATCTTAAGGCTTGGCAGTTCATAGCCCTGGCACTTATGGCCTTGCCGCATCAGTTATGAATGTAAATAATAATAATAATAATAATAATAATAATTTTTGCTTGAGCCCTGGCACCTCTTTCATTACAAATTAGGCTCTGGATATAACCCTCTATAAAACAAACCTCTCATGTCACATGATAGTGTGACAGCTCTGCAAAGGGCATATTTCCATGTAAAGAGGAAAGCGGTAATGTCTTTTTATTTTTAAACCACCAAATTAAACCTCTAACATTACAAAATGGATCTAGTTTTTCCACTCCTCTAGTCACTGTCTAAAAGGAGGTGGTGGTAACTCCCTGATGTAAAAACACTTCTTTAGGTTTTTCCTTTGACAATCTTCAGTAAAGCCACACTAATGTGCATTGCTGATGGGAAGTCTCACTGGTCTACTGAAATTACCCAAGTAAGCAAACAGAATATCCAAGGATAACGGATCACCATCTGACACATTTAACTTAGATTTGATTTATGAAATATTTTGTACTGTAACATCTTAGTAAGCCTTCTGTAGTATAACTTTTAAAGTAATAAATACTTAGTTCTTGGTTAATATCTGTTGGTAATATTACTCCTCGGGGAATTCTGCACCACTACACATTCGCAGAATTAATGTCCCCCGCAGAAAAATGCTTTCTGATGGGGAAGCAAAGGGAAGCCACGAGAGCGGTCATGTGACCCTTCCCAGCAGTATGTTTCAGGTGCCCAGGGTAGCCGGCAGAGAGCTAATTCACTGTTGGGCAAGGGGCGGGACTGGGAAAAACTCGGCTGGTGGCTCCTACTCTGTGCCGGACTCAGCTGCTAGTCCCGGCTGGGCTGGGAAGAGGAAGTCCTCCCCCTGCACAGCATTCAGGGCCGTGTCAGACCCATCCCCCAGATTTCTCCCCCGGCTGTAGGAAGCTCTGCAAACTCTCCCCCACCGCCACGCTTCCTGCACCCATCGCTCCTCAGCTGCAGGGGGAGGGTGTGACGAAGTGGGACTGTTCTTAATGTTTCCTCTAAATATTGTAGGGGTACCTCAGTTTCCCCTATGCATTTCTTAAGTCTCTAGGTGGTGGGATAAAGGCCAGTGTGCATAAATGGCTGACACTCTGTCTCCTGGCAACTAATGGCCGGGGCTCTTCCCCCCTGCAAGGTGATAGCTAAAGGTGTTGGAGAACAAAGGAATCAGGTGACCTCCTGGCCCGGAAAGGGACAAAGCCCAGAGGAGGAGGGGCTGGAGGGGAAGTCAGTTTGGAGCTAACTGGGGACGAGGAGTGAAGTGCAGACGTGGGTGTCTGGCTCACTGCCCCCCAAAATGGACCCGGCTGAGGGGTCCTGTTCTCTGTACCTACAAGCTCAGTTTTAGACCGCGTTCCTGTCATCTAATAAACCTCTGTTTTACTGGCTGGCTAAGAGTCACGTCTAACTGCAAAGTGGGGATGCAGGACCCTCTGGCTTCCCCAGGACCCCGCCAGGGCGGACTCGCTGTGGGAAGCGCACAGAGGGGTAGAGGATGCTGAATGCTCCAAGGTCAGACCCAGGAAGGTGAAGCCGTGTGAGCTTCTTGCCCTGAAGACAGTCTGCTCACAGAGAGGAGACTTCCCCAGAGTCCTGACTGGCTTTGTAGGGAGCAGTTCCAGAGCATTGCCCGGGGACTCCGTGACAGAGGGATCACTGTACAGGGAGCTGCTCCCACATCCGCCCAACCCCTGTGCATCCAGAGCCCCTCATATCCAGTCCCTCCCGCCAAGCCCCATTCCCCCTGCCCGTGGACCACCCCAAATGAGCCACCCGCACCCAGATCCCCATCCTACCAAGCCCCAACCAGCTGCACCTGGATCCCCACCCCACTGAGCCCCACTCCCCCAGCATCTGGACCCCTCCCCACTGAGCTCTCCACACTCAGACCCCCCTGCTGAGCTCTATCCCCCCCACACACCCAGATCCCCCCCCCACTGAGCCCCAACCACCTTCACCTGAACCCCCCTGCAAAGTCCCATCATTATTTCACCCAGAACTCCCCCCAACAAGCCCCTGTGCATCCAAATCCCCCCAACACCCAGATCCCCCATTGAGCTGCTCGCACCCAGTGCCCCACACAGAACCCTCTCAACCCACACCTGGACCCCCCATACTAAGCCACTCCACACTTGGATTGTGCCTTCCCACACCTGGAGCACCTGGCACGGAGGGGCAGGGCCCTAGGGTGTTTCTGAGGCAGGCCCAGTCCTTGCTCTGTGTCAGGGTTGGGTGCAACCTCACCGCTGAGTCTGTGTCCCTGGGGTGGGGTGTGGTGCAGAGTGCTCTCCCACCTCTGTGCAGCCAGTGGCCTGTGCTCCCCAATGCCATGCTATAGCTTCCACATTTATTTGACAAATAAAATTTGCAGAATTTTAAAATATTGCGTGCAGAATTTTTAATTTTTTGGTGCATAATGCCCTCAGGAGTATAATATGAGGCTTCCCTATAGAACTCGCTACTAATTTTTTTCTGAGGAGACAGATGTGGTCAGGGATGCCCAAATTATGTGGGACAGATTAGGAAGGTGAGAATTAACAAGTTTCAATTGTATCTTTTAACATGTCTGCATGATTAGTCGGAAGTATCAGTACACACACACAGGCTCTCATCCTTTGTGGTGCTCTGACAGTGTGCTATATAGAGACTAGGAGGGCCATTTGCAATAAGAATGAGAAGCCTCTGGCTCTGGACTAGAGAGGCTTCTCAAAGCAGCAACATGAGAAATACCTTTTTTAGGGGCAGCTTTTCCTTACTGGGGTTCTTCCTTACCAGAATTTGGTGTTGATGGAGAGTTTGCCTGGTTACCTTGGGCCACCACATTTGTTGCATCCACTGCTGTTTTTGCTGCATAAATGTTAGCCTCTTCCTGGAACTTCCCCATATTTTTTTTGTATCGGATTCTCTTGTTACCAAACCAGTTGGAGACCTAGAAAAACATCCCTGTCAGTACTTGACCAAACTATCATTATCTCCTAGTAGTTATTAAGTCTACCACCAAAGGTAACCCTTAAACTAAGGTTAGAGGGGAAAATTTGCCTTACAGCTTCTAACAAAATCTAGGATGCATAAAAGCATCTTTCACCATAATAGATGGTAACAATGAGCCATGAGAGTTTAACTGCAAGTCTCCTAGTGACAGAGGACTATTGACATTCTACAAAAAACACACATTATTAAAATAAAAAAGCATCTTTACAATGAGAGCAATTTCAAATAAAGCACTGTATACCTGCGAGACTGTGATGCCACCCTTCTTCGCTAGCTCTTCTTTGGCTTCTTCACTGGGGTAAGGATTACTCAGGTGGGAATAAAAATATTCATTCAGTACTTCTGTTGCCTGTTTGCTGAAGTTACGCCGTTTACGCCTAAAAATACACAATAGTTATTCTTCCTGCTAAAAAAAGTGTTAAAGAACATACCACAGGGATTTGTCTCATCTCCTCTATATTGTTTCAGCAAATATGCAAGACAGACTTAATAGCTATTAAAGATTGTAATATTAATCATAACTAAGCATACTTAGTAACACACGACATGTGGCGTATATTTAAAGATATTTATACTAGTTCACGGTTGTAAATGCAGGCATTATAACTTTTATAATTACTAGCATCAAGCAACATAAACACATCAGAAAATGTGGTCAGAGCCAATAGCTGTTGCCATTGGTTTGTGCTTGTTTATTACCTTGCATCAAGAAATCGTGAGCGCAAGATCATCACTGCCTCACATGTGCTCTGTTTCAGCTGCATCTGGATAGTGCTGAATTTGCCATGGATTATGTTCACCATGCGCTCAATTTCTTTTGGCGAAATTGGCCTTGTTCTACTCTGTTCTCTGAGAAGGTTCATAACGTGGGTGGTAAATTCACTGCATGCCTGAAAATAAATTAAATCAAAAACAAACAATAAAGTACCCCTAAAGTTCAGTTTAATTTCCCCAATAAGTGAATAAATCCAGAATATTTTAATTCATGTTTAGCTTTACTCCTCCATTTGCTCTTAAAAGTATTGCAACAAGTATAATCTGTCAGTTATCTTAGACATCAGACTAGGTAAGTTAATGAATGTCAAAAGTCCTTTCATTTTAGAAATATTCTAACATAGTGAGCTGAAAGATTTTTAACTGAATTTGCCATGCTTGCATTCATATGAATAGATTATACTCCCTGTTCTGCGCTTACAACCAACAGCAAAGGAAAAATGGTTATTTTTTTAATTGAGATAAAAACTCTTCCATGCAGAAAGATCACCTGTTCATATTTCTCTAGCTCAGAGTGGTATATCTGTCGGATCTGTGACAGCTTGGCCCTGTAGTCAGAGTGTTCAATGCTATTGTCATTTGGACAGCCACCTGATGTTGCTGCTACAGTCGTAGGTCCTCCTCTTCCTCTTTTCTCGGGCCCGGAGACACCCTCTGCCAGCAACATGTTATCTAGTCTCATTAGTTGAGCATCGGGGGGATCTTCCTCCTGAATACCGCGAATACTTAACACTAGATAAATATAAACAGGGATCAACAGGTTATTTCTGAAGTAGGAAAAAAGTCAGCTTTAACTCTGGTGATTTATTTATATTCTCTTCACAGATTTTAACAGAGTCATGTCTTCACGTACAAGGAAAAAGGGGACAGTTAATGAAGCTGAAAGATGACAAATTCTAAATTCACAAGATGCTGCTAAGACCAAGAATTTACCAAAATTCAAAGAAAGATTGTACATTTATATGTATAACAAGAATATACCGAGTTATAGTAATTAACATTAAAACAATACTGTTGGAAGGGACTTAAAACCTCATGCTTCAGGTCTTAGGCTAATCTCTAACTATTAGAGGTTAGGTTGAGAATGTCATGGAACAGATAACCCCCCCATTTGCCCCTGCAGGGTTTCACCATTCTCAGAAGCATATGGTGCTGGCTACTGTTGGAGACAGGATACTGGACTGGGTTTGATCCACCATGGCAATTGCTTTATTCCTAGACATGTAACTGAAAAGAATGACACAAAAGTACAAACTTCTACGGAAGTCAGTACAACAGGGATGAATTTTGCCTAGTCTGTTTTATGTCACCAAGTCTGACACCTCTGAATTTCCATTAGAATCAGACCTAGAGGTATTACTTTGTGAATAGTCTAAAACCACCAAAACAGTCCTATACTTATATCTGAATTGTTCATAAGTCTCTACTAATTGCAAGAGAGCCAAGCTTTAGAGCTGTTTATGAACTTACATGCTTCTACATATGTAGTTTGCTTAAACATGTTTATTTAAAAAAAAAATGCTACTAATGATTTCCTTCTCCCAACTATGTTTTGTCTCAACAGCTGATTGGGGACAATCTCCATTCTAAATAAGAGCTTGCGGGACAGTTCATCCAATTGAGCAATATACATATGCAAACACTTTTCATTTCTTTCTAATTCAAATTCTATTCTTTTCTTGTTAATCACAATTTTTTAGACTCAAGAGAACAGTAGGTGATAGACAATTTTTGTTAAATGACTGAAGGTTGCACAGCTTCACAGATTTGATATCCTATAATGTTCACACACCAAGGACATTTTTTTTTTATACAAAGATTCAAGATGAAGGAGATGCCATAATTATGAAGCAATTGGGTAAAGGGACCATCTTTCACTGTAGGCAAAGCCAGGATCCAGATTAACAAGTACACGGACACTTAATATACACAGATTACAAAATACTGAAACAATATAAATAAAAATCAAGGTTACCTTACAATTAGAAATTCATAAGCCAACATTCACAATTCTGAAAACACACATACAATAAAAATTAACCTTTAACTTTTGTTGAGTCTCACAATATTTTACAAACCATATAGAAACTATAAACCATGCAGACAGTGAAAAGAGACCTTATACAATCTTACTCTAAACTGCCAATGTAGTCAAATTCTTCTCCAAAGTGCACCTCCCTGAACCCACTCTTTCTACCTTTGCCAGCAAAAAAAATGTAGAGCAAGGGCATGCACACAGGGTGTCAACATCAAACCTTGCTCCATAAACCATAAATCAGGCTCCACATAACAGCATTGGCTTTAATCAAAAATAGTTCTATTATATCAACTAAACCTCAGTTGCTTAACTTTAGAAAAGTTACACAACTCCAGCAAAAGTTGGAAAAAGCTGAAGTACTCAATGCTTTTTTTGCCTCGGTCTTCACAGACAAGGTCAGCTCCCAGACTGCTGCACTGGGCAGCATAGTATGGGGAGGAGGCGAGCAGCGCTCAGTGGTGAAAGAACAGGTTAAGGACTATTTAGAAAAGCTGAACATGCACAAGACCAAGGGCCCGGATGCAATGCATCCAAGGGTGCTGTGGGAGTTGGCCGATATGATTGCAGAGCCATTGGCGATTAGCTTAGAAAACACGTGGCGATCAGGGGAGGTACCGGACGATTGGAAAAAGGCAAACATAGTGCCCATCTTTTAAAAAGGGAAGAAGGAGAATCTGGGGAACTACAGACTACAGCCTCACCTCAGTCCCTGGAAAAATCATGGAGCAGGTCCTAAAGGAATCCATTTTGAAGCACTTGGGTTGAGGAAGGTGATCAGGAACAGTGAACATGGATTCACCAAGGGCTAGTCATGCCTGACCAACATGATTGCCTTCTATGATGAGATAACTGGCTCTGTGGATATGGGGAAAGCGGTGATATACCTTGACTTTAGTAAAGCTTTTGATACATTCTCCCACAGTATTCTTGCCAGCAAGTTAAAGAAGTATGGATTGGATGAATGGACTAAGGTGGATAGAAAGCTGGCTAGATCATTGGCTCAATGGGTAGTGATCAAAATGAGGTGTTGATATTTACAATGTAAATTAAGATGCAAAGCTTTTGATACGGTCTCTCACAGTATTGTTGCCAGCAAGTTAAAGTATGGATTGGACGAATGGACTATAAAGTGGATAGAAAGCTGGCTAGATTGTCGGGCTCAACGGGTAGTGATCAACGGCTCAATGTCTAGTTGGCAGCCGGTATCAAGCGGAGTGCCCCAGGGGTCGGTCCTGGGGACGGTTTTGTTCAACATCTTCATTAATGATCTGGATGATGGGATGGATTGCACCCTCAGCAAGTTCGCGGATGACAATAAGATGGGGGGAGAGGTAGATATGCTGGAGGGTAGGGATAAGGTCCAGAGTGACCTAGACAAATTGGAGGATTGGGCCAAAAGAAATCTGATGAGGTTCAACAAGGTCAAGTGCAGAGTCCTGCACTTAGGAAGAAAGAATCCCATGCACTGCTACAGGCTGGGGACCGACTGGCTAGGTGGCAGTTCTGCAGAAAAGGACCTGGGGATTACAGTGGATGAGAAGCTGGATATGAATCAACAGTGTGCCCTTGTTGCCAAGAAGGCTAATGGCATATTGGGCTGCATTAGTAGGAGCATTGCCAACAGATCGAGGGAAGTGATTATTCCCCTCTATTCAGCACTGGTGAGGCCACGTCTGGAATACTGCATCCAGTTTTGGGCCCCCTACTACTAAAGGATGTGGTTAAATTGGAGAGAGTCCAGCAGAGGGCAACGATAATGATTAGGGGCCTGGGGCACACAACTTATGAGAAGAGGCTGAGGGACCTGTACTTATTTTACTCTGCAGAAAAGAAAAGTGAGGGGGATTTGATAGCAGCCTTCAACTACCTGAAGGGGGGTTTCCAAAGAGGATGGAGCTAGGCTGTTCTCAGTGGTGGCAGATGACATTACAAGGAGTAATGGTCTCAAGTTGCCGTGCGGGAGGTCTAGGTTGGATATTAGGAAAAACTATCTAACTAGAAGAGTGGAGAAGCACTGGAATGGGTTACCTAGGGAGGTGGTGGAATCTCCATCCTTAGAGGTTTTTAAGGTCTGGCTTGACAAAGCCCTGGCTGGGATGATTTAGTTGGGGTTGGTCCTGCTTTGAGCAGGGAGTTGGACTAGATAACCTCCTGAGGTCTCTTCCAACCCTAATCTTCTATGATTCTATGAAAAGAAAAGAAAAAAAGAAAAAATCAACCATCCTCCAACAGCAGGAAGTAATCCTGAATTCCTTTCAGATCACCTAGAGAAAACAGTTCTTAATTTTTGCATCTTATGTTTTTGCATATTCTTTGCAAGAAAGCAAGAGCGTGTGTAACAGACTGATATGGATTACACCATTTCCTCTAGATACAGTACTTCCCCTACTACATATTCAGTCTTAAAACAGTGTACCGTATTTACTGAAGAGTTTCAGACACAAAATCTTGGGCAACACAGACTGCATTAACTCCAGAGAATGGGCAAAGATTTTTTTTCCACTTTTAAATGGGTTTTAAATGGCATATGTGCATAGTGAAACACCATTTATGTAGCAAACACTGCCTTGCCACCCATAGCTAGCAGTTCCATGGTCCTCAACTTAGTTTTACTCTCTCACTTTCAACCTAGTAAGTCTGTTCCTCTGACTTCTATAATTCACCCTCCTTGGTGTAAATGGCCTCTCATTCCAAGATTCAGTCACGGAAAATGGAACAAAACCAGTTCCACAGAAAGAAGAAAATGAAAAGCAAACTGAAGAGATGCTCTCCATTAAAACATAAGTGGGAAATTCTGCTAAAGGAGCGTAAGGAAGGGACACTGTTGCATATTTTTTAATCAGCAGCAATTCAAATTCTTACCAGAAACTAAAAGAAAGGAAAGCATATTTTTTACTGCAGACCATACACAAAAGTGTTCCTCTAACAGCACCATTACTGAATAGATATTTTTGTAACATGGAAACAAGAGGGGGAAAAAATCGTAATTTTTTTTTTTTTTTTTTTTAACTGCCAGTTCTCTATTTCCAAATAGTTCTGAACCATGGGTTGGCCATTGGGACTGCAATCACAGGGGCAAGTGAGCCAGAGTTCATTTGCTAACTAATCTTGGCTAAAATTCACATTAAAGTATTTTGATTGGTACGTACGAATACAATTAACAGGAGCAGATATATTTGGGTCTCGCTTGCTATTTGAAAGCAATTCTGCCAAACCCTTTTCCATATGTACTATACTGCATATCAGAATCTGCCTCAGTGCTACAGTCAAGCTCCCAGCTGCAGCTTAATTTTCTGTCACTTGTCTAATTATGGTAATTAGACATTAGTTATCAATTACACATAGGCTCATCTCAAGTCAACTGTTGAAATGCATGTATAAAATGCTTGTAAAGTCTCAAGGGAAGAATTTAGTTGGCTGACTCGAGTAAGTCACAAGTAACTAGAGAGGAGTTAAATATAATTAACATTTTGTAGGCTACACTTCTACACTGGTAAGTCAAATGTTTGTTTAATGGAACTCTGTCAAGATGATTAAATCTAAGCATTACAACTGAGCTCTCTTTTTTTAAACCTACTACACAACATATATTTTAAACTCCTCCTGGTTTATCTGAAATTCACTTAAATTATACATATAATTGCCCCAAAGATCAGATATTTTAATAGTTAAATAAAGCCATTAAATTAAATTCCTCAAAGTCAGGCCTTCACTGGGACAGCTGTCATAGGTGGTCAATTTTTAGGCCTAATACTTTCAACATCCCTCTTCAACTAGTTTAACTAGTGAGTTAGTTTTGAATGAATCAGACATTTTTTATTAATACCAAAAGTATCTATTTGAAGAATATATAACCAAGAATTTGCTGCATGTAGCAGCCTGTTCAAATCAGTGAGAACAAAAGCTGCATTCATTTATGTAACAACCCTCTAGAGCCAGTAATCATGGAAGAGGATGATTGGATGAACAAAACCATAACCAGCACAGCCACTGTACAGGGTGGTATTAAAACCAGCTTGTGGAAGAGTATTTAGATACCACAAGCTGCCTGTAAGTCATTTCAGTCGACACCATCTGGATTTAGTACTGGTTTGCCTTCTACCAAAAAAGAACGTGTTCGGAGCAGTAGAAAAGTGAGAAGCTAAGGATTCTTTAAACAAATTCAAGCCTATGACAGAAACACAAGAATAATACCAGGATTTTAGAGTCTGTTAAGAAACAGGTGAAGCTCCTCATACTTTTGATTTTTTTCAAATTCAGGCCAATCTCATCCCTACCAACCATCATTTGCCACACCCATCTGTCTGCCCGCAACGCAATCTTTGTCTCCTCAATACAACACCAGCTTCAGGATCTGACAGAAGTAAAGTGGAAGCATTAAAAAAAAAACACTAGTCAATATGCTCCTTCCCCTGCTCCCTCCCCACAAAAATCAGGGACATTTGTAGCACAAATGAACCTTTAAAGCCTCCTTAAAAAAAGCCTTTTTCATTGGCATTAAACAATGATTAATTAAAAGCAATGACAATTGACATGGAGACAAATCAAAAGTGAAAAGTTTAGCTTGAGCTGCCCCAATCTAATCAATCTCCCAAAGCTAGTAAAGAGAGAACATGCTAGTCTCTCACAAATATAAGAAAGAAAGAAGAAAAACTAAAGTGATCACAAACTTCTAAACTAACATGGGTATCCCACATGATTTTCCCCAAATGTTACTGTGTGGATTGGTTCGGTCACGTAAGTTTAGAGGTGGGCTAGCAATGTTTTGCATTTTGGTAGCCCACTGGACCACAATGCTAATTAGATCCATTTGTTCATCACTGTATCAATACCTTAATAAGTGATCAACATATCAATCTGGACAAAAAGATCAACACATTTTTTAAGTTGCAGCTACACTAGTGTGTACTGCATATTAAAACACTAAGATGTACAATAAACAACATTAATATTACGGGGTTGTGTGTCAAGACTTTACTGAACAAAAGTGGGAGTAGTTGGGTTTTTTCTAGCAGTTGTACTGTACTCATAAAGGTAATTACCATGTACAGTACCAGAGGATGAGTGAATAAAAGAAAAATAAAATATATAGTTCATGGGTTCCTACTTTAGTTTTTGGTACAAACTTGGGACCAAATATAAATTAAGACTAATTTATTTTGTTTTTTATCTGACCAGTAGATAGACAATTCTAAGTAAACGTTCTGCCATTCTGCTTATGTAGTTACCTATCACATATTCAATGTTTTAAGCATGACTCAGACTTGTCCGGGCTTAGTATTATGCCCAAATCTATCACTATCCATCCATCATATTTATGAATGCTTTTAACAAACACCCTTCAGGATCATAAAGCATTTTAAACTGGTGCTGTCATATACACTAACACGGTATTATACATTCCCCAGCACAACACCCACTAGATATTCATCAAAATGTAAAATAATTATACTAAGGCAAATGAAATTCCCATCATTTCTAATTAATCCTTAATTAAAATACATCACAACCTAAGGTACTGAAACCTCACTCAATATGCAAATGCAATCATTACAATATATTTACATATCATTAATTAAAGATCTGCAGTTCTGTAATGAACTGTATGAGATCACTGATGCCAAAATAAAAATGATATGCAATTTGTTTAGGCTTGTTTTCCTCTCCAGATTTTCTTCCACGTGGCAACAGAACAGAAAAGCTAGAGGTAAATACATCTATTGGCCGTATGGCACACAAAAACAGAACCTTGAATGTTAACCCCTTTGAATTTCAAGGCATTAGAAGAAGAGGGATAGGGTGGATTTGAAAATGCAGGTCTTACTGGCCCACTTTGTACAGGTGTAAAATGACTACACAAAGCGCAAGGCACTGGGAGTCAGAGGGTTGTACAGATGTTGACTGACTGGAATTTAATAAACAATTCTGATGAGACATGAGGGAATCTATGGAGTAAGAAGATTCCTTTTTAACAGTCATTTTTAAAAATAGAACTGCAGAGTAATTAATTGGCTCTCAGCAGGAACTGGGATTAACTAATCAGCACTAACTAACTGCATGTAGAAAGTGTACACATTTTATATTATTTTAAGACTTGGTGCCTATCGCAATGGCATTTGGTAGCCATACAATTTTTTTTTTTTTAATAATCTCCACACACATCACTTCAAGCCATCCCTTACTGCTACCAAGAGAGAAACCCTCATAATCGCATCATTTAACAAATGGGCCTCCCATTGCACCCTGAAGGCTATCAAATCCAAGCTATCACTAGCCACAAGAGGGAGCAAATTCCACAGCCAATGACCCTCTGCTAAGAACAACAGCCCTCAACCCCCACCTCCACCCTAGGGAGTCCGCTTCTCCTCTTCTGGTGTCAAGTGTTGTGACAGGACAGAACTTTCTTAAAAGTCAATATCTGAAGGTCTTGTAGATTCTCCACCACAGAAGAAGAAAACTAATTCAGAAGGAAGACAAGCATGATTCTGAGTGCTAAGGAACAAGACAACAATGTAGGAATGTCGTCAAACCCAGCGACAAAGGGAAAACACCCATTTAGCCCCACAGCACTTGCCAAGTTCTATAATGGAATGAAAAAGTACAAACTGAATTAACCTATTTGAACAACCAGCATTTTAGAGGAAGGACACCGTTCTGCAGTCAGTGGGAGGGGGAAAAAATGGTATGTATTATACATTGCTAAACAAAATACTTATTGATTCTTTGTACTGCAGTCATGCCCAGAAGCCTCAATCAAGATCAGAGCCCCATTTTGCTAGGCACTGTACAAACACATAAGGAGACAGTGCCCCTGCCCTAAAGAGCTTGAAACCCAACATAACTCAGGTGTTTGCTGCAATCAGTCAGGAAAAGGAAATCCTCAAGAATAATATTTGCTTGTATTTCCATCAATGTACACACCTGGACATTAAAGCTATAAACAGCTTTTATATTTGGACAAGCATAGCTATCTGATGTCCATGGCAGCTGAACACCAAGAAAAGAGTCTGCTAGACAGATTTATTTACAAAAAGTTTTTAAAATATTCTAAGACAGAATAGTACTTTTGCCAGTTCTCAAAAGAACTAAGTGGGTATTATTGTGAAGGAGGTTAGTATGGACTTAAGTGGAGCAATGTGCTGTTGTACTCCTTGAGGGAGCACTGTCTGCCCCCTCATACATTGCTTGGGTTAGATGTACCTTCAATAAATGCATGTGGAGTGTGTGTATCTAGGACATACTTGAAAGTGAAATACCTATTTCAGTATATTTTTCCTGGTGAAGTATAGAAATAAAAATGTCATTCTACAAACTACAGTGACTGAATTATTTAATCCAAAAAGAGAAATATAAAAGAAATCATATAATCCAGAGTTCAAACAGTAGTTTGAGAGAAGGCTAGATTTGGATAAATCAATTTAACTGGCAAACAAGAATAGTTACTTTTACAAGTATTTTTTTAAAAGCACTTTCTGGGCAAAATTTCTCTACACTTTCCAGCTGGCTGCTCAATGGAGGGGCACATGGCTTATCCTGAGCTATTGTGAGTGACACTGGCACACTAACAAAGGGAATGTGGGAGAGAGGTTTGGGGGGCCAAACATGTTTTAAACTGATTCAGAGCTAGAAAGGAAGCCTGTGCGCCTGGGTCACAAAGAAAGCCTAAACCTTATGCTACAGTATGTCCAGGCTTTTATTTGCTTGAAGCCATAACATCTGCTCTCCATAATTTAAATAAAGAACAGACAGGCCATCAGACATTCAAAAACCTATGAGACCAAAACAAATCCAGCGTAGCCAAGGTACTGGAGTCTCTTGTTACAAATATGTTTAAGTCAAATAGAAGTTAAACTTCCAGGTTATAACACAGAGCAAGCAAATCCCAACATGGAAAAACAAATAAAAAGTGTGCTGAAGCGCTTGGATTAGTCTCCTTTTAGCTGTCCTAAGATTAGCTCCTGCTCAAAGGAAAAAAACCACATAGGATAAACAGACATAAGAGACTACAGCATAACAGTTCAAAAATTTCTATTCCTATAAAATTTTCCTACAACAAAAGAAAATTGCTGCCATGAGAACTCAAAATACATCAACTATAACATTTTCTTAACACAAAAGTGAAAGTGTGTTGCATTTCATTTAGTATCACATACTGCCTTTGATGCCAAGGACATCATTGAAGATAAAACTAGATGGCCTTTAGTTTGGAAATATGGTACAAAATTGATATACAAGATAATTACAAGTTATTTTTTCTGTACACATTCAGTATCAAGGGCAGTATTAGGATATTAATGTTAAGCAACCTATATAATAAAGAACACATTTTCTACAATTAAACAGGTTCTACAAGTAATTATCCTTTAATATAGCATCCAAATTCAGTAAGCTCAAAAGTTTACACAACAAAGCGCAATAAAACATCCTGACATCACTGCCCAGAAGTTTATAGATGAACAATTGATACACTGGGTGGCCAAAATCAAAATCCACTCGCTCCTAACAACCCCATTCCTGCTCACAAAGAAAATAAGTCGCATAATCCACCTGTCAACTCAGTTTCCTGCTGCTTTTGTCTTCTTTCCCCATCTATCTGCTGCTTCTCCTCACAGACTCTCTTTTCTGTGGTCTAGTTCATTTTCCAATGTTAATCTCCTAGTCCCTCCACAGTACTGGGACCATCTTCTTTCAAGAAATGGCATGATATGGGCATTCTATTAAAGACATTCTGGTTGTCACCCCTTTGTGTCTACACATGTCTACTCAGAGATTATAATTGTAATGCTTATATTTTATTTTGTTTTTCAAATCAAAAAGCAGTGAGCAGTAATATTTCCTTCAAATCAGGGCACGGCCTACATTGTAGGAAGCATGCTACAAATAATCTCCAACCTACAGAAGCACAATGGGCCAGGAAATCACCATTAAAGCCTTAAGCTGTAAAAATCATTCACTCAGTAAAGACCTATTTCAATTGCACTTGACCCAGGAGCTGTTCATTTCTGATACCCAACTTTCCAAAAATCATTCAAAAATTCCAACACACCTGTTTTTTCCTTGATCTCACACAGCACGCTGAAAAGAGCTGGTTTCATTCTGTGGCAATTCAAGGCATGTTTTCTGAAAAGGAGAGAAAGAAAAGATGAATGCCAAGTGGAAAGGGAAAGAGGCAGGAGTGCCAAGGTTTATAAAAAATAGATTCCATGTATTTGTAAAAATGAGCAAACCAGAGCATAAGATTAACGTACATTTAGAAGTTCTAGTCACACAGTTCACTCAAGGTCGTCACCAGAAACTCTCTACCAGAATAATTTATAGCCTTGAAATACTCAATTGCTTATAGTTGGCAGAAGCAAAACAGAAATTAAACTCTACCGAAAGTATATTTTATATGATGTAGTCAACAAACGGCTGCTTTCTGAATTAGTATTCTTCCAATTGCTCTAACAAAGTAGTCCATCTAAAATATGAGCGAGATCCACATTTTTACATTATACAGATTCTGAACATTAAAAACAAAACAGAACTCAATTACCATTGATCAAATCAAATATTGTTTCTTTTAGTTTAATCAAACTCAGAACAAGTATCAGTCTCCAAACAAAAGGAGACTGTTCTTCTCCTAGAACAGAAATGGAAGAAATTGCACCCAGAGGATTGTTGGGATCTCTGGGCAAGAGGGATGAAAGGTAGAGATGCTTTTTAAGGAGGGGTGGGGCCTTAATTGGATCAAGAGCAGGCTGGTTGTCTGTTAAGGGACACCTCTGTGCAAGCAGGAGGACCTAGTGCCAGAAGCCACATCATATGTAACTAGTTATAAATTCATACTGTGGAATACCATGCAGACTGTGTCTGACTGCATCCTTAGTATGAAATCATAGCATACATTAACTGCTTCTTTGGAGTGATTATGTTTGTTGTGAATATATTAAAAGCATCATTTGCATATTATGAGCTATACTTCACCTTGATGCACTCATGTAATTCTATCAAAGAAAGGGATTTACAATAGAAACTCTGACACAGCTGTAGCTGGAGGGGCACTCAAGCCCCACTAGAATGTCCATGTCCTTTCCAAACAACCTAAAGTTCATTCTCCTTTGACAGAAGCCACATGATGCTTCCAGTGTTTGAGACAGATACCACCTCATTTTTTGTCCTTGTTTATCCAAACAGAAATTATGGGAAGGGGAAAAAGATTAATAAGTATGTTACACTTGTTTGTGGAAAGAGGGAGTACATTAAATTACATCACTAGCCATGAGTAAACAATGTTCACTTTATTTCAATGTACCCTCTAAATAAACCTAAGATATCACTCCAGAAATATTTCTTATTTTGTAGTTCAGTACTGCCCAACAGGCACTGTAGATGCAGTAGCTGCCTCAAATAGCTTACAATTGAACATGACAAAATAGATGAAGGGTAGGATAGACAGATATAAAATACAAACTAAGTAATCAGGGAGATGACAGGCAAATGTCTTGTTACTACAGTTTTTTGTTGGTAGGGTATTCTTTTAAATGGGAAAGTATTCATTTTTTGTATGCAATGGAAATTGATTTATACAAATCTCTATGTAAATAAACTTTGTTTTACAGAATGCTGCTAATAGTTTAAGAGGACACAGTCAACTTAAAAAAATCACTTCTGTCAAAAAAAAGTTTTTAATCTACTATTAAAAGCAGCCACTACATTACTTGTAATTGACAGAGAGGAGAAACAAATCATTTTAGTCCTGTTTGACAGAACCCACATAAACATTCACTGTTTCCCTTGCATAGTCAGTTTTCCCAGTCTCTGTGGGTCATTCATAAAACAAAGAGAACATTTTAGAAAGCAGAACACGCGAGTATAAATCCACAAACATTGATAAGAAACTGAGTGGCAAGTGTAGTATCCAAAACTGTTTTTTTTTTTTTTTTTTTCATTTAAAACTACTACTTAAACAACAACAGTCATGGTATCCTGCACAAGTTAACTATTTTCACAATGTTTTACTACATTTGGAACCAATATTGTGTACATCAACATGGGGGGGGGGGAAGAGGGGATATGTTAGCAAGTTTCACACTTTCAAGTGATTACTATAAAGAGTGAAAAAATATGAAATAACTTTGTAATCCTCTATTTTTACCTATGCACACACTCTTTGTACCCCTGTATATCATAAGAAGTTTGAGATAGAAACTACAAAAGGAGTTCTCAAACACCCTGATGAGATACACTCTGCATCAGCAAAAATACAGTTTTCCTAATACCAAAATATACAAGAATGCTGAAATTAATTTCTTTGCCCTTTTTTCCATCCACGGCAAGTAATGTCTGCTTCTCTCCCTATCAATGGTAAAGCTCTTTCCATTACAATCTCAGTTGGTCTTTCCTCTAGTCACAGAAGGCATTAAATTTTATTTCAGTCTCATTCAGAAGCCTTAAAAATAAGCTTGGCCAAGTGTTCTTGTAGGCTCTGGTACCTTCATTTTTTCCCCCCAGACATTTGCTGAGGAATCTTCATACACAGCTGAATACTTAAGCTATTTGAAAAATCTTATATACCATACTACTTCACTGAAGAGACAGCAATGGCATCAGCTCTGGTGTATCTCTCACCCAAAAAGTGATGCCATATTCTCAATTACAGCCAGACATATAGCTGCAATTGCATCTTAGCTTCCAGACACACTGTGAACCATCCTCACAAAGTTTGTTAGTATCCTGTTCCAGAGAGATGTTCTAAAAAAATTTACATTTCTCTGGGGGAGATTTTTCAAGGCAGAAATGGCAATTAGGCACCTGTCTTCCACTGGAAGTTAGGTACCTGCCATTTATGCCTTTAAAAATTCCCTCCACCACCACCTCCTTTGATGATGACCCCTTTTGTAATTTTTAAATTATTTAATTAAAGTACATTCAGAGCGAGGAGTAACCCCTTTTCAGAAGCTTTCTTTATTAAATACAGATCATCTGGATATGGGTAAGGGCTTAAAAGGGAACTCAATTTCCTTACAATCCCTCACCAATAAGATTTACAACAGGTAGCTGCAAGCCTCCCATAAATATTCAAATACAATACAAGAATTAAGCAAAATATCACAAGTTGAAGTCCACCGACCAGGTTACTTCAATACATGGAACCAAGAAAGGCATAATGCACATTATCAGAAATCTAAGCAGATCAATATCTACCCACAGACAAGCAGCCTGAGAACAAAGGCAGCTGAAAAGAAAGCCAAGTGAATTCTATTGTCCTTGCTTGATGACAAACCACCAATTCCAGGCCTTAAAACTCAGCTCCCATAAAAATAGGGCTAAAAAAAAAGCTGATTTACACACTAAATAAGCTAGATGTGTTACAAGTTCTCAGAAACAGGCTGTCCAGAAATCATTACATAGCTAATATGGCCAATATTTATTCTTTTGTAGAATGATAAAGTTGATTAACATTGATATTAAGCAGGTTACTTAATGTAATTTTTGGCAGATTAATTTATTTGAAATAAAACAACTTCTCTTCAGTTTTTAGCTTGCAGTCTACAATTTAGAATATAAACACTGAAAGTTCTGAAACTCAAGAGGCCCCAGTGAAGCTATGAGGATTTGAAACCCAGTACAGTTCAATATGCAGATTTTTTAATACAGAGTAAAATTAAACTCTAGTAAATAAAACATCTGGAGCTAAATCATGGCCAAGCCATCTTGCAGATAGGTAGGTATTCCAGGACACACTGCCTAACATCCCTGAAGCATCTGTGCTACTGGTTACACTAGATTTGAGGAGGGTTGCTTTGCCTTCTTTACAATGACATATAGACCTTCTTACCAAGATTCTCCGTTTGCAAGTAGACTGCACAGATGGACCCATAATTGTCTATAATGCAAGAACCTGTGTTGTGCATGCACAATCATCTCAGATGCAAGGGCACTTTTTATAATGTTTGAGCCTTCAAAAACTTTGTGTCTAAAAGATCTAATAACATTTTTTCTAGGGGTTTCTGTTTTCTAAAAACACTGAAAATAGCTAAAGCAATTTAGCCTACACAAAAAGCACTATGACCCCATAATTAAATTATTGTTTATGGGCAAAACAAAAACTTCCTAAGCACTCAACTTTTTCAGCTCTCTTGTAGATGAGTTTTGAAAATCAAACAGAACTGCAGTGCCTTGTGTGACATACACATTAATCTGTGCATGCACTTACTATGAAGCAACTATAGGCAGCTTTAATTTTGTGTTGCAGTGACTGGTAAGGAGAGCATATTAGGGGATGCCTCATACCACCACCAGTAATGGAAAATATGTAAGGAGCTTGAAATAGTAGCGACATCCCCTTCAGTATTTATTTTTTTTTTTTTTCATTTCAACATGCATTGTTTTGGTGTAAGAGGAACACAGAAGAGCACCTCTGAAGTGTCCCTCTGACTCAAACTAGTCCAGAATGTTGTTTGAAAAACTATAAGGTAGAACAATATCTTTCCTCAGTAAATACAGTCTACAAAACTCTAATTTTACCACAAACTCTCTCCTAGGAAGCCCCATCATCGTTCTTTTTTTTAAATCAATAACTATATGGTTAGAACTTATCTTCAGACCATACCAAACATGTTTATGGGCCTGGGGTTTATTTTCAGTAGTTCTGTGTACTTGGATAAATCATTTTCACACGGTTTCCAAAAGTGTAGTTAAAACCTGCTCTACAGTTTCTGAAACAGTGCAGACCATGACTTGCCAGTGTCTACATTTACAAGTTAAATCATTTTCAGCACCAGTTCAGCTGCTGACACCAACAGGTAGTTTTCCTAGCATAGACAAGGCTTAAATGTCAGGCCAAAGAAACTTCTCAGAGTAAATAAACCTTGGTTTAGGTAATTTATAATGGAAAGTCAGCCAGACTCCTAACCAAAGTCACAAATCACTGTCTGGAATCTGATGCATGAGTATTCATTTGCTAATTTTATAAGCCAGATCTGTTTTACAATCCTCCACTTTCCAAACTGCTTCCTCTAGTCTACGTACTTTCTACAACCCGTACATACCAAGTAAGCAAAACATATAATTACAGAAAGCCAATCAGGAGCACAGACACCTCTAGGGCAGAGAAAAGAAACTAGAAGATCTTGAATTATGCTGATATTTTTACATCAGGTTATGTTATTCACTTTATTAGTTACATCCCCTTGAGGATCACAAGAGCATACAATACGCACAAAAGAGAATGTACTCCTCAGGTAGGCTTTTCTCTTTAAACACAAGTACAGTTAGTTCTCGCCCAAGTGTGGGGTGATTCAGACATAGTGCAGCCAGGTGCTGTGAAACTGCTCACACATAGCTCTGCCAAAGCACCTTAGACCTGAAATGTAATACACCTGCCATTCAGTTCCTGTGTGCACGTGCCTCTCCCTACCACAAACACAACTCTCTGCCAGGGCCCTTCAATCCTGAGCTGCAATCACATCCTTGCATTTATTCTACTCCTAGGTCAAATTATACAGTAGTCGTGCAACAGACAAAAAATCATTTTCACTTGTGACTGGAGCTATGATTTGAACCCCCATCTGCAGTAGCGAAAGGACAATTCATTAAGACAGAATTATTTTTTACAAGCTAGCCTAAGAAATCAACTCACCTCTACAGCACTATATGCAAGTGTTAAACAGTTCACAGTCTGTTATCAATGGGACAAAGGTACAAGAACCTCTCAGACAATATACAAATTAACTGTTCATCTCCCACACTGAAAGTCTCCACTCTTATTCTTACTGGGATGGGAAAATAAAGTCTAGTTAAAATTTTTCCCTGAGCAGAACTAGCAAGTGAGAAATTAAAAAATTAGATCCACAGCCTCAAATCCTCCATGTTCAGGGCTCTAAAGAGAATTGAAAAAAGGAAATGGGGTGGCTCAGGAAATCAGTAAAAGAATGTAGAACTTTTCATCTCTAGGTCACTTGTGCCACTACAGCTAGTGAGTCAAAGACATTCTCATTAGGTGACTTCATTAAGTAACCTGTGTGAAATAAACTTGTGGGTCTCAGCTCTATTCCTAGCAGATAAGTGTCTATATCAAAAATCTCCACCATCGAACTTCCTGTGCCCCAAAAGCTGTCTCAGCAGCAGCCAAAGAATGAGAGGCCAATAAAAAAATGGACTGCTGTCATCCATGAGGTGGGGGTCTCTCCAGGGCAGGGCTGAGACACACTAGCTAAACAGTGCCTGAGGAAAGTTTGCTTTATTGCTGCCTGAACTGTTACCTGCCCTGAGGATGTATAGGGAACTTCAGTCTCCAGGACTGTCAGGCAAACACCTTTTACCAGCACTAAAGTCCCTTAAATAAACTGTAACCCTATACTGAGGGTTTGCTCCTAAGACATTACCAGGGTCTCAACACTATAACTCACTCTACCGTTTTAGGCAAAGTTCCTCTGTGAAACTAAACCAGGCTGCCTCACGCCTTGCCCAGCATACAAATTCACAAGCAATACGGGAGATGGAAACAAGCAGGGAAGTTAGTACGCAGGAGCCTGATCACCTGGTGCTCACAGCCCACCTAAAGCAGATGCCAGACACTACCCCACTCTACACTTTAGTGACACACACTGCCATCCCCTGGAACCAGACTCTGGTTCCCAAAGCTTCCAGGATTTGGAGACTCTCTACCCATATCCTGGCCCCCAGAGACTGCCCTACACAGCCCAGGCCCTGATGCCTAAAAACCCCAGGACTCGAGACCCTTCAGTCCCCAGAGCCTCGAGCTTCAGAGACTCCAGCCAGCCTCCAGGTCCCCTAGTCAGGCCCTCTATGCTCAGAGCCCCCTCCGGCCCCGCGCCCAGACACCCCCCTCCGCCTAGCCGCGGCGCTGCCGCCCACCTATGAAGCCTCCCCGCAGGCGCTGCTCGGACCCCGGATCTCCTGCCCGACGGGCCGCACATCCCCGTCCCCTGCGGTACCTGGCTTGCGCCTCGTCCAGGCTCTGGTCGGTGATAGCCATGATCTGCTGCAGGATGTCCCCAGTATCCTGGTGCCCGGGGGGCGGCGGCCCCGGCTGGAGCCGATGCGGGGGCGGCGGTGGGGGGGCGGCGGCGGCCGGGTCTCCGGCGGAGGGAGGCGGCGGGATCCCGCCGGGCAGGGAGACCCCCGCACCGTGCGCCGCCGCCAGCAGCCGGGACGGGTCCTCCATGGTGGGGGGGAGGGGAGGCGGCGGGGCTGGGACGGGGGTGGGGAGGGAGCCGTAGAAGCCACTAACGGGCTCCCGGTACGGCCCAAGCTCCTCACACACAACAGGCCCCAGCCCAGCGCCGTGCGGGCCCCGCCCCCTCCTGCGTGACCCCGCCCCAGCGTGACGCGACTCCGCCCCTTCCCTGGCGTCTGTCCGCCGCGGCGCAGCGAGACCCCGCCCCTCCGTCCTGGCGCTTCCTTCCATCCTCGACCCAGGCCCTGCCCCGCCCCTTCCTCTTGACTCTGCCCCCGGGGCGGGGAGAGGCGAGGTGCCGAGCACCTACCCAAGAGCAGGCTGCCCCTCCCGCCAACGGCCATTCTCCAACTGCCCCCTTCAAACTGCTCCTCACAGCCCCCTCCCACTGCCCCCAACGGCCATTCTCCCATCTGCCCCCAATGGCCATTCTCCAACTGTCACCTCCCGCCTGCCCCAGGGCAAAGTGTGCCTCTGGGCTGCCCCGTGCAGACTGTCCAACTGCCACCTCCCGACTGCCCTTCGCAGCCCCCTTCCCTCTGCCCCCAATGGCCATTCTCCAACTGTCACCTCCTGACTGCCCCGCACAGCCCCCTTCCCGCTGCCCCCAACGGACATTCTCCAACTGTCACCTCCCGACTGCCCCACACAGCCCCCTTCCCTCTGCCCCCAATGGACATTCTCCAACTGTCACCTCCCGACTGCCCCTCACAGCCCCCTTCCCTCTGCCCCCAACGGACATTCTCCAACTGTCACCTCCCGACTGCCCCTCACAGCCCCCTTCCCTCTGCCCCCAACGGCCATTCTCCAACTGTCACCTCCCGCCTGCCCCAGGGCAAAGTGTGCCTCTGGGCTGCCCCGTGCAGACTGTCCAACTGCCACCTCCCGACTGCCCTTCGCAGCCCCCTTCCCTCTGCCCCCAATGGCCATTCTCCAACTGTCACCTCCTGACTGCCCCGCACAGCCCCCTTCCCTCTGCCCCCAACCGTCATTCTCCAACTGCCCCCTTCAAACTGCCCCGCACAGCCCCCTTCCCGCTGCCCCCAACGGACATTCTCCAACTGTCACCTCCCGACTGCCCCACACAGCCCCCTCCCACTGCCCCCAACGGCTGTTCTCCAACTGTCACCTCCCGCCTGCCCCTCGCAGCCCCTTCCCGACTGCTCCCAACCACCATTCTCCCAACTGTCCCCAACGGCCATTCTCCAACTGCCCCCTTCAAACTGCCCCTCACAGCCCCCTCCCACTGCCCCCAATGGCCATTCTCCAACTGCCCCCTTCAAACTGCCCCTCACAGCCCCCTTCCCTCTGCCCCCAACGGCCATTTTCCAACTGTCACCTCTCGACTGCCCCTCACAGCCCCCTTCCCTCTGCCCCCAACGGACATTCTCCAACTGTCACCTCCCGACTGCCCCACACAGCCCCCTTCCCTCTGCCCCCAACGGACATTCTCCAACTGTCACCTCCCGACTGCCCTGCACAGCCCCCTTCCCTCTGCCCCCAACGGCCATTCTCCAACTGTCACCTCCCACCTGCCCCAGGGCAAAGTGTGCATCACCCTCCCACACTCTGGTCACACTCCAAATAGCCCCAGAGGGTGTCACTCCATGTCCCTCTGATTCTGTGGGAATTCAGCCATGTCAGCACAAGCAGATTGGACTACCAGCAAGCCAGCATTTGTCTGCTATAGGGGCCCAGGATCATCCCAGTCCCTGCTGCCACTCTCAACTGCTCCAGTGCAAATTGCCCTTCCCGTTGCCATCATCTTTTGGCAATGTACCTGAGCACCAATGGATTAATCCATAAGGTGCTGAGCATCCTTGATTCTCATTAACTTCACTCTGAGATGAGGTCACTCTGGACCTTACAAGAGCAGGCTCTGTGACAGGCAGAGTAATGCTGGTGCTGTGGTTAACCATTCTTATATCTGTATTCATATTCATATGTGCAAGCCTGCAGGTGTGAGCTCCTTCCAGGAAGAGAACAGATTCTCCAACTAGAAATGCTCTGATCTGACTAATTGCTCTAGAAAGACAATGAAAACATGTGAATCATCAGTTATATGAGAGGCATAGATTCTACTCTCTGCTAAATGCACCACTATCATTCTCAGACAATTGGTGTAAAGCAGAATTCTGTACTGATTGAAAGCTTAATGATCCCAACTCTCCTCTCATTTACCCTGATGTAAAACAGGAATAATTCCATTAAAGAAAATGAAGTTTAATTAGTATAAAACCCATGTACATGAGATGCAGGCTATATATTTCTACTTCATTAATTAAAATCACTACTAGGTGCCCTGCTGCAATGATTCATTCTCTCCAACTCATGGAAAGTCTTCACTTGAACTGATTTACTCCACCCAGCTGAGCTTGTCAAAGCAACTAAATTGGGAGTCCTCTGAAACATCAACAATGCTGATCCATCTCATAGGCATGGCTGGAAAGCTGCTTAATCATCAAATGCCATTGTAGCATCCCACCCAAAGGGGGGGAACAATGTGTCAATTTAATTATAAAGTAATAAGTAATAACAACTAACAACATTTAGCTCTTATATAGCTCTTTTTATCCATAGAGCTTATTAGAGGTACTTTCTTTAAGCCAAAGTACGGAAGCTAAGGTTATTGCTATCAGTGGCTACCAGAACAGATATGCTCCTGGGTTATTCTGGTGGCAGCTCTGTCCAAAAGAGTAGGATGCTTTATTCAATCTGTACATGGTGAGAAGAGTGCGACTTTTCTCTCAAAGGTGGATCTTGCCACAGTTACCGATGCTTTTGTCACTTTGAAAATATGATCTAATGCATTGTACATGGAAGTACATGAAATTAATAGGCAGCGGGTTTAAAACAAACAAAAGGAAGTGTTTTTTCACACAACGTACAGTCAACCTGTGAAACTCCTTGCCAGAGGATATTGTGAAGGCCAAGACTATAACAGGGTTCAAAAAAGAACTAGAAAAGTTCATGGAGGGTAGGTCCATCAATGGCTATTAGCCAAGATGGACAGGTATGGTGTCCCTAGCCTCTGTTTGCCAGAAGTTAGGAATGGGTGACGGGGATGGGTCACTTGATGATTACCTGTTCTGTTCATTCCCTCTGGGGCACCTGGCATTGGCCAGTCAGAAGACAGTATACTGGGCTAGGTAGACCTTTGGTCTGACCCAGTATGGCCAATCTTATGTTCTAAGTACATGATCTACACCTTAGACATATTGGAAACCAGAACTAATGCAGATTGCTGCTTTTTAAGCTGTGCATCTTGCAGAGAGCACCTCACACACATGCTCTGTAATCTAAACGGGAGGTGAAATTCACCTCTGTGCAGAAAGCCAATCCAAGGACTATGCACCACAATGCATGGGCATCTTGATAAATGCTTTGCAGATGTTTCTTTTAAAACACCTAAAGCTAAGGACAGGTGCAAAATGTTTTCAAAATAACAGAACAATCCAGATTTAAAGCACATGCCATGTATTTAGAACTCGTTAAAGTTGAATCCCAAGCACAAGTGTCATTCATCTTCCCTGTAGCTTGTCTCCTCACTTCTCAGGCAATGATAATTTCATGCTGCAATGTAGTCATTTCATGGTGATTCCAAATCTTTAAATAACACCTGTTTTACGCATGTTAAAACATGTATTCAGGTTCCAAAGCAGGGACCTAATGGTCATGGTCCTGCTCTATCATACGAAACCCAGGCTTGATGCCTCCCTCAAACTTCTGGTGCCCAGGTCTAGTCACCCTGTTCTGCACCATTTAGTAGTGTCAGCATCTCTGGCTGTTCAGCAAAACATTTCCCATTTTGCTCCTAGACAATTATCATATTAAAGATGACAAACAGTGAATATGCTGAGAAATGATATGGGGCTTCCCCTCTGGGGATTTTCTGTAGCGAGTAAGTGCTGCATATGGGCAACTGTTCAGCTAATGGAATTGTGCTGTGTCAACATGAAATTGCATTTTCCCTTTCTGTAGCAACTCAGAAGAGTCTACGAGCAAAAACTTTATTAGAAATGACAAGCCCGGTAACTTGTAGACCCTTCCTGTCATCCTGTTGAAAGACCTGAGCTCAGCCCTGCCTGCTTGTTTGTAGCTTTAGCAGTTCGACAACAGTGACATTGTTTTAGTCTTGCACAAGTCTCCTAGTCCAGGACTTTTTATTGTCAAAGGGAAGTCTTGTTAACCGGGATGAAAATGGATTTTGTGCAATGAGTGCCTTGTTGCCATTTATTTTTACGAGTGACTCCAGCTATTGATACTACATGAGGCTCAACCTCTTTCACAAGATGTAGCTGTAGAAAACCAAAATAATTTGTGATACCTGTTCTATCCACCTTTGACACCATTTCGTAATCAGAAAAGCAATTTTGCTTCTATTGACATCAAATTTTTCCACTGATTTCAGTGGAAGCAGGACAGGAACCCCTGTTCCATTTAGCAATGCTTTGGGGTGAATTACTTGATTTACAGACAAGGTGGGTGACGTAATATCTTTTATTGGACCAACTTCTGTTGGTCAGAGAGAGAGAGAAGCTTTTGAGCTACACAGAGCTCTTCTTCAGGTTTGGCAAAGATAGTGTCACAGCTGTACCTTTGCAAACCCGAAGAAGAGCTCTGTGTAACTCAAAAGCTTCTCTCTCTCTCTCTCTCACCAACAGAAGTTGGTCCAATAAAAGATATTACCTCACCCACCTTCTCTCTCTAGTAGCCTGGGACCGACACAGCTATAAGAACACTGCATACATTACTTGATTTATGCAAGTTTATGGTGATGGTTGGGGGTTAGAATGTCTTTTAGTGAGACCTTCAACATGCTATCCCCTCTGTATGAGCTTGAACCCCTTAATTCCTAAGAGTTCATAAACGGGCATGTTCTGTACATGGTTACAAAGGAATCTGGAATTAAGGAGTTAAAAAAAAAAACTTTGAGCACTTTTATTAATTGCTCAGTGTCCCGAATCACAATTTCTCTTCCCATGTGATTATTGTTGGGTCCCAGGTAGCTGCTGTCCTCCACCGCAGAGGTGGCTGGGTGTCAGTAGAGGAGTGATTCTGGTACATATCAGTTTGGAAAGCCCTTTTCAATGAAAGACCCTGCAGAAATGTGATCTATTCTCATTCATTATTGATTAATTTACATTTCACTCTCTGTATGTGGAAAAGCTTCTTTCTTATCTTATGGTTTCCAGGACTGTTCCAAGCAGTTACATGCAGTGATTTCCCTACACCCCTGAATTTCCCCAATGCCACCCCCCCCCCCCAGTTTTGTGAACTAGTTACATGCCAATTTAGTGACTGTTTGGAAATTTGAATTGAAATTGAAACATTAATACACACTTTAAAAGCATATACAGTGTATGATAAAATATGTGTATCTGAAAAAGTATAATAGATTTGAAAAGTATGAATATAGACTAGCTTCCTTATACAGCTGTTGTTTTTTATGACTATGTCAATGCATTCATTTCGGTGATGTTGGCCAATCTAATAATTTCAAATGATGATTTGTAAGCAAAGTCTAAATGAGCTCTCCCTGACAGCTAGTGATGAGCTGGGGCTGGGGGGAAAGGCTTCAGGACCAGATTGTATTTACATTCACACCTAATCTACCTAGGTATCCAGCAAACAGAGCTGTGTTGCCCAAGTGATAGATTTTGGCTAGGGTTGGGTTACAAATCACTTGAATGCAGGGGGGCGGAGGGAATGAAATGTTGTTGTTCTTATTGTATGTGTAAAGGGCAGTAGAACTGTACTTAGCCTGTGCTGATTGAGGGCATCAAGAGAGAGGATGGGGACCTGTCCCTCTCCACTGTTTAAAGACAGAGCTGATTAGTCTCCATAGATAGTCTTTTGTTCTGTTAAGTGACCACTGTAGCTGAAATCACTGATAATCAGGTCTAAGTGCTTAGTCCTGCTGTGGGGACAGTGTTTCTGTGGAAGAGACAGCCCAGACTGCACTAGCAGCGAGGTTCCCCCACTGAGAGCTCAGCTGAAATTACTGAGAGCTGGGTGAAACCTCAAGAGACCAACTCGCAGAGGTCACAGTGGCAGGTGGCAGCAGAAGGTGACTGCGCAGGGCCATTGGCAACAGAGTGGTGGAGTGAATGGTGGCACAACAAACAGCCATGGCCAGAGCAAACAGTGAGCAGCTGGAGGAATGAGCAAGGTGCCTTCTTGCCCCCCACCTGGGAGGTGTACTCACGTGAAAGCACCTCTGAACTCTGAGTCTCCACTGACCAAGGACAACACTGGTGAGTGGGGTGCGATGGAGGGAAAAGTGAGAGGTACGTTAAATATACATTTGTTGGTTGGACTATATTTTAGTGACTTTGCTCCAGAATGCTAGATTTGTTACTGGGAATGGAAACTTATATAAATGTTTCCTTGCAGGCCAAGATTTTTAAAATGCATTATTTGGCAAAGTTGTTATCTCACATCATTGCTATCTTGAGAGGTCATTATGTTGGGGAGTTTCTGTACTAAACATTTTTATTATTATAATTATTTTTTACATAAGAATGGTCATACCTGGGCAGACCAATGGACCATATAGCGCAGTATCCTGTCTTCCGACAGTGGTCAAGGCCAGGTGCTTCAGAGGGAATGAACAGAACAGGTAATCATCAAGTGATCCAACCCCTGTTGCCCATTCCCAGCTTCTGGCAAACAGGCTAGGGACACTCAGAGCATGGTGTTGCATCCCTCTCCATCCTGGATAATTGCCAATGATGGTCCTATTCTCCAGGAATTTATCTAGTTCTTTTTTTAATCCTGTTATAGTTTTGGTCTTCACAGCATCCCCTGGCAAAGAGTTCCACAGGTTGACTTTATGTTGTGTGAAGAAGTACTTCCTTTTGTTTTGTTTTTTTAAAACCTGCTGCCTATTAATTTCATTGGGTGACTGCTAGTTCTTGTATTATGTGAAGGATTAAATAACATTTTCTTATTCACTTTCTTCACACCAGTCAAGATTTTATAGACCTCTATCATATCCCCCCTTAGTCGTCTATTTTCTAAGCTGAAAATTCCCAGTCATTTTAATCTCTCCTTCTGTTTCATACCCCTAATCATTTTAGTTGCCCATCTCTGTACCTTTTCCAATTCCAATATATCTTTTTGGGGATGGGATGACCAGATCTGCGCACAGTATTCAAGTATCAGAGGGGTAGCCGTGTTAGTCTGGATCTGTAAAAAGCGACAAAGAGTCCTGTGGCACCTTATACACTAACAGACGTATTGGAGCATAAGCTTTCGTGGGTGAATACCCACTTTGTCAGATGCGTCTGATGAAGTGGGTATTCACCCACGAAAGCTTATGCTCCAATACGTCTGTTAGTCTATAAGAAGCCACAGGACTCTTTGTCGTTTTACCCAGTATTCAAGGTGTGCACGTACCATGGATTTATATAAAGGCAATATGATATTTTCTGTCTTATTAACTATCCCTTTCTTAATGATTCCCAACATTCTGTTTGCTTTTTTGACTGCCGCTGCACATTGAGTGGATGTTTTCAGAGAACTATCCACAATGACTCCAAGATCTCTTTCTTGAGTGTTAACAGCTAATTCAGACTCCATCATTTTGTATGTATAGTTGAGATTGTTTTCCAACGTGCATTATTTTGCATTTATCAACATTGAATTTCATCTGCCATTTTGTTGCCCAGTCACCCAGTTTTGTGAGATCCCTTTGTAAATCTTCGCAGTTTGCCTGGGACTTAACTATCTTGAATAGTTTTCAGAGTAGCAGCCGTGTTAGTCTGTATCCGCAAAAATAACAGGAGTACTTGTGGCACCTTAGAGACTAACAAATTTATTAGAGCATAAGCTTTCGTGGGCTACAACCCACTTCTTCGGATGCATATAGACAACTCCCACCTGTTCATGCTCTCTGTATGTGTGTGTATATAGATCTCCTCAATATATGGTTCACTCTATATGCATCCGAAGAAGTGGGTTGTAGCCCACGAAAGCTTATGCTCTAATAAATTTGTTAGTCTCTAAGGTGCCACAAGTACTCTTGAATAGTTTTGTATCATCTGCAAATTTTGCCACCTCACTGTTTACCCATTTTTCCAGATCATTTATGAATATGTTGAACAGTAATGGCCCCAGTACCGACCCCTCAGGGATACCACTATTTATCTCTCTCCATTCTGAAAACTGACAATTTATTCCTACCCTTTGTTTCCCAGTTACTGATCCATAAGAGGACTTCCCTCTTATCCCATGATGGCTTACTTTTCAAAAGTCAATTTAAATTAAATACATTTTTTTAATTATATTTTTTTAGAAATCTAGACCTGTTATGTGTTTTAGTGTAACTTGCATTATCCTTATGTTAAATTTGCATTATCCTAACAAAACACTTACTTTATTCATATCTCTTTTATATGTTGCAGGTCAAAGTTAAAATTAAAAGACAAAAAAAAAATACAACAATTTTTCCACTCAAAGGCCTCAAAAACTAACCAAGGTGAAGAACACATCAAGCACCAAGAATATATCAACATATCGTCTGAAGGTTCAAGTGGTATATCTACATCCGACCAGCCCGAAGCACAAATACAGCTACCTACTGAAGAAACAGTGTCTCCAAAACCTAAAGGCAGTTCCCGATGTATGTCGGTCACAGTGTTCCCATTTACTGAAGTTACAAAAGATGGCTACTGATGCACCTCTTGCAAAAAAGCTTACGAAGAAGGAAAGCTTCCCAATGCTATAATTGGTAAAAGTGGAGGAGCTTGGTTTGTCAAACTGATCAGCAAAGCCAATGCTGACAAACTACGTAAAAAGGCTGCAAAACACCAGGCCTCTGGAGTGCATCAACATGCAGAAAGCCTTATAAGCCCACTTTCAAAGCCAATTTTAGAAGTACTTAATGAGGTTGTTAAGAATGCTGGAGACACAACACAGTTCATGTGAACAAACATGGCTGTGGCATCCTACTTTCTATTTAAGCAAGAGATACCACACACTACAAACTGGAGGCCAATGTTAAGTGCATTGTCACTTGTTCATCCTCAAGTTGAACACTGGTTCCGAACAAGACCAGCAAATGCTCACTATCTTTCTGCAAGAAACTCAGCTGACTGAGTATGCGGTGCAACAGTGAAAGACTCAACAGTTGAAAAAGTGAAGAACTCTCTCACCACATTCAAAAAATTTGCATACATGCCTGATGAATGCACCAATGCAAATGGGCATCAAGTATTAAGTCATTGTGTATGTTATCTTGATGTCAGGAGTAGGCCAGTAGATGCATTTCTAGATGTTCAAGTTATAGAAGACACATCGGCTGCATCTGTGACAACCCACATCTTAGAAGAGTTAAATGCTTGTCAATTGGACCCCAAGCAGATGGCTGCTTGTGCATCTGATGGAGCTGCAAACTTCTCTGAAAGACATGGTGGAGTACAAGCTTTGCTCAGAGAAAAGTGTAACCCTAATCTCTCCCATACACACTGCAGAGGCCATCTACTCCAACTAGTACGAGCTGCAGAATCTTCAAAAGACATTAAAAAAGCTATAAATTTAATGTCTTCATTATATTATTTTTTCAGCAAGAGTCCAAAAAGACTGAATATCTTGGAAAATATAGAAGATACACTGGGACTGAAGTTCAAATTAGTCCAACCTGGGAAAACCCGCTGGCTTTCTCATAAGCGATCCTTGGCTGTTGTCTTAAAATTACTCCAGCCATTATTACTAGCTTTGGAAAGTATCTACCAAGATGGGATGGATCTAAGGAGTGAGGCTGGTGGATTACTTTTGCTACTATATTCAGATAAGACTATTGCCATTCTCCCTCTCGTAAGTCTACTGTTGAAACCACTTGGGTCATTAAACAATGCCATCCAGGCATCTGCTACAACAGTAGTAGATCTTTGTCCAGCAATAGAAGCTACATTTGGATCAATCAGAGAGCTATCCATTGAAAAAATACTGGAAGAAGCAAAGCCTTCAGTCCAGAAGTTGACTAATTAAGGCATTTATAGTGAATCCTTAAGTGAAGAAGACAAGAAATGTTTGTTAAGACAACTGAAAAAGTACACAGACTTGATTCTTAAAAATCTACAACAGCAACATCTAGATTCTACTCAACCTCTACGTAGCTTTTACAGATGCCTGTCCTATAAAACACCAACAGTTGAGTGGAGTGAGGCACTACCAGCAATGGGGCTGCCATGTGTTCAGGACAGAATAGAGAATTTGAACATAGAGTGGAATATCATACATACAAGAAGCCACCAAAGATGAACGCATTGCATTCAAGAAGTTCATTAACAGAGTTGTGCAAAATTATAACGAGAAACCAAGAAGGATGTAGACGTCATGCTTCATAGAAGGCTTGAGTAGCCAACTTTAATTTGTGTGATGATTTTAAAACATGAGTTAAATCTAATAAAATGGTCATGAAACATTTTTGAGTTTTTACTATGGTGCCATACAGCCCATCTTCACCCTCACAGTCTCACCCCTCATCGGCCCTGACACACACCCCTGTAAATTCGAACCCCCCCCCCCCAATTTCAATTCCTGGGGAAACCACTGGTTACATGCATGTGGGAAATGAGTGCAGAGATTATGGGTTTATTTTCCAATGTACCATTTGTACACTTTGTTCCTCTCTGCTCCACCAGTAATTGTTGCTGTATGATCAACTCCATCCCAGCACAGTTCCCCACACCACCACCACTTTTTCATTTCCCTCTTAAAATTCTATTCTTATTTTTTCAGCCCACCTTCTAGCAACCAGCTTTTTAAAAATTGCTCAGAATTTTCCAGTCTTCTCAATGGGATTGGCAGGGCTGAGCATTTTTGAAAATCTGGCCAATTACATTTTTTTTCCCTCCTTAGCTGCAAGATTGGGGCAGAAACCATGTATTTTGTACACAAAATATTGTGCATTTTTGGAATTAACCAAATAATAAGAATGAATAATATGCCCCTCATTAAACTGCTTTTCTGCGGATTTTGAATGATGGTCAAAAGGTATTTATTTCTTCATCTGTTAAATGATGAACGCACTTGTCTCTCTGGGGGTCCGGGTTCACAAGTTGCATTTTTTCATAATGAAGTCAACTTTGTATCATGAGTGCTTCTAACCCCAACCCCATGGTAGATACCACACTACTTCTCTTTGAAGAAAGCAATCTGCACTGCCATTCCCTAGGATGTAAGTTTAGCTGGATGAAACTAAGAGTAAGCTGGTGCATTAATTTATTATGAAGAACCCTGGCACCTGGGTGCAAATTTCCCCTGACCAAGAAGGACATATGTAAACAAGACACTTTCTCTGGGGCAGGCACTCAAGCTTAATAGGCTTGTAGGAATTACTGCCCCTTTCATCGTGGGCTTCCATTTTGCCACCTGAGTTGCTCCCTCTTCAATGTCTGTACTCATATGTAGGATGCTACTTGGTCCCAATTCTACAGAGCTTACATGTCTTTTGTCTGTGTTTTGTACAGTGATGTTTTTAGTGAGGAAATAACATCCTTACATCTTACCTATACAGGCGAGTCTCATCTTACGCTGGGGTTACGTTCCGCTGTCAGCGCGTAAAGCGAAAATCGCGTATAGTCAAAATTACATTGAGTGTAATGGCGGGCGGAATTGCCCGCACTACAGGTACAGTATTTAAATTGTTATTTTTCTCTTGTTTGTTTTTGTTTTTGCTGACCGCGCAAAGCTGAATTCGCACATGTTAAATGCGCGTAAGACGAGACTCGCCTGTATATCTATCATCATATGACAGGCATGATCACCCAAGAAAGAAGACAGGGAATCACAACTGACCATGTTTTGTTATAGAAAGGAAGGATGTCTAGTGGTTAGGGCTCCAGACTGCATACCTGATGCAGAAAATAAAGCCTTCCACCTATAGAAACTGGGGAAAACCCTCATCCCATCCCAAATACACCACTGGCTCTTTCATTTAATCAGAACATCTTATTCTCACTAGCATTTACAGACACCCACACAGCCAGAATCAATATACATTGACGGTCAAAATAAGAGTAACACTGCACTTACTTGGGACAATTATTGTGTCAAGCAAATAGGCTGAGAGGTTTTGTCTGTAGAAAACTTCAAGGAACTTGCTGGTATCAGCAAACACAAATATACAGCTGCGAGTTCCCAGAACTCTGCTGGCGTCCATGAAATCTTGTTTCCAAGCAGAGCATTACCTTTCTATTAGTATTGGTGCATTTATTGATTGAACTGACTGAAGCTTTAAATCTGCAGGGAACACAATAACCCCAGTAACACTCTCAATCGATCTGATCCTCATATTTAAGGGGGGGGGGGTGTTCTGTGCCGTGTCTGGACCAGAATCTATATTGATGCCTAGAAACAGAAAAGCTTGTTGCTCTCCCCACTTCTTTACACTGTCCTATTTATGATTGATAGGAAGCTTAGGTGCTGATGTCTCTATCCCTAATGCTCTCTGGATCTGACACTGCCTAGTTGATGCCTGTGTTTCAAAACAATACTTCAGCTTACCTGACAACTGTCTATCACTACAAGTACTTTATGGAAATTAGAAGGCAGAACAGCAGCACTCTGGCCAAAGTTTTCAAACCAGCATAACTAAAGTTAGACTCTTAAATCTGCATTTAAACAATTTCAAAGACATCTATTTAGGTGTCTGAATATAGATTTACAAACCTCCTTTTAGGTATCCAGGTATGAAAACTTTGGCCTCTGGTCCTTCAATTTAATTAGTTTTATCAATAAAATCCCTAAAACTATTTTACAAAGTGTTACAGAAAAAACTCCCTCTCAATTGCCCCTCCTAGTGCACATTCTGGACTCCCTTCCATAGAACCACCTCTCCCTGATCCCGTAGCAGGTTATGCCATCCATGGAATAGGAAGGGAACTGTGTACAGGAAGCAAGGTGATTTTGTTAATAGCCCCACTATCCAGTTCCCAGACAATGTCTGATTTTAATGCATAGCGTACTCCAGGTATCACTAAAAGATTGTGACGTGCAGGTAAGATGTCAAATGGTATAAATATACTCAGTCTTGCTTCAGTGCAAGGGATGACCTCTTGAGATTCATTCCAGCCCTACACTTCTGTGATTCTCTCTCCTCTCCCATATAGAATTTCTATTTCTACCATATCCTAAGATGGTAATTTTGTTATCTAATTTTGGCCAGTTTTGTATATATTAACAGTTAATTGCACTTGCAAAGTTTTGGATGCCAAAAAAGAGGCCAATAATTAAAAGTGTGGCCCATAAAGTCCACCTTTGAGGATTTCTATGGCCTTGTCACATGAACAAATACTGTTCTACTAAAGTGTTAAAAATTGTGTTTGAGTTAGCTAATACAATGCTGGCCAGGGCTTTGCAGTCAGCATAGACACGGCAAACCTGGTGGCTGAACTTTGTGACTTTGTCCTCACCCACAACTATTTCACATTTGGGGACAATATATACTTTCAAGTCAGCGGCACTGCTATGGGTACCCGCATGGCCCCACAGTATGCCAACATTTTTATCGCTGACTTAGAACAACGCTTCCTTAGCTCTCGTCCCCTAACGCCCCTACTCTACTTGCGCTACATTGATGACATCTTCATCATCTGGACCCATGGAAAAGAAGCCCTCGAGGAATTCCACATTGAGTTTAACAATTTCTATCCCACCATCAATCTCAGCCTAGACCAATCCACATAAGCAGTCCATTTCCTAGACACTACTGTGCTAATAAGCGATGGTCACATAAACACCACCCTATACCGGAAACCTACTGACCGCTATACTTACCTACATGCCTCCAGCTTCCATCCAGAACATACCACACGATCCATTGTCTACAGCCAAGCTCTAAGATACAACCGCATTTGCTCCAATCCCTCAGACAGAGATAAACACCTACAAGATCTCTATCAAGCATTCTTAAAACTACAATACCCACCTGCTGAAGTGAAAAAACAGATTGACAGAACCAGAAGAGTACCCAGAAGTCACCTACTACAGGACAGGCCCAACAAAGAAAATAACAGAACGCCACTGGCCGTCACCTTCAGCCCCCAACTAAAACCTCTCCAGCGCATCATCAAAGATCTACAACCTATCCTAAAGGACGATCCATCACTCTCACAGATCTTGGGAGACAGACCTGTTCTTGCTTACAGACAGCCCCCCAACCTGAAGCAAATACTCACCAGCAACCGCACACCATACAACATAAACACTAACCCATGAACCTATCCTTGCAACAAAGCCCGATGCCAACTCTGTCCACATATCTATTCAAGTGACACCATCATAGGACCTAATCACATCAGCCACACCATCAGGGGCTCGTTCACCTGCACATCTACCAATGTGATATATGCCATCATGTGCCAGCAATGCCCCTCTGCCATATACATTGGCCAAACCGGACAATCTCTACGCAAAATAATAAATGGACACAAATCTGACATCAGGAATCATAACATTCAAAAACTAGTGGGAGAACACTTCAACCTCTCTAATCACTCAATGACAGACTTGAAGGTGGCAATTTTGCAACAAAAAAACTTCAAAAACAGACTCCAAAGAGAGACTGCTGAACTTGAATTAATATGCAAATTAAATACAATTAACTTAGGTTTAAACAGAGACTGGGAATGGTTGGGTCATTACACTAATTGAATCTATTTCCCCATGTTAAATTATCCTCACACCTTCTATGGGTCATCTCGATTATCACTTCAAAAGTTTTTTTTCTCCTGTTGATGATAGCTCATCTCAATTGATTGGCCTCTTACAGTTGGCATGGCTACTTCCACCTTTTCATGTTCTCTGTATGTATAAATATCTTCTTTCTGTGTGTTCCATTCTATGCATCCGATGAAGTGGGCTGTAGCCCACGAAAGCTTATGCTCAAATAAATTTGTTAGTCTCTAAGGTGCCACAAGTACTCCTGTTCTTTTTTCATAGACAGAGAGAAGCCACATTTAGCATTATGGTTGAAGCCTGGTCCCAGAGGGTTTAACCATGACTAACTTACAATGCTGAACATGATCCATCATTGTGTATACTAACTGCAAATTTGTGATGCCCAAGGTAACAGAAACACCCCTCTGAAGTACACCCTAATGGCATGCGGTAGCCCTGCAGACAACCCAACCTCAGTTCCTCCTTGCATCTGCCAGTAGCCATTCACCACCTAAAGTATTAAAAACAAGAGTCCCCTTCTGGGGTCTAATTTACTGAGTTTTTCCAATAGCCAGCTAAGCCCAAACCCTTTTCTCTTAGCTAAGCAATTCCACAGCTCTCCTTCCGGGGCTTATGTTGTGGTTCTCCATGGTCCCTTTATAGTGCCTTCCACTGGGTCCACCCAGACTGGAAACAAAGTCAAGAAACAGAACCCTGAACATAAACCTTCATAAGAGTCTTTCCTCCAAGGCTTAGCAGCGAGGATACACAAGAAGCCTTTCCTAGCTAGGTTTCAGAGTAGCAGCCGTGTTAGTCTGTATCCGCAAAAAGAACAGGAGTACTTGTGGCACCTTAGAGACTAACAAATTTATTTGGGCATAAAAGTTATGGGAGGGTCCTCTGCAGTCCTCTTTCATTTCTTTTGTAATGAAAGAGTGCCAGGGCTCAAGCAATTTTTTTTTTACATTCATAACTGATGCAGCAAGCCCAGAGGTGGTAGGGCTATGAACTGCCAAGCCTAGAAGTGCCAGGGCTCAACCCTGGCAAGCCCTGGCACAAATTAAGCACTGGTCCTCTGCCTCCTGGGCCCCACCAGCCCATCTGGTCCTGCTCTCGCCTCTGCCCCCCCACCACCTCATGCATTCTGTGTTTGCATGGGACAGAGCCCCCACTAAATTTCTATTGTGGGGGTGCTAGCCCACCCTTCCCGGCCACTGCTGAAGTTTGGGACTCAGCACCCCACCTCAGCTTAGCACCTCCCATTGGCTACCTCAGGGGAGGCACTATCCCCCATGCTAACTTTTGTGAATCGCAGTCTGTAATGGGGTGGCACCCACCTCTTGTGAGCACCCACTGGCCAGGTGTGTCTGCACCTCTCTCAGTCTGTGGTGACCCCTATCATAGGGTTACCATATTTTAAGTGTCCAAAAAGAGGACACTCCACGGGGCCCCGGCCCCGCCCCAACTCCGCCCCTTCCCTCCCCCGCCCCTTCCCGGCCCCGCCCCAACTCCGCTGCTTCCCACGAACATTTGATTCGCGGGAAGCCTGAAGCAGGCAGGCAGCAGGTAAGCTGGGGCTGGGGCGGGGGGGCGCGGCCCAGTCCAGCCCCCCCGGCCGAGCGGCTCCCTCTGGCGGCCGGCCGGCCGGCCCAGACCAAGAGGCTCTGGCCCCGGCGTCTCCCGCCCGGCTTGGCTTGGGCCCTGGGGTGCTGGCCCCCGGCCGAGCACCGCCGGCCCCAGCCCGGCCCCCGGCCCCCGGCCCAGCCCCCGGCCCCCGGCCGAGCACCGCCGGCCCCTCCCTCCCTATTTTCCCGGACATGTCCGGCTTTTTGGGATTTCCTCCCGGATGGGGATTTGAGGCCCACAAAGCCGGACATCTCCGGGAAAATCCAGACGTATGGTAACCCTGCCCTATCAGCGGTTTCTCAAGCGGTTTCAGTGACTCAGCCCTCCAGCCGAGTGCCACACAGTCTGTAGATAATGCAAACAAAACAAAATGCAAACCCCTTCCAGGGTAGACAGTCCAACAGAGACCTATCACAAGGCCTCTCAGTCTTTAAGCAGTCCCACAGTCACGGCCTGACACTTCTAGGCTTGGCAGTATCAAGCCATATCCCCAGGGCTTCCACCTTGGAGGCAATGGTTTCACCCTCTCTGGGAGCACTCACTAAAAGATCATAAAGTTTAAATTACAGACTGAGCCCTGAATTAGCATGCACATCCTCTACCTTCTGGTCCCAGACACATGCCGCTGTGGCCCTTTAACTGCTCACTATGCTACTACGATTCCATGGGCCACTTCCCCAATGCTTCACCCTTAGTTTAGGGCTGCAGTCTGGTACTCAGTCCCAGCAGCCGGCAGAGGGGCAATCTAACCACTCCTATTCTGGATGGAGCGAGCAAGATCTACCTACCAATACATGTCAGTGGTATTTACGCTGCATCTTCAGGCAAGTTCTAGCAACTGACCCTACCCTGACTTAGCAGAGGCTCCTGCATTCCTAGGCAGAGTCCCAGAACCTTCCATCTATTGCACCATTACAAATACAATACAACTAGGGTGACCAGATGTCCCGATTTATAGGGACAGTCCCGATTTTTGGGTCTTTTTCTTATATAGACTCCTATTACCCCCCACCCCCGTCCCAATTTTTCACATTTGCTGTCTGGTCACCCTAAATACAACATTAGGCCCTGATCATGCAAAGACTTACACACATGCTTAGCTCTATACACTGGAAGGAGTCCCACTGAAATCAGCAGGGCGACTACCTCCAGCGTGCAAAGTTAAGCACACATGTAACTCTTTTCAGGGGGGGGTCCTTCTTTTATACAGCATCTTTCCTACAAGCTGTGGATTGGATCCTGCTCTCAGTTAGACCATTTTAAATCCTGAGTAGTACGGTAAGTGAAGGCAGAATCTGGTTCATCATGTTTACACTTGAAAGGATTTCACCAATGATGACATCATTAGGCCTATATATGAACCAGAGTTCTTCCATGTTTAAACTCTGTTCTTCCATGTTTAATTCTAAGCGGCCTTAAGAGCCAAGGACAGGAATTGGAATGTGTAAATAGCCAGTTACCTATTACGACCTTGCTTATAACCAGGTCCTAAGCAATAGTGATGAGGTTTGCATGTTTCTAGCTGGAGGAGAGGTGGTAAACTAGAGTAAATAAGACCCAATGATTGTTTAGAGGAATGTTACTAACAAGCTAGATTTATAGCCCTAGAATGACTTAACGGCTTAAATGTATGAACATGTCTTCGGTAGAGCGGGGAGGGGGAGTGGGGGGGGGGGGCTTGATTGTAAAGTATAAGAAGAGAGAAGCTGCTTTGTTCTGTGTGCTCGATTTGAGATTTGCCTGTCTCCTTGCACCACTTTGAGATCTCAAATAAACCTTTGATTGTTTCTCCACCCCGGTATGTTTATTGGCGCGAAGCACGCCGGGCAACGAACCCCTGTTGCTTTGCCTCGGGCACCTCTGTGCCAGCAACACCAAGCTGGAGCTAAGTTTCCCATGTCAAAGGGCTGAGTGTTTACGACCCCATAGCTGTCAATACTATTCAGTGAGCCCTGGGAATAGTGAGTGATGTGATCTAGTGCAAACACCATGGAGGAAGCACCATATTTTTCCACCTTTTAGTAAAAATGATTAATAAACCAGCTTTTCTCATTCAAAAAATGCCTGTGGGGGAAAGGAGCAGGATTAAAAGATGACAAGAAATTAAATTGTATTGTGAACGTTCTTGCTGATGCAGCCAAGGGAGAGCTGTCTGCAGCCCTCTGACAAATCGCCCCACGCATTTTGATAGGAAATGGACGGGAGTATAATTAGCAAGTGAATTCTCTCCTGTCAGCAAAAAAGAAAAAAGAAAAAGGAAAAGGAAAGTTAATTTTAAAATTGAAGCTAGAACTTTAGAACCTGATTGGCAAGTGTTTTTGCGGAGAGAGAAGCCACGAAGCCATAAATCTGCACCGATTCATTCCCCACCTCCGAGTCATGCATTATCTCCAGGAATGGCAGTGGCAAGGGCTGAAGCTTCAATAAATGTTTGCACAGTGATGGGATTAGATTAACTGTCAGGCCAGTGATTGCTGCCTTTGCGATCCAGGGAGATAATATGCTGCACAAAAGTGAGGGGTTCCATCTGGAGAGAGAACTGCACAGTCTCAGAAGGAAATGTAAGTTCCCCCCTGCTGTTTCTCAGAGAGTTTTCATAGGGTGTGCCTGTGGGAGAGAGAGCGAGAGTGAGTGTGTTGGGGTGTGTGACCGCTGTCCTGCTGGAAGGAATACTTGGAGCTGTTCAAGTGTCTGTGACTGCTCCTATTACTACTATACAAGCTTGAATGTTTCATGGATAGCAGCTAGTTTTCTAAAAGGAGCCTGATTTTACTGATGCTGATGCAAAAGCAGCAACAGTGAGCACAGACCCAGGTCCAGTGTAATGCATCTTTATGTAAAATGTGTACAAAACTGTCCTGATGTTACATCACAAAACTAAATCTTTGGGAATTGCAAATGATTTTTAATTAATGTCTAATTTCTATTGTGTGCTGTGTGTGTTTGTGTGTATGCCACGCACATGCTCAGGTAGGAGCGGTGAGATCATTTGGTGGGTGAAATACAATTGTTTTTTGTCAGGGGGGTACTGGATTTTGTGTGTGTGAGAGCTTTTATGTGTGGTGGTTACCTCTCCTTTCCCTGCAACCTCAAGGAGCATTTTACATACACACACAAGCTCATGCACATTTCATATATGTGTATAAGCAATTCAACACACAGTTGCATGCTAGGAATTACTAAAGGGTTGCTGTGTGATTGAAAGGCAGTAGCCATGAAATTAAGTCTCCAATAAGAGGTGACTTATATTAACATAATGTTTGGGAACCTCTGCATTAGAATAACACACTGGCTAAGTGTGCTGTGTCTCCCCCAGTGGCTGGGGCATACAGAGGATAACAGCCTACTATGGCTACCACTTAATTAAATGACTCCTTTAACTCAAGTGACAGGGTCTGTTCTAGTGTTGGAGAGATCACAGTCAAGCCCTGCTCATGACCAATTTACTCCTGAGGGCATTCTGCACCAAAAATTATGCACACAATATTTCAAAATTCTGCAAGTTTTATTTTGTCAATAATAAATGCAGAGGCTCCAGCACGGCAGTGGGGAGCATAGGCCACTGGCTGTACGAAGGTGGGAGATCACCCTGCAGCCTTCCCCCCCAGGACACGAACTCAGTGAGGCTGCACCTGACCCCTAACACAGCACAAGGCCTGGGCCTGCCCCAGAAACACCCTGGGGCCCTGCCCCTCTGCCCCAGGCACACCAGGTGTGGGGGCAGCCAGGCTCAACCAGGCAGGATCCAAGTGTGGAGGGACTCAGTGTGGGGGGATCCAGGTGTGGGGGGAGAGGATTCTGTGTGGGACAATCTGGATGCAGGCAGCTCAGTGGGGAGCCTAGGTGTGTAGGGATCTGGATGCACAGAGGCTTGTTGTGGAGGTTCCAGGTGCAGGGGCAATGGGACTCTGCAGGGGCTTCCAGGTGAAAGTGGTTGGGGCTCAGCAGAGGGGTCTGGGTGTGGGGGATCTCAACAGGGGGGTCTGGGTTCTGGGGGCTCAGGCTTATCAGGGTGGGAGTTTGAGTGCAGGGAGCTTAGTGGGGGATGGTCTGGGTGCAGGGGTGGGAGTCCAGAGACATGGGGTCTGGGTGCAGGGGGGTTCTAGCTGTAGGGGTTGAGATTCAATGGGGATGGGATTCAGGTAGAGATGGCTAGGGGGGTTCTGGGTGAGGGTCAGGCTTGGCAGGGGTGTCTGTGTATGGGAGGTCCAGATGCACAGGGGTTGGGCAGATGGGGGAGCAGCTCCCAGTACAGTGACCCCTCCTCCCGCAGAAGAGGAGGAATGGGGGCAGGAAGCAGGAGAGGATGCTGAGCTTCCTGCAGCTGGGGGAGGTTTCTGGGGGTGAGTCTGACACAGCCCCAGCCACTCCTTACAGGGGAAGAGGAAGTCCTATCCTCTCCTACTTTCAGCCCAGCCGGGACTAGCAGCTGATTCCGGCTCAGGGTAGGAGCCACTGGCTGGGGCCCCCAGCCCTGTGGTGATTTACCTCTCCACCAGCTGCTCCAAGTGCCTGAAACAATGTACCTGCGCAGCTAGGGAGTGGTGTGTGACGCTCTTGCAGTGTCCCTTTGCTTCCCTGTCAGAAAGTTATTTTGCTGCGGGGAAGCAAAGAAATCTGCAGGGGACATGAATTCTGCTCACGTGCAGTGGCACAGAATTCCCCCAGGAGTACCAATTATAGCTAATGTACACTAGTGTAATGCATGGTGCAGTTATATGTATCATTGCTTGGCAGCTGGAACAACTATTGAATGGCACTGTAGTGATGAAATTCTCTAACATGAGGGGATGGGCTGATTTGGAGACAGGCTTTTCTGACTAGAGAAGTACACCATGCTATTGAGAAAGAGGCATGGTAGTTGCTGGCACGCCAATATGGGAGTCAGACCACCTCAGGGCTAGTCCTAGCTCTGCCGCTGACTTGCTTCACAACTCTGTGTTTCAGTATAAGGGGTAATAATTATTACTTCTCTCACAGAGGCGTGGAGCGATCCAAACTCCTTAGCTAACATGCAGTGCAGAAATGCAAAGAATGATTATTAGCTGCTGCCCCGAACAAAGCCACCATTCTCCCAGCACCAAGGAGGAAGATACTTGTTATTTTTATGGATAATACTATAGTATTTTCTCCTAGCTCTCAGCCTGCTGATCCAAGCTTGGTAAAACTGCCTCGCCCTGGGTGTTGCTGAATCCCCATTCGACAGCAGATGACTGAGTCTGGGAGGAAGGGGTGGTACATGTCACGAAGGCGTAGAACATATTTTTGTCAGTGAAATTACATGGAAACAACATTAGAATCACAGAAGTCAGGATTCTGTGAGCCTGAGTCACTGCTGCCTTACTCATCTTGTGCTGTCGTAACTGCTGATTTTAATTTGTTAGGCTCCCTAATGACTAAAGGATGGAGCCACTACTTCCACTGATAGGCCGTGGCTGCTACCTTGCATCTTCACACCAGGGGTTTACTCTCCTGTGTAGGTTTTAATTTTCATCTCTGATCAGGACCTGTAATCTAATCTAGTTTGCTAGCTATCCTTATCACTGTGGGATTTGAGCACCTCCTTCCCCGGTGCAGGCTGATGCAGGACTATCCAAAACCACTTGCCATGCCAGTCATGGTCCAGAGCTAATCTGGCAACACCAACCACCCCAGGCTCACCCTGCAGCGGCAGGACCAGACCATGAGCAACGACTCACCAGGCTTAGACAGCTGCCTGAGACCTACTGGCGACCAGAGGTGCTCCAGTCCCAGAGTCTCATCTTCGCAGCTCAGTGACTTTTCATGCGAGATCTCGGTGTTGGCCTCTTACTGCTCACAATTTCCTCACACAGGACCTCATTCCCCGTATTCCTCACTAGGATTAACACTGCACACAGGGCGTGCAGCCTCCCCCAGAGCATGGAATGCAAAGCACAAGCACTAGTAAGGGCCAATAAAGTAGCAGCAGTTCAACAACTGCATTATTCCTCGACTTGCTATCAGTTCCAGAAACATAAAATAACAACTTAATTATCTCTCTGTCTGTCTCCTTTTTGGCTTCCACGGCAGAATTTTACAAGAAGGCCAGTACAAAGATGACAAGATTTATGGTAGAAGCTGGCAGCTTGGGTGGTGGATAATGTGCTTTTCTAGAAAAAAAAAATTATTTGATGGAAAAATAATGAAAAATAGTTTCTTACTGTATCCAAAGAGATGTTTTATGTTCAGATGATGCATTGCAATAAATGTCTCTGATAGTGTGGCTCTCACACTCTATGCGCATTTGATGCAGATGAAGCCATCAAGAGAACATTTTTTAGGCCTTTATACGTGTTGGAAATATGTGAGTATTATTAATATAATAAGCGTTGAGAGTGAGATCAATGGCAGGGAGACATAGATCAGATCCTCTGCTCTGAGCTTAGGAAGAAGCTGTGTCAGGACCCATCTACACAGCAAAAAAACAGTTACAGAACTGGTGACATAGCTGTGACTCCTGCAGGGACATGAGTAATGCTGCTAAAGCAGTTTGTAAAACACATCCTCAGGGCAAAGGCTAGAAAAGAATCTTATTAAAGAGAAGGCTAAGAGGTGGCGGCTTGATCCATAGGCACCGACTCCTTGGGTGCTCCGGGGCTCAAGCACCCATAGAACAAAAATAGGAGGTGCTCAGCACCCACTAGCCACAGCTGTTTGGCAGGCCCCATCAGCTGTTTGGCAAGCCCCGGGGCTGGCCGCTGATCAGCTGTTTGGCAGCTGGTGGAGATGCTTAGGGAAGGGCAGAGAGCGGGCAGGGGTCTCAGGGAAGGGGAAAGGGGAGGGGCAGAGCATGGACAGGAAGAGATGGAGTGAGGGCAGGCCCTCAGGGATGGGGCAGAGCAGGGGGCAGGGCCTTGGGGCAGAACAGGGGTACAGCACCGACCAGGAAAAATAATAGTGCCTGTGGCTTGCTCTCAGTCTATCAGTACCAATGCAGGGAGGTGTTTGATAGTAGAAGGCAGAACAAGATGCAATGACTGGAAGTTGAAGTTAAACAATTAAAAACTACATGGATGAGAATTAACCATTGGCGCAGCTTACCAAGGGGTGAAATGGCTTCTCCAGCACTTGAAATCTTTAAATCACAATTGGATTTCTTTTCAGATGGTACACTCTAGCTCAGCCAGAAGTTATGGGCTCGATGCAGCAATTACTGGGTGGAATTCAGGGGTCTGTGTTATAGAGGATGTCAGATTAGATGATCATAATGGACCCTTCTGGCCTTAAATCCTATGAAGCTATGAAAATCCTGCATGCTTGATAAGGGGTGGCAAAGGCAGCTCTGTTCATCATTCACTCACCCAGTGTTTAAAACCATTGTCCTGCTGCTGTGGGATGGAGTCACCCAAGGTCTGCTTCTTTGTTAGAAAGCCTGGCCAACTCCTGAGAGAACCAGGGCCTTGACTACACTTTGCTACGACAGCAGTGTCAGCAACAGACGTTTTGCCTAAAATTTCTCCAGGCTGCAGCTGCACAATTGGTAGCAATGTTGTCAGTGCTTTAACTATCATGTGACATAACCTAGCTAACAGCAAATCCAGACAGCACAGTGGTTAAAACACTGCCAGCTCCCTAGCTATGCTAGCATTCTCAATGGAGAAGCTATACCAGTACTAGCAATGGTGGGAAATTTTAGGGCAAAGTCTACTGTAGCCAAGGCCAAAGGGGGTTGAACTTAGCTGGCTCTGTCCACACTAGAGGGATATGCAAATTAGATACAATTAACTTAGGTTTAAACAGAGACTGGGAATGGTTGGGTCATTACACTAATTGAATCTATTTCCCCATGTTAAGTATCCTCACACCTTCTATGGGTCATCTCGATTACCACTTTAAAAGTTTTTTTTCTCCTGCTGATGATAGCTCATCTCAATTGATTGGCCTCTTACAGTTGGCATGGCTACTTCCACCTTTTCATGTTCTCTGTATGTATAAATATCTTCTTTCTGTGTGTTCCATTCTATGCATCCGATGAAGTGGGCTGTAGCCCACGAAAGCTTATGCTCAAATAAATTTGTTAGTCTCTAAGGTGCCACAAGTACTCCTGTTCTTTTTGCGGATACAGACGAACACGGCTGCTACTCTGAAACTAGAGGGACAATAACTGTCAATACCAGCTGAGCTGTGGTCAGGGAAGGGAGGAACTGGATTTGACACCTACCCCCTAAGTTCCCTGCCACTAGCTGTTTTCACTGACAGACACTGAGAAAGCAACCTCCTTCCTGTGATGTGGCAGAGAAATTCAGCCCCAGCAGAACCCAGGCAGCCCAAGAGAGACAGAAAGCTGCATTTCAGGGTAAACTGGGTCTGGCACACATGAAAGGTGCACCTTCTCTCCCTTCACCAGCACGGAAATGCAAGTTCCAAGAAGGGGAGGCAAGACAACCCCTCAAAAAAACACAGCAGCCCCAAGGACATCTGCTTTGCATGAGCAGCAGCATTCCAGCTCCAGCCACACCCACATCCTGCAAAGGGATAAGAACAGCCTGTAGAGCAGAGATCTATGGCTTTACAGTCCCTGTATGCAACAAATACCTGTAGGGCAGAAACCTCCAGCATATTGAGGGCCTGAGTCTCCACTGCCCAGCACTCTGTGCCATCATCTACACCTGCCCAAAGTGGGTACAAAGCACTTCCATTCTGATTTAGCGCTGTTTTAACACCCACTTTGGTGCTCGCTTTTCAAGGATATAAATAATTGTACAAAGTGCAGTGCAGCAGAGAATCAGGCCCAGTCAGTTTCACAGGGGGAAGATTTTCAACAGCACAAAGGGCAGCAAGCACCAGATTTTTAAAGATATTGAAGCATCTAAAGATGCAGATTGATTGGGAGTTAGGCACTGAGGAACTTCTGAAAATCCCACTAGATGCCTAAATACTTTTGAAAATCTAGCCCTAGCTGCCTACTATTTGTGCCTTTGAAAATCTTCTCCACTATCTCCATGTTGTTTAGTCTCTTTTAGTTTGTTAGAGGAAGACTGCTCACCTGCTAGCTACCGGGGTGCTTGCTGGGACCCCGCAAATCCATCGGCGTGTATTAAAGGTCTGATTAGGCAAACAGATTTATTAGAATTTGCTGCTGTCAAATCACCAGAGAGGGGGCTTCTTTGCCTACCAACTCTCATTCTGATCTCATTTACTGCTGTGTAAATCAGGAGTGAGTCCACTACAGCCAATGGCGTCACTTCGGTGTTGGTGAAATCAGAATCAGATCTACACCCATAAGCAATACTGCCCCCTGGGGTTTTCTGCCGTACCGTAAGCGGTGTCACTATAGATTCAATTCCAAAATATTGTCATCAAATACACTTAAGCCTTAGCTACTTGTTTGTTAAAACCCCAACTCAACCTTGCAGAACCAGGCTTTAATTCCTTGCTGCCCTGCACACTGTAGAGTAATTTACACCTATTAAAGCAAAGTGGATGCAGAAATCAGACTTCTTCCGTCAGCCACCCTCCTGGGATAATGCTGCACCCACTTTGCATACCATAAATGATTCCAGAAAGAGCCAGGCGCCAGTCCCAGGGAGAACCAATGAATTAGGCAAACTTTGATGCCCCTAGTGGATACACGTCTCCATTGCGCTGCAGAGCTGCTTACCTTGTAAGCCGGGGTGGGCAAACTTTTTGGCCCGAGGGCCACATCTGGGTGGGGAAATTGCATGCAGGGCCATGAACGTAGGGCCGGGGCAGGGGGTTGGGGTGCAGGAGGGAGTGCAGGGTGTGGGAGTGGGTGCGGTGTGCAGGAAGGGGCTCAGGGCTAGGGGTTGGGGCGCACGAGGGGTGCGGGGTGTCCAAGGGAGCTCAGGCAGGAGGTTGAGGTGCAGGAGGGGTGAGGCAGGGGGCTCAGGGCAGGGGGTTGGGATGCAGGAGGGGGTGCAGAGTGTGGGAGGGGGCTCAGTAGTGGTTTGGGTGCAGGAGGGGTGCACAGTGTACGAGGGGGCTCTGGTGCAGGAGGCAGTTGGGGTGCAGGAGGGGTGCGGCAGGGGGCTGGGGTGCAGGCTATGGCCCGGCACCGCTTACCTTGAGCGGCTCCGGGGTGGCAGCAGCATGCAGCGGGGCTAAGGCAGGCTCCCTGCCTGCCCTGGCCCCGTGCCGCTCCCGGAAGCGGCTGGCACCACATCCCTGTGGCCCGGGGTGGGGGGGTGGGGGTGGCAGAAGACTCCGTGCGCTGCCCTCGCCTGCGGGTACCTCCTCCGAAGCTCCCATTGGCCGCGGTTCCCCGTTCCCAGCCAATGGGAGCTGCGGGGGATGGGGCCTGCAGGCAAGGGCAGCGTATGGAGGCCTCTGTCCCTCCCTCCCCCCGGTGCCACAGGGATGTGGTGCTAGCCGCTTCCGGGAGCGGCGCGGGGCCAGGGCAGGCAGGTGGCAATCCCGCAGGCCGGATCCAAAGCCCTGACGGGCCGGATCTGGCCCGCAGGCCGTAGTTTGCCCACCCCTGTTGTAAGCGCTACACATTTCTGATATGAACAGTGATAGCTGTTACAGGATTTTTCCAGACTCATCAACATGCATAATGCACAATCAATGCCCCAGAGACAGGAACGATTGATCGCACCATGTAGAAACACTAAATCTGGCTTTTTAATAGAAAAACAACGTTGCACATAAGAAAAAAAGAAGTCCCAGCTTGACACGGTGCCAAACGGAAAGTCCCAGGCTGCAGAGCACTTTGGGTAGCAGCTTTCCCTGTCCTGGGATTTATTTTGAGATATGAGGCATGTCCTGACTCCCTTCAGAATGGCTTGGCTACTTCTTTCCAGGCAGACAGTAACTTGCTCACTACCCAACTTTTGTCTGGATGTCAGAAGCCCAAAGACATTCATGTGTTGGAACATGACAATATGACAAAATGTACTGCTCATCCTTGGGATCCTCCTGGCTTTGGCCTTCACATTCCTTAAGGACTTTCAGTCAGTACCTCCAACTTTCATTATGCACAATCTGTGCTTAAAGGTTCTGAGGAGTGATCCACTGAACTATTGTGATGCCACCCCGTGGGTATCTGTGGCATTGCAGATGCTGGCATATGGACTCACTCTTAAGGCACATTTTCCACTAGAGTTTCCAACACAAACTTTTCCAAATACTGCTGGTCCCTGCCCCATTTTGGGCTTTGAATGCCACATTTACAGACAGATGTTTTTATTTCTTTGGCCAGCCTGACACGAACAGCCTCATCGCACCCTCTAGTCTAAGAGCCCTTGCAGACTACATCCATGTTTCGCAGCCGTACAACAGTATGGGAAGGATACAACTCAAATAAATCCTGAACTTGGTTGTCATACTAAGATGATGTTGATTCCATATCTGTTGTAAACGGCCCGTGGCAGATGCTGCGATGCCAATCCGATGGAGAACCTCCGTGTGAGAACTGGAGGAGTTAGTAAGTATAGAACCCAGATCACAAAAGGAGGAAACTGATTTGATGGTTTTGTTGTTCAAAGAGATCGGAGTCGCGGGTGGACATAGTTCTAGATTTTGAGTTTTATCTTTGACCATGAAACATGGAGACCAATCTTAGCTGACTCCTCCTCCATAAGCTGGAGTGCCTCACGAAACCTGTCAGGGCTCTGTACTCAAAGAACGTCATCAGCTTAGTCAAGGTCTGTGAGCGAGAGATCACCGATCTCAATGCCTGTGGACCTGACGGAATGCTGCATTAAGAAATCCATTGCCCGACAAAAGAGTGCAGGGGCCAAAACGCAAACCTGCCTAACACCAGATACTGATTTAAAAGGCGCTGACATCTGGTTCCCCAGATGAACATGGGCAGTGGTTCCATTATGCAGCTCTCTAATCAAGTCCAGCCGAGTGGTAGGGACACCTACGCCCTTTAAGGCCTTCCATAACGTGACAGTTTACTGAATCAAATGCAGCCTTAAGATCAACACATGCTATGTGCAGGGGCTTCCCGAACTTGCACTGTATCTCCGACAACAAGCGAAGGACCAAAATGGTGTCTAATGTGGACCTGTTCTTTGTAAAGCCTGACTGTTGGAGACGACGCTTCTGATGTAGCAAAGGCTCCAGACCTGCCAGCAAAACATGCGCAAACACCTTCCCTGGAACGGAGAGCAAGGTGCATGCTGTAAAACATGGACACTACGCCTCTCAGACTGGACAAAGCTGGAGGCTTTTCACACAAAATGTCAACATTGTATATTGGGCATAAAATGGAATGACTTAATCTGTAATGCAAATGTTTATGGTTGCTCAGGTCTACAGACTACTGGGGCTTTTCGGACACGTTGCAAGGATGCCACAAAACATTCCAGCGAATGCTGTTCTCCGGGTAGCTTGTAACATCCAGGATAAAATTCCACCAAACAAGGGGTGGAGGTGGCCCAGAGGAAGACCCCCTATTACATGGGTTCATCAAATCTGTTCCGATGTTGGACTCTCAGGCCGTCAAGCCTTTGCAATTGCGCAGGAACAGACCAAATGGCGAACGATTGCTATGGCTGGCTAAGCGTTAAAGAAGAAGACTACAGTAGTCACAGGACAGTGTCTTTGTCTGAACCACAAGTCTTTGCAATAAAGAATGTGATCTCCCCAAACAGTCTAAAGGGACACACATCCACACACACACACACACACACGAGAAAACCCCATTGCTGAAAAGGCACTAAAGCCACAGAAACCCAGAGAGCAGGCATGGAGACAGTTAAGGGCATCACCAGCAGGTACCTATGGCAGTCTGTGTGCTCTAACACAGCTAGACACCCAGCTACTGGGATTTCCAAACCCTCTCTGCTCTATGTTGCTGTGTTCTCTTGGAACCTCTCCTCTCCTTGGGCCATGACCCAACTGAAATCATTTAGAGCTGGGCAAAGAGGGTGTTAAATGCCACCAAGCTGATTCAGTAGCCATCTATACCCACTTAGCACTAGGGTAAATGACTGTACAAGGTGCCAGATAAAGAGCAGACACCACCCATACTCTGCTTTGAAAATCCACAATTGACTACATGGTCTGCAAAACATCCAAAGGGGGCATGTTGAAAAAACACCTTCCCACCCCCTCCCCAGACTTTACTTGCCTTTATCATCCAGAGCTCCAAGATCTGGACTGAAAGGGTTTTACAGTATTAGATGGAGCAATAGATAGAAGCATCCTGGTCTAGCATGTGGCAAAGCTTTCTGGAAAGCCTAAACACTGTTCCTTTCCTGCCCCCCAATTTCCTCTCCTGGGGTGCAGATCGCACTGACGTCGCTACCCATCGTTCTCATGTGGGAGAGAACGTGGGAGCTGCTGGGTCATGGGTGGGCAAGTCTGGAAGAAGCACAACAGCTCTGTAGCTCTGAAAAGGTCTGTGCCCATAAACCTCAACACTGAAAAGGCCAGAGGATGCAACATGGACTGTGCAGATTCCAAAGGAACATTTGAAATATGTTTTAGAACTAGTTTTTCACTGTTTACTTTTCCTGTTCATAAAACCACGTGAGAAGCTGGAAATCGTAAGGCCAGGCTAAAATCGGGATGCCCCAATTTAGGCTGAACAGTCACAGCTCTCACTAGCACCAACAGAAATGGAGAGTGCTCAAATGGCACAAGAATGCCAAGACAACTCAACAGTCTGAGTTAAGAGTTTTTGAGGGTCCAATGTCAGGGGACTAGAGGGGAGAAGTCTTCTGCACTTGTAGGTTTGTTTCATTATATACAACACCAGGGTGGGGAGTGAGGAGATGGGGGGTGTGAATTATTTTATTATTTAGTTTCTTAATGCCTGAGCACTGCTATTCATTATTCTGTGTGTTTAATCTAAGCTCTGTGTCACATAGACAGAGTTATGTTAAAAGATACATTTGGATGGATAATATAATACTCTAGAGGAGTGTAACTTGGAGACGTGCATTCTCATTAGTCTAATCGCTGTAGGATGGATGGGTATTACCTTTTATAAAAATTTGATTTAAAAAAAGAAAGATGCAACTCCATGACTCAGAGGCAAATGTAGAACTAGAGCATCCAATTAAAACTTCCATGGTTGAAAGTTTGCACTGTGGCCTGAAAGGAGGATCAAGGGCTTTCAAAACCAACTCTGGACAAGAGGTCAGCACATAGAATATGGGAATTACCAGTTTATTCACAAGGCTGTTTTTCAAAGGACATAACACGCAATTCTCAAGTGCGAAGTCTCCGCCTTCCCATTGCACTATCGGTTATTGAATCACTTGGGGATAGTCATGAACAAACCCACAGCAGCATTGCCTCTGCCTATCATTTTGTACTACACCCATAAGCTTGGTATCTGAGCGCTTTAAAAAGCCATAGCTCTGACACTTTAAACGTAGCTGGTGGTTCTCCTTTCACAATCAGCCCAGTGACACGGTCTCTGTGGGGTTCTAGGAATGCAGAAACACAGGAACAGCCAGCCCAGTTCAGAGCAGGCACCCAGCGAGCCCCATCTCAAATGGTGGCTGGTGAAGGCACCAGCGACCCTGCTGTGGCTGTTATGAGATAAACTGCCCACTGGAAAGCTCCTCCTAACTCCCAGTAGTTGCAGGTTGGCTTATGGCAGGTAGTATTAGAACAATCATCTAAGATACAGCAATGGAGACATTCCCATAAGATTTCTTTACTAACAGTTACAATTACAGTGCAGCCAGGGACACCGCAAACTGCAAAAAAGTGCAGGGAGCTAGGCCAAGGTCACCCCTCTTACAAGCAGTGCCTCATAGGATCACTTTATTTATACCAGGGTCCCTCTGGCACTGCAGAGGGGCCTTAATGTAAGTAGGAATCAGGAGCTTACTGTTCATGCAGAGCAGCTAAGATCTTGGGCCAATCTTTTCAAATGTGCATGCCTAAAGTCAAGCACCAATGGGAGCTGCATGGGCTAAGCCCATCTGAAAACGAGACCACTTATCCACCAGCTCAGTAGCTAACTTTAGGCTTGCAAGTTAGAAAATTTTGGCCCTGGTTTAAGGTTTCTGCTACTATCTCAATTGAATTTATGTCATTAACCTTCCCTCCCACTACAGTTTCAAGGTGCCCAGATCCAAATCTGGCTGCAAAGGGGGTCTGTTCAAAAGCTCCCTTACATACAAGCAAGGTGAGCCCTGGATGATCCTTTTCACTTCTGCTCCCCATGTAGCATTCACACCCATATGCTGAGCACAAGAGCAACTGTCAAATGACTAATTGTGATTCCCTGAGCAACCTGTATTCAGGAAACTCAACTGATGTCTGTGACTAGCACGTATGTATGTTTATATCAGCCAAAACAAATATTGCCTGTGTGTATGATTTACAGGGCACAATGGAAAGCTTCTCACACAGAGAAATACTGCAGGAAAGACCTGATGTACAGTCAATGTGATTTTTCTTTCCTGAATTACCTCTGTTGGGCATACACTTTCCGTGGCAGAAAGAAGCCAGGCTTTGCAACTACATTAAAACATGTCCCAAGACACAAAGAAAGAAAAAGGTTTTTGAGCCATTGCTTTACTGACCCCATAATCCTCTAAGCCCTGGCTGTCTCCTTGCTAGCCTTAGACAACTGCCCTCCGCCTAGCCCAGGTGTTCTCGACTTGTTAAAAATAACACTAGACTTCTATTGCTCCCAGCTGCTTGATACTGAGCAACAACAGGCGAGAACTGAAAATACTTGCTACCCTCTTAGAGGAGCAGAGGTGTCTTGCAGAGTTTGGCCTCCTAGAGTTCTCCCTTTCAGTTGGCCCTGCTCACAACACTACAGCTGTTTTACTATCCAGCCATCACCCAAGTCACTGAGTTGCAGAAGGATGGGTGAGTCTTTGGGATCTTCACAAATAATTTCCCCTTAAACAATTCCTCATCTCTACCCCTTCTTCCAGTTTTTGTTCCAACAAACAAAAGTTGCACCACACCATCAATGTTAGCCTCCTTTCAGAACTGCCCTTGTATGACTTTAGGCAGTAAATTGCTTAAGGAATTCCAGCTCACCAGCAAGGCACGAGCCCTCATTCCTGGAACCACGTGGCCTAGCTTTGATCAAGCTGTGTGTTCTCACATATCCCGTATCTGATCCCTTAAAAATAGCTCTTAGGTGTCTATTCCTTCCTTCCACCCAATGCTCAACGAGTCTGTAATGGCCACATGCATCTCTGACATCTAGAACAATACAATGCTGGCCAATTTCAGGCTGCAGGAAGATTTTCTCATCAGAAGTTTGAAAAAGTAGATGATGAAACTTCAAAGGGAGATTCATACTTCGACATTAGAAATCCATTATTTTTCTTCTTGAGATGAAGAGAGTGAGGGATGCTAGCTTTGCTGTCAATATTGCCTTCTTTGTCTTGAGCACTGAGCTAAGACAACTGAGGTGAAATGAACAGCACAGGTACAATGTGTCATGAATGCAGTGTGACAAGAAAAAAAACAAAACAAAAAAACTCACATGCACTTGACAGCATCTCATTCATGTGCAATGAGAAAGTTATTTCTGGAGTCGGTAAGTTGCCTCTAGGAAGCTAACATTTTAGTAGAGAACATCACAACCTGCTCTGCAAAGTATGTCGTTAGACACACAGAAAGAAGAATGGGAAATGTAACATAAAAGGGTAATTCCTGTCCCCATGTATTTAGATAAAGGCTTTGTGTTTCCTGGAAAGTTAATTTCTCGTACAGAGTACTGAACAGCCTCAGGTCCCCTTTTGATCGTGTGGATTCCATATACACCATTTATTTCCATTGCTAGGTGGTTTGTGTCCGCACCTGCCAACCCTATCTCACTGACTCTCCCTTTCCTTTCAAGTTTCATCTGACATTTTCCACTCTTGCTTCCATGATTCTCATTTTCCCTCTCCCATATCTATTAGATCTACTTGAAAATCAGCTAGATTTCTAAGGGTTAAGTCACTCAGGAAGAGAAACCTCATTAAAGACTCAAGCCACTCTCTTTCCATTCAGAATGAGTGACAGCTGTCATTCAGAGGCTTGTTTCCATAGGGGATTTGGGCCATGTCTCTCTCTTTATATATACTGTTTTGATTGGGTTGGGGAGGTGCATTCTGAAGCGGGAGAATAAATCATAGGCTGAATTTTTGCATAGTCATTACTCAACCCTCCAACTCTATTGTTACAGATAAAGTACCGACACGCTCCAAGGCAGGGCACTCAGAGGGGAGTGTCTGGCTGGCACAAGCCATTAGAATCAACAAGAACTCACGTACAACAATCCGTCACTGCTAATACAGGTTCGGCTTTCAGGCTAGTTTTAAATAAACTAGTAAAAAAAATACAGAAAAACAAAGATGAGCTTCTATATGGTGGCAGTAAAATGTCAAATAAAGAAAAATGATGATTATTATTAGCTTCCCTTCCTCTACTGAGACACCTGCAGGAAACCACTTGTAAGAGTGGACTTTATTGCTCTCTGTAACAGTGCAACAGCTGCAGCCCAGCAGACTGGGTGAGGTCAGGCTAGTTAGCCGAGTTCTCTGGGAGGAATGTGCACAACTTATTAAAGGCCCAATTGGGCATAAAAGCCAACTGCAGTTCTTGAAGGGCTGCGTGTCATTTCATCCACTACAAAGTTTCATTCATAACCAGCATGCAGCACAGTCAGTGTGTTTTCCCCCTGGAAATAATTTTAGTACCAATCCCACATCTAAGCACCATAACTAATGTACACTTTTAATTATTTTTCCCTTTTAATAAAAGAGGAAGCCTGGACAAATATTTCTAATTTAATTTTGCTTTGCTTTTCAAACAAAGGAACTTTTATTGCCTTGCTGCTTCAAGACTTTTTGCAGAAGCTGTAGAAAAATTGTTAGGTTTGTACTGGGCCCAGCAGACCATCAGTGACAAATCCCCAGGAGTCTACAAATATAGGACCCACCTCATTGCTAGTGGAAATTGGCCATTGACTTCAATGGAGGTGTGCTAATCTGCACCAGTGGAGAATTTAGCCCATAAAGCCCAGGGTGCAACTGCAGCTGTTCCACAGGGTTAATCTCTTTTCTTTTTGGTGGAAAATATTTAGATACAAAAATCCTCTGCCAGTCAAGCAAAGCACTGCCCATTTTTTCTCAGCCGGAAGTTGAAAAGGTAACATATCTCTCCCAGCATGACTAAGCTATGCAACATGTTTGAAAGCTGTGTTGTATCTGGATTTCTGAGCCACAGCTGGTGACAGTCATCTAGCTAAACAGAAGTAACTACGATTGTAACATTGTAACATTGGACATGAGAGAAGAGACAACAAATTTCCATTGGCTTCCATATTGGGCTTAGCAATCCCCCAAACAACACTGGACCCGATCCTGAGACGTTCTGATGTCAGTGGGAGTTGAGGGAGCTCAGCACCTGACAGGATCAGGCTCTTTACTTTTTAAAAATTTAAATATTTTGTGTTAAAGGTTACAGATGTTGGTCTACCTCTGCTCCCACTGGAGTCAAGGGAGCAGACTCAGGCCAATGCTGAGTGCTTTTGCAAATCTCACCCTAAAGTTTTGTTAATGACATGGAAGAAGTTCGGAGAATTGTTTAGTCTCCCACACAGCCAGTGTCACAAATATTCTCTCTATAGCAAAATGTCTTCCTCCAGAAGGGGGCACCAAAATGACAATCACAACTTATATCATCGCAGTGTTCACATACATGTCAAGAGCCGAATACTCTGGTGCCATAAATCCACTGAAATCAATGGAGTTACTCCAGCAGAGAATTTGGCTCTAAGCATATTGATGGTGAGAAATGCTTCTTGTTTCTGTGCTGCGTGGAGACAAAAAGAGGTCTTGGTTTGCCTTTAAGACCACATTTGAAATTATGGTGTTTACATGCTATTTGAACAATTGAGGGTTAAGCTACAAATTGCACATTAAAATCTAGGGGAAAGTGTTGATTGCCTCAGACTCCAACACAAAGCTGTCGAAGGGCTCTTAGTGAGTAGAAAGGGTTAGTTTCATGGGAACATGACTCACTGTATCTTCATGAATAGGCAATGAATTTGCAGTCAAGACCATAAAGTACTGTGTAGTACACTTAACAGAACAACAATGCTATTGGAGCTTTTAGCTGCAGCGTAACTCTCCAGCTCAGGAAAGTGGTATGTCTTCCTCGGACATTCTGGAAAAGCCCACAATACTTGGAAATTCAGTAACAGACACGTCAGCAAAGCAGCAAACTGCTTCTCATAAAGGAATTCACATAAACTGGATCTTCCCTAGAGACACCTTAAAGAGAACAGGATTTTCAAAATCTGTGGGTCAGAAGTCTCTCAGGCAAAAGTCTCAAGCAAAGCTGTTGCTGATTTCAATAAGTAAGGACAGATTAAGCAAAAGAACTTTGGGCTCTGGCCCTGGAATACCACAGCACTGGAATGACCATTCCTGTAGGTAGTAATACTGAAGAACTAAGACAATACGTGTCTCGTGTAGAAATACTCATACAAGTGTCTTGGTTAACGTGGAGTAAGCCTTTTGGAGGCTACTAGATTAAATCAACAGTGCTGTTAAAAACAGCACCTCTTTAATAGTGGGTATGTAACTCAAAGTCTGTCTGTGCCAAGCAAGGCACTGCTCGGCACTGCCTTAACAGCTTTTTGCCCCATTCTGCTGACGCCACTCTTTATTCAAACATTTATGCTTTCGAACAAGTTTCGTTTTTTTAAAACGTTCTTCTGCTTGACAAACAGGTCTCCCCTGGTCTCTGCTCTCGGGTGGTTGCTATGGAGCAGCGTGAATGAACCCTGAGCTAGGCTCCTACAGCGAGGAGTCCATGATAGAATGGCCGTTCTGCGAGAGAATCCTGCGTTTCGTGACATTGGACTTGACCGATGCAGGAGAGTATTTGGGATTCCTGTAGCAGATAAAGCAGAGGATCTTCCGGAAGGTGCTGCGCATCTCATTGTCCCGATAGGAGTAGACAATGGCGTTGATGAGCGAATTGATCTCTGCCAGCAAGAGGACATACTTCTCCATTGCCAGCACATTGCAGCTCTCACAGGCCAGGCCGTCCAGCAGGAGCAGCACCTGCCCTGGAGTCCAGCAGATAACGAAGGCACCTGGGAAAAGAAGAAAAGCTGTAAGAGTAAAGTGAGGCACCAGGACTCCTGCCTCTGACTTGCTGGGGCGTCAGGGCCTTGGGTGAGTCACCTGCCTCCACAGCTGTTCAGGAAATGCCCCCCCCCCCCAACTAAACAAAGAAAATGAAATTAAAAAGATATATTCAAATGTTTGGTTTTCACAGGAAAACCTGAAACAGGTAGTTAACTATAGCAGGCTATTTCTGGCAGAAATGTCTGTTTATGCAAAAAAGACATTTTCTGTCAAAAAGTCATTTTAGATGGAAAATTTTCAGCTAGCTCCATTCACTGCTTTTATCTCAGTTTTGCTATCTATATGACAAAGTTAATAAAACTGACTTCCGCTCTCCTTCCTATGGTGGGTGTTACTAAACGCAGTTAATTAATGCTAAGTTGACAAAAGCAAATAAATGTGCATGGGAGGAAATAACAGAACTATTTATATACCTTACAGGTTTCTACAGTAACTTTGTCAACTCTGAGAAAAGACCTGGGCATCATTGTGTGCAGCTCAATGAAGACCTCTGCTCAAATATGCAGCTTCAGTGAAACAAACAAACAAAATAGGATGATTAAGTAATAATCTGGAAAATATTCCAACACAGTTATATAAATCAATGGTTCATCATCTGGAATCCTGGGTGCAGTACTGGACACCCTATCTAAAAAAATGACATTGCAGAATTAGAGGGGGTTCAGAGAAGGGTGAGGAGCATGATCAAAGGCCTGGAAAAATTCTGTTCTGAAGAGAGAGATTGAAAAGCTTGGCATTGTTTCCCTAAGAGAAGAGAGGATGTGATATGCCCACACCTTGAGTACTGCGTGCAGTTCTGGTCGCATCCTTTCAAAAAGATACATGTGATTTGGAAGAGAAGCAGAGAAGGAAAACTACAATGATTAGAGGTATGGAACAGCTTCCATATGAGGAGAGATTTAAAAAACTGAAACTGTTTAGCTTAGAAAAGAGATAATTAAGGGGAGATATGATAGAGGTCCATACAATCATGAATGATTTGGAGAAAGTGAATAAGGAAGTGTTATTTACCCATTCACCTAACACAAGAACTAGGAGTCACCCAATGAAATAAATAGGCAGCAGATTTTAAAATAAACTAAAGGAAGTACTTCACACAACGCAGTCAACCTGTGAAACTTCTTGCCAGTGAGAATGTGTGAAGGTCAAAAGTATAACTGGGTTAAAAAACAGATTAGATAAATTCATGGAGGACAGGTCCGTCAATGGCTATTACCCAAGACAGCCCCATGCTCCGGGTGTCCCTAAACCTCCAATGCCAGAAGCTGGGACTGGACAACAGGGATGGATCACTCAAAGTGCCCTAGTTTGTTCATTCCCTCTGAAGCACCTGGCACCAGCCTCTGTCAGAAGACAGGATACTGGGCTAGATGGACCATTGATCTGACCCAGTATGGCCATTCTTTTGTTCTTAAGGGTCATTTCCCTTTATTCCTGTAATTTGATCAGACTGGGAACAAAGACATTTGTTTGGGGACTCAAATCATAGACACATTCTGTACACATAGGGACAGTAACTCAGGAATGTCTATTCATCCTGTCTCGTAACACAAGGACTGGGGGATATTCAGGAAAACTGAATGGTGGCAAATTCAAAACTAAGAAAAGTATATACTTTTTCACACACAATAATATAGTGGAACTCATTGCTACGAAGTTTCATTGAAGACAAGAGCTCAGCAGGATTCAAAAAAAGGGTTGGCCATTCATAGGCATAACAAGGATATCCATAATTATTATAGCGAGGGTTAAATAAATAACCAAGCATTTTGGAAGCGATCTAAACTCTCCTGCTTTAGGACATGAGCCCGATCCTCTGGCTATAAGGAGTCAATAACTTCCCCTGGGGGTAGGTTATCCCATCACTTCCTTCTGCGGGGCTTCTTGCATCTTGCCATAGTCAAAGATGGAAGACAGGACTGGCTGGGCGCCTAGGTCTGCCTGTTCCTGGCAATTCCTGTATTCCGTCTGAAGCTCTTCTGAAGAGATCCATGTCACTCAAAGCTTGTCTCTTTCACCAACAGAAGTTGGTCCAATAAAAGATATTACCTCACCCACCTTGTCTCTCTAATATCCTGGGACCAACATGGCTACACCACTGCAAACTACTGTTTGGGAAATCCTTTAGCAGAAGGATTTTGAAGGACAAAGGATGGCCATTCTGTCGATGAATGAGGCGGAGGGGGGAGGGGGAGAGGGAAGGAATTTCTAGGGTGATTATTGTGCATTCTGAACCCCCTGCTATTTGCAGTCGTGTTTTTAGTTCTGAGGCTGCCGTAAATCACGCACTCCCCCGCTAGCATTCTTGTTACACCGGGGGTGTATCCTGGCCTGTCTCCTGGAGGAGGGTCGAACAGAAGGAACAGTGCTCACTGGGAGCTTTTCAACTACACCCTTTACTGGAAATCGCCTGCTAGGAAGAAAAACGACCACGGAGGGTGCTGCAAAATGAGAGACTGACTCCGAAACCTTTGATTAAAAGAAACAGGGAAAAAGGCAGCACTGGTGGGGGGTCAGGGCAGCAGCAGCTGCTTTCTGGGCAAGGCTGGGTTTCTCTGCAACTCCAATAAACTTCCTTCCAGGGTCATTGCTTTGGTCCTAATGTCAGAGGGAGGAGGGGGGACAAAAAGAAATTCTGCACTCAGCTGAATAGTAGCCTTTGGAGAAGTATGCACACCACAGCATCACTAAGGGAGGGCTGATGCCCCCAGCTTGTGAGAGCCTGTCTCCAGCCCATGCACGCTGGGTCAGATTCTCCAGGGCTTAGTGCCCACAACAGGGGCCAAGTTCTCTGAAGAGCTCTATTGCCCTTCAGCACCCAAACAAAGGGGCTGGACTCTCAAAGGTGTGCTGCACCCGACGCACCGGCCTCTCCTGTCTGAACACCCGCACCCATGTTTTGGTGCCTAAATGGGAGCTAAGTTCTTTGGAAAAATCTGATTCCCCATAGTGGCCCGCTGACAACCTCTTTTGAGGCTGTTGGGCCCTGTCCTGTAATCTCGCTCTCATTCCCCAGTTACAAAAGCTCTGTCTAGGGGCTCATACACACAAGAAAGGTATTTCAGCAAAAGGTAGGGTGTGAATTTAATTCACTACCTCTGTTCTGGGATAAGAGCTTGCATGGGACACTTGTTCTGGAATAAGAGTGTTCACACGGGGAGCTCTTCTGGGTAGCTATTGGTAATCCAAGCCCTTCAATGTCATCTAGAAGACAGAAACCCATGAGCTTTAGGAAAGTCCATATTTGCCATCACTATGGATAAGTGATTGACAAACCCACCCATTCACCTTGCTCCAATACAAAACGAAACACTTTTCCAACCCGAAAGCATCTTTCACATACCCCATATTGACTTTTCCCTGAAGATTATCCATTTCAGAAGCTTTCCCTCTTCATCATCATCACACACACCCTTTCACCACACAGAACTCCTGAACACGGACATTAACCAGATGCTTTTGGCTTCCTTTACTGAGCAATAAGCTGTCTCAGTCTTGCTGTTTCCCAAATTTTACAGAGCAAGCACGGGGGGGTTAATTATTGAGCCAAGTCTCCGTTGGTGCAACTCGAGTAGAGTCAATCAGAGTTACAGCAGCAGAGAACATGGCCCGGTTTAACCCCCTGGTGCCGTCTGCAGCTGCTGGGATCTGCTCACGTGCAGTCGCAGGTCTGTCTTTGGAAGAACAGAGAGGCACACGGGACAGGATTGGGCAATGGAAGGTCAAGGAAGCCCTCCTCCCATCACCTTGCCCTGGCCCATGCGAGTGCCTCACACCATCCGCCCGCTCCATCCGCCCGCTCAGGCCATGGCCAAGACTTCCAGGGCACCCAAGGGACCATGCATCATTCACACACGCGCCCACAAGCCTAAACAAGAATGGGCTGTCTCACTGTCAGAGCCACGCAAACAGCTTTGACCCCATTCTGACTCCGCTGAAATCCCCAAAGGGCTCCGGCTGCACGGACTCCACAGAGGCTGTTATCTGCAGCGGCCCCATTAGGACATGGCTTTCGTCCACGTTATCTGGACTGAGGGATAATGTCTCCCGCAGCCCAGCCTCCCCTTGGGCTCAATTTGAGCACAGACGGGAGTCTGGTCAGCAGTGAATCTGCTCTGCAGTTCGCTCAGGGTCAGGGGCCGGGACTCAGGGGAAATTCTGCTGTTGATGTCAAGGGCAGCAAGACTGGGCCTTTCCTTACCCATATGCTGCATCTTCCCTGTCTCCTCCAGTCCCCCCCTGCCCCCTTCTGCATGGTTTCATCCTAAGACTTTTGCACCCTATTTTTAAACATCTGTGGCCTACACAATTCTGAGACACAGCCTCACACAGCAGTCACACGCTTGCTGCCCCTGAAGGTCTCTAACCCTCCCTCCCTGTTAGCACACCTACCAGCCACCACACCCTCCAATGAGTAAAGGGCAAAATATGTCTCTCTGCACAGTCCAAGTTTGCAGAAGGCTGTGGAGCCGGGCTAAGGGGATGGAAATTATCCCAGGGTTTTCACAGAGCAGAAAATCTCTGCATTAGCAGCTCTGGCGGTACCCTGCTGAGCCCTATCATTAATGGGTATTTCTCAGCTTTGATTAGTAAAAAAGGTCTCCCCCTCCCCCACTTGCTCAGCTGTCGGGGTGAAGACTGGCTCTGCCATTTCCTCCCTGATGTCAGTCCCAGGGTTTCACTGCAGAGATTCCAAGGGCTTTGGCCAATTCCTCTCGTCTGCCTCCATACAGCCCCCACAGGCCACTCCCTCCAAGCTCACCTTGCTCTCCCCTGCTGGTTTCCAGTTCAAGGAGCAAGGAAAGGCTGGAAAGGGGATCCTAGCAGCAGAAAGATGGGCCAGGTCTGGATTTTCCCCACCACCACCGTAGACACCCAGGTAAGCACCCCTGCCAGCAGCCAGAAATCCGTCCTCCTTCCCAGCATGATGCCTCGAAGTCACACTGAAATGAGCCAGTCCCAGTAACATCCACCCAGGGTGGAGTTAGCTACTGTTCTAGGGGGGTGGGAAATAATTTGCCCTGTTCCTGACTGTGCAAAATAAATAAAACAAAATGTGTTCCTGCCCTGCTGAACTTGTCTACAGCATCTGATTGATTACTGGGCAACCATGGGCATGCTGCTGGCAGCAGAACACGGGGTGGGGGGGGGGATGCAGCTAAGGCAGGAAAAGACAAACTGTAGCACTGAATTAGCAAGTTGCAACAGGATGCGAGCGCTAATTCTCCTCCAGCAGAGAGACACCAAGGAACCACACAACTCAGATTCCTGCTTTCCCCCTCTCCCCTCCCCCTCCCCGCTCTGCCAGCAGGAGTTTGCAGGCAGTAGCTTCTTTGTTTGCAGCTTGAAGGTTTCCCTGACTGAGCAAATTCTGCACTTATCAGGAGAGATCTGCAAGCTGGGAGCATGACCACAGGCTCAGATGTGAGCTGGGATGCAGAGGCTAGGGTGACCAGACAGCAAGTGTGAAAAATCTGGACAGGGGATGGGGGGTAATAGGCACCTATATGAGACAAAGCCCCAAATATCAGGACTGTCCCTATAAAATCGGGATATCTGGTCACCCTAGCATAGGCACTTAACATGTTTATTTATTTCATTTTCATTAAGCACTTTGGATCATGAAGGATGGGACAGCAAGCAGGGGCAGCTCCAGGCACCAGCGCAGCAAGCGTGTGCCTGGGGCGGGAAGCCGCCGGGGGTGGGCTGCCGGTCACTGTAAGGGCGGCAGGCAGGCGGCTTTCGGCAGCGCGCCTGCAGGAGGTCCGCCGGTCCTGCGGCTTCAGCGGCAATTCGGCGGCGGGGACGCCGATGGCACGGCACCGGCGGACCTCCCTCAGGCATACCGCCGAATCCGCGTGACCAGCGGACCGCCTGCAGGCGCGCCGCCGAAAGCTTCCTGCCTGCCGTGCTTGGGGCGGCAAAAAGCATAGAGCCGCCCCTGACAGCAAGTAATAAAAATCAGAAAATTTCCCTGCACTGGCCCTGCAGTCGCCAGGTACTCTGCACCAAGGTCCTGGCCTGCAACAGCTGCGCACGCTGCAGGGAAGCCCTGGGATTGCAATACTGATAGACTGCACCTTTCAACCCAAACTCCCTAATGACCTTTAGAGACTATATACACTCAGAAACACTAACATGCAGCTGCCTCTGGGGTGCAGGGCAGCAGCCGCAATGCACAACACTGGCCAAGGAGACTGGGACAAACCTTGGGCCAGATTCTCTTGGTGTACTTTGCCAGACCTCTGCTGCATTCGATGGAGCTTCACCAATTTATACCAGCAGGGAGTTTGGCCCACAGGCTCTCACAGTGCACACCGCCTGGCGGCTTTAATGTTTCTGCAGAGCAGACAGTACCTGGTGTTTCAGAGTCTGCAATGATATAATTCTCAGGGCAGTTTTAGTAAAAACCTCAGGCAGGACCGAGGCCAGGAGGGTCAAAGACCCTATGGGAGTTACATGCCCAAATCCCACGGACTTTGGACCATAGTGGGGCACAAACCTCCCCTGGCCCATTTGAAAATACCAGAGTGAAACCTGATTTCATCATCCTTATCCCCTTTTATTGCAGGAGACGTAGGCACTGATTTCGTGGGTGCTCCGGGGGAAAAAAAGAGTGGGTGCTCAGCGCCCTCCAGCGGCCACACACCGACCAGCTCCTCCCCCCTCCAGCACCTTTTGCCCGCCGCTGATCAGCTGATTGGCGGCAGGCAGAAGGCGCTGGGGGGAGGGGGAGGAATGGGAGGGAGAAGCGGAGTGGGGGTGGAGCCTCGTGGGAAGGGGCGGAGTGGAGGCAGGAAAAGGCGGGGTGAGGGTGGGGCCTTAGGGGAAGGAGCAGAGTGGGGGCGGGGCCTCAAGGTTGAGCAGGGCTGGAGTTCACCCAGGGAAAGCTGAAAGTCGGTGCCTGTGGCAGCAGAGACGGAGGACTGTTTCTCTAGAAGCCTCCACACCACTACAGCTGCTCCCAACTCCACTGGCGTCCATAGTCAACTCCCCTCCTTAGGAGAGCAGAACACTTCGAAAGAGCATGTGTCTGCCAAAGTGCCCCCCACCCCCAGACAGACAGACACAGGGTGTGATGTTAATACACTGCTCACATTCCCGATCTGCGCTGGCCAAAGCTCAGCATTTGCTCTCTGACAGAGCATCACATCTTCTTCCCCCACAACCTCCGGCTCTTTGAAGAGCCACAGCTGCTGGCCATGTTCACAGAGAATGGAGATAAGAGAATCTCAGGGTTGCACTCCCCTCCTAAGTACCTCTTAGAGGTGCTCCAATTAGAAGCCGGGGAAGATGCCAAACTCATCCCTTTAGCTTGGCCTTCCCTCAACAACTGCAAAGAAAGGAAAGGTAGAAGGAAAGGGACAGACAGGGTGAGGCAAGGAGTGAAAGGAAGAAGAAATAAATCATCATTTCTCCATGTGGCTGTCAGGAGGAAGGTGGGCCACGTGATGGATTTTATACTGTGCATGGTGATTCTGGAAAGCATTCAGATGCTATAGCGTAGGTAGAGCTCGTAATGGATTTATTTTGTTTAGACTGATGGTTAGTCCAATGATTATGGAACAAAGTATGTTGATCGCCCCAGAAGTTTCAATACCTAACGCCATGCTAGAAGTGGTGCATAAGTTCTGCTATCTAGTAGGATCAACTAGTATCGGATAACTCAACTCTAGATAAGGAGCTGAATTCTCAAATTGGAAAGGCAGCTACCACATTTCAGCCAACTGACTGAATGTGTGGGAGATAACAGAAAACTAACACTGAGCACCCAGATACATATCTACCAGACATGCGTTTCAAGCATGAGGGTGAGACCTGGACCACCCAGCAAGTGTGAGAGAAGGCTAAATACCTTTCACACCCACTGTCTTCACCATATTCTAAATATCAAGTGAGAAACCAAAGTTCCTGATGCCAAGTCTAATCACTACTCTGGACAGCTTCACCGGATGGATGATTGACACATTCCAGATGATCTCCTGTATGAAGGATCTGCAGATGCTCCAAGGCCACTGGGCCAACCTAGGCTCAGGTTCACGGACATTTGCAAGAGGGACTTGAAACCCTTCAAAATCAACATCCCAAGCTGGGAAGATGCAGCAGGGAACAGGCTACCCTGGAGTCAAAGAGGCTGAAGAGAGATGGTGGAGAGAGAGGAAAGCAAAGAGAGCAAAGATGAAAGTGCAACAGGTCTCAAGCACTCGTAGTGCCTGAGCTCCATCCTCTGACCCTGTGCTTTACACCTGCACTATTTGTGGCAAGGACTGTCACTTGTGATGCTGCAGCAGGACACACAGTAACAGAACTGCTTTGGCACCGACACCAGTCTTTTGAGACAGACGGTTGCAATAGACAGCTGGTGATCAACTCCTCTACATAATACTGTCTGTGCCACTAAAACACATTTAGGACACAAATTAAAAACAACAGCCCTCTTTTTACAGGGCAGCGGGCTGGATTCTTAGCCCCTCCACCGCCCCTTAAGCCAGCAGGTCTGAGGACTCTTCCAGCCTGAAGGAGGCACTGGGAGAGAGTCAGGAAAAGGGGAGACAGCCATAGTGTACTGGCACCTCAGTGTTCCCCAAAACCCCAGTGGGAGCCACTGCAGTTGCATGTAGGTTAGAGCAGTCCTGAGGCTGTTCTAAGTTACATCAGAGGCCAAACCATTCCCCAGGAACCTCAGGGGAGCAGGAGGGTGGCTCACAACCACCTCCCCCCATCTCAGCTGTACTGGACACCTCCTTCCCTCTCTCACTCCCCAACATCTGGGCAGACAAGGGAAGGAGCCCATGGCACCATGCAGATTGGGAAGCAACTTACTGAGAATGATGATGACGGTTTTGATGAGATTGATCATGGTCTCCTTGTAGCGGGGGTGGAAGCTAGTGTGCTTGGACATGCTCGTCATCTTCCTCTTGACATAGACAAAGATGTGAGTGTAGACGACCACCATGATCAGGAAGATGAACAGGTTGGAGAGGGCCCAAAAGGTCAAGTAGCTCCTGCTGTAGAGGGGTGCCATCCTGGAGCAGTTGCCCAGGTCACACAGGCAGTGCCAGCCATAGGACGGGATGAGGCCCAGCAGCAGGGCTGTGACCCAAATGCAGATGATCAGGATCACCACCCGCTGGTTGGACATGGAGCTGTGTAGCTGCATGGTGAAGATAGTCTGGTGCCTCTCCACTGCGATGGCCAGCAGGTTCACCACCGAGGCAGTCAGGCTGGTGTCCAGGAGGCTCTGCCGGATGAACCAGGTCCTGAGAGAGAGCCCTGCTGTCCTGGGCCCCGTGTGGAACATGAGGAACATGTAGGCAATGCCTGCGAAGAGGTCCGCTGCCGCCAGGTTCCCCAGCAGGTAGTAGATGGGGTAGTGGAAGCGCCGGTTGATAATGATGGCGCTGATGACCAGCAGGTTGGTCAGGAGCACGATGACGCTGACTGTCAGGCCCAGGGCAACGACTAAGACATCCTTGGTCCTCCAGTAGGTGGTCAGCTCCTTCCGGCTGTTGTTGTAGAAAAACCCCACACTCTCATTGTAGTAGCAGTGCCTCATCTTTACAGTCCCTGAGGACAGGAGAGAGTCGTGTTAGTTCAACCACAGGCACACAAAGCAGCCCCTGTTTATAGCCCCTGAGAGACGCACTGAGCTAATACTCCACGGCCTGGTCTACACGTCACATATCACTCAGTTGGGAAAACTTTTGCAGCGCCATGGTTAGGTTGACTGAACCCCTGGTGCAGACAGAGCTAAGTCGACAGAAGAATTCTTCCATTGATCTAGTCACTGCTCTCGGAGAGGCAGATATACACAGTGATGAAAGAACCGCTGCGGTAGTCAGCGTCTCCACGGCAGCAGCACAGCTGTGTCACTGTAGTGTTTCTCGGGTAGAGCTACCCTAAGATACAAAACAGGAAAAAGCGTGGGTAGGACAAACCTCACCATCTGCTACAGACATGAGTCTAATTAAAGTGAAATAGGGTGAACAAGAACCGGAAGCCATCTGAGCTGCTGACATAACAGCCCTTCCCCCAGGTCCCGTAAACCAGGTGCCTGATTCACCTTTGCCTCGTGCAGTCATTCTCTGCAGTGCAAGGCGAACACTAATGGGGTGTCTGACGCTGCACTTCTGTAAGTGGCTGCACAAGACGCTGGGCTGCAGGGGCCAGTGGAGTACAACCGACTCCAGGAAAATTATGCTGAGGATGCAGCACAACTCCGGAAACAGATCAGGCCTCAGAGATTTGCCCCGATCTGATAAGGGATTCCTCCTCAGGAATATCTGCTTCCCGACCAAGCAGCTATGTGTGGGAGACAGAACTGCAATTGTTATTGTTGCTCCAGCTGCTCTACTTCAAAAATTGAAAATAAAGCACATAACACAGACATTTATCAGTCAAACATCAAGCAAAAATCTGACAAAACCTTTGATTCCCTGCAGCTGTCACCCACCCCGCAGCACCGCGGCTCCTGGCTTGGTGAGTGCCCAGCTCTTAAATTGGTTGAGCTTATTTTGCTGCTCAATGCCTGATGGTAACTCCCGGCTGGTCCTGAACTCCACTCTTTTCCCAGGTCTTACTAATCCTTCTAGAGGGGTGGGCACTGCAAGACTAGTCTGCCAAGGGGCAGATGAGTACTGAGAGTCTGGGCTTTAACACAGAGCCTGGCCAAAGACGCTAAACTGCTGCAGGAGGTCAGCAAAATATATCAGGGGGGTGGATAACTTCATTGGCACTAATACCTTGGGAAGACATTGGTACAAAGGCAATTGAATCTCATACTCCAGGGTATCAACTAATCCCCTGCCTGGGTCAGGGAGCGACTCTCCCCCTCCCCACACCCATGCTGAGCAGGGACCGGAGCCAAAGCCCACTGAAGTCCCTGGAAAGACTGAGAGGCTCCAGCTGCACTCTAGTGCTGGGAAAGGCTGTTCACCTTTCCTTGAAGCATCAGGTACACGCTTGCTGGTGGAAGCAGGATATGGGACTAGCTGGACTATGGTCTCCAAGGTGATAAATCCTACACACTGAAGCACGTACCTCTTTCAGATTTTAAAATACGCTTCTCGATTGCCCTGCGGAAGCCCAAATCAGCAATCTGGGTGAAGTCAATGGGGATCAGGTACCCAGAGCAGATGCAAACTCAGACTCTAAAAATGGAAGCTAATTTATTTGGAAAAAACACTAAACATTTTAGGGAATTATCCCAATCAATGTCATGCGGCATTAGAGCGCTGACTCAAACAGTGACAACTATCAACACAGAAATGGGTCTGTCTTCTCTGGAAGAGGAGATTTACTCCTCGGGATGTTTGCCTCCTCGGCTAAGCAGGGCTTGACCTTTCCTTCGATAGCACAGTCAATACAGCTGCAGGGAAGAGTCAGCAGCTATGCTTGCACTGGATTTCCCAAATGCCATCAGACGTGCAATTGTGCATCGTACCTCCAGCAGGGCACCCCCTAATCCCTCAGCACCAGAAAGTGACTCCTGCACGTAGGGACTGAGCCCAAGTGACAATGGGAAGTCTAGAACTCCATCTCCTGCTCAGAATGGTTCCAACTCCCCATATCCAAGCCTTGATTTTAAATCCCTCCAGCTCAGTGGTTCTCAACCTTTCCAGACTCCTCTACGCCTTTCAGAAGGCTGATTTGTCTTGCGTACCACAAGTTTCACCTCATTTAAAAACTACATGCTTACAAAATCAGACATAAAAATACAAGTGACACAGCACACTATTACTGAAAGATTGCTTATTTTCTCATGCTTACCATATTATAAAATAAATCAATTGGAATAGAAATATTTTACTTACATTTCAGTGTATGGTACACAGAGCAGTATAAACAAGTCATTGTCTGTGTGAAATTTTAGTTTGTACTGACTTCGCTAGGATTTTTACGTTGCCTGTTGTAAAACTAGGCAAATATCTAGAGGAGTTGATGTACCCCTGGAAGACCTTTGCGTACCCCCAGGGGTACACATACCCCTGGTTGAGAACCACTGCCTTTTCTTACTCCCCTCCTCCACCTGTTACCCTTCCTTACATAGGGCTGGCTTCTGCTCTCCCTCACCACTGTGGGTACAAGAGTCTTCTCCTCTGCAGCTACAGCGATCCAGAGCAGCCTCCCTGCCTCTCCTCCATTATTTTCCAAAACAAATGTGAAACAACCACTTTTGCCTTGGCCTAAGCCTTTTCGTGTCCCCATCCCCCCTCATTACTTGCTGCTATTTAGCAATATGCAGTATCTGAGTTGCAGTTTGCATGGGAGAAGCTGAACAAGATGAAGGTGCCTGGCACCTAATGTAATTTCAAGCCCCATCATCATTTCCTTCTGCAGCCAACATCCCACACTCACGTTTGCATTGGAGAAACCAGTGTTTGTGTTTTGCAGCTATTCAGAAGCTCTCCCCTGGCACCTGCCTGCATGAGTTTCCCCTGCTGTGTGGCTTGAGATCGGGATAATGAGGAGTTAATTAAGAATTCTAACCTCATTAAAGGACTATGAAATAACAGCCCCATAAACAAGCAAGTGAGATCAGGAGAACCCTGACTATTACACACAAAAACCTCCCAGCATCTTGGTTCTCTAACACAGGGGTTCTCAGGACAAATTTTTTGGTGGCCTCAGAGTGCGGCCACCAACTCTTGCTGGTGGCCGCTCCCACACTTTTTCCTAAAATACTTAATTAGCTTTAGGAAAAACAAATAAATATGCACATGTACCTGTCCAAATCATTGTTATTTATTTATTGCTAGATAATAAGTCTGTTGTGAAAAGTGATATTAACAAACATACAAATATCACTTTTCACAGCAGACCTAATCAGCCCTGGCAAGCCAGGGGACAAATTAAGTCCTAGATGGAGTGTTGGGAAGGCAGTGGGGGCCAGGGGAGCTGGGGGTGGGGAGCTGGGGGAGACAGTGGGGGACTGGCACCTGAAGCCCTGCGGCCAGAGGATGATGTCCAGGGACAGAGCCTGAAGCCGTGAGTCCGGAGCCTGGGGCCTGCCACTGCACAGCCGGAGCCCAGGGCAGGAGCCCAAAGCCCCGCAGCCAGAGCTTGCTGCCCCACCACCCCAGGGCTGAAGCCCAAAGCCTGAGCCCCACCGCCCCAGAGAAGGTGGGGAACTCACTGGCTGTCAGCTCCTACAGCGCTGTGCCCCAGGTGGGGCAGGGCCCAACCCTGCTGCTGGCCCCAGCAACCAACACCAGGACGGTGCATCCAGGAGCAACAGGGAGGGGGAGGGGGCTCTACTCCCCCCCCCCCCCCGACACCCAAAATCACAGCCCAGGAGGCTGTGGCCGCAAGAAAAGCCCCTGGTGGCCGCATTTGAGAAAGCTTGAAAATTGGGAGACAGCGCTGCCTGCAGCGAAGGGAAGGGTGGAGGGAAGCTCGGCTCAGAGCCAGAGAGGCCATTAACATCTGCCCCAAATTTTGCATTTACTTTTCCTTCTCTAGCACCTTCCATCTCAAGCTTCGAAGGTCGGGCTTCATAGACATGAACTCACTAATCCTCATTGCTCTCTCGGGCTATTGGTATCCTCATTTTGCAGATGAGGGTAATGGAAACACAGAGGTAAAATGGCTCACTTAAAACCACACAGCAAGCCTGACGGAGAAGGGAACAGAACACCCATGAGTCCTGACTTGCAGTTCCCTTACGCGAGTCATTTCCTTTAATGAGGCTGCTACCCAAGGCTGAGAGCAGAACCCAGGAGTCCTCATTCACTGTATCCCACTCCAGTAAACAACACTGCCTCCTTTTCCCGGATGTTTCACAGTCTACCCGTGTAGGACAGCAGAATTTGCTCTGCTCACAATATTGTTGGTAACCCGGTAATGAGGTTACTATAGCCAGTCCAACCTGGTTATCACCTGTGCCCCACCCGCCTCTCCCCACACACTCTGCTAATTGTGCAAACATGCAGAATGGACTGGCCTGGAATTTGAAAGCACAAACACAACACAGAAGCAGCCAGATTCAAAAGCTCAGCTAAAGACAGTCTCTTGATCTGTCCACTTAGGTCTTGTCTAGACTGCCACTTTACAGCGCTGCAACTTTCTCGCTCAGGGGTGTGAAACCCCGAGTGCTGCAAGTTTCAGCGCTGCAAGGTGGCAGCGTAGACAGTGCTACTGCGCTGGGAGCCGTGCTCCCAGCACTGGTAGCTGCTCCCCTCGTGGAGGTGGTTTTTCTCTCTCAGCGCTGGTGCCCCGGCTACACAGCCACATTAAAGTGCTGCCGCGGCAGCACTTTAACGTTGCTAGTGAAGACATGCCCTTATACACATGGCTCCGATTCCCAGAGAGTCTTGGTGCAGCACAAACATTGGTGAATGTAACTTACCACACCCCAGGGAGGTAGGGGAGTATCATCATCCCCATTTTTACAGATGGGGAAACTGAGGCACGGAGCAGTGACGTGGCCTGTGGGAGAGTCACAAATGGCGTAACCACAAGCCTGTGCAATGCTGTAACCACAAGCCCATGCTTCTCCCTTCAGAGCCGGCAGCCAGAAGCTGAGGTGTATGCAGACCTTACACACCACCATGCAGATGTTCCAGGGAAGCATCTGGTCCAACCACAACTCAGTTGGGGGTGGGAGCCCATTATGATCTGCAAGGGCAGGGGAAATCTTAAGACAACTGAAGGCTTGATCAGCAAGAGGAAGGAAAGATAGGAAAAAAAGGAAGAAAGATTAGGGATAGACAGAGAAAACCACTGGGGGTAACAGACAGCTAGAGAGCTCCCTGGGGAAGCACGGGGGGGGGGGGGGGGGGGGAGGAGTCTCCTAGGGAATGGAATTGGTTAGGGGCTCACACATGTTACTTCACACACCAGCAAGGCCGGGCCTGTAAGCATCTCCCTCCTCAGCCATTTGCAAAACCGTAAACCAGCCAAAACAAAGGGGGAAACTTTAGCAGAAGAAATAACAATACACTTCTCTGCAGAGGATCAGTCTCCTGGCACCAGTGCCCTGGGGCAGGGGGATAAAAGGGTGTCAGCCATGCACATAGCACTTTATACATCAACCAGCTGTTTGCACGGGAAGCAGGTTTCACATGCATTTGATTCAATCGACATTTTGCTGTGAAACGGTTTCAAGCTATCCTTATTTTTTCCCCACAGTGAACGACATAGGTGCTTAGATACTATGATGAGTGCGAGATATATATATAGATATATACTGGCCTCTAAGCAGTATTCACTGAACACACCAACTCATACACCCAGCGCAGATTAATTCTATCGGAAGGATACTGAAAATAATAATACCACACATGTGTGTTAATCCATGTGGCAGCCAGTTTCAGTCTTTTTCAAGCCTGAGAGACAAAAAGCATATTGAGATAATGTTGTCTTGAATTTCCACCAGATAATGGAGACCAATCATATTTTGTTCAGAAGATTAAGACTTCAGCAACCATTTATAAGCAGTGCTCTTGTAGCACTGTTGGTCCCAGACAGGGGTTGTCTACTTTTTGTCAAGTCCAGACTCTAGAGAAAATAATAATAAAAATAATATTAATCAATAATAATAAGCAAATAAAAAGATTTCAGGGTCTGTTCAAAAGTGTCTGGTGGTCCGGATTTGGCCTGCGGTCCGCCTATTGACTACTCTGGTCCCAGGCTATTGGAGAGACAAGCTGGGTGAGATAATACCTTTTATAGGACTAACTTGTGTAGGCGAGAAAGCTGGTCTCCAATAAAAGATATTACCTTGCTCTGCTTGTCTCTTCAGCAACTATTTGACAGGCCCAATAAACTTTGCTATGCACACTGCATGCGTTCATGGTTCCCTGGGTTATTGCAAAGGATCTTTCCAGAGGCACTGAAATTGTATCAGTTTGCCTCCACTTCCCCTTCACTGAGAACATCTCTCCAAGGCCTGGTCTACACTAACCCCCAAATTCGAACTAAGGTACGCAACTTCAGCTACGTGAATAACGTAGCTGAAGTCGACATACCTTAGTTCGAACTTACCGCGGTTCAGACGCGGTCCACACGCGGCAGGCAGGCTCCCCGTCGACTCCGCGGTACTCCTCTCGCCGAGCTGGAGTACCGCAGTCGACGGCGAGCGCTTCCGGGATCGATTTATCGCGTCCAGACCAGACGCGATAAATCGAACCCGGAACTTCGATTGCCAGCTGTCGAACTACCGCGGTAGTGTAGACCTGGCCCAAGTGAGCAAAGCCCCAGTTCCTCTTTACCCAGCTGCGTAAGTAGAAAAGAGGGACAGTCTGTACGTGTAGTATCCAAGACTGGAAAACCAGTTCATCAGCATTCGCCTGAATGACAGGGTCTTAAACATGGCTTTAGACAAACACCCAGCTAGAGAACATGGAAAGTTTCAGAAAGCGTTGCCAACTCCCCCTGAAATGTAAAGAAGTTACAGGCTAAACCTGGGCAAACCAGTGACCAGGGTGGGGTCCAGGTGCTGACAAGTAATTGCTTATGTTCCTAGGAGCTCCCCTGACATCTCAGGCGCTGCTTTGCAATTAGGAAACCGACCTTGGAACGCGGCATCAAGGGCGGAGATCACCACAAACCACCATTATACAAAACAGACTAAACAAAAGGAACCCAGCAGCAAGAAAATGGACAATCAGGCCAGTGCCATGATGCACAAAGGAGATGCTGGTTTCTGTTGTTGAGTGCATGGCCATTCCCTTTCCAGACAGAGCCTTGCAAAGCTTGGTGTTCACCGGCGGTCACTTATTTGGTAAAAACAGCTGCAGCCGGCCATTGTTTATCCCCAAACCCTCTTCCCCCATCACATCATCTAGAACTCGTTATGCGGTTCCCCCCCTTTCATCAACCATTGCTAGTAACTGACCTTGCAGGCAATGCTGTGTTAGAGAAATTCTCACTCCATACCCACAGTCCTGTGGGATGCCATTGGGAGCTCTTCCTGTTAACGTGCACAGTGTGCCTCACTTCCTTGCATCACATAGGAATTCCTCACCTGAGCTGCTATCCCTAGACACACTTCCTGCTTTACTCTCGGACAGGTTCACAGCAAGTTCAGAATCATTCTTTTAACAGAAAATAAAAATGCCTACACATCCTGGCTTTTCATTTCTTAATGTTCAGTAACACTGGAAGGTGCTGCCTCTCTCCTTCAGGTCTGGGAAGGCATTTGGTGCACAATGTAGTATGGAAATGAGCAACAACAAATAGCTGAAATTCTGCTCCAACTAATCATCACAATCAATACAGATCAAACCTGAACAATGGAGCTAGTACAGAACTAGCATTCTCCTCACACATGCTCCAGTCCAGCTGTTTGAACACAGCCCACCGCAATACAAACTTATGTTGTCAGAAATTCAAAAAGCCGATTTTTAAAAAAAAACGTAGTCACTACAGTGTTTTACTCCAAAGAATAACGTTCTTACCTGAAAGCACGGCCACTGCACCCAGATCCGACAGTTAGCATTGGTCTCCCCAGCACAGAAAGCCAGAGCTGCTATTCAGCAAGGAGATGGACGACCTCATCCCTGGAAGTCAGAGAGAGGCTCCTCCAAGCAAGAAGGAGGCCCGTGCCAATAGAAAAGTTTAAGACAAATGCTATACCTCCAAAGTCTGTCACAGGCACCTCTGAAACACTGACTCCTGAGAGGCAACTTTGCAAGAGCTCTCTGAAAAGAGCCCATCCTTCTTTGTGCCCTCCCCTAGGCGGGCCTTACCAAGCCACAGACATCTGCCAAGCAGGAGACTTGATCCACCCAGGAACTGTAATCTGAGTCTTTTACTAGCTTGATCTAGGCTGCAAAGTCATTTTCCCAGCACCTCCACTTCTGGAGGCACTGGTCTGGCACTAGAAGGGACAAGTTGCTCAGATCTGCACTCTTGGCGCTGTGTTTTTGCTCACTGTATGGATGGGCACAGCTAACAGAAATTAATGTGGGGGGAGTTCTCTCCACTCCCACCCCCAAGGCCTCATCTCATGGTAACCTTCATTTCATTCGAGTGCTGGACTCTGATCCCTCCAAAATCAGGGGTGTTACAGACTGTCCTCTGTAGAGATTCCACCAGAGGAACCAGCTGCTTTAGAGACTGTCTATGTCTACACTTGCAGAGTTTTTGCGCTGTCAGTTTCAACAGCGATAGTGAACTGGTGAAAGAAAAGCGCTGGTTTGGGTACTCGCTTACTTCCACAGGCATCAGAGAGTGTTTACATGTGCAGCACTTCCATCCCTGATGAGAGGAGCAGACTGAGCTATCCCACAGTGCAGCTCTCTCCATTTTGATGATAGGCCTTGTGGGAAGGCAGGGTGATCGTGGGGCATCCTGGGTCCAACTCCTCTCCCCAAACACTGATCAGCTCCAGTAGCTCAGCATTGCTCCAGGCAGGGGAACGTTTGCTCCGCGGAGCAGGCATTGTCACCTGGCCAGATGATAAGTGAGCACTTGCCAAGAAAACAGGAAGGGGAGTTTCAAAGTTCCCGGGGTTTTACAGGGGGAGAGGTGGATGTCTGTTTACTTGACGACAAAGCAGCAGAGCTGGTGACCAGAGTGGTCACCTAGGCACTGTGGGATATCCTGCGGAGGCTAAAAGCTCTGTAAACAGGAAGAACGTGCCTTCACAAGCACATCACCGCAAAAGCATCACCAGTAAGAGCTGTACACCTCTCATGGAGGGGGTTTTCTTTTCACGGTGAAACTTCTGAGTTTCACCACAAACTCAGTCATTGGCAAGTGTAGACGCTCCCACAGTTTTGCACAAAAAAGGGACTTTTTCCACTTTAAATGGCAAGTGTAGACATGCCCTGAGGTGGTCTCTGCCCCAGAGGCAGAGCACAGAGCCTGACCTGGGACAGCTCCCCCCCAATGTTCACGTTCCCAGCCAGGCTGTTTGCGGGGATCTGGCCCTCACACTCACCTTTATGCTATAATTCCACCCAGCAGCCTGGCTCTTACCAAGTGCAGTGAGAGAAACTGCCTAAGGGGCGAGGAAACACATGACCCCTGTGGTGACAGATTTAACAGGTGGAGGGGAAATGCACTTCCTGGGGCAGGGGAGACTCACAGGTGCTCTCTTCCCTTTGCACCTCTCAGCAGGAAGCTCCCATGGGGCAGACCTCACTTAATTTCAGGAGATCTGACAGTGATTTGTTTAAAACACAGAGAGAAAGAACACTGTGACTACATGAGTGCCTTCCCCGGGGGACTCTTAGGCCTGGTCTACCCAAGAAAATTCAGTCGGTTTAACTAAAAAAAAATGTCTGTCAGCAGTGTGAAAAATCCACCCCCCTGAGCAGTGTAGATAAGCTGACCTAAATCCCTGTGGAGCTACCATTCAGTTCTGTCACCCTAGCTACTGCTTCTTGGGGAGGTGGGTTACCTATGCTGATGGGAGAACCCCAACAAGCAAAGGGGCAGCAGAGGCAGAGCAGGGAAGGGACTCCCCTAAGGTAACCCCTCAGGAAAATGGCAAAGCCAGGAAAAGAATCCAGATCTCCTATGTCCTTGGTCTGGCCAGACCCTGCTGCCTCTCGCCAGGATCATCTCATTTTCTGTGTACAGCACCCCTCCGAGCACAATGCTGGTGTTAACAAATCATAGCAACGTTCATCATTAATTAATTCAAACCCCACTTCATGGAGTCTGCAACTCCCATTCGTGTTCACATGCCCCCACTGAAGAAAATCCCCAGTGACTTCCATGTTATCCCACCCCCCATCAACAACGTTCTCCCCACGTACAGCCTCAACTTCCCCCCCGTTGGCTAGGTCGTGGGGCCTGGGGGAGCCGGGCTGCATTATGCCAAGTAGGCAAGGAGATCCACAGAGAGACCCTGACACAAAAACGGGAGAGATAGCAACAGAGAGGCAAAATGGACCCAGACAATCAGTAACAGGGAGGATGGCTCCCCTGCTGACAAAGGCAAGGATGGATGAATGAGAAGACACAGGCAATATTCCCATTGAAGCCAATGGGAGAAGGATCGAGCCCTATAGCAAAATAAAAATAAAAATAAACAAAATGTCTTCAGACCCCTAGAGCAGTGGTTCTCAAACTTTTGGACTATTGACCCTTTCATATAGCAAGCCTCAGAGTGCGATCCCCCTTACACGTTAAAAACACTTTTAAATATATTTAACACCATTATAAATGCTGGAGGCAAAGCAGGGTTTGGGGTGGAGGCTGACAGCTTGCCACACCCCATATAATAACCTTGCAACCCCAAGGGGTCCCGACCCCCATTTTGAGAATCCTTGCCCTAGAGTCTCTCTCTGCTGCAGACTCCAAAAGGCCAAAATCACGGCGGAGAATTCTGCAGGAAACACCATGGCCAACCAAAAGTGAATGAAGAGACCCTACAACCACAGGTGCACATTCTGCACTGTTGGGCAGCAGATAAGCAAGACACATATTCTAGGCAACACTACATCCAGGCCTGTTCCAGTCTTAGGGTCCCTTGGGGAGATATTAAGAAGAGGGCTAAGGACACAATGCATTAGAAGCTGAGGAAAGGCATGCAGGCCCAGATGACAAAGTCCTTTCTTGGCTGGGCTGAATCTCAGGGACTCTGTCTCTCTTTCCAAAGCTCAGTCAGGCCACCATGAAGCAGTTGGCGGCAGGGCCAAGTTGGAAGAGCTGGGATAATCAGAATGAAACAATTATTGGGACGCTGGTGACATCAGGCTGAAAATTAAATTAAATACTTATTGCAAATCAAGGGGGGATTTTTATCCCAAGGACACTGACAGATCTCCAGTTCTGGACAATGCGTGGGTGATCCCCTTTGCCTTGAGGGCCCTTTAACAAGACTCAGCTCTTCTGATAGGCTTTTCCACAGCAGTCAGGGTGCATGCTGAGTGACATTCTAGACATGCTAGTTCTGCAAATGTTCTTTTCTTTAAAGTGTTGTATGTGCTGCTGTAACACCGACAGATCCTGGTCGTTGTTGGGCGGGATCGAACCTGGGACCTCCGGAGCTTAGTGCATGAGCCTCTACCACATGAGTTAAAAGCCAACTGGCTGTTAACTAAGGCTGTAGAGCAGACTCATTTTCTCTCCCTCTCTAAGTGGTCTCAATGCCAGGAGATGGGACAGAACACCACACCCAGAAGGTGTGTGGGTTACACTGTATTTCATAAACAGTTTAAAAAAAACAGGAACAGCTTGGGGTGAATTTAACCAAAAGTACAAACTCAGAATCCTCCAATTATAAATGGTCTGCCCAAACACATGAAAGAGAAGTCAGTTTTATTGAGTATTTACATGTTGGAGATACACCTGGAAGCCTGCTGCTTTCTTCTAGTACATCTGTACATTTTAGGGTGTTGTCTTGTTTCTAAATATTTTTTTTAATCTGGTGCATCCTAAATGGCCTTTCTTCAGAAACCATGTTTTTACCCTGCTAGCATTTCTGCTTTACATACCGAAGCACAATAAAAAAATATCAGAAAGGTGTGTGCATTGCAAATTCCCTCCAGTCCATAACGATGGAGATGAGCCAGGATCTGGAGTCATCTTGCTCTCTAAAGAGAAGGGAGGAAATCCACAAACCAAGCAGCAGCAGGAAGAACAGTGTAGCAGACATGCCAAACCAGCAGAAAAAACCCACAGAAACTGGACTTGTTTTTGGCTTAATTGGCTTGTGAGTTGCTTGTTGGCTAGTTTTTGGCTTGTAGCTTGTTGGGCTTGTAACTTCTTTTTTTGTAGGGGGATCGGCTCCTGGCAAGCAGGGGCAAAGGGAGGCAAGCAGGGGTGCACAGCAGGCCTACCACAGTCCCAGACTGCACGCCGGGGGGGCGGGAAATCTAGTCACAGAGGGTTGGGGTTCTTAGGGATTGGCTTGTTTCAGCCTTGTTTTGAAATGGGATTAGCTTGATTTTTGGCTTATTGTGAAAGTCAGGGTGCTTATTTACCACGTGAAAGTAGTTGTATGTGCAGAGCATGGGCTGCTCTGGAGAAAACATTGCAGCTTCTTGGAATCCTAATGTGGGACCCTTGGTAGCTTTAATTACATGAAGAGGTGGGGGGAGTGGGGTGGGAGCATGTCTTGTAAATTCCACTGCAATCAGCAAAAACCACCCAGCATAACTGGTTTTAGATGACCTGTCAATGTCTCATTACAACAGAGCCACACCTTGGACATAGACCTGAAGAGTATATAGGGGTCAGGAGTGTGTTTGAGGTCCCTCCCGTCTGTGTCCACAAAGGATTTTCTGTACAAAGAACAGGACCATAGGAATTAGACTGGCTCATACCAAGTGTCCAGCTAGACCTCTGGGGGCTTGTCTACGCTTGAAAGTTAATTCAGGTTTGTTTAAAGCACAATAGCTATTCCTGAATAACTCCATACATGGACTCTCTTATTCCAGAATAAGAGTGCCGTATTCCTGTTTAGCTTGACCCAGTTTCAGCTCTACCAGAATAAGGCACTCTTTACTCTTACCCACAAATGGAATTATTCAGCACTAGCAATTGCAGAGTAACTCCATGTCTAGACACACAGTGGCCAGGGCCAGTTCCTTCATAGGAAGGTGCAAAGATATTTAAGAACTCAGTGCTCCGGCTTTTATAATACAAACTAATATAATAGACCTTGCATTTCTCTACCCCGTTTGTCAGAGTCTCTTAGACAACAGTTAACTAACCTTCACAAGCCCCTCTGTGAGGCAGGGAAGTATTATCCCCACTTCGCAGATGGAAGTTGGGATTTTCAAAAGGAACCTGACGCTTGAAAATCCCAGATGACGAAACTGAGGCATGAGCAGCTCAGGTCACTTTCCTGGGTCTCTCATAGACCTTACTTGGGTAAGTCAGAAAGTCTATGACAGACCCAGGAAAGAACCCAGGTCTCCTGACTCCCATTCCTGAACCCCAAGGCCACTCTTCTTCCCAAGGGCTGCATTTGAAAATCTTCCACCAGTTTCCCATCATTTGCGCAAGCTGTAGTACATACGGGGCTCCAGCATTTTCAGCTAGCACACTTGCAGGGCCGGCTGCAGGCACCAGCCGAGCAAGCTCCCGCTTGGGGCGGCAGATTCTACGGGGTGGCATTCCGCCCAATCCTAGGGCGGCATGGTTGCTTTTTTGTTGTTGTTGTGTTTTGTTCGCTGCTCCGGCCACCCTGTAGGGGGCAGCGGCGTGGAGGAGGGGAGCGCCCTGTTGGGAGCGGGCTGCGCGCTCCATCTGCCCCAGCCGGTGCCAGGTCTGTAGCAAGCCTGGCAGGGCAGCCCGCGTCCTTCCCTCCCCGCCGACCGGAGCAGCGTGGAGCCCTCCCAGCAGGCGGCGCGGCGGTCAGGGCCGCGTGGTGAGTTCCCTGCTGAAGCCCTGGCCACCCCCCTTCTCTCTCTCCCCCCGCTTCCTCCCCCTCCCCCCCGCTAGCCGGGGCACGTCTGCAGCGCAGGGAGTCCCCCTGCACCCTGGCTCTTGCCGTGCCGTGCCGCAGGTTTTTGGGTTTTTTTTGCTTTGCTGTTCTGGTCGGCACTGTACACTTGAGATCCTCGTTTGCACCACTGCTAAAAAAAAAAAAAAAAAGGATACAAAATCATTTAGTGTAGACAAGGCCAAGAAGACTAGAGGGACATTACAGTCTGTTCCACAGATTGCACCATTTTAGGCGGATGGGTTATTCCGGTTTCACTGGCTCAGGGCAGGCTTTTAGCATGTTGTGTAGTTTTTCCCCACAGCCTACACCAGCAAAGCCGCTCAGTCAAGAGGGGCACTCAGTAACCTGATCTCGGAGCGGACTGCAGAAGTGATCACATTCTGGTGCCCAGCAGAGAACCGGTGGAGAAATGTTTCCAAAAATAATAGATGTTTGTATCCCTTTTATTACTCTCTTATTTTTCAAAGCAACGTTAGTTGTTTTAATAGATTTTTGCATTTTCAAACAACCTTAAAGCCAAGATTTTTGTTCAAGCCTCATAGCTGTGATGGTTCCTGTTCATGGCAAACTGCAATTACCTACCACTGAACCCCTCTCCTGGAATCCTAGGAATGTTGGAAATCTCCTGTAAGAGATACCCCCCCACTAGAACTCTCTACAAATAACTGCTCAAATGAAAGCTTCCCAAAGTCCAATGGCCCTGGGATTCCCAACCCTAACAGGAAGTCACAAATGCTCCTTACCACCTTAGGATAATAGCCAACCTTTATATCACCATCCATCTGAAAGTGTTTTAAAAGTATGGGAATCACAGCACCCATTGTCATTGAAATGCAGCTGCCTCTGGGGTGGAACACAGCAACTATTTGCCAGAGTTCAACAGCACTGCATGGCAGTTTAGGATGGGAAGTGACAAAGAATGTTATGCCCAACTGTAACCTTATCTGCAATGGAAATTTGCTTCAGTTCCAGCAATCAACAGACACTCATTGCTGTAGTTACCCCAGGACAAAATCCCAAGGAAAGATGTGATTAGAAATTGCCTTGCCTGCACTTGGGGTTAGCACTGCTACAGCTGCATCAGTGGCTGGGTTTTGATGGCTAGAATCAGGACAAATTCCCATTGTAGACAATGCCTAAAATTCCAGGGGGGAGTTAAGTTCAGCAGAACATGATCAGTCCAGACTGGAATCCGATCAAGATGACCTTGTTAGAGAATGAGCATGAGAATGGACTGGACTGGACACAAGTGATTCAAATGCAGCTAGGTTCCTGACCCAGCACCTTGTGACGTCCATTAGGTAACTACCCCGGGAGTGATTTGAAAAGGTGCAGCAATTTAATAGCACGTTGCACAATTCCTGGACACCCTAGCACCCTCTATGCAGAAAGCATTTGTTCTGCAGCAGCTGAGAGGAAACAGAGCAGGGAGGGAAGAGAGGGTTGTTAGTGCGGCTGTTTTGTTTGGAGACAGGATGGTCCGGGGCCCCTGCATCTCTCCTCCTAATTCACAGGAAGGAGGAGATTATCCTTTAAGGGAGGAGGCATTTTTGCAGGCAGAAGCAGCCTTTTGGAATAGGAGGGTAGCCCAGCCCCTGCGTGATGTCATGTTATGGGAAGCCACATTAAGGTTAAGCTCAAGTTGGGTCACTGTGTTTATGAAACCGGCCTCGGCCTCATTTTTATCCGAAGAGAATTTTATCTGGCGCTTTGCACTATTGTCAATACAAACAAAACGAGGTGGAAGCTCCCTCCCCGTGAGCCGCATGTGGGCAGCCCTGGGCACCAGCTCCTTTCACAGGGAGGTGTGATTAATTTGAGATGAACAACAGTATTGCCAGTGTTAGGCCTAAAACTTCCGGAATCTTTATAGAGTGAGCTTTGCAAAATAATCTTTAAAAAACAAAACAAGCTTTGCAAAATTAAGCTGCAACTTGTGATCAAACACGCCTACAACCAGACAACATTTGATGTTGACTCCTATAGGGTATAATACATCATGCCCCCGGGTATGGCTTATTGAAACCACCTTTGAAACTTGTGGTTAAGAGACGCTGCAGCCAAAGAATTGATTCCTATGTGGGTTTAATGGGCTAGGCCTTTAGGCATAGGTCATCAAGATAACCTTACCCACAATCAAGCCAATAGCCCATTTAGAGGTAAGTTACCTAGAGAACTAAGGAAAACCACAGTCGAAACAATGGGCTATATAGAAATAAGCTATCTCCTTGAGCATAACTTATAAAACTAAAACAATAATTGGCTACAAGAAAATAAGTAAGCATGAATTATACAGCCAAAGCGACAACGCTAAATTTGGCCTAACCTGATTGGTTGACCTGCTTCAAAACACGGTGGGCAGATGAGATTATTGTGTAGAACCTCAGGTGGGTGTGGGTGTGTGTCTTGCTCTAAGAAGTTATTCTCTTTGATCGGTCTGACCCACACCCCCTGAACCGAGGAAACCTGAACTGCACCGACTATCTACACCTGGCCAATGCAAAGAGCGGTCAACTAGAAGGTAACATATTCTCGGTCAGGTAAGGTTTTAAAAGAAAAAGTCTGGTTGCATGCAAAATAAGGTAACGGAGTAAAGAAGTCTGGGTTGCTCGAACTGTTTTGATCTCAGGTTGTACTGACACTATAGTATTAAAAAATGATAGTGTTGGGATAATTTAATCTCAAATTATATTAGTGCTGCAGTATTAAAAATAGTAGTAAAAGTTTACTTGTGCTTGTTTGCAATATAATTTGTCATTCATATTAATCCTTATTCAATGCTGGTCTTTAATTTTTCTTTCCCTATTCGGTCTGTGTTGCATTTATAGCTGTAAATCATTAAAAGCCTATCCTGAGGAATAATCAGTAGTTTTAATTTCTTTATACGGACACCACTTGACCTCATTACATCTGTGTTAGGTGGTGGGAAGTAGCGATCACCCAGAGCCCCATTTGGGCCCTGATGTGTGTCCCCTTCTTCCTATATCTCCGCAGGAGGCTGCACCCTGCTTCACTCTGGACGTGGCTGCAGCCTCAGGAGGTGAAGGCTCCCTGTTTAGTTTGCACTCGCTGGAAAGGAAGGGAACCATACGCCTCAGTCTTTGCCTTTATAGGAATTCTCTCTGAAAACCCATTTCCCCCAGGTCTCTGTTCGGTTTGGTGTCAGATGCCTGCAGCTTATGGCTGGAGAGTCACAAAAACCGTTTAGCATGCCTTTCTGCTTAAGTCTGGAAATAAACAACAAAACCAATTCCCAAAGGCCTCCAGCTGGAGGCTGCGTGGCTACAGCAGGACTGCAGCTTTATCCTGAACAAAGCACTTAACTCTAACCCAAAGTGACTTCTTGCACCAAATTGCCTTAGGGCCAAATCCTGACCACCTAACTCAGGCAACGCTCCCAGTGAAACCAACAGGATCTTTGCTTGACTAATAATAATACCTTGTTATATAAGAACACTTTTCATCAGTAGATCTTAAGCCACTTTACAAAATACCATTATCCCCATTGTATAGATGGGGAAACTGAGGCTCAGAGGTGAAAGTGACTTACCCCAGGTCACTCAACCAGACAGTAGCAGAGCCAGAAACAGAACCTCTGTCTCCTGAGTTGGAATCTAATGCTCTAGCCACTATACAGCACTGCCTAGTGTATAGATATAGACTTCAGGATCTGGCCCCATCAGTGGCAGGATTCATTAGCATGCTGTAGCCTTCTCCCCACCTACAGGGCAGGTGTCAGGTGGCTGCAGCAGGGCGAGAGCCTCACCACAGCATCTGCCTGGAAGCAAACATTTTACAAAAGGGTTTGGAGTCAGTCATGAAACCTCCTCACTTGGGTCCTAAGGTTGCCAAGATTTCCAGGGGGCAGACCAAGTCATTTCCCCTTTTTTTAAGCTTTTTTTTGGCCACGAAAAAGCTCTGACTTTTACCCTGACAAACACCCAGCCTTACTTATAACTAAGCCCTTCACGTCTGGAGAGTAGGAAGCCTGCCAGTTGCATTTACGGAACTGTTATATATTAAAAACATTTAAATGTATTTTAAATTGGTTTAAAAGGCAACAAAGCTGATGGTCACGCAGGCCCTCACTGCTAAATATTTCAAACTGACTGTTTAGGCACAGACTGAATTACAGCTCTACAAATCTTTTTTTAAAATAAATGATAGAGGAGGGCAGCCAGTGCTCTGAAAGGATTCCAGCCACAAACAGTTGATCTAAATGCCCAGACGTGCACATTTAATTTAATTTGTTCCAGATTTTCTCTGTTGCATACACTTGACTTGTGTATATTAAGGTGTGCAACTCCCAAGGGCGTGTCTGTGCCATGTTGCAAATTAAAGGGCAGAAGCAGATTGTCACCCACTGTCTGAGCATTCAGTCCAGTGAGCACAATATTCTTCTAATGTTTGAAATGTGCTAGGCTTGGCTAAACATTTGATATTCATATATTCAGCTAATTCATGCTCCTGCTCTCTGTGTTGCTACAAGCGCCGTTGGCTCCATGTGTCCACAAGAGAGGAATAAATTACTGTAACATAAAACTTAAAAGAAACAAAAACAAGAATAGAAACCACATCATCCATTTCTGTTCCTGATGTGTTTTTTGGACCCAACAAGAAATTCAGAGAAACACTCACTTTCCACTCCATCTTCCACCCAGCACACATCCTCCTCTGATCTGCTAGCAGATAGTTAATGTTCTGTTCTAATAAATACAAAAATAAAATAATAACACTGTCAATATATTGCATTCATATAACACCCTGCAGGATCCCAAAGTTGGTTACAAGCTAATATACAAACCATAGCTACGGATCACTTCACCAACCACTGAAAATATGCGGCCACCTCTGGTATGAAACACAGCAACTATCTTATAGGATACAGCACACAGCAGCGCTACACAACAGTTTAGGACAGGAAGTAAAAGTGAATATTGTAACCAATGGAAACTGCAGGAGTAATTTAGGGAAGCAGAATGTAATTTCCTGAACTGGTATTTGCTAGAGCTAAGGAACTTGAAACCAAGGAAGCATGGTGCCTAAGGGTGACATTAGCAATTTTTTTAAAAGGTAAAGAGACAAAACTACTCATATACCGAGTACCATATCCCATATTAGTTATTTCTACGTCTGTTACCTGGCATAATACCACTGCCCCTTCTTTGAGCACCTAGGTGTAACTTGGAAATTGAGAACTGAGCCACCTCAGTTCATGAGCTCTGCAAGAATTGCAGTGCACAGAGATACATCTTCGTGCAATCCTTTGGCAGCGCTTAGGACCCTGGAATGGATTCCGCTGAACTAATAGCTGCAGCAAGACGCCTTTGGAAGTTTATTACACTCATTTCAAACAAGTCAATAAATACATTTAAACATCAAATAGAAAACATCTGGGCTGTATTTTACTGTATTTTACTGTAGAGGACATTCAGTTTCTTTAATAATTGTAACAGCTTCTGAGAACTCCCATTTCCTTCCCTTACCCCCCATATTCTCCATCTTTAAACTAGAGAGAACAACATGCCCCTGTCTCATGGCTGAATAGGGCTCATTTAGTTCACATTTGCAGAATGCTTTAAGTTCCTCAGATGGGAGGTGCTAAGTGACTGCATCATCCCTGAATCGGATCCTCCTCTAGCCATACTGAAATGGAGAACTACCTCTTCACATCTGCAGCCTGCAGGGAAAATGAAACTGGAGCAAGTTGATGCATTTCCCAGGGAGACCAACTAAAGGAGCATCCCCACGTGCCAGCTCCAAGATGGGCAAAGATAGTGGACACAAAATAACGCATAAAAGGATTAATGTATCAAACTGGCAAGTTCAGGGCTGCTATTGGTGATAGTATGGCAGGGGTTCTCAAACTGGGGGTCGGGACCCCTCAGGGGGTTGCAAGGTTATTACATGGGGGGTCGCGAGCCGTCAGCCTCCACCCCAAACCCCGCTTTAACACCATTATAAATGCTGGATGTTTTTAATTTATAAGGGGGGGTCACACTCAGATACTTGCTATTTGAAAGGGGTCACCAGTACAAAAGTTTGAGAACCACTGTACTATGGCATTCATTGCTTGAGAGGATTTGGCCATTTGCTGGGTATTTGGGGAAATGCTTATGAATTCTGAAATATTAATTATATTTGGGCAAATTATTATTTAATGAACTGTGGCTGCATCCACACAGATACCATGGATGTCAGGAAGGACTGAACCCAGGGCGTTCATGACCAAGGATGAAAGTCAGTCCTGTACAGCACAAACCTCAGGTACCCCTTAGCATTCACTTGCTTACTGTGAGATCCAGCATATTAATACACACCATAATAATCAACTTCACTCCGTCACTGGGTACAGTGGAGTTGCCATTAGAGATTGATTCATCTTGGCCATCCAAGGGGGCAGAGTTAAGATTGCTGGGTGTAAGTGAGACTTACAAAAATCACAACACCCTAGCAGTTTGGTTAAAAGAATAACTCTGTTAGCTATGAATACACAGCAAGTTTGATCCTCACTGGGTCTGCTGGAGGGAATCCCGATCACATGCACTGGGACAGTGCATTACAATTATTCATCCAAAAATGCATTTTGTAAGTGCATTATTTGTTATCCATTAATCCCCAGTTTTCAACACGTCAGACATACCCCATGAGTCAGGTGACCAGACACACATCAAGAATAGTGATTAGTCAAAGAACAATTTCCCAGAGGCTGGAAATTATTTGCATGAACTACCTGGCAAAGTATGAATAAGAAAGTCTGGATCAAGTTGTAAATTGCTTGCAAAGAGAAAAAAGGTCGACATTTCCAATGCACATTCAGCCTGATGCTGTACCTTTGAAGCCAGCGGGAGGATTGCCATTTATTTCAATAGGAGCAAGATCGTTATTCCACAGCAAATAATTCAACCAGCTCCTGCAATAACCATTTAGCCTTGCCCACAGACTTCTAGCTGTAGTGAGAATCAAAGTGTTCCTGCCGTTCTAGTGGGGTGCTGGGAGGACTAAAGGTCTTATAAAGACTTCTAAGATTTTCTCTTTTGTGGCGACAGTAAGGGCTGGTCTACACTGGGGGGGGAATCGATCCAAGATACGCAACTCGCGTAGCTGAAGTCGAAGTATCTTGGATCGAATTACCTGGGGTCCAGATGGCGCGGGATCGACGGCCGCGGCTCTCCCGTCGACTGCGCTACCGCCGCTCGCTCTGGTGGAGTTCCGGAGTCGACGGTGAGCGTGTTCGGGGATTGATATATCGCGTCTTAACGAGACGCGATATATCGATCTCGGATAAATCGATTGCTACCCGCCGATACGGCGGGTAGTGAAGACGTACCCTAAGAGAGCTGAGTCCCTCCTTGCCAAAGAATCCATGAGGGAAGAACTGCTATCTCTTTGTCTCTACAAAGAAACAAAGTGAACGCTGCAGTTGGCACCTTAGCTAAGAATCTACTACCATCTGAGTATTTAGAAGTCTCAGCTCTAATGTTCTAAGTTCACCTTTATTGCAGGAGGGAAACCTTCTGGGCCATAATGTTGCATTAATGACTCAGTGTTAGGATCTTTGGTGCAGGATATTGTAGAATCTCCATCTTTGGAGGATTTTAAGAATAGGTTAGACAAACTGCTGTCAGGGATGGTCTAGATAATACTTAGTCCTGCACCTCAGTGCAGGGGTCTGGATTCAGGGCCAGCTCCAGGGTTTTTGCCGTCCCAAGCAGCGCAAAAAAAAAAAAAAAAAAAAAAAGCCGCGATCTGCGGCGGCAATTCGGCGGGAGGTCCTTCGCTCCGAGCGAGAGTGAGGGACCGTCCGCCGAATTGCCGCCGAATAGCTGGACGTGCCGCCCCTCTCCGGAGTGGCCGCCCCAAGCACCTGCTTGGCAAGCTGGTGCCTGGAACCGGCCCTGTCTGGATTAGATGACCTATGCCTACCCTACCTCCTATTGTCCCAATTCCAGACCCTGAAAGAGGCTAAAATCATCACTAAATTAATGCCCTGAAGCAAGAATCCCAGAGAAATGTGATTTCTGTAGAGCTGTCTGCAGCCTAGAAAACTGATCACCATATTTGGGGTCAGGAAGGAATTTCCCCCCGAATCAGATTGGCGGAGACCTGGGGGGTTTTCACCTTCCTCTGCAGCATGGGGCTCAGGTCACTAGCAGGTTTAAACTAGTGTAAATGGTGGATTCTCTCTAACTTGCAGCTTTTAAACCACGTTTTGAGGACATCCGTAACTCAGCCAGACGTTAGGGGTTTATTACATGAGTGGGGGTGGGGTGGGGTGAGGTTCTGTGGCCTGCGATGTGCAGGAGATCAGACTAGATGATCATGAGGGTCCATGCTGACCTTAAAGTCTATGAGCTATGCGGCTTTTTTTTTTTTTTTTGGCTTGGGGCGGCAAAAATGGTAGAGCCGGCCCTGGGAACAGTTATATCTGAGAAGGATCTGGGATCCTTTATAGCCCCTTTGGCACACCCCACAGGGCTTTGCCCTCAAGGTGGTGGTATCAAATGTTTTGTGTGGGGCCCCATCTCCACAAGGGAACACAGCCAGATTGGACAGACTGCCTGGAGAGCCCCATTCTTTGGAGGAAGTGACACAGGGATAGGCCACCTGAAGCCCCAGGTAGGGATCTGTTCCAACCCTTCCTAATGACAATTAAAGGCCTGATTATCAGAAGGTATCAGCAAACTCTGACTGAGCCTCCCTGATCCTGCCTCAATTAACTCACCGATGCTCCTTCCAGAACAGGAGTCAGAGCCTTAATATATTTAAAAACAAATGCCAGATAATAAAGAACAAAGCAGTAGGCAGCAAGACCATGAGAAACTACAAATACCAGCTCATCCTGAAGTGTTCCTGCCTGCCCCACTTAAGCTGACGCTGAGAGTGAAGAGGGAAAGATGGTGAAATTCAATCTGACATTGAGACATTTAAAACTGGCCTGGAAAAAGGGTGGCCCTGGAGAGGACCTTGTCTGGAACACTCCTGCAGTGGCTCCTGGCAGGAGAATGGCATTTTCAACCAAGCCTAAAGGATTTAGGTCCCCAATTTTAATGAAAGTGGGTGGCTAAGGCTTCTTGCCCTGGCCTACATGCCCTGTTAGATCCTTCCCATCTAGCTCTAGTTTCTATGGGATTCTGTTACTCGTTTAATGTAAGTGACTAGTTCAGTGGTTTTCAACCTGTGGTCCACACACCCTGGGGGTCCTCAGACTATCTCCATGATTTCCAAAGGAGTCTGCAAGTACATATGAAATTTTTTAGGGGTCCACAAATGAAAGAAGGTTGAAAATCACTGGTCTAGTTGATATTCATGGAAGATGGAAACACGTGTAACTGAGGGGAGGATTTGACCCATAACCCACATTTTCTGCTGCACACAGCAGCTGTTAATGGAGTATTAAGTTTAAAGGGTCATTTATCTGCAATCAATCATACACAACACAAAACTACTGATCCCAAAGTCAAAATCAAACAACACAGGCCCAGGCTCTGCCCCTGTAGATTGTGGAGTTGCTTCAAATTTACACTGGTCTCAATGAGAGCAGAATTTGGCCCTCTGGGTAGGGGGAAATAGATTTAGGGCCTAATCCTAGACCCACTAGAACCAACTTGGGAGGGAATCCCATTTATTCAATGGGCATTTAATCCAGGCTCCTGATGCACTCACTCAATGTCAATGGCAGAGGGGAGGGGGAGAAAACTCAGGTTTCCAGGTGAGATGTGTAAAGAAAGGGAGCCAGGTGTCTGAGGAACATGGGAAGTTATACCTGCCTAGCAATATGGTATTATATGGGTAATTAACTTTATCTGAGCGAGTTACTAGCTGTTTTCCCTTTCATTGGAAGGTTTAGTAGTTGACATTTGCTGAATATGTCAAGACATAACTGTGTTAGGAGGTTTGGGGGAAGGGGAAATGTGCCAGGCAGAAATGAAAACAATATTTTACTATTTGCTGATAAAAACCCTCCCTCCCCATCAGAGCAGGAGTCAGTAGCCAGGAATAGGAGCCCAGGGTCAGGAAACCGAGTCAAGGGTCAGAGCCAGGTTACCTGGAACAAGGCAAGGCTGGAACGAGCAGCTAACAGACAGGAACAAAGACTTTGAACAACCACCACTGCTCCTACTGCTGGGTGTAAGCTGATCTGTGGACTCTTCCCACCAATCAGGCAGGGCAGCCAATCAAACAGGCCACTACAGGCCAGCTGTGCTGGTTAGGTTGCCGGGAGACTATCTGGGTTTCCTGATTCCTGACACAAAGTCTAATAAATTTGTTAGTCTCTAAGGTGCCACAAGTACTCCTGTTATTTCCCAGAACTATGGCTCTTTTTGGTAACATTTCGCCTTAGAGTTAACCTCACAATTGTAATGGATAGTTGAATTTTCCTAATCTATCAGGTTCAGCCTGGAATCAAGGTCTCCAGTTGTGAAACCCTCAGGCCTTTAATTCACTTTGTGATAAGAGGGTCATTGCGTACTGCTGAGACTCAGAAGCGTCTTCATTGGCTGGATTAGGTGATTGCATTATCCTGAATTAATATTGACTGATGAAAAGAAGCTCAAAGCAAGAGGTTTGTTTCTTGATGGTTTGGCTGATAAAAGTCTCCTTGGTAAGGTTACTAGGCCTTTACCTCCCAATGATCTGTAAACCTATCGTAACTGCATCCCCTACACCAGCTTAGAGCCACAGGGTCAGAGAGCAGCTGCCTTGCAAACAGCTAGCAGCAGAGAAGCAATAGCAGCAGATAGGCCAATACACAAGGGATTCTCTGCCCCTGCTTTGAAGTGGGAAGTGAGAATGAGACCTGGCTGGGGACAATTCCACTTCATAGACTTATCCAGGACTGTGAATTATGCCCTGCAATATGCACTTGAGGACCAGTCCTTTCAAGTAGAAACAAGGCACCAAAGACATGAAGGAGTCTGGGGCACAGTGCTTCCCCATGTGAATTAATTTGAGCTCTTACATTTCAACACCTTTCGAGGTCCCTTCCAGTTCTAGGAGATAGGATATCTCCATATATATTTAGAGGGGGAGGGATAGCTCAGTGGTTTGAGCATTGGCCTGCTAAACTCAGGGTTGTGAGTTTAATCCTTGAGGAGGCCATGTAAGGATCTGGGGCAAAATCAGTACTTGGTCCTGCTAGTAAAGGCACAGGGCTGGACTCAATGACCTTTCAGGGTCCCTTCCAGTTCTAGGAGATAGGTATATCTCCATATATTATTATTATTTATAACTTCCAAGAACAAAATAAATAAAATATTAGATACCTCTGAAAAAACAGAGTCTGGAGGACACCCCAGGCCCCCAAGCTTGCTGGCCCAGAATATATTTCCCTGCAGCCGCAACCATTGATGCCCTCACAATCAATCTAGTTGTTAACACAGTAAGACCTCGAAATGCCCCTTGCGGCTGTATGAAAAAGACTGAGTTAAAGCCCATTGCCAGACTAGCCTCTATGTGTCCTGTTACAGGGTCTAGTGTTAAAACCAGCATGCTTTAGCGCCATCTTTTCCCAGCTGAGGGCAGATATTTCTAGGGCTGGACCTTGCCTTAGTCCCCTTTGAAGATCCCACCCTGTACTAGAAAAAAAACAAAACCAGTCAACCGAAAACCACCACAACCAACAATATCCTAGTTTTTATACAACTCTTTTCAGCAGTGGATCTCAAAACACTTTATCACCATAGGAATTTGAGGTTGGTCTGTTCTCTGAAGTCTGTTCACCAGGGTTTTGGCTAGTCTAAGTTTCAAATGACTCACTGCGTGCAGTGCGCTGACACTGTTGTGTGAGATAGCTGGCGGCAAAGGCATCTTCCATTTTTTGAGGGAAGCATCTGAGGTAGAGGAGAGGAGACAATGGTGCCTGCAGCTGACAGCAGGCTGACATTGCTGTGTTATGTAATATGTTTTAAAAAATAAGGTGGTTAGAAAAGACAAAAATCATCTTGCCTTAATCAGAACTCCACCACACTGGGGAAGAGGCTTCCAACACCACCCTCAGGATGCTGTTCCCTAGCGAGTTCAATCTCTCTGCTAGGAAATGGTGCCTGTGATATCTGACTCAGCCTGAATTTTCCATCACTTAATTTCAAAAGCAGTGGCAGAATAAGAGCCTCTCATAGCCTCTGCTGAATTCCTGTGAGAGGTAAATCAAGGCAGAGGATAGGCCTCAGTCTCAAAGGAAAGGAAATCACATACTCTGCCTTCTCTCCCCAGTCTCTGCTGGGTTGCAATAAAAGTGCGACTCACCAGAAAGCTGTGGAAGATGGAAATGTGTTGCTCGGACTCAGTCACCTGACCTGGGTCAATGTCACATGGCTGGGTCAGTATCCACAGTCAAGGAGGCCTAACACTAAAAATACAAGCACTTAGATACCACAATGACAGGGATGGATGGATAGATTAGCTAGAATGATTTTGGACCCCTCTTTCTGTCTGGGAGTCTGTCCAACTGTGTTCAGACCCTCTCAGATCCCCAGCGAGAGGCAGCTAAGTTTAATTAGAAAACCCTTCTCTGTAGCAACATATTTAAACTGAGTGACTCATACTGTGAGGGGAGAATATGAAGAAAACGCCAGCATGTGGCAGTGATTACAGCTAACTGGTTTAAATTATGTGGCCTGCAGCTGGCAGTAGAGGGGGAATGCACAGCATCTTCAGGCTGCCTTTGGTGCTGGAAAGGCTATTGCAATTAATGCTCTAATCTTCTGGTTTGTTAGCTCAGAGTAATGCTGTGGGGGATGGGACTGGAACGACCACTCTTCTTCGCACCCCACAGGGAGAAGAGGCAAAATACCGATGTAGATGCTTCACTTGTTTGGCAGCTGGATAGTGGGGGAATTTGGGCTGGATCTTTTTTTTTTTTTTTGTGATTAATGATTTAAGATGGAAACCTTGAATTTAGATTAATTTGTCCCCATGGAATCAAAGCCTAGAGATCCCTGCAGCATCCCTAAAATATACACACTGCTACCCTTCACTCCACTGCATCTGTCATGGGTCATTTGCGGCTTGTTTCTTGGTTACACTGAATAAGGAAGAAACACAGATGAGCTGGATTTTTGCCCCAAAGGCCAAGAGACAATCAGCTCCTCCAGGCCTTTGTTTGTGATCTCCATTCTTTAACTTCATGCAACCTTGAGGAAAATCATGAATGGTGTGGAGAAAGTGAATAAGGAAGGTTTATTTACCCCTTCACATAGCACAAGAACCAGAAGGTTTAAAACAAACAAAAGGAAGTACTACTTCACACAATGCATAGTCAACCTGTGGAACTCATTGCCAGGGAATGTTGTGAAGGTCAAAAGTATAACTGGGTTAAAAAAATAATTAGATAAGTTCAGGGAGGGTTGGTCCATCAATGGCTATTAGCCAAGATGGTCAGGGATGCAACCCCATGCTCTGGATTTCCTTAGCTCGTGACCGCCAGAAACTGGGACTGGGTGACATGGCATGGAGTCCTGTTCATTCCCTCTGAAGCATCTGGCACCAGCATTGTCACAAGACAGAATACTGAGCTAAATGGACCATTGATCTGACCCAGTGTGGCCATTCTTATGTTCTTAGGAGTCATTTCCCTTTATTCCTGTAATTTGATCAGACAGGGAACAAAGACATTTGTTTGGGGATTCATATCATAGATACATCACAATAAGAACTGACTGCATCTCCAGGGATGCTAACTGGGAAAATTTAAAACATCACGGAGTGAATAGCTTTTTAAATGTTTCTCTAAGGCACGCAGCAAACCCATCACAAGTGGGAAAGATTTGCCTGACCATCCATCCATATTGACGGATTCTCCCTCCACATATGAGAGGCTTGGCAGTGCTGGAGCCCTGGATGGAAAGACAGCCCTGACATTTATTACACCGAATAAATACCAGCCCTGCAGAAAGCAGTGAGTAATGTGGATTTACTAGAGAACAGTGAGCACATTTTCCCAAGCAGCATTTTTATATTTATTGGAATGCCTGAAGGAAAAGCAGAGGGTATAGCTGGATGGCAGAAATCGTACAGTTTCGATTAGGCAAAGGCTTCAAAGCCTCCCCTACAAGGAGTAGCATATGGATCAGCTCCAGTAGCAGTGTGCTTTTTCACACAATGCCCAAGTAACCTGTGGAACTCACTGCCACATGATATATTTGAGGTCAAGAGTTTAGTAGGACTAAGGAAAAGGTTGATCCCTTAAGAATATGTGCCAGCTAGTTATGCTAGACTATCTGTTCAGCCTTGTACTTAGCTGTGACATTGAGTGCCTTTTCCAGACCTGAGGAAGAGCTCTGTGTAACTTGAAAGCTTGTCTCTCTCACTAACAGAAGTTGGTCCAATAAAAGATTTAAAAATGTTATTAAGATGATGTTAAAAAAAATAGTGAACAGAGTTTGAGCATAGAAGTTTCTGGTTATCAGGGAATAACATACAGATTATCGAGGGTGCAAAGTTTGGCTTAAGATCAGGTGGCATGAGGAATACATAATCTGCAATATCCCCGATTGGGGGTAAAAGGTTGATGGGTCAAAGTACAGACATTGAGATATGAGGGTATGAAGTTCATAGAGTGGTTGTGTTCGGGTGTGGAGTATAATGAGTGGATATGATGATGAGGATGGATTGACCCTCATTTGGTGAGATTTAATGTTTAGGGAGTTTATGGTTCCAGTTCATATGATCCAACGGAGAAGGTCACTTGGTCCCTTTCTCGTAGTGGGAGAACGATGTCTCCTAATGTCCTGGGACCAACACGGCTACAACAACACTGCATATAAGGAAGATCTTGGACATTTACAGGGCTAACAAGAATAACCAGCATTATAGCATGGATTAAAAATAACCAAGACTTGTGGAAGGGCCATAAAGCCTCCTTTTTCAGGGCAGGAGCCTCGACATCTCTCTGTCAGGAGGGTACTTCCCCTGGGGGTAGGTTATCCCATCGCTGACTCCTGAAGGGTTCCTGCACTTCCCTCTGAAGCAGCTGGTGATGGCTACTGACAGATATGCGATACTTGTCTAGTTGGACTCATAGGCGCCAACTTTCTCCGGCGCCAGTGGGTGCCCGTGGCCCCCGCCCCTTTCTCCACCCTGGCCCCGCCCCAACTCCACCCTTTCCCTGCCCCTGGCCCTGCCCCCATTTCAACCCCATCCCCAAAGTCCCCACCCTAACTCTGCCCCCTCCCTGCCCCTATTGGATCCCTTCCCCAAATCCCCACCCCGGCCCCGCCTCTTCCCCCAGCGCACCACGTTCCCCCTCCTCCCCCCTCCCTCCCTGCCCCACGAATCAGCTGTTTCACGGCGCAAGTGCTGGGAGGGAGCGGGGGAGAAGCAGGACGCGGTGGTGCACTCGCAGAGGAGGCGGAGGTAAGCTGTAGTGGAGGGGTGAGGTGGGGAGTTGCCGGTGGGTGCTGAGCACCCACCAATTTTTTTCCGTGGGTGCTCCAGCCCCAGAGCATCCATGGAGTCGGCGCCTATGGTTGGACTCCTGGTCTGGCAATTCCCATGTTCCCAGAGAGAGTGAATCTTCAAAAGCTGTAATAGGAGTCTAGGGAATTGTCTGTATTACTGTCAGGGAGTCTGGTGAGATGGCTTATCTTCCTGGGTCTAGCATTTGGGTGTGCCTCAGTTTACCCATCTGTAAAATGGATTAAATTATACTGACCTGCCTTTGCAAAGTACTTTCAGATCCTAGAATGGAAAGTGCAAAATAGAATAATTTAATTTGTTAAAAATAAACACTGCAGTCAGAAGGGCTGTGTGTGTTAGGAAGTCGGTATGAAGTAGTGCAGTAGAAAGGCGGCATTTGTTCAGAGCAGCATAGACATTAGCTGCAGGGAAATAGATCACTATCAGTCAAATGGTCATGTAGACTCTTGGGTGTCATCTGGTGGACTCATGAGGGAAGGTCCTTAGATGGAGTTAATTGTCATATCTCCATTGAAGTCAATACAGTGATGACAATGTACAGTGGCCGAAGAGCTGTTCCACAGAGTCCATGTAAAAATTCGCTCAGTGGCATATTTTCTGGATTTAAATCCTACCACGATCAAAATGGGTTAAATGTGTTTAAATATTGTTAGATAAAAAAATTGCCTGGGCAGATGTGAGCTGCCTTGTGGCTCTTGTTTACTGGAATCTATTTGACAGATTTTCAAAGTACAGAATTCATAAGGTGCAGCCTGTATGTGTCACACAGGGGATCATAGCTCAGACTGTTAGATTTAGCTTCTTGCTCTCAGGGCGATGGTCTAGGAGGGCTGTGGAGGCAGCACCTGATCCTGTAAAATTCAATTCAAATGTGAGGCAAGAAAGGAAAATATTGGTTACCTTCCTCTTCCGGCTCTTGCAGAGCATCTTGACTTATCTGTGTCAGTCCCTTAGATGGTGAGCTCTTCAGCATAGAAACTGTCTTTAATTTTTGTCTTATAAAGGGTTGAGGGCACTGTTGGCACATACCACATAATGACAACAGGCCAACAAACGTCCAGCCAGGGATTTCACAAATGCTCATTTAACAAACAAGCACAAAGAACACAAAGAACTTGTAATAAAGCTCCCTAACACTTACTACGGAAATGAATTTTATTAAAAGATAATTTAATATTCAAGAATACAAAGCAACATATTAACATTAAATACACATCTTTTGACGCACGATGTGGAGTGAGTGGGTGATTTCCCCCATTTTCTGGCCCAAGCTCTACAACTGCTGTGAGTAAATCCTTAGCGTTTCTTTTAGGATCTTGTTAAGAAACAGGAACAAACAAAAAGATCAGGGATAGGGTAAGAGAAAAAAGAAGGTGGCCAACTTTATCAGAAGAAAAAGAGAGATGCTGAGCAGACTTGGAGAGATGTAATATTAGCGTTAACCATTTGCCTATGGCTGGGGTGGCCAACCTGAACCTGAGAAGGAGCCAGAATTTACCAATGTACGTTGCCAAAGAGCCACAGTAATACGTCAGCAGCCCCACATCAGCTCCCCCCCACACAGCTCCCAGCACCTCCCACCCACCGGCAGCCCCGTCGATCAGCACATCTCCCTCTCTCCCCGCACCTCCCGATCAGCTGTTTCATGGGGTGCAGGAGGCTCTGGGGAGGAGCGAGGGCACGGCAGGCTCAGGGAAGGGGGTGGAGTGGGGGCAAAGCCTGTGGCAGAGTTGGGGGTTGAGCAGTGAGCACCCCCCGGCACATTGGAAAGTTGGTGCCTGTAGCTCCAGCCCTGGAGTTGGTGCCTATACAAGGAGCCACATATTAACTTCTGAAGAGCCGCATGTGGCTCCGGAGCCACAGGTTGGCCACCCCTGGCCTATGGCTTCCTGGTTCAGACACGAGTAGCTCAACAGCTGCTCACTATTGGAGAAATTCACCCCTATGCAAAAGTAGCTTAAATGGGTGGCTAGTCCTTGCACTGCCCTCTGCACAGGGGTGAATTTCACCCTGTGCATAACCAGAAACCAAGAAAATCCATATCAGTGGATCACAGTATGCACCCTATTACAATAAATCCCCCCAGTAGCTACTCATCATCTTATTTCACATATATCAGTGTTAGCTCATTACATAATATTCATGTATTCATCTGGGTCCTAATCTTGAGATCGTTACTCAGACAAAAGTCACATGGACTTAGTTTGGTTCTGACACCATCAGAATAGGGCTCCATGGTGAATATCACTGTGCATGTGGGGGTGTCTTAGTGTGATCCTGATATGGAAGATGTTGAGAACCACCAAAATACAGACTAGTCTTGCTTTGGATTAGTGAAAATGTGCCCTTCTGTAATGGGTTCAAGGGATTATGTTTGTGACATAACAGTTAGAGATGCTAGAGAGTGAGGGGTCTGTTGGAAAAGCAGAGAGATGGAATTAAGATAAAGTAACACACTGAGGCTGCTCACTGGTTGGCACCAGGGCCGGCTCCAGGCACCAGCCTACCAAGCATGTGCTTGGGGCGGCACCTGGAGGGGGGAGGCGCGGCGCTCGGGGAGATCGGGGCCGCGGCCGGACTCGCCGCCCTCCCCCAGCGCTCCGGCCGGCCGGGGAGAGCGGGGCCGCGGCCGGGCTCGGCGTCCTCCCCTGCCACGCTCCCCGCCGGGGGCCGGGGGGCGGCGGGAGGCTTTTTTGCCTGGGGCGGCAAAAAAGCCAGAGCCGACCCTGGTTGGCACAATCTCTTCTCCTTCCTAAAAGATACATGATTTTATCAGCTTATAGAAAATAGAAATTGCAGCAGTGGAAGCCCCAAACCATGTCAACACACACTGCTTCACTGGGTTGGTGCTGAAAAATGAGGGATGCCGTGAATTAAACAAACCAGTGGAGGTCTGTAGCTTCAATAAAGTGACCATTTGTGAGTGTTTCCTCCAATGGCCTGATCTTTACAGTCATTTCCTCTCTGCCTAGGTGTCCACAGCCAAGTAATCTGTGCTCTCTCTGTACTGCCTCCCACTGTGCTAAGCTGTGTATCACACTGAACCCATCCCTTGCAGAAAAACTCCTGGCACCAGTCGCAGATGTTTGCTTTCCATGAACAGAGCTTCTGGACTTATTTCTGAATGCTCTCTTGGAGTTTGCTAAACAGTAAAAAAAGCAAATTCTGGGCTGACCCACAGCCTCCTGATAATTCATAGCAGAGGTCTTTCCTGCAAGCTCCATCCCTAACAGAGATGCTGGGATTGGGTCCTCATCTCATCCCCTTCTCTGTCCCTGCTAGGGTGACCAGAAAGCAAGTATGAAAAATCGGGACAGGGGGTGGGGTGTGTGGGGGGGTAATAGGAGCCTATATAAGAAAAAGACCCAAAAATCAGGACTGTCCCTATGAAATCGGGACATCTGGTCACCCTAGTCCCCACCATTCAGCAGGCAGGCCTGTCTCACTTTCCAGCAGTGCACTCCTCATTGTTCACAAAGGTTTTCCTGGGATGGTGTCCCCAGGTCAGGGTTTGGTTCGGGTTCAGTGCAGTCTGTGCTTGTCCTTTCCAGAGAAACTTCAGGGGACCCTGTGGAAGTGTTGTTGGTTTGAAACTTGGAGACGATCCTGGCAGTTTCCTGGGTGATCTCAAAATGTCTGAGTTGCTGTTTTCCTCCAGAACGTCGCTGCAGTGTGCTGGTCTCTGGTGAGCTACTCCTGCTGCTGCCTTTCTTCTCCAGGACTTCCTTCATCAAAGGGCTGCAGTCTGCAGGATTGCCTTCTGCATCAGCCTCCATCAGAGGGCTTGACAGAGCAGCAGCCATCAAGGACAAGCTGGAAGGTTTGTGAATGATTGGCCTCATTTTGGCCTGTGCCGGTCGAGGATACTTCACAGGCTGCCGGCTGAAGTACCCCCTGGGTTGCGTCCCTAGAACTGAATCAGAATCTGGATCTGGCTTTTCGTGCACTGATTCCTCAGGGTCCTCCAGCTCAGAGCCATCATTTCTATTCAAATCTGAACAAAACATTAGAGAATTATTTTAAAAGGAGGTTCCCCCTCAGCCTAGAGCAGTGGTGGGCAACCTGCGGCTGATGGGCCGCAGGTTGCCCACCACTGGCCTGGAGCGTGCGGCCTAGCTAATGTGACAAATTGGACAAGTACAAATCCCTGTACAAACACACAAGTGGAGGCCAGTCCCCTGTTCAGTGCTGGGGACTGAGCCTCCTCTCTTAATGCTGGTGTAAATGGTGACAAGTGAGGAGAGACATGGTGTGAAATGGGCACAAGTGAGGGGAGATCAGGTGCTGCGTTCTCAAGCCTGTGAATCCTGCCTACAACACCTTAGAGAATCGACTCTGGTGGGTAAGTGTAGGCCTCCCGGCCTCTAGCAGCAGGGCTTGTGAGGAGTGAAGGAAAACCCCTTCCTGAGAAGGGCTCATCATACACTGAAACCTAATGGCATGCTAGCCCGGTGGCTGTGATGGAGTGGGCTGCCTAGACGGAGGAAAGTGGCAGGGTGATGCCATGCCTTACCCCATACACAGGGACACATGCAGAGACAGGCAGACACAGAAGCTGTGAAAGTTCAGTAAACACAGATCAAGCCAACCCAAAACCTGCTCCATGACCATGTGCCCCTGCTTGACATTTACCTAGGGGATCTGTGCTCAGGGGACTGTGGGCTCCCTCCATTGTCAGCTCATTGATGGCTTCACTGGAAGATGACTTATCAGACACGTAGCCCTCACTTGAATCATGCTTGAAGGAGAAACTCTGTAGGAAAAAGCCAGGACTGTGAACCTGTTTCGACAGGGCTCTCCTTTCAGATTAATTACGATATGCAGTTCCCTGAGTGCTGCAGTAGCCAAGGGAACAAAGATAATCGGCTAATGGTGAAAATATATTGATCTCCATTTCAGCTTGCCCAATGCAAAACCACAGTGCTAAAGCTGGCAGGCTCAGCAAGAGAGGGAGAGGCCTCTTAGAGCTTGGGCTAGGACCCCGTTTTACTGGGTGCTACACAGACACAGAGTGCGGGACAGTCCTGCCCTGAAGAATTTAACTAGAGAAAGGCTGTGAGGTGAAACAGTGGGGAGGTGATTTGCCCAAGGTCACACAACTGGTCAGAGCCGACAACAGAACCCAGGTGTCCCAAGTGCCAATTCAGCGCTCTGCCCATTGAATCATGCTGCCTGCCACAAAAGGCACCTCAGGAGCAGGGGTTGCTTTCTGGCAGGAGAAACGAGACCTGTGCCAAGGTTTACATCTATGTATCCTACACATATTAAAACAGACCCTTTTAGAATGAAGGGGCGATAATTCTGCCTTGGAGTTGTGGGGAGATCAGGTTCATTCTCTGGGTTTATGGCACCTTCAGAAAACCCTGCATGGAAGCACAGCCCCATTATTTAGAGCCACCTGTTCCTTATGCTCGAAATAAATCAGGAATGAGCCAATTAAAAGCTTGGTGAAGAACTGATTATGAAAATGGCACTAAATTCATGTCACCTCCCTGGTTCCCTCTGGATAGGTCATGATGCGCAGCATTAAGGGGCAGCAGCCACATTATCTGTCATGCTGCAGCCTCGCTAAGTGATTCCTTTGCCGGTCCTTGTGCAGACGGACAAAGTGGGGGGAAGCAACAGAAACATAACCATTAATTACAGCAAAGTAATTACTATTAGATTGAGCCTGAGATGGCTGCTACAGTGGGGCCCGAACATCATTGCTCTTATGAGCCCAATTCCCCATGGAAGTCAGTGGGAATTTGTTCAGGGATTTATCAAAATCTTCACAATTTGGCTTTATTATTATATTGAGAACGCCTATAGAACTTAATCCCCCCCCCCCAAATAATTTTTGACCTTTCCTGTAGAATTTAGTAACCATCTCTGCTGTAGAATTATATAGGATGGTGGGACAGGGCATCTGCCCCGCACTGGCCATGATAGGGTTAAAACCCAGCCTGAAGGGCTACAAGGAAACAGCCAATTCGGGCGGTGGCTGCACGGCTGGACCAGCCAATTAGGGCCCAGCTGGCCCATATAAAAGGAAGCTGTAGGCCAGAGCAAGGGAGTCTGCTGCAGGAAACCCAAGGGAGGGGACTGGCTTCCTAGAGGGCTGCAGAAACTAGTACTGTGAACAGGGCTGCTAGGACTTGCAGGCCCAAGGCCCTGGGAAGAGGGTGAAGGAGCCAGAGGCAGGAGCTGAAGGTGCTGGGGCTGTGGGGAAGTGGCCCAGGGACTTGAGACAGACTGGTGGAGAAAGAAAGGAGGGGCAGTGGGAAGCTGTTATTTACAGGGTCCCTGGGCTAGGACCCAGAATAGTGGGTGGGCCTGGGTCCCTCCCTTCCTCCCCCCCACTCGCCGCTGAAGAAGCGGCCAGGCTACGGACTGCCAAGCCGCTGTGAGGAGCGGCTAGACTGTTGCAGAAGGAGTCCCCTGGAAGGGGGAACCCGGATTATGACACAGCCGGAGGGCTGTGCCACAAAGCAGAGGTGGAGAGATTGGAACTGTAGTGGGTCTGCAGGCGGAGACAAGGACAGGAGAGCCACCACCACCGGAGGGCACACCCGCTGACCGGAGCTAATTCCCAAAATGGCCAGCAGGAGGCACCAGTATTGTGAGTGACCCCGTGACAGATGGTTTAAAAAAAACCCCTCCAAACTATGGAAAGGGGATCATTGCCTATTATATGCAGTAGGTTTTTATAAAGCCCTATTAGATTCATCCCTATTAAATTATATTGGACTTTTCCATATGGGGAATGGAAGTCAGGTGCACTGTCAGATTAATATCTGCTTTCAGCTGGGATCACAGTCCCTATAATTCCCTTAGGCCTCAGTGACGGGGAACCATGGGGAAAGCAGTACCACTGCCCACCAGACATGAACGTGACTATTAAGAAAACGAAGCCACACTCTCTCTCTCTCTCCCTTCCTTCGCGGTGGCCTGTACACAGGACGGGGAGACAGATACTGATCATTCATGCTTCGACTCCCCCTGTGACCTTGGGAAAGTCACTTTCCCTCTCTCTGCCTCAGGTAATTCAGCTATAAACTGTGGGTAACACCCCTGACACAGCTCCCAGGAGGTATTGCCAATTACCTCAAGTTTTAAAGTGGTTTGAAGAGGAAGGGTGCTAGGCATTATTGTGAGAGAAGTGTCGGGCAGATGGGGAGGGCTGGAGAGGTGCTTAGCACTCAGCAGCACAGAAACACAGCCTATCTAGCAAAAACAACAAGGAGTCCGGTGGCACCTATAAATCTGTTAGTCTTTAAGGTGCCACCGGACTCCTTGTTGTTTTTGCGGATACAGACTAACACGGCTGCCCCCGATACTTGGTAGCCTATCTAGCCACAGCTGAACTACGCCGCAGAGGGAGGCAAGCCCAGCAGGTCTGGGCTGCGGATCCTGCTGTAGCCTTCTCTATTTATACAATCCTCTATTCCATGAGCTGTAAAACTATCTACTGAGAGACACAGCAACGTCCTGAGTAACGCAGTCTGGAGAAACCCACATCTTTTCTGTAGGAATCGGACTCTTTACAATGTGCAGCAAAACATCCTTCAGAGCTGTCTGGGGAGCTGCTGAGGGATCTGTAGCTTGGAATTTCTTCCAGTTCTCCCATTCCACAGGAGTTGCCCATCTGCTCTTTGCTCTCTGAATAACCCACGGATGCCAAGTGGCTTCACTTTCTGTAAGATCCCGTTTTCCTCGCTAATCCAACTCCCTGTGACTATAACAGGGTCACAGGGCCCAGCTCAGTGTCTCCGAGCTGTACCTCTGTGGTCACACCCTGGGCTTTCTCAGTGCTCTGCTTCTCCTCTTTGTCCTTCTCTGCCAAGGCTTCTTGCGAAGTGTTTTCATACAAAGACGGAGGCAAGTCATCCATCCCAAAGACCTTCTCGTAGCTCAGAATGAGAAACTCCACAATCTGGGCCTGGTACCCAGAGTCTACAAGGCATGACATGGAGACATCACACCCTGAGCCGGGCCGGATCAGCGTTGGCCCAAAGATTATCCCCAGGTTGTTGGGAGACATCTTGTTCTCTTCGTATCTCTGAGCCACCCTGGGAAAGGAAAACATCATGGTTAGAGGCCTCTCAGCCCCATTGCAGCGAGTGGGAGGGATGGAATGGGCAGTTAGTGGGGGAGCTGATGGCACCATTTCCTGGTACAGATATACATCCCGACCCTGGCAGGAACTGGATGTGTGAGGGAGATGGACAAGGTTCTGGTTTCCAACGCTCAGACTCCACTGAGACCCAGGAAGCTGCTCTGAGCTGGGTGAAAAGTCCAGCTCTAAGGGAAGATGCTTGGTCAGCGCTGGATGAAAGGAGCTTGGGGCCACAGGCCCATGTCTCCCATTGCCCTAATGGGGATTCTGGCTCTGCACCTGGTTTAACTGTGAAGCGCCATCAGTTAAGGAGCGGCCAGACAGCTTATCTGGGACCAGGGCCTTTTCCTTCTCCCTTGTTGGGAGCTGTGAGAGTCTCACCTTTCTTCTGAATGGGCTTTTCCCTCCTCATGGCTGTCCCTTTGGGTCTAACCCTGCCCTTTTGCTAGCGAAGGAGGCTACAGACATGTCTGCACTTCGAGCTGAGGGTGTAATTCCCAACTCTCATCGAGTCAGTGTGCTAAACACAGAATGTGGCTGTGGCAGTGTGATCAGTAGTGCAAATGGCAGGAGAGGCTAGCTGTCCTGAGCCAGCGATGCCAGACTCATCCTCGGGGCAGCTGGCCCCTCCCGCCACTTGCGCTGCTGTGGCTACATGCTATTTTTAGCATGCTACCTCAAGGAGAGCTAGCTCGCGCATGTTTTCTCAAGCTGGAAATTATACCAACTCCAAGTGTAGATGTGTTCTAAGAGCTTCTTCTGGTACTGACCTGCCACTGTGCCAGATGCTCCTCTGGGGAGCGAGATCTCTGCAGCAATCTAACAGACCCCCTCCCCATCCAGGTGACCCTAATCAGCAAGCCAGCCACTTGTCCCCGTCACCTGTACAGATGTGCAATGATGTGTCGCAGGGTGTTGTAGTTAGTCCCAGGCAGTTTGCTCAGCAAGTCCTTCATGCTTTGAATGGGATCTGCTGAGAACCCTGAGCTGTCTCTCTTCCCTTCCCCAGGTCTCTGCAGGTCCTTGGCAAGCGCGATTAATTCATCGTAGAGCTCATACAGGAGCACTGGCCCTGACAGCTGTGGTGAGATGAGGGAGATTGTGTTACTGCAGCCTGCCTATTTGATGCTGTGGGGAAGTCCCATGAAGGACCTTTGCTAGTGTCAGTGGCCCTGCAGTCCTGGCCCCCTTCAGCCGCATGTTCCCAGGCTCATACCAACTCTTATCCCCATGATGTGCAGGCTAGTGATTGGCTCCCTGATTTCACATGAACTTCTAGGGCCTGCAGAGAAGGTCCAGGCCTCGCCAGAATTGCCGTTCACATGAAATTAATATTGGGAATCTCAGAAATAATCCAGGCCTGCTACTGCTCAGGGAAACATTGGTCTCATCTGCCCTTTATCGCTGCAAGCCATGAGCCCTGGTGGGGTCAGGAGACTTCACAGTGACCATCTTCCCAGTCACTCCCATGGCACCAGAGAAGGTGGAAGTTAGGAGATCAGTGCCTGGAATTAATCCCTAATTCTACAGTAAACAAACAGACATCAACACATCCCAGTGCCTCAAAAACCCAGCTAAGAGCAAGCCAGGAACAGGGGTTGCCATCCTCCCAGAGATGCACCAGAAACTGAAGCCAGGAGACTGCAAGTAGCCAGGACCTGAGACTGATCCTGGTTCCTCCTGGGGATCTGCTACCCACCTCCTTCAGGAAATGCTTCAGGACGCCAGTGATGTCATGAGGAGAATGTTCTGAGAGCTCCACCAGCTCCCTCCCGTTTTCAAATGCCTGGCAGAGCTTCTCCACCCGGGCCTTGGCTCCACTTATCCGATAGATCCCCTGCATTGTTGAAATGGGGAAAGGTCAAGGGATCCTGGTTAGAGAATCTGAGAAGAGTGGGGAGGGGAGGGGAGGGGATGGGGCCAGGAACTAACAGGACAGCTTAATTTCTGCAGCTAAGGCCAAGAAGGAATGTGACATTGTGTCTTTCCCTCTGTGGACAGGAAACAAAGGGTGATCTGCAGAGACTCATACCCAGCTACCCCCATGATGGGGCATTAAAAATACCAGAGCTAGAGGAAACTAGAGAGAATTTTAATTAGTCTGTCTTGATGCCAGGTGACCTGTGTCAGCTGCCTTGGCCACCGTCAATGGTTCACTGGGGAAACCCCCTTTGTGAAGTGCCTTGAGACAAAAGTTACCAAGTAAGGGCCTAATGTGGTTCCTGTCAAAGTCCAAGGGAGCGTAATCCTGGTCCCCAGCAGGAGCAGAACCAGGCCCTGTGCTGGACTCTACCCCAGGGCTGCTCACCTGCACTCCGAGGGCACGTGCCTCGATTTCTGAGGTGCATTTCACAACTATGAACGGAACCTCTTCCGGGAAATCCCGAGGGACCTGTGTGAAGTCGATGCCAAAGAGGGGCACTCGGCTGGGCAGCTTCTTGTGGCCGCAGGTGATCAGGAGGTTCTCCAGGCACTTCCTGTGGCAGGTCAGATAGCACTGCAATGGTAGGACGATATTACAGTTAGGCACTAATTACAGTTCAGCAAGGACAACTCCAGAAGCTGGGGAAAGTGTCTCCCCCTGGGGCACATCCCGTCTCCTGTTCCCTCCATTCACTGTTCCACATCTCTCTGCAGAAGCGCCTCAGTGGGAGATACGTTCCCCTTTGCCTCCCTTTCCTCAGCTGTTCTGGCAGAGCAGCCTGCACTGAATTATTGGCCTCACCAAGGGAGGCCCATTCACATAGTTTTGCAGGGGGGACATGCCTGCAGTGAAATACCTTACACAGGGGCCAGGGGGAGCTGGTTATCTACAGTCCAGGGTGTTCTGAGCGCTCACCTCTTCACATTCGGTGCCACTGACCATAAAGGTTTCACACTCCCTGCACTTGGACGGACCCCGCAATTTCCGCAGCCGGTGGGTCTGTGCTGCACTCGACAGAGAGATGTTCTTAAACTGACACTGGGATGATCCATTTTCTGGTGCAGCAACCATATAAATAACAAGGAGACATTACTAAAAGTCACTCATGCCATCTAGAAATGCAAAAGAATTAGCAGCCCATTTCTCTAGACAGCTGGGCAGATCTCTTGTAGCGCTATCTATTTGAGATGATAAGGGGTTCTCAACATAATGACTGGTGGTTATTGGCTGAACTAGAGGGGCCTGAAATGGAATTTGGGACATTGCTGCCAGTCATAACTGAGCAGCAGTAGCACTACTATACTGAGGTTCAGGGCTGGAATACCATTGGGGGTTGTGGATTGGGAGGGGCATCAACAGAGCTGCTGGGGGGAGCCCAGGTTTGGAATAGCAGGGGCCTGTGATTTGGGATTGAGGAGCATCAGCAAAACTGTGTATGTTGGGTGGGGAGCCCAAAGATGGAATAGCAGTGGGGGGGCTGCAGGTCCAAATTGAGGGGCATCAGCAGAGCTGTATGGGGGGGTGTATGGAAAGCTCCCTTTCATAAGCATAACAGAATGGGGGAGCACAAGAGACGCAGGATGCTCTCCTACTGTTTCTTTTTATCAGTCACGCAGATTTCTTTATTGCTCACCATTTTCATATGTTTGACATGAATCTCTCTCTTCAAAATCATCCGAGGAGGACATGGTGCCTGTGGATGAAGCTTTTAGCAACTTCCTACTTTGGTGCCCTGGAGACAAGGAGGAAAGTTTTACATTATACAAAATACAAGATGTACTTTATTTATGTATTGCACATTATAGAAAAAATTTAAAAAGCTCCAAATCCACGTTTAATTTCTATTGAAGTTTTTTGTTAGTATGAACATTAGGCAGAAAGTGCCATTCTTCTCACCTGGGCTAGAGGTGGGAGAGTCCAGGGACCGGGATTCGCAGCTCCCACCCAGGCTTTCTGTGTCACTGTAGAAGGACTTGTTTGCACCTGTAAAAGGCGAAATAAATGAGACGGATCATCCCAACACATTGACTAATGTCTCAGCAGCAGTTTCTAAATGAACCCACGCTCATCTGCTGGGTTCTTTACTCTTACTGACAATGCCTCAAAACAACTGACCTTTCTGCTAATATCTTTTAAAACAGAAACACACCAGCACGATGAGAGCCTGATAATCCAAAGAGCAATCTGGAGGCATTTTTGCTGAATCATGCCATGTTTTTTAAAGACCTTTAGGAAATGTCCTTTTGTGCCAGAAAAGTTTAATGACAATTATTTTCTACCGTAGTGAGATGATTTCCAAAATGTCTTTGAGAGAAATTGTAAGATGGTGAAAGGGGTGTTAAACCTGCAATGAAATGCGATGCTCTGTGGAAAGAGGATGTAAAACTTGAGAATACAATATACCATTCAAGGGACTGAACTGAAGGAATAACAAGAGAAGGCTTACAGGCTGCACTGCCCGTCACAGCCCACTCTAAGGTGGTTTTCATATAGAGGATAGTCAAGCATGGGTTAAATCAAAACATGGGGTTATAAAAGTGATGCTGCAAGTAAAGGGGTCTGAGGGTACACAGGATGTCCCCAGACTGCCAGAAAATTCGTAAATGTTTTCACAGGACAGAGAAACAACAAAGTTTCAGAAAAAAATCTCCATTTCAGGTCACACACCAGGAGATGAACAAGAGCTTCCAACGCATTCGGGGCATGAACCAGCTTGTTTGTACCTTTATTAAAATGCTGTAAGGCTTATGTACCATGCAAATAGACTACACCTGCTTTATCCATGACAGCATCTCCTGGTTAAAGCTCAGAATGACTTTCACAGCTGACTTTTTTCCTTTTGGAACACACCTCTTGTCTAAGATGCATGTGGATGGGGAGTGAATAAAACCTGACACTTTGTGAGATAAAAGTAAATTTTTCTGATTCAATCAGGGAACAAATTTTCATGAACCTGAATCCCTTTCCATAAAATTGCAGCAGCCAAACCACACACAGTCCCAGTCTGGAGAAAGTCCTGGGCTCTGACTCCAGAGGTTATTAATAACCTAACCTCTCCTTGCTACTCTTGACTACATACATATATGAAGCAAGCAGCAGTGACATAACAGAGGTAACTTTTCCTTGTTAAATTAAACCTACTTTGTTCACTGTTTGTGGAAAACTGCTTTCCTGATGCATCTTCTGCATCGGTGCTCAGATCAGCTGCAGAGGATGACATGCAGGAGTATTGCACTGCATTCTTTTTTCTACCACTAGGAGGAGACCTGAGAATGAAATACACAGAGAAACAAGGTAGATGAGGAAATATTTTTTATTCAACCAACTTCGTTTTGTGAAAGAGACAAGCTTTTGAGCAACACAGACTTATTCAGGTCTGGGACCACCATGACTACAACAATGCTTCAAATGAAATACACAAGAAGGGGGCATTTTGTGTTTTGTTTTTAAAATTGTCTTTCATTAGTTCAAATATTATTCCCCCATAGATGTACATGGTGCTTTAGAGACATATAAGATGACCAGGTCCTCGCCTCCGGGAGTTTACAGGTAGTTGTAGGCTGGACTTTTCAAAGAAGCCTAGGGCAAGTGCACACCGGATTGACAGTCAATACTAAGAACATAAGAATGGCCACACTGGGTCAGAGCAATAGTCCATCTAGCCCAGTATCCTATCTTCTGACAGTGGCCGGTGGCAGATGCTTGTGAGGGAACGAAGAGAACAAGGCAATTACTGAGTGATCTGTCCCCTGTCGTCCAGTCCCAGCTTCTGGCAGTCAGAGATTTAGGGACACCAGAGCATGGGATTGCATCCCTGACAATCTTGGCTAATAGCCATAGATGGACCTGTCCTCCCTGAACTTATCTAATTCTGTTTTGAACATAGTTATATTTTTGGCTTCCACACTATCCCCGGCAATGAGCTCTGCAGGTTGACTGTGCATTGCGTGAAGAAGTACTTCCTTATGTTTTTTATAAACCTGTTGACCATTAATTTCAATATAACTAAGTTTAATATAATTTCCCTCATATTTTCGGTCTACAGGAAATATATAAATATGGGTAGTTTGGAAATCAAACATCATACATATGAGATAATGAAGATCAATACATTAAACAAGTGGGAGAAACAACTCCTGACTTGGGGCAGACAGCTGGACCAAGTTATCCTTGTGCAGGCCCTAACACTTACTGATCATCACAAGGAAACCAAATGATCTTTGGGAGTCTGTTCTCTGCTAATATTAATGGAAGCTATGCAGAGTCCTCAAGGAGAGAACAGACCCTTTTGGACTTTGGCTTGTGGTACTTCTCAAAGTTATCAACTAGCCCATTCCATGTCTTCTCAGCATTAATAACCCTGCTGCATCACAAGTGATTTTATAGCGTAAAATGTTTTAAATGAGTCTTTTTATTCAGCTTATTATACATTTCAAGCCCTGGAGCCACCAGCTCTGGTTCTACATTTCTTTACCTCTGCCCGGCAGGAATAAATGCTTCAAATTCAAACACCTCCATGGGGATCTCTTTCTTCTGCAGCTTCTGAATGAATTCCAGATATTTCTCACCCATTCTGTAGGGCTTGCAGTACTCAGTCATGTTCTCGTACCCCACTGGAATCTTCTCTGCCTGAGTCTGCTGCAACTTGAACATCCTCAAGGTGACCTTATGGAAATCCCAAAAAGCATGAAACACCCCTAGGCTTAGGTGACCCTCTCTTTCCCTTGAATCTCAGGTGTGTCCCCCAGGCTCCCAGTTCAGTTTGTAAACAAGGCTCTTGCACAGGTGCCACGCTTTCCTGCTTATTGATATAGCTGCCTAGCATTTTAGTTTCACCTCATTAATGAAATTACTCAAAGAATTGCACTTAATTTAAATAAATCTGCATATAAGCCCATTAGCCAGTGAAAACACAGACCCCTACCCCATATCCAGCTGCTATAGGAACTGTACTTCAGTCACGGTCATTGGTAAAGCTTGTGTTGGCTCCTCTGGGCAAGCCAAGAGAGGACTTCACCTCCTCTATACTGAATCATATACAGGATGAGCTTTGCTCACTGGCTCTGAGCCTGCTCTCTAGCCTCTGTTTTTGTCTCCATATCATCTGTCACCAGATTCAGCCTTGTCCCACAGACTCCCCTGACACAGTAGGAGGTTTGTGGTCACTATAGCTATGTATGGGATCACTGATCCTTGCAAAGTCAGCACTAAAGCGATGCTCAGGGTGTGATCTGGGTTCCGATTGAGAACCATCACATTAATTATCTGTATAGTAGAGAAAGATCAGGTGGCTCTATCCTGAATGATGACGTCCCTGAGACTGGAGCAAGTGGCACAGCAATGTCATACTCACCCGTGTCAGCACCTCATCTCCTTGGTAAATGAGTTTCCGGATATGGGAGACAATTCTCTCCCGCACCTTTTCCAGCTCCTGCCGACGAGAGTTGGCATCACTGATGCACATCTTGTAAGAAGCTTCTGTTTCCTGAACCTGGGTGCAGCAAAATAAAGAATGAAGAAGCAGCAATGCCGGGCGGAGAACCTTGGAAATTGCGGGCAGCCACAGTGCAGCCATGAGTGGGGTGACACATAATAACACAGAACACAATGGGAGATGAGCTGAATGGGGCTATCGGCTTGTTTGTTAAGCATTTATATGAAGTCTTAGTGCTGATTTTCAATACTTTTGTTGATAATTTTAAAAAATCAAAGATGGGACAAATATTTTTGTGAAAAATTAAAAATTTCAGTAATATCAACAATTTTTCATGAAAAAAATTGTTTTGGAAAAAAGGCCATTTTTAAACAAAACAAAACTTTGCATTCAAAAAATTTTGGTCATCTCTAATTAACAGGCTGCAAACTCTCCATAAGGCTAGTGAATTCAAAACCCGTCTGTGTCACTGGAGCATTCTGCGTTGCTCTGCAGCACATTCAGTTGTAATGCTAGGTGTTCAGCCTACAGGGGTATCTAGCCCAGCATGGCAAAGCCACTGAGCACTGAATATTCCTCTTTACATGAGGAACAAGCTACATCAGGGTCCCAAACTCTTCTGGGCACAGGTGCCTTTGTGGGTGCCAAAAATGGGAAAGAGCAGAGGATATCCAAAATGATTAAAGGCTGAAAACTCAAGACCTAGCCCTGCTCAACTCCACATCCCAGCAGCAAAGGATGAACCTAGTAGCCTCATAATATTTTACTTAGTGTCCAATATTACAAGTGGGCTTCTAGTTCATTGAGTCCGTTTTCAGTTATCTGTATAAGAGAGAAGTGATACAACCCCATCACCTTCACTTGTGCCTCCTCACGAGAGCGGCGCCGTTTCTCCAGCTGCTTGTTGGCGCTGCCAGGGTGGGTTGCTGCTATGCCCTGGTACTCATCTTCTGCCTTGGCACTCAGCAGCTTGGCTTTCTCCAACTCCTCGCAGCGCTGTATGTAGTGAAGGCGGGACTTGCGCAAGGATGACAGTGAATCATTCTGGAATCCAAGAAGGAGGGCGTTTAGGGCACATCATCAGACTGGAAGGAGACTGGGACCACAAGTCTGCTAGCCATAAAAGCATCTGTTTTGTGGGTGCCGAGTGTCACTTACTCTAAGGCCAGTGCTAGCCAGCGTCAGACTGTGGAGAGGACTCTATGCAAGCGTCACTTACAATACCAAGCAGTAGGACTAGAATTCAGCATCTCCTGGCTCCCACTGCTGTTCTCACTCCTCCTGACCACACTGCCCTGACTCATCACCATCCTCATTGCACACCTTCAACTAATTATTTACATATTAATGATGATTGTCATTAGGCTTTAGAGCATGTACCCCATTGAGATGGATGGGTATCTCTATACTGCAATTAGACACCCACGCTGGCCCAAGCCAGCTGACTAAGGATCAGGGGCTTAGCCTAAGGGATGTTTAATTGCAGTGTAGATGTTAGGGCTCAGGCTGCAGCCCAAGCTCTGGGACCCTCCCACCTCGCAAAGCAGTGTAGGCCAGGGTAAAGGGTTCCCAGTAAGGCTGCTGTTAGCATTTCTCTCTACGTGTTCTGAGAGGCCCCATGTTCTCAGTGTTCTGGGCCTGTAGTTGTCAAGATGGCCTGGCTCTCTCACCATTTTCCATCTCTTAGTCTCTTACCATTCTTTTCTGTTCCTTTAGCCATTGATCTTTGAATTCTTTCCGCCACTTCTCAATTTCATTCCTCTTGGCTGTGAGAGGCTGCAAGGGAATAAAGGTGCAGGTGAAAACAGCTTAGCTATACTCTAGCTCAGCCAGAAGCTATTGGGCTTGATGCAGACACCACTGAGAGCCCTATGTTAGACAGGAAGTCACATGAAATGGTCACAATGGTCTCTTCTGGCATTAATATTTCTGAGCCCCAAACGTGATCCCTCACCTTGTCTTACAAAGGCTGGGGCTGGAGCTGTTTAAGGATTAGTGTCAGGATGCTAACCCTACCCCTCTACTCCTGCAGCCTCTTTTCATACCCACACCAGTAAAGAGTTACATTAAACCAAGTCACTTCATGTCATCAAGATTGCAAGAGGGGAAAGTCTGCAGCACCTGCCCTGCCTCGGCCTGAGTAACTGGGCAAACTAGCGGGGAGGCAGAAAAACTCCTTCCAAGTCACTCAGGGTATGTCTACACTGGAATTAGACACCCATGGCTGGCCCAGGCCACCTGACTTGAGCTTCAGGGGCTTGGGATATGGGGCTGTTTAATTGTGGTGTACGCGTTCCGGCTGGGGCTCCAGCCTGAGCCTGGACATCTACACCGCAACTAAACAGCCCCATAGCCCGAGTCAGTGGGCACAGGCCGGCTGTGGGTGTTTAACTGCAGCGCAGACATACCCTGAGCTGCTCTGCAGCTGACACTCCAGCCTAAAGCTAGACTAGGTTCCAGACTGTGTGTGTGTCTCTCTCCCTCCCTCGCACACGCACACCATTGAGAGGAACGATGGAGTAGGTACAGATGCTCCCAGCCCATTTAGCTCCAATGAGCTGTTACACACAGATATGCCAGGAACCCCTGCAGAGTGGAGCTCCATGCTATAGTATGTGATCCCCCTGCACAGGTCCTGCCAGTTCAGCAGAGCAGAAACACTCTTCACATGCATGGAAGAATGGGCAGGATGGGCTGCGGCGAGGTTCTGCTCTGGAAAGGGACTGTGTAAAGGCCCTGTGTGTGTTGCCTCCCAGCAGCTCCAGATCACATGTGTGCAGTTCTCTAGTAAGAAGGGACGGCAGATTCCACCTGGCCCCTGAGAGGCAAGCTGGGGTCTTTCTGGCTCTCTCACCGTCACTGTTGACCCGAGACAGCTGAGGTACCATATAGATGCTGGTCATGGGAAGGTGGAGAGAGACATGGTTTGAGGACAGCACCAGCTCTGGCAGCTGAGGCTATGACATCAGAAACCAAAGCTCCCAGAATGCTGCTCTATTGGGAAGTAACTTCCTTTTCCCAGAAGCTGGGTGTGGACTTCCTTCCCTTTTCTCTCAGTCAAATCAGAGAGAGCATCTAGCTCTGTAGTGGGGTGGCCACCCGCTACTGCCATGAAGGGCTTGAAATCAGCCCTGGGAGAGGGCTGAGGCTCCTATTGGGATCCAGCAAAGCCCGCCCACTGCTAAAGGACCTCCCCCAGCCTAAGGGGAGGATCCACAGGACCTGGAAACCAAATGATTCCGGGGGACAACTAATGAGATAACAGGGATGGGGGTGAGGTCAAAGGGTCAAACAAAGGGGACCTGACGGGGACACTGAGCAGAGAACCCCGGATAGTGCCCACTGCTCCTCGAACGAGAGGGCTGCTGCTAGGAAAAGCAGCAAGCCTCGGCTGATTGGGGAACCAGCCACAGATGTGGCCATGCCCCAATCAGGGCCCAGCTGGCCCTTATAAGAGGGCAGTGGGCCAGGAGCAAATGCTCTCTCTCTAGATGTGGAGAGGGATAGGCCTGGCTGCTAGGAGCTAAGCAGGGTACCAAGACTGGAGCAGGGCTGGGGGAAGGCTAGAGGAGCTGGGGAGCTCCGGCCTAGAAACCCCCCAGGCTGCAGGCCTTGTTAAAGGCCAAAGAAAGGTACTGGGGTTGCCGAGGGCAGCCCAAGGGTAGGCAGAGGCAGCAGGTCCAAACCCCCCTTGCCTATGAGGAGTGGCATTTACACTGCAGTCTGCCCCAGTGAACGGGGGCTAGTTGATGACTGGCAGTGGCCACAGACTGAGGCGAGGTGGGGATAGAGGGTGGGGGTTCCCTGGGCAGGGGAGACCCAGATCTGTGAGGGTACTGCCAGGGGGCAGTACCCCGGCCTGAAAGGGGCACCGGGGTCCAGGAGGGACTTGGGCCCAGTGGCAAGCGAGAGCTAATTCCCTGGACGACCAGCAGGAGGCGCTGCAGGGGTGAGTCATGCCCTGTTACAAGCTCCCAAAAGATTAATGGGCCCTTGAGCTACCCTGGCTGCTGCCTTTGGCTAACCAGTGAGATTAAACTGTCTGACCTAAGCAGGAAATACAGTACCTGGCAGTATTCTCTCAACTGCAAAGCCCCTGCAGTCTCAATGGCTAAACTCCCAATCTTGATGTCATGTTCCAGGACCATGGCGTAGAGCAGGTGGAGTGGCATGCAGACCTGGAGAGGCAGAGAGTGTGCATCGGAAATACCAGGTAGTCACAACAACTTCTCCAGGTTAAAAGAGCTTTTGCTTATTATGAACTGAAATGGTTGTCCATGTTGATTACAGCCATAACAAACACACACTGCACATCACAAAGCAGCATCAAAGGGAGTTTTTATTCTATGTTCCACTCCTTTGACATATTAAAAATGCATCCCTTTGTCTACTGCATAGAACAATCTTTGTTCCCTTTATAACCATATGGAAGAAAAAGGGAATTGTCCCAGCTCTGAGGGCTTTATTAACTATGACAGTTAATGCTAGATAGAACTTTTGGAAGGAATATAAAACCTCCTGCTTCAGGATTTAAACCAATCTCTAACTATTAGGAGTTAGGACGAACTTTCATAGGAAGCAGATTACCCACAGCTGCCTACTGTGCAGTTTCTTGCACCTTCTCCTGAAGCTTCTGGTATTGGCCACTGGCAGAGACAGGATACTGGGCTAGATGGATAATGGGTCTGACCCAATCTGGGAATTCCCATGTTCTTATGTTATGTCGGCCTTTAGAAAAACCTTAATGCCTTTGCTTAGACTTGTACACAGCAAATTACTGAACTTATTTGCAGCATTGTGCTTTTAACAAATGGGAAATTGTGTCCTATAGGCCTCAGCATGATTCAAAACAGATCTGATTTGACTCCATGAGTGATGTATACACAGTGGCACAATAAACCCTCTTGTACAGTGAAAGCAATCCAAGAAGGAAAATCCCAAAGAAATTATACCTGTTGTTTAATGGTAGATCGGCCTGATTCGGCTATCTTCACAATGCTTTTGGCAAACTCTATTTCTGTGAAAGGGAAGAACAGGTTAGTCTCTAGATCTTCAGTGGCAGAGGGATGTCTCCCAAGAACAGAGGTATTGCTCAGCCAGTATGTGATTTGGCGTCATCCTAGAGGAGGTTCTAGGACTAGAAGAACTTGTAGCCTGGCCTTTTCTGCTAAGAAATGATTCTGCATTTTAATATCTGGTTCAGACCCAAGTTAGAAGAGCAACCTTTCACCTGTTCCTTGTTAGCTTATTTGAATCCACTACTGCCTGCAGTAAACCTTCCCCCCCCCCCGGCTCTGCAGAGAAACACCAAGCTATGAGAGTACAAGGTCTTAAAGCTGGCCCTACTTCGCCCTTATGCAATGAGATAATTTGGTATCATAAATGGAAGCAGAGGAGAGATTATGGTTTCCATTAACGGGACTCACCATAATTCAGGCGTTTATCAATCCAGCTCAGCAGTTCTTTGACATATTTACACCACGTTTTGGCATATTCAAGGGCTGCATCAACACCACCTTCGCATTTTATCAGCATCTCATCAGCCTCTTCAACTGCAAAAATAAATCCAGATTCAGAAGGGCTTCAGAGGACAGGCAGAGGCTCCCCCATGGTGAATCTCTCTGATATCTTGGCTTGTGCCATCTTCAGATAACAGGCCATAGAAGAGATCTTTCATGGAACAACAAGGCTATACTAGCCTATTTCACAGCAATCTCCAATCTCACACCAACTCCCCAGCACAGCCATATGAGTTTTAGGCAATTTAGATGCATTTGGTCCCCAATAAAATGTTTTATTAAGTTTATTTTTTGTAAATTAGAAGCCAGAGCTCATTGTGTGATGATGCTGGGAGTGGCGAACTGCAGTTATGCTCCTTGAGGATGCTGAGACAGACTCACAGCACTGAAATCAGCACTTCTGAAAGAACTTCAAGCCAAAGTTGTCGTCATACAGATTAGAAAATGGCTTCTCTTCAATGTAAGATTCTCATGAGGGGAGACGTGGCTTTATATGGGACTTTATGATGCCAGTGATGAATACAGAACTGATGAGTCTATGAAAAGTGAGTAACAACAGCATTTCAAATACAGTAACTGATTTTAATTATTGGGCAAATATTTATTGTACTAAAAATTGACAGGCAGCTATAGTAATATAGTGAATTAATGTCTCAGTGCTCAAAAGTCAAAGTCAGTGTACGAAGGTAGGATGTTAGTGGGATAACAAGTGAAAACATGTGTAAACAAGGGGCTCAGAGGAGGTATGAGGGGTGTTCACCCCACACTTGCCTGGAAAGGGTTAATATAGATTGAGAATGGGGCTAATTAACCCAACAGGCCATAGCTGAGGGGAATCAGGTGGCTAAATAATCCCCTGACTACATGAGGCAGCCCATATGAGGAGGAAGGAGCAGGGTTGGGTCTATAAAGACAAGTAGCCCACAGTTATTCCCTGGGAGTAGGCAGTTGGGAGGCTGGCAAACTCAGAGAGAGGGAAGGTAGGAGAAGGTTCAGGGAAAGGTGGCGAGGTCTATAAGGGAATAGACTTTAGCTGCTGATTAGAGGGTCCCTGAGCTAGAACTCAGAGAAGAGGGTGGGCCTGGTTCCCTACCAGCCACTGAGGGAGTGGCACCAGGGGTGGTGAAAGGGAAGACTGCCTGAGACTGCTGGTGAGAAGGGACTTTGATACACAAGCCTGAAAGGGACTGGCTGGAGGGCTGAGTCATGAAGAGGCAACTCCTGGAGCAAGAGAGAGGCTGCAGACCAGCCAGAGAGGATGGAGAGATGATGTGCAAGTGTAGAAAGGGGTGTTGGCCTTGCAGAGCTAATCCCCAGAGTGGCCAAGAAGAGATGCCGTCCTGGTGGCGAGTAGAGCACCCCATCTCATGGGGTTATAGGGAGCAACGTGAATACTAAGCTTTAGAGCCCCAAATAGACATATGTGACTATACTCATCTCCGCTGGAATCTGCCATGACCATATAAGCTAATTGCAACCAGGGGACATCTGAATTGTACATTCTTTTTCATAGGTGGGGTACAAGAGCCAATGACAGAAAATGGATCAACTATTCTTGAGTCATCTATATATTTTACTTTGCTTCTCTTAAGTTACCTGTGATGTTTGTCTGCACCTGCCCCTCCAAATTGCTTTTGCTCTTGTAGAAACTTTCATCCACCTATGAAACAAAGAGGAAAAATATTATCCAGATGTTTAGAGGAATTTACCAAGAGCTGCTCTTAGAGTCTTCTTTCCTGGGAAGTTTTATGTAGTGAGGAAGGTGGCCAAAGAGTTGACAGAGGGCTAGTGGCATAATATAAAATTCCACAACTTACAGGAATGTGGGGGACTGTGACAGGGTGTGCATACCCCACACTAGGACTGCAGGGGTTAATTCCTCTCTTTCGCCCCTGCTGGGCATGCTCTGGCTGGAGGCTAGGTATAAAAGGGAGCAACCCAATTCATTTGGGGCTGACCGCTGGAGAGGAAGGAGGTGTGCTGCAGACTCCTGCTGAAGAACCGCCGACACTTCATGACACGGAGGCCAGCCAGATGGCAGTGACCCCCAGGCTCCAGATGCCACAGAGGGAGGAGAGACCGGGGGAACCCTGAGACCCCAAGCTGCAGAGAAGCAGGTAGGAAGTAACCCAGGGAGCCTTTGCAGGGAGGTGGTTGGAGACCCGGAGACTAGCTCAGCGTGTTTCGGCTGGATCCCCGCTGAGCTGGTGGCAGGCAACCCTGCCACCGACAGGGCCCTGGGTTGGGACCCAGTGGAGAGGGAGGGCCCAGGTCCCCCTATCCTGGCCGCCGCCCACCCCGGAGTAGTGGCCTGCCTCACCAGCCCTACTGATTGTGAGGGCCGCTCTACCGACTTGGGCCTCTAGGCTGCACAGCCTTGATTGCGAGGGCAGGTAGAGTGACTTTGGTTGTTAGGCCACATTACTCCAAGACCCAGAGGGGTCATGCAGACTTGCCCATGGGCCTATAACAACCCGTGCCCCATCCCAAAAGGGGATGAAGTGTGCATGATCCGTGACAGGGACAATTTCGCTTCTAACCCTGTTGGCTCTGGAGAAAAGCCTAAAAACATAACATGAGTACAGCCCAAAGGCTCAAAAACCTGAAGGCAAATAAAAAGAACCCCAAGTCTATTTTCAAAAATCTCAAGGTTTTTCATAGATTTGTAGAAATTAAGGCTAGAAGGATAATCATTAGATCATCTTGTCTGAGCTTCTATATGTCATTAAATGTCACTGAGACAATAATTTGCGTTGACTAAAGCAATTCTTTTGAGCTTTTAAGCAAATCTCATGATTTTTTGCTGCCTGACTCATGATTTTTGAACGCTTTGGGTTGACAGCATTGCCAACTTGTCGGACCTTTTGCATAGCACAGGTCCTAGAACTTTACCCAGTGATTCCTGGCATGGAGGAAATTACTTTTCCTTAATCAGCAAGAGTGAATCCAAACTGCATGCATCTGAAAATTCCGTGAAGTATTATCTGTTCTTTAGTCCCCAAAATAAAATTAGCCACGCTTCTCATTTTTTATTATATACAGGTTCTTCTAACACAGAGCTGGGTAACCTGCAGCCCGTCAGGGTAATCTTCTGGTGGCCCGCGAGACAGCTTGTTTACATCGACCATCTGCAGGCACGGCCATCTGCAGCTCCCAGTGACTGCAGTTCGCTGTTCCCGGCCACTGGGAGCTGCGGGGGGCCGTTCCTGCAGACGATCGATGTAAACAAACTATCTCGCGGCCTGCCAACGGATTACTCTGATGGGCCGCAGGTTGCTCACCACTGTTCTAACACCATCATCAGTGTATCTGTGCACCTAGCATCTCTCTTTCTCTCCTTTGGTAAGAATCCTAACCAAAACAACTTCATTTCCCTTGCTAGAATAAATGTTACTTAATAATATCTCTATTGAAAAGGGTTCTCTCTCTTCACTTACCGGGAGCATCTCGCTCTCTGGGGTCAGGTCTGTGGGGTCTGTGCTGTCTGTGTCATCAATGAACATGTCAACTGTCCTGTAAAGTAAATAAACTGATTAAATAATAAAGACTTAAAGCTATCTTGGAAGCTGCAAAATGCAGGACTAGAACCATGGCACTTAATTTATTGCTGAGCCCATCTCTTCTGGGGTCTAAGATGCAGAATATGACTAGGAGAGAGATCAATCTATAACCAGCTGGTTTTTGACCTGGCTTAGTCCAAATAATTTATATTATTTAAGAATCTAACCAGAAATGATAATTGTAGCTTTTAGCGGAGTTGGGGGATCCATGTCTCAGCTGAAGGTAGTCATTAGAAAGATAGATGCCCAAATTCTGCTCTGTTAAACCCATTTAACCTCCATTACTTCATTGGGTTTCATGGATGTAACTGAGACCAAGCTTATGGAGCATACATAAAGGAGGGTTTTTAGTGCAACTATAGCTATTGCACACCCAGCTGAAGCCATCAGTGGGTGTCTGTGCCTATCCCAGAGTTAACTAGAGCAACAGAACAAACATGCCCAGCAGAATGAGCTCTCCACCTTTTATCTGTTTGAATTTTAACTGAACTACTGTTGTTGTTATAATCCCCGCCATTTAATATGCTACAAAGCAATAGAGATTCTCAATAAACCCTTCTCTGCCACCTTATCTGCTTTTGCAATGGGCCTCCCTTTATTATTTCATATGGATTTCTTTCTTTTACAAATTAAATAGTTTTATTTGAGATAGTACACTTTAGCGGGCAAACATAAAACACTTGAGAGAAGACAGACATTTCCTTCAGTGTTTGATTATCTAATATAGGGCCAAGTGTGGAATTTACACTAGTGAGCACTGATGCACGCAAGTAGCCCCATTCACTTCAAGTGGTCACCATCACAGGTGAGGATTCCACAATCAGGCTCAGAATGTGTGTGGATTAAGGCTGAAAGACAAGAGCTTCATAGCAGAGACTGTCGTTAGCTCTGGACAGCACCTAGCACAATGGGACCCTGAATCAGGTTGGCCTCTAAGTGCTACTACGAGATACATATTAAATGACAATAACAACAATGGGCCAGATTCTGCTCTCACTGGTGTAAATCCAGAGCTCCCTGAAAACATCCTCTAGTAAGACGCTGCAAAGTTCAGAAGAAAGGAAGGTGATTGATAGCCTAGGAAGCCTGGAAGATAGTAGTTAGTAAAGTAAATCCAAATTATAGGCAGAAAATCTCTAACCTACAGAAAAAGAAGCAGGGACAGGACTCTGATAATTTTTCTAAACATGAAAAGGGTATTAATAAGCAATGGAGGTAATGAGTCACAAAGAACATATAGAGTGAATGTGTAAACACTGTAAAAGAAGGAAAGGGAAAAAGCAGATATGGATGGTTAAGGCCCCATGGAACCAGTCCCATCCTATTGGTATACATACGCATTTCCAAGCGAGATTTCTAAGGCGTCCAGACTCCGGAAAATCTCACTGTACCGCTTCTTGTTTTCAGACCCTGTCACTTGATGGTTGAGACCTGGAGGTAAGTAGGAAAGAGAAACAGTTTTGCTAAGAAATCCCAATGGGCCTGATCCAATGTCCACTGAAGTCACTGGGAGCCCTGTGCATTGCAGTGGGCTTTGGATCAGGTCCAATATACAGAGAACGAGCTAAAATAAATGAGAATGGTGAGGTAAGTAGAAAACCATGGTGGGCCGACAGTGGGGTGATAATGGGAGGCCACGGGTGGGAGGAGATAAAATTGTGGGAAAACCGGACATTTGCCAAGGCTGCTTGGGTGACCGAGCCCCTTGGAAATAAGAAGCCAGATCCAGAGTCCACTCATGTAAATAGGAGTCTTTCCACCAGCTCCAATGGGCTAGGGAACAGGCCCAAGATCAGATAGGTAAATTAGCAAGAACTCTTTTGAGAATAGGCGCTGAACTGAAATAGCAGGTGCATTGTGGGTCAGTGCTAATGTGCATTGGAGCGCTATGTGTGAGAAGCTTGCACATAGTACCTGTCTGCACTACACTTGGATCAAGTTAGTAATTGGCCTCTACTTTGGAGCTCAAGTCTTGTGTATCAGTTAGTGGTGCATATGATTTGTAATGTGCATGGCAGAGAGGTAGGTGTGTGTGGGGGGGGGGGGGCACTGCAGATTGGGATCAACATGCATGGGCAGGCCTGAGTTGTGGAAGTTGTTCATTGCTTGAACAACACATGCTATCCTGTGTTGCAATGTGTTGTGTGTAGTAGCCATTTCTCAATACCATACATGCTTATTTCTGGTGATACTCTAGCTGATGAAATATTATATCTGCTTTATTCCATGACAAGCATTCATAACACAACAATAAATTCCGGCCACTGATCTTCCAAAGGCCTGAGTATATTCTATCAAAAATTGCACAAACAGACGGGTGGTCGTGAGCAAATGTGTTTTATGCAGGATGTACAATAGGCAAATCTTGCTTCCTACTCAGATACATTCAGTTAGGACTATGGACAGAAACTAGACCCGTCACTGCAGAAAAGCAAGGGCATTTTTAAAATAGAGAACTAGGCATATTTGGTATAAACAGAAGTGAACTACGCTCTTTTCTTTTTTTTGGTCCCCCTGACATTCCAGGAAACAGGATGTGGTTGACCTAAATCAAGAGTTGCTTCACTTGTAGCTGAGAGGTGCAGTCAGTGAGCAAGCGCTTGCAAATGTCACTTAATGGTGCTTGATGGAAAAGTCAGTGTCTTGTCTTGTTAATCTGACTACAACTGGTCTGTGTCACAGCTGAAATATGCAGATTTTCAAGTCAGGTTTTTATTAGAAGGTTGGCTGCTCTGGCAGCTCCTCAGTGAGGAGTGGACTGTGGAATCCATACACAGCCCACACAGTAAGGTCCATTGCAGAGCCTCACTGCCCCTGGGGAGTCCAGGGAGTGGGGAATTCTGTCTATCTGAACTCCCCAGTGTGCAGGAGGAAGGCACCTACTGTTATGCCCCTCCAGGGGTGCTGTATACTCCCCAGTGCAAACCAGCCTTTTTCCTCAGGCTGATACAAAAGGAGATGGGGTCATGGCCTGTTCCTTTCCTCTCACCTTTTAGGGTGGCCTGTGCCTGCAAGATCATAGCTCGGTTGTGAGACTTTCTTTAAATCTGAAGCAGAATTGTCTGGCAGGAAGTGAGGAGGCTGTGAAGGTTCTGGACAGAAGCTTTACAGCGAAGCAGAGAAAGACAGAGCAGCTTTAGAGATAATCTTGCTTCCATATTCTAATAAAGCTCCTGGGTCAGGTGAAAGTGACTCTCTGTGTCTGTCACGTTGTGTCAGAGGCCAATTCATTTTAAAGAAGCATCATTAAGAGTAAAGGGAAAAGGCCAATGCAGCCCACACCAAGCCTGTCAGTTTGGTGGGCCATGGAACAGTCTGTGTTAAAGGAGCATGGCCAGTTTCCGAGCTGCAATGAAGTTCAACACAGTGTGCTCCATTGCATAGAAGAGGTGCCTGCAAAGATGGGAATGTTTCTAATTTATTTGCTTTTGCTGAGCAAAAAAATGAGATTAATGGTGACATCATTCTTCAAAAGTCTGAGCATTTCATCCCAACAGAGAATGTAACCCAGGAGTAGGTCTGCTTTTACCGAAGGCCTGGAGGAAGTGTAGAGGTCATTTGAACTTGCCTGCCAGTCTCATGAGATAAATTAGAGCTGATTAAAATCACCATTGATGCTAATACAATTTACAATGGTGTATCCTATTGCTTGCCCAGTTACCTCTCAGTGGTCCCACATCCAGCCTGTGACTTCCATGTCACGAGAGAGGAACTCTTCAAAGGTGAAAAGTCTGATCACCTATAGCAAACCTATTGTGGCCCTGCAAGTACAGTTGGGTTACATGTTGGCAAGGATACATGAGTAACACCGGAGCCCATAAAATGCCAGGAGTGAGCCCGGATGTCAGTGAGTGGTCCCAACAGAAAGCAGGACCTAAAATGCAAGGTAGAATCATGTTACCCTTGCAGAATTACCAGAAAGAGACAACCCAAAGAGTCTAATTTACACAGCTTCATCTGTCCACCTTGGGAATTGTGAACTAGACCACTGCAAAGAGAAGGGGCACATCAGTCACAATCATTGACTTTTTTTTCTTTCTTTCTAGATTTATAGAAATTCTGCTCCTCACTAGACCCACAACTCAATTGGTCATAAGAGCATAAGAATAGCAATACTGGGTCAGAACAACAGTCCATCTAGCCCAGTATCCTGTCTTCTGACAGTGGCCAGTGCCAGATGCTTCAGACGGTGAGAACAGAACAGGGCAATTTATCAAGTGATTCATCCCCAGTCATCCATTGCTTCTACCAGTCAGAGGTTTAGGGACACCCAGAGCATGGGGTTCTATCCATGACCATCTTGACTAATTGATAGACCTATCCTCCATGAACTTATCTAGTTCGTTTCTGAATCCAGTTATACTTTTAGCCTTTACAATATCCCTTGGCAATGAGTTCCACAGGTTGACTGTGTGCGTTATGTGAAGAGCTACTTCCTTATGTTTGCTTTAAATCTGCTGCCTATTAATTTAAATGGGTGACCCCTGGTTCATGTGTTATGTGAAAGTGAATAAGGAAGTGTTATTTACCCTTTCCCCACATCATTCATGATTTTATAGACCCCTATCATATCTGCCCCTCAGTTGTCTCTTTTCCAAGCTGATCAGTCCCAGTCTTTTTAATCTCTCTTCATATGGATGCTCTGTCATATGCCTAATCATTTTTGTTGCCCTTTTCTGTACTCTTTCGAATTCTAATATATCTTTTTTGAGATGGCGTGACCAGAACTGCATGCAGTATTCAAGGTGTGGACATACCACAGATTTATCCATTTCCTAATGTTTCCTAACATTGTTAGCTTTTTCTTTTGTGTGCTGCACATCTAGCAGATGTTTTCAGAGACCTATCCATGATGATTCCAGGATCTTTCCACGACTGGTAACAACTAATTTAGACTCCATTTTTTTATGCACTGCTGGGATTGTTTTCTAGTGTGCCTTACTTTGCAATTATCAACATTGAATTTCATCTGCGATTTTCTTGCCCAGTCACCCAGTTTTATGAGATCCCCTTGTAACTCGTTGCAGGCTGTTTAAGATTTAACTATCTTGAATAATTTTGTGTAGTCTGCAAACTTTGCCACCTCACTGTTTACCCTTTTTTCTACACCATTTGAGTATGTTGAACAGCACTGATCCCAGTACAGATCCTTGGAGGACCCCACTATTTACCTTTCAATTGTGCAAATTGACCGTTTATTCCTAACCTTTGTTTCCTATCTTTTAACCTGTTAATGATCCTTCCCTCTTATCCCATGACTGCCTACTCTGCTTAAGAGCCTTTGGTGACGGACCTCATCAAAGACTTTCTCAAAGTCCAAATACACTATATCCAGTGGATCACCCTCATCTACATGTTTGCTGACACCCTAAAAATTGGAATAGATTAGTGAGGCATGATTTCCCTTTGCAAAAGCTGTGTTGACTCTTCCCCAACATAACGTGTTCACCTATGTGACTGATCCTATTCTTTACTACAGTTTGAACTAATTTGACTGGTACAGCAGTTAGGCTTACTGGCCTGTAATTGCCAGGATCACCTCTGGAGTATTTTTTTTTTTTTTTAAATCAGTATCGCTATCTGCCAGGCATGTGGTAAAGAGGCTGATTTAAGTGACAGGTTACATACCACGGTTAGTTGTTCTGCAACTTCATATGAGTTCCTTCAGAACTGTTGAGTGAATGCCAGCTGGTCCTGGTGATTTATTACGGTTTGATTTATCAGTTTGCTCCAAAACCTCCTCTGACACATCAATCTGGGATAGTTCCTCAGGCTAGGTCTACACTACCCGCCTGAATCGGCGGGTAGAAATCGATCTCTTGGGGATCGACTTATCGCGTCTCGTCAGGACGCGACAATCGATCCCCGAATCGACACGCTTACTCCACCAGCGGAGGTGGGAGTAAGCGCCATCGACTGGGAGCCGCGGCAGTCGATTTTGCCGCCGTCCTCACAACAGGGTAAGTCGGATCTGATACGTCGAATTCAGCTACGCTATTCGCGTAGCTGAATTTGCGTATCTTAAATCGACCCCCCCCCCCCCCGTAGTGTAGATGTAGCCTCAGATTTGTCACCTAAAAAGAATGGCCCAGGTATGAGTCTCCCTCACACCCTTTGCAATGAAGACCAATGCAAAGAATTCATTTAGCTTCTCTGCAACAGCCTTGTCTTCCTTGAGTGCTCCTTTAGCACCTCAATTGTCCAGTGGCCCCACTGCATGTTAGACAGGCTTCCTGCTTCTGATGTACTTAACAAAAATGTTGCTGTTAGTTTGTATCTTACTAGTTGCTCTTCAAATTCTTTTTTGGCCTTCCTAATTATATTTGACTTGCCAATGTTTATGCTCCTTTTTATTTTTCCTCAGTAGGATTTGACTTCTAATTTTTCAAGGGTGTCTTTTTGTCTCTAACCATCTCTTTGCTCTGTTTAGCCCTGGTGGCATTTTTTGGCCCTCTTGCTTTTTTATTTATTTATTTATTTATTAAATTGGGAGTATACAGTTAGTCTGAGACTCTATTGTGGTGTTTTTAAATAGTTTTCATACAGCTTGCAGCCATTTCACTCTTGTGACTGTTCCTTTTAATTTCCACTTTAACTTGCTTCCTTGTTTTTGTGTAGTTCCCCCTTTAAAGTAAAATGCTACTGTGGTGGGTTTCTTTGATATTTCCCCTCTACAAGGATGTTATATTTAATTACATTATGGACGCTATTAGCAAGCACTTAAGCTATAGTCACCTCTTGGACTACAACTAAATCAAGAATGGCCTGTACCCGTGTGTGTTTCACAACTAGCTGCTCCAAAAAGCAGTTATTAATGGTGTCTAGAAATTTTCTTTGTATCTTGTCCTGAGGTGACATGTTCCCAGTCAATATGGGGAGTTAAAACCCTCATTATTGGGTTTTATGTTTTTGTAGTCTCTCTACACTTCCTAGGCATTTCACCATCACCATGCTGGTAAGGTGGTTGATAGTATATTCCTACTGCAATACTCTCGTTATTCAAGCATGGAATTTCTATCCATAGAGGTTCTTGGGTACTGTTTAGATTTATTTAAGATTTTTATTATATTTGACTCTGCTTTCTTTCAAAAATAGTGCCACTCCCCCATCAGTGCGACCTACTCTCAGTCCTATATATTTTGTAACATGGTATTACCGTGTCCCATTGTTTATCCTCATTCCACCAAGTTTCTGTGATGCCTATTGTAGCAATATCTTCATTTTAATACCAGGCACTTCAGTTCATCCATCTTAGTATTTAGACTTCTTGCATTTGTATACAAGCACTTATAAAAATTGTCAATATTTAGTTGAAGGGAACTCATTTTTGTTTGATTGTTGCCTCACTTCCTACTGCACTTTATCAACTTCTATCCTCTCCTTTTTACTAGGATATACAGTATTCCCTTTAATAAATCCTCCAGGGATGTGTCCAAACCATGTGCTTCCTCCGTACCTGTCCACTTTCCTCCAGCCCTTAGTTTAAAAACCCCTTTGCTGGCATGTACAATTAAAAGGTTGTACTCTGGTTCCATTTTGGTTTAGGCCGAGCCCATGCTTCCTGTATAGCTCCTCCTTTCCCAAAAGATTCCCCACTTCCTAATAAACCTAAATCCCTCCTCTGAACACCATCTCATCCAAGCATTGAGATCCTGCAGTTCTGCCTGTTTCACTGGCCCTGCATGTAGAACTAGAAGCATCAGAGAATACAACCAGAAGTCATAGACAAGTTAAAAGGCCTCTTTTCTGATTTTGGCATTCTGGGAGAAATAGTCACTTCATAAAGTGAGGCAGAACATATCTAACAAATCATCGGAAACTGGAAAAATTAGAGTCACAAGCTGTCTTTAGGAATCTAACTTCCTAACCAGTCTTGTTTTCTTTCTTGAGTGGTCACCTTCCTTTCTCCTTTATTTACACAGTTGTAGAAATAAAAGATATTGTAAAACAGGAGGAAGTGATTCATCACTTCATAGTGAACATCAGTGTGTGATCTACAATAGCGATGGGCAAAATTATAGATTATGCTTTTGAAAGTGAGGATTGATTGGAAGGGAATATAAAATAGAAATAGCCTCAGTCACTCAGGTTCTTTCACTGTATTTATCATTAAAATTTCAATTTAAAGCAGAAAGAAATTGGATTTAAGACGTTTTCCTGTCCTAGCAAATGCCAGCTCCATTAAGCACCCTGTTGTGTACTCAAAACATACATTAATAGAGATACAGATAGGCGTTGCTGCTGGATAAGAAAGGGACTATCTGTCTTGACCGGCTGTCAGCCTCCAAGTGGCCTTTCAGCACATAGAATCATAGAATATCAGGGTTGGAAGGGACCTCAGGAGGTCATCTGGTCCAACCCCCTGCTCAAAGCAGGACCAATCCCCAACTAAATCATCCCAGCCAGGGCTCTGTCAAGCCGGACCTTAAAAACTTCTAAAGAAGGGGATTCCACCACCTCCCTAGGTAACCCATTCCAGTGCTTCACCACCCTCCTAGTGAAAAAGCTTTTCCTAATATCCAACCTAAACCTCCCCAACTGCAACTTGAGACCATTACTCCTTGTTCTGTCATCAGGTACCACTGAGAACAGTCTAGATCCATCCTCTTTGGAACCCCCTTTCAGGTAATTGAAAACAGCTATCAAATCCCCCCTCATTCTTCTCTTCTGCAGACTAAACAATCCCAGTTCCCTCAGCCTCTCCTCATAAGTCATATGCTCCAGCCCCCTAATCATTTTTGTTGCCCTCCGCTGGACTCTTTTTCCAATTTTTCCACATCCTTCTTGTAGTGTGGGGCCCAAAACTGGACACAGTACTCCAGATGAGGCCTCACCAATGTCGAATAGAGGGGAATGATCACATCCCTCAATCTGCTGGCAATGCCCCTACTTATACAGCCCAAAATGCCGTTAGCCTTCTTGGCAACAAGGGCACACTGACTCATATCCAGCTTCTCGTCCACTGTAACCCCTAGGTCCTTTTCTGCAGAACTGCTGCCTCGCCACTCGGTCCCTAGTCTGTAGCAGTGCATGGGATCTTCCGTCCTAAGTGCAGGATTCTTCCGTCCTAAGTGCAGGACTCTGCACTTGTCCTTGTTGAACCTCATCAGATTTCTTTTTGCCCAATCCTCTAATTTGTCTAGGTCCCTCTGTATCCTATCCCTACCTTCCAGCGTATCTACCACTCCTCCCAGTTTTAGTGTCATCTGCAAACTTGCTGAGGGTGCAGTCCACGCCATCCTCCAGATCATTAATGAAGATATTGAGCAAAACCAGTCCCAGGACCAACTCCTGGGGCACTCCGCTTGATACCGGCTGCCAACTAGACATGGAGCCATTGATCACTACCCGTTGAGCCCGATGATCTAGCCATCTTTCTATCCAACTTATAGTCCATTCATCCAGCCCATACTTCTTTAACTTGTTGGCAAGAATACTGTGGGAGACCGTATCAAAAGCTTTGCTAAAGTCAAGGAATAACACGTCCACTGCTTTCCCCTCATCCACAGAGCCAGTTATCTTGTCATAGAAGGCAATTAGGTTAGTCAGGCATGACTTGCCCTTGGTGAATCCATGCTGACTGTTCCTGATCACTTTCCTCTCCTCTAAGTGCTTCAAAATGGATTCCTTGAGGACCTGCTCCATGATTTTTCCAGGGACTCAGGTGAGGCTGACTGGCCTGTAGTTCCCCAGATCCTCCTCCTTCCCTTTTTTAAAGATGGGCACTACATTTAGTCTTTTTCCAGTCATCTGGGACCTCCCCTGATCGCCATGAGTTTTCAGAGATAATGGCCAATGGCTCTGCAATCACATCAGCCAACTCCTTTAGCACCCTCGGATGCAGTGCATCCGGCCCCATGGACTTGTGCTCATCCAGCTTTTCTAAATAGTCCTGAACCACTTCTTTCTCCACAGAGGGCTGGTCACCTCCTCCCCATGCTGTGCTGCCCAGTGCAGTAGTCTGGAGCTGACCTCGTTCATGAAGACAGAGGCAAAAAAAGCATTGAGTACATTAGCTTTTTCCACATCCTCTGTCACTAGGTTGCCTCCCTCCTTCAGGAAGGGTCCCACACTTTCCTTGACTTTTTTTTTTTTTTTTCTTGTTGCCAACATCCCTGAAGAAACCCACCCTTCTTGTTACTCTTAACATCTCTTGCTAGCTGCAACTCCAAGTGTGATTTGGCCTTCCTGATTTCACTCCTGCATGCCTGAGCAATATTTTTATACTCCTCCCTGGTCATTTGTCCAATCTTCCACTTCTTGTAAGCGTCTTTTTTGTATTTAAGATCAGCGAGGATTTCACTGTTAAGCCAAGCTGGTCGCCTGCCATATTTACTATTCTTTCTACACATCAGGATAGTTTGTTCCTGCAATCTCAATAAGGATTCTTTAAAATACAGCCAGCCCTCACTATTAAGGGCCCAAAAGCAAGCTATTCCGCTGGTTAGGAAGCTAGAAAATGTGGCAAAAGACCACCTTGGCTTTACCACGAGATCTTGCCTGATCTAAAAAATAAAAAGGAGTCATATAAAAAATGGAAACTAGGACAGATTACGAAGGATGAATATAGGCAAACAACACAGGAATGCAGGGGCAAGATTAGAAAGGCAAAGGCACAAAATGAGCTCAAACTACCTACGGGAATAAAGGGAAACAAGAAGACTTTTTATCAATACATTAGAAGCAAGAGGAAGACCAAAGACAGGGTAGGCCCACTGCTCAGTGAAGAGGGAGAAACAGTAACAGGAAACTTGGAAATGGCAGAGATGCTTAATGACTTGTTTGTTGCGGTCTTCACCGAGAAGTCTGAAGGAATGCCTAACATAGTGAATGCTAATGGGAAGGAGGTAGGTTTAGCAGATAAAATATTAAAAGAACAAGTTAAAAATCACTTAGAAAAGTTAGATGCCTGCAAGTCACCAGGGCCTGATGAAATGTATCCTAGAATACTCAAGGAGCTAATAGAGGAGGTATCTGAGCCTCTAGCTATTTTTTTCTTTGGAAAATCATGGGAGACGGGAGAGATTCCAGAAGACTGGAAAAGGGCAAGTATAGTGCCCATCTATAAAAAGGGAAATAAAAACAACCCAGGAAACTACAGACCAGTTAGTTTAACTTCTGTGCCAGGGAAGATAATGGAGCAAGTAATTAAGGAAATCATCTGCAAACACTTGAAAGGTGGTAAGGTGATAGGGAATAGCCAGCATGGATTTGTAAAGAACAAATTGTGTCAAACCAATCTGATAGCTTTCTTTGATAGGATAACGAGTCTTGTGGATAAGGGAGAAGCGGTGGATGTGGTATACCTAGACTTTAGTAAGGCATTTGATATGGTCTTGCATGATATTCTTATCGATAAACTAGGCAAATACAATTTAGATGGGGCTACTATAAGGTGGGTGCATAACTGGCTGGATAACCGTACTCAGAGAGTTGTTATTAATGGTTCCCAATCCTGCTGGAAAGGCATAACGAGTGGGGTTCCGCAGGGGTCTGTTTTGGGACCAGCTCTGTTCAATATCTTCATTAACGACTTAGATATTGGCATAGAAAGTACGCTTATTAAGTTTGCAGATGATACCAAACTGGGAGGGATTGCAACTGCTTTGGAGGACAGAGTCGTAATTCAAAATGATCTGGACAAATTGGAGAAATGGTCTGAGGTAAACAGGATGAAGTTTAACAAAGACAAATGCAAAGTGCTCCACTTAGGAAGGAAAAATCAGTTTCACACATACAGAATGGGAAGAGACTGTCTAGGAAGGAGTACGGCAGAAAGGGATCTAGGGGTTATAGTGGACCACAAGCTAAATATGAGTCAACAGTGTGATGCTGTTGCAAAAAAAGCAAACATGATTCTGGGATGTATTAACAGGTGTGTTGTGAGCAAGACACGAGAAGTCATTCTTCCGCTCTACTCTGCACTGGTTAGGCCTCAACTGGAGTATTGTGTCCAGTTCTGGGCACCGCATTTCAAGAAAGATGTGGAGAAATTGGAGAGGGCCCAGAGAAGAGCAACAAGAATGATTAAAGGTCTTGAGAACATGACCTATGAAGGAAGGCTGAAAGAATTGGGTTTGTTTAGTTTGGAAAAGAGAAGACTGAGAGGGGACATGATAGCAGTTTTCAGGTATCTAAAAGGGTGTCATAAGGAGAAGGGAGAAAACTTGTTCACCTTAGCCTCTAAGGATAGAACAAGAAGCAATGGGCTTAAACTGCAGCAAGGAAGGTTTAGGTTGGACATTAGGAAAAAGTTCCTAACTGTCAGGGTGGTTAAACACTGGAATAAATTGCCTAGGGAGGTTGTGGAATCTCCATCTCTGGAGATATTTAAGAGTAGGTTAGATAAATGTCTATCAGGGATGGTCTAGACAGTATTTGGTCCTGCCATGAGGGCAGGGGACTGGACTCAATGACCTCTCGAGGTCCCTTCCAGTCCTAGAATCTATGAATCTCCTGGACTCCTTTCCCCCCTCATGTTATTCTCCCAGGGGATCCTGCCCATCAGTTCCCTGAGGGAGTCAGTCTGCTTTTCTGAAGTCCAGGGTCCGTATTCTGCTGCTCTCCTTTCTTCCTTGTGTCAGGATCCTGAACTCTACTATCTCATGGTCACTGCCTCCCAGGTTCCCATCCACGTTTGCTTCCCCTACTAATTCTTCCCAGTTTGAGCAGCAGGTCAAGAAGAGCTCTGCCCCTAGTTGGTTCCTCCAGCACTTGCACCAGGAAATTGTCCCCTACACTTTCCAAAAACTTCCAGACCAATCTATTTACATGCCTCAAGGATCTCTGATAAAGAAACTTCATCCCATTTAAATATAAGCTACTGGTATTCACTTTCAAGGCTCTTCATGGCCCATCACCACTCACAGTCCACTGTTGCAAAAAAGGCAAATGTCATTCTGGATGTATTAACAGGAGTGTTATATGTAAGACATGGAAGGTAATTGTTCCTTTCTCTTTGGCACTGGAGTGCTGTGTCCAGTTTTGAGAATCGCATTTTAAGAAAGATGTGAACAAATTGGAGAGAATCCGGAGGAGAACAACAAAAATTATAAGAGGCTTAGAAAACATGACCTATGGGAAAAAGTGGAAAGAATTGGGCATGCTTGGTCTACAGAAGAAGACTGAGGAGACACTATACAAATCTTATGTTATATGGTTGTTGTTAAGAGAACAGTGATCAATCTCCAAGATCAAAGATAGGCTGAGAAGAAACTGGCTTTACAGCAAGGAAGATTTAGGTTAACTATTATCCTTTCTAACTAAGGATAATTAAGCACTTGAACAGCTGTCCTAGAGAGGCTGTGGAATCCCTATCATTTGGTGGTTTTAAAGAACAGGTTAGATAAACACCTGTCGGGGATGGGTCTAGATCCATACAGTCTCCGGCTGTAGAATCTTGCCTGTATGCTCGGGGTTCTGCTGATCGCCATATTTGGGGTCGGGAAGGAATTTTCCTCCAGGGTAGATTGGCAGAGGCCCTGGAGGTTTTTCGCCTTCCTCCGCAGCATAGGGCAGGGGTCGCAGGCTGGAAGATTCTGTTGTGGGTGGGTCAGCTTTTGTGGCCTGCATCATGCGGGAGGTCAGACTAGATGACCATATTGGTCCCTTCTGACCTTAAAGTCTATGAGTCTATGAGTCTAGATATACTTAGTCCTTTTTCAGCACAGGGGAATGGACTAGATGACCTCTTGAGGTCCCTTCCAGCCCTACATTTCTATGATCGTCTCTCTTGCTATCAAGATGTCAATTCCCACCTCCAATTGCCCCATGGTGCCAGCCTCAATTAGCCACTTGTTAAATTTCCAAACAGTCATCTTTGTGCTTTCTCCTATGTTGTCCCTCATAATTTGAAGTAGCTCCTCAGAAACATCTACAAAGCTACCTCATTATACTTCAAATCGCTCTTTAAAACTCCTTTACTGTAAGCCTACAAAAAACTTGACAATAGTTACGCAATGGGTGCATTGAGGCTACTGCCCAATATTGTCTCTCGGTTTTCTAGCACTTCCACGTCAGTCTGTTTTTATTCACCTTTTGTCTTTTACTGTAACCTCTTTGGGACCGGGACTGCCTAGTTCTGTGTTTGCACAGTACTTAGTACAATGGGCCTCTTGTCCATTACTAAAAAGAACAGGAGTACTTGTGGCACCTTAGAGACTAACAAATTTATTTGAGCATAAGCTTTCGTGGGCTAAAACCCACTTCATCGGATGCATGCAATGGAAAATACAGTAGGAAGATATAGATAGATAGATAGATAGATACAGAGAACATGAAACAATGGGTGTTACCATACACACTATAACGAGAGTGGTTAAGGTGTTAAGAAAAAACTTTTTTTCTCTCCTGCTGGTAATAGCTCACCTTAACAGATCACTCTCATTATAGTGTGTATGGTAACATCTATTGTTTCATGTTCTGTGTGTGTATCTTCCTACTGTATTTTCCACTGCATGCATCCGATGAAGTGGGTTTTAGCCCACGAAAGCTTATGCTCAAATAAATTTTAGTCTCTAAGGTGCCACAAGTACTCCTCTTCTTTTTGCTGATACAGACTAACACGGCTGCTACTCTGAAACTTGTCCATTACTGCAACTCCTAGGTACTGGTACTACTAATCCATTAATTTGTGTAGCCATAAACTATCTTGAGTCTTATGAGAGATCTTAACACTATATAAGTAAACAAACACACTGGTCAGTACCAGAGAAGAAGAGGAATAATTTTTCACAAAGAATACTTGTTCTGGGAAAAAGAATAGTGGGCTAAAGGTGAAACCGGATAAATGTCATTTAGATACTAGAATAATAATGTGTTGCTCTTCTGTGTCACCTTCCATCTGAGGCCCCCAAAGCCCTTCACAAATATTACTTAAGCCCCATAACCCTCATGTGAGGCAGAGAAATAAGTATTATCCCTATTTTATAGATGGGAAACAGAGACACCACGTGGATGATCAGGGAGTGCAGTAGTCTGATAGCAGAGGGATCATGGTGCAGTGAGGGCCTTCATGGAGAAGTTAAATAAGTTTATGGGGAAGAAAGATCTTTCATGCCTGATGCAGAAGGCTGAAGTAGATTTGTGAAGTCTCTAGCAACCCTATTATCTAGAATATCCTTGCACATTCAGGGTATGGGAGGGGGCTCTGGGCTGGGGTAGGGGGTTGGGGTGAAGGGGAGTGAGGGGTTTGGGGTACAGGAGAGGGATCTGGGTTTGGGGGGGGGGGCTCAGGGCTGAGCCAGGGGGGTGGGGCAGCTCCCAGTCAGTGGCACAGCAGGGCTAAGGCAGGTTCCCTGCCTGTCCTGGCTCCATGCTGCACCCCAGAAGCAGCCAGCAGGTCCGGCTCCTAGGCGAGGGGGCCAGGAGGCTCTGCGCGCTGCTCTCGCCTACAGGTACCACCCCCGGGTCCCATTGGCTGTGGTTCCCGGCCAATAGGAGTGTGGAGCCGGTGCTCAGGGTGGGAGCAGCATGCGAAGCCCGGTGCAAATTCGGACCCCTGGCAACCTTAGTCTGCTCCATCACTGCGACTGAGACAGTAATGAAACCCTTCCAGTACCAACTATGCATATTGGTTTACAACATGCAGGCTAAAGAAAGGGGACTGCTGTGTAAAGCTAATGTTGGAGCACAGCTGTCCAACTCTCAAGGGCTAGTGTGAGCAAAGGCCTGTCACTCTCCTGGCCTCCAGAGATAACTAGACCAAGAATCATCTGATCTATGTCTACCCTGCAAAAGGCCCATTAGCCTCGTTCTCCATTTGCTCTTGTTGCGGGAAAGGCAGGCTCCCCCAGTAGTGGGAGTGCAGAGCAGTATGGATATTTTTAGAGGGGGAAGTTGTTGCTCTGCAGAATGGCAGAAGCACCACTTCCCTTTCAGCCACTGATGCCTCATTTCACAGTAAGTGTATTTTCTCAAAACCTAGAACAGCTGACTCTTCAGTTTGGTACCAGCCTTCCAGAGTCTCAGGCTGCTGCAGGAATTCCCAGTGGTGCCTGCCTCTTTCCCTGCTCTTGATACTGATCACAGCCTCAAAGAACTATTACACCTCTACCCCGATATAACGCAACCCGATATAACACGAATTCGGATATAATGCGGTAAAGCAGTGCTCCGGGGTGGGGGGCTGCGCACTCCGGCGGATCAAAGCAAGTTTGATATAACACGGTTTCACCTATAACGCGGTAAGATTTTTTGGCTCCCGAGGACAGCATTATATCGGGGTAGAGGTGTATTTCCTAACAGATCACTTCTCCCTTTGGCTGCAATACAGTTTGCAGAGTTGGCCCAAGCACTCCAGCTGCACAGGGTCTCAGTTCTCAGTCCATGTTCATCTTGTAAGTATCACTGGGAACGGAATCTGTTCTCCACATAAGGATATATGAATCTCAGGGGTAGTAACTCAAAATCCACTGTTTGCACTGCAGAGTCTGATTCAAATTAGACCAAATAAACTAGTCTGAAGCTCTCTCAAGTCCTGCTACTCTCCTCTGTGAAAGCTTCTCTACTTTCTGTAACCTAGACATCTCCTCACACATCCTCCTCCTATTATTAACAGAAAAAGCAGCTCAAGCTGCCACTTGTGAGAGGGAAGACTGAGCTGAAGTTCAGAGAAGTGAGAAACAGAACTGTCCTTAGGATTTTGGGGGCCCTACACAATAGTATTAAACTGGTGCCCCTATGCTTCACTGAAGGTGGGCTCCAGCCAGCACTTCTGACCCCAGTGTGTGGAGGGGGCACAGCCACCACCCCCACTCGTGGACCCCCCAGAACTCCTCCCCCCCCTTACTGACACACACCGAGCTTGTACATAGCAGATGCTGCGGCAGTGGCTCAAGGCGGGCTTTGTGCTGTCACATGGGGGCTGCATCTTGCCAGAGCCCATGGCCCTCCTCCAGCCCCTAGCCACTCCTGGCTCACCACGAGCATTTTGACAGGAAGTACCAAGCAGTAATAACAATAATAATACAAGTGTGTGTGTTTGTGTGTGTGTGAGAGCCAGTGTGTGTGTGTGTGTGTGTGTGTGTATGTGTGTGTGAGACACTGCATTGGGGGACTGTGACTTGTGAGAGGCAGAGTGTATGTGGGTGTGAGAGCCAGGGTGTGTGTGAGAGACTGTGTGTGTGTGTGTGTGTGTGTGTGTTAGGGAAGTGTGAGAGACATGAACGCACTGTCACTTTAAGTCCCTCCCTCCTTCCCCCGCAAGGCCTGGCTCCCCCCGCCGACTCACATGGAAGTTTCGCTCCTCCTGTCCTGGCCCCAACCCGGCCCCTGCCAGAGACCGAGTGGCGCAGGCAGGCCGGGTCCAGGGAGGGACTCCGCTCTGGGCGGCGGTGGGCCGGGCCGCTGTGCTGCCAGTGACCGGCCACGCCACTCTGGGCTCGCTGGGGCGGCAGAGCCTGAGGCTGGAGTCCTCAGCTGGTCTGCTGAGGAGCAGTGAGGGAGGGGGTAGGGTCAGGGAGAAGCCCGCCGGCCCAGGATGCGGGAGGGGCCTGAGAAGAGAGGATTCCAGCCGCGGCCCGCAAGGGGAATGGTGCCCCAAATTTTCGGGTGCCCTATGCAGCCGTGTATGTTGCGTATGCCTAAGGATGGCCTTGGTGATAAAGGTAGCAAGAATAAGCTATCTGCTCAAACTCTGCGTGCCTGTAGGACGTGCGTTTTACAACACAATGCTTCACAGATTTATTGGAAAAGTCAGAACCAAACTGTTTTACAGACACAAGACCATTTCCTATAATCTCCTCCGTATTTCTCACATTCTCCACCTACTTTCATGTCAGGTTTCAGAGTAGCAGCCGTGTTAGTCTGTATCCGCAAAAATAACAGGAGTACTTGTGGCACCTTAGAGACTAACAAATTTATTAGAGCATAAGCTTTCGTGGGCTACAACCCACTTCTTCGGATGCATATAGAGTGAACCACTACTACTTTCATGTGTGCATCACCCCAAGTAAAAGCACTAAAGCAAACCATACATAACTGATAGGAAACAGAGGACTGGCAAAGTCAAACTTTCTCAGCAGGGGTGAGATACCTGATAAGAGTATAATATAGCAAAAAAAAAAAAAAAAAAATTGATTAGACAAAATTTTACTCCAGTTCCAGGAAGGTGACACCCCTTTTAAGATACCGTTAGGTCCCAAGCCTCTGGGGAGAGGCCATGATGACAGATATGGGTGTAATACAGAGAAATATTGAACAGTTCTGCAGAAATTCAAAAAGCAGGCAACTTGGTCAAAATATAGGTAACACAGCTAATGTGCAGTACCCAGAGTAATGTCAATACTACATCATAATACTTTGCCCTTTTCTGAGGTGTTCAAAGTGCTTTATGAACGTTAATGAACTTAGACTCACAACCCCCCATGAGATCTTACCTATCAAGGTACCTACATGGCTCCCAGTACCAGTGGTCAGTATAATTATCACAGTTTTGCAAATTGGAAAGCTGAGGCACAGAGAGAGGTGACATGAGACGTTCAAGGCATCACAGAGTCAGCTGCAGATATTGTAATAGAACCCAGGAGTCCTAACTCCCCACCTCCTGCTGCAACCACTAAACTCCCTCTCTTTCTGAAACTATTTGGGTCAGGCTTTCAGTTGCATGGAATGACGCTGGGTTGCTGGCTAATGTTGAATCAAATACTTGTGACAGACTTGGCATTTCCAGCCTGTTTCCCATCAGGCAGAACTGCTCCTCTCTAGTAAAAGCATCACACACACACACACCTCACCCTCAAATCACAACAATCAGCAATACTAGTATGTTATACCACAAACAGCATTTTTTTCACCCTAAAGATCTCTTCATACTATTAATGGTCAAAAAGTCCCTATAGGCTCAAAATGCTGCTGAAATCTTTAATGGTGGAAATTGAGCACGTGTGCAATCGCCTGTTAGCAAAATAAAAATAAAGGTAATTGTTCCATTCTTTTCTCTCTCTCTCCAATTAGCACAGCTTTGTCTCCCTGAATGGGAAGTCACCTGGAGTGTTGCGTTTGGTAAACAAAGCTGGCTCTTTTTTTTTTAGTTAGAAAAAAGCATGTGAAACCTTGAACTGGTTATTTCTGCACTATTGAAAATTGGAAAATGCAGTGGGGCCTGAGGATGTTTATTGTTGAGGAAGAGACTCTTAAAAATAGGGGTTATAACAAAAATGGTTTAAAGAACCTCAACCTAGAAGAGTGGCACTGTGTACTGCAGGAGACACATCCACATTCTCAGAGAGAACACTGGAGCCTGTGACTCCTGACAATGGAGGCTCTGCATTCTTTTCTCTTACAAGAGTCTAGCTTCCACTGCAAACTAACCCACAGCTGCATCTGGAGGAAAGAAAGAGCTGTAGTAAAGCGCATGGAACAGGCCAGGTCTTCATGAAAAGGCAAAGACACAGGAACGTTAATTTACCATTGATCTATCACAGCCTGCTAGGCATTTCAGACTGACACAAGAGATGGCCCCTATCCCATAGAACTTACATTATAAACCCTTCACAAAGTTATTTCAAATGCCATCACATACCACTTGGTTCAGGATCTCCCATGACTGGGTCTTCTGTGTTTTGGTCTGAAAGCATCAGGGTTCCAGTTTACACAGCTCTGAATCGCAGCCAAGTTGAATAAAACACAAATCCTTGACCAATTCTGATGTTATCGGGTTATCCAGAGAGTCCATATGAGTTGCATGCTAAGGGAATTGACAGAGAAGCCCTGGTCTAAGTGCAGCCGCTTTAACCAATCTACTTCCTGCAGACACATTTCCGTGTAAGGAAACTGTGCGCAGTGTACATTTGTTTGATCGTGCAGTTTGCATACATTCAGATCTGTCTGTGAACAACAAAGAAGGGCCCATTTTACAACTCCGTTGGCTTCAATGCCTACAGCAGCACAAACGCTCACTGTTCTGAGTTCTTGTATACAGGTAACCTTCACTGTCACCCTAGGAAAACATAACTCACAATTCCAAACTCCTGGGGTATATGAGTCTGTGGACATTTATGTGGGAACATGCGAGTGGTGCTTCTAGGAATGCTAGGTTTTCCCATATTTATAAAATATATTACCATAGATGCACAGTGAATGTGGCCATTGGTTTAAAAGACTCTTCTTAAAATATTTCAGTAGAGCACCATGTAGCAGCACTTATTCCAGAATAATATATTCAGTCATACCAAGAGAAGAGAGATTGGTTTTGGACAGCAGGAGAATAGTAGAAATTGACCAAAAACCCACACTTATCTGAACCTCTTGTTCCATGCTTTGGACAAACTGGAACTGAGACACTCCCCGCCCCACCCCTCAAGATTTTGGTTTTGCAAAACCCAGACCTGACCAAGTTTTTTCAAAGTTGAGCTCTGGTTTCCCCAGCTCACTTCTAATATGACACAATCTGCTCCTTGCTCAAGTCAGTATTTCTTAGGGTATGTTTACACTGCAAGCTGGGGGTATAATTGCCAGCTCAAAGAGACATACCCACACTAACTCCAGTTGAGCTAGCACACTAAAAATAGGCTAGCCACTATGGCTCAAGCAGCAGGAGGGGCTAGCCACCCCAAGTATGTACCTGTCCAAGCTAGGCATGTACTTGGAGGAGCTAGCCCCTCCTGCTGCTCATGGCACTTCAGCCATACTTTTAGCATACTTGCTCAATTGGAGCTAGTGTGGGTATGTCTCCTTGAGTGGAGAGTGTAATTCCCAGCTCAAAGTGTAGACACACCCTAAGACCCATGAGGAGGTTTCTCAGATTGAAACCCATCTTGAAGACAACTAAGCTTCGCTTGAAGTCTTTACATCAGGATTGGATGTCTTCCTAATAGATATGCTCTAGATCATTAGCAAGCTATTGGGCTTAATGCAGGAATCACTGGGTGGAATTCTATGGCCTGTGTGATGCAGGAGGTCAGACTAGATGATCATAAAGGTCCCTTCTGGTCTTAAAACCTATGAATCTCACAGAAACACTTATATGTTTGAAAACCAGTGATACAGGAAATGTAAGACACATTTATTCAAAAGCTATGGATTTATCTAGAGAGTAAACTTCAGTGGCTTCCCCTGCAATTACTGATCATAATATAAAGGTGAACCAGTCTCATGGATAAACATAGGTCTCTCATGCTTGGCAGTGAAACAATTTTCTTTCACTGACTCACAAATAATTATTTATAAAAGACACAGTTGTTTGCTCTATATAACCAGAGAAAGGCTCTTGCCTGTAACTTCAGCCTCTGTCAGGTGCCACAGATCACAAACACAGGTCTGCAGGATTGGTGAGTGATAGCCATACCTTCACACCACTGCAAGGTTGGACAAGAGAACTGCAGCTAATATTTCACAACCAGAGGCTACATCTGCTGACTCGGGTCAGTTGACAGCAAACTGACTGGATACCACTTAATTTTACAGCTTCCTGTTCCTGCACCACCTTTTGTCTGAGCAACTAGTCTCTTAGGCCGGTTGCTGCCCAGACCCCCTGGAGAACAAACTCCTGCCACCCAAACCAGTCTTCTGACCTGGCTGTACACTATCCTGCCATGCCCAAACCTGGATCTGCCTGCTACCTACGCTAACCAGACTGCTCCTGCACCCAGGGCCGGCTTTAGGAAGTGCGGGGCCCAATTCGAACATTTTTGGCGGGGCCCCGGCAGGGATGACTAAAAAAAAAAAAAATGTAAAAAAAAGCCTTTCATTTCTTAGCAACCGGTTCCCTATAAAAAGTTCTGATTTAAGGGATGTGCCACAGTATGTATATTTTGTACCAATAGGGTTACCATACATCCATATTTTCCTCCCAGACGGCGATTTAAGAACCAAAAAGCCTGACATGTCCAGAAAAATACGGATGTATGTTAACCCTACCTAAAGTTCTTTTTTAAAAAGATGGGCCTGAGCTAGAAATGAGCTCCGTTTCACATGTGTGGGTCCCTGCCACTCCCTGGAGGTGTGCTAGGGTGACCAGATGTCCCGATTTTATAGGGACAGTCCCGATTTTTGGGTCTTTTTCTTATATAGGATCCTATTACCCCCCACCCCCCGTCCCGATTTTTCACACTTGTTGTCTGGTCACCCTAGGGTGTGCACATGTGTGGGTCCCAGCTGCTCCCTGCCCCCCTCATTGATGCAGGTGTGCAGGGTTACTGCCCTGGGAACTGCAGGGCACCAGTGGACATGGGCTGGCTGGAGGCAGGGCAGGGGCTGACTGAAGGTAGGGTCGTGTGGGGTGGGCTGGCTGTCTTTAGGCAGGGCCACAGGGGGGTGCGGCATGGGTTGGCAGGGCTGGAGACAGAGGAGTGCGGGACTGGCTGGCTTCAGGCAGTGGGGTGTGGTAGGGGTTGGCTGGAGCCAGGGCAGGGGGTGCGGGGCGCTGGTGTGGGCAGGGCAGGTGGTGCGGTAGGGGCTGGCTGGAGACAGGCTGGCTGCGGGCAGGGGGTGCGGGGCTGGCTGGAGACAGGGCAGGGGGTACGCAGTTGGCTGGAGACGGGCTGGCTGCGGGCAGGGGGTGCAGGGTTGGCTGCAGACAGGGGCTGGTGCAGGCAGGCCAGGGGGTGCGGGGCTGGTGTGGGCAGGGGGTGCAGCAGGGGCTGGCTGCGGGCAGAGGGTGCGGGTACAGGGGGTACAGCCCACCCTGTACGGTGAATGCCCCCTTCTCCTCCCTCCCCCACCGGGGTAGCAGCAGCAGCAGCAGCCCGGGGCTCGGGGGCTATTTAAAGGGCCCGGGGCTCCCCTGCTTCTACCGCCCCGGCCCTTTAAATAGCTGCGGGAGCCCTGGGGAAGCGGTGGGGCTCCAGTGGCTATTTAAAGGGCCGGGGCGGTAGAGGCAGCAGGAGCCCCAGACTTTTTAAATAGCCCCAAGAGCCCTGCAGCCCTACCCCAGGGCTCCAGCCGTGGGGCTCTGGTGGCAATTTAAAGGGCCTGGGGCTCCAGCCCCTGCTGGGAATCCCAGGCCCTTTAAATTGCCCCCTGGGGAAGCTGGGCCACCCCGGTACAGCGCACCTGCCGGTACGCCGTACTGGGGCTTGGGCGCAGGGCCCTCTTAGGGGCGGGGCCCGATTTAGGGGAATTGGTTGAATTGGCCTAAAGCCGGCCCTGCCTGCACCTTGCCTATGCACTGATTACCCTCCTCCCACCAACTAATGTCCTGGCTGCTGAACTTGCTGCACCATGGACTATGAAACTACCCCCCGTGATATTTCAGCAAGGCCTGGCTGCTGCTGACCATGTGCATCAACACGTGATCAGCAGCCCTGACCTCAAACCTCACGGCTCTGCTTGCTCACAGCAGGCCATGACAGCATCCCAGGTTCAAATGTGTTTGAATCACGATAATAAATACTCTGTTTTTTTAGCTTTCCTCATGAATATGAATTGATAGCTGAATCTCAGAACTCTGGGGTTGTCAGACTAGGGAAATTAAGGGACTTATTACCTGCTCCCATGAGTAATACATGCTAGAACCAATCGCTTCTCCACTTTCCAGAGTAGGCAGGATATATGCCACCTGTGTGATGAGGTAACCAGACCCGATGAAGAAGTTCAGAGCCGCTCACTTATTTCTATTCATGTGGCTGTTTCTGGGTGGGTATAAAAGGGCATCCTGCAGCTATGAGCATGAACATTATTGGTTGCGAGCTTTAGGGTAAGTGGTGTTGACAAGTTTCTGTGGTTTAAAATGCAGAACTGTGGACACAAAACATTTAATTTCCTCTAACTCATCAGCCTTCTTCCTTGTTCTGACTCAATCTTGTGATCTCTCTCTCAGTGGGTTGACTCTTCAAGACCAATACAGTAACTAAATTCCTGGGTGGGAAGCCTGATCCAGAGTCATTGTGACAATGTACAATGCTGGTTGGAAAAGCAGCTGTGGCAGGCACTCCAGAATTTTTGTGGCTTGTGGTTCACAGAAGCCACAAGAAGCATAATTTCCCTTTCACCCCTCTCTGCCAATTGCTATGGTAATACAGTCCGTTAGAATTCTCACTGCAGCTGCATCATTGTTCCTGTGGCAGCCTCTTAACCACAACTACAGAACCCTGTCTCTCCTACCACATACACTACCCACAGAGAGTCAGGATTATAGCATTGCTGGAGGACTTATGAGAGCTAAGGCCGCGGCAGCATTTCCATTCTAAACACCTGTCTTTTATAAATATATAACCTACAAAGAAAATTACCTTTTGGGTTGAAATTTTTCAGTCTTATGTGAACATTGTGTGTTCATTATTATACAGGTACAGAAATGTCTGTCATATTCATTTGGGGTTTGGGATTGTTTGTATACTGGTAATAAAAATGGGTCTGAATCTCCTCACACGCATACTGGAGATACTGTATTGACTTCAAAGGAGTTTCTCCTGGTTTACATTAGTGCAAACAGCAGAAGGAGAAAGAGCATGAAAAGCCAGGTTACAAGTTATGGAAGGGCTTTGCTGGATACATGTGTGTTGCTGCTCACCAGCTGCTTAGGCATCATCTGCACAAGATAGGCCTAAACCTCAACATTTGTATTTAGAAACCTTCAGCATCTGGGGTATTTGAACTGGGGCTCAGGTCCACCTCTAATTTAAATAGCTATTTGCGGCGGGAGGTTATTTCATTAAACAAAGCAGTCACACTGAAATCTCCCTCTGCTGAAAAACTTAACCAGAACAGGCTCTCACGGGCACCTTCTATCACTAATGCCAGAACTCCCTTTGGTTCCACCCCATCTCCTTGTATCAGTCAAACATGAAACATCTCCAGATATGTGAAACACAGGTTGGAAAGCTTTCCCTGTTTCCCCATATGTACCCGCATGCCCAGACGCCTCACTGAGCCTCACACTCATGCAATCCTCCTATGAAAGAAGGGCCTAAACTGCAAAGTTTGTGTGCAGATCAAGGTCTACAAAGCTTGGAGGTGCTCAAAGCTGCAGTGGAGATAAAGGCCCATCTCTATCCTCTATACCCACCGTTATGTGCCCCACAGATCTTTGCCCACATACACAAGATGAAGTACCAGCACATGTAGGTCAAAGAGTTCTCTAGTTCAGTGGTTCTCAACCCGGGGTACATGTACCCATGGGGATACTCAGAGGTTTCTAGGGGGTACTCAAATCATCTAGATCAGTGTTTCTCAGCCTGGGAGTTGCATCCCCCGGGGGGGGGGGGGTGTCACAGGATGGGTTATGGGGGATTGCAAGTGCAGGGCTGGCATCCGGGGGTGGCAAACAGGGCTTCAGTCATGGGCAGCAGGGTTTGGACTTCAAACCAGGCTCAAATATCACAGATATACACGTACAATAAATATATTCTAATCTATTTATTTTATTTTTAAATTTATTTTATTGTGTAATTATATGGTAAAAATGAGAAAGTAAGCAATTTTTCAGTAATAGCATGCTGTGACACTTTTGTATTTTTATGTCTGATTTTGTAAGCAAGTAGTGTTTAAGTGAGGTGAATCTTGGGGTACGCAAGACAAATCAGACTCCCGAAAGGGATACAGTGGTCTGGAAAGGTTGAGAACCACTGATCTAGTTCCTCAGTGGAGACAAAGAAAGCCTTAGGCCCTTGGATTCCTATGCTGGTGGCTAGCAATTCTCCCTCCTCCTCCTGGTGCCCTCACCAATATTCAGCTCTCAGTCACACCTTCTCCAGGCAGTCTGTGGAGGGTTATTTTCCCTTTTCTCCCTAATGTGGAATTACCTTTGTTTCCTGAACATTTTCCCCTTTTGTTACCTAAAAACAAAAGCTCAGCTTCAGGATAGCAGCAGCAGAGCAACTTCTCTGCCTGTTTGTGGTGGCAACAGGTTCTGTGCTTATTCAGAACAAATTCCAGAACTAGAGAGTTTTAGACCCATTGTCCAACTTTTCTGATAAACACAACAAAGGAACAGAGAAAATAAACCAGTATCCACATGTTCTGTTTCTTTTCTAAGGTCTGGTTTGCTGTTTGGTGGAAGTCTCTTGACTTCAGATTCATGCCCCTACATCAGTGACTAGAACACAGGACTGAATTATATTTCCAATAAATGTACCACTGACTCACTGTGTAACTACTTAACCGCTCTATGCCTCAGTTTCACTCTGTTAACTGGGGATAATTATACCTACCTAGCTTTGTAAAGCATTTTGATATTTATAGATAAAAAGTGCTACTGAAGTGTTTTATGTTATGCAAAGACATTTATAGCAAACAGGGCTATAATGTGATACAACAGATAAATGCTAAAAAATCTTAGGCACTGCAGAGACTTTAATTCTTAGGAAGTTCCTGGCACTATAAAAGTTCTTAATATAATAACAAGGCTGCTTTTGAAACCAATTACATTCATTTATGGTGTCTCCATCATACAGTATAAAATAGTGCCCAATAGAAGTTTAGATCAAATTTCTAATCTGGATTAAGTGTCATATCCTTCTCATGTTTTAAATGTGATTTCCCACACTCAGGTCTTTGAGCTATTCACTGCAATTATCTGGATATCAGTGCCTCCAACTTCAAATTATTTGGATTATTAGTAGAACTTTCCTTAATCAGGATATATTGTACCCAATTCAGTCAGTCCCCATTAAGCTCTTAGTGGAAACATCACACCAGAGATCCCGAAATCCCTGATCTCCTCTCCCATCTCAGCCAGTCAGAGGGGAGAGGCGTGTGCTTTGACTCACTCTGCTGCCAACTCATTTCTGCCTTCCACACCTAGTAGTTTCTGCTCACCTCCCTGTTTCAACACCAAACGCAGGCTCACTACCAAGACTTTTCTAAATAAATCACTTTGAAATGTACAAGCCAGTGGGTGCAAAGCCTGAGGAAACTGAACATTTTCAGAAAGGAAAAACTCACTCCACAGATTTATTGGAAGCAAGATCATTGCAAGGAGCTGTGGGAGATATAAGCTATTGAAAGTTTGGGTAAAGTAGTAAATATTTACATTAAGCGTATTTCTGAATTCACATGCCTAGAGCCAGCGGCTGTATCTGAGCCTGCTACTATAGCATTGGAAAAACACAACACATATGGCTATTAGACATGGATCCAAACCAGAACCCCGGATCCAAGCTAGGGTGACCAGATAGCAAGTGTAAAAAATTGGGACGGGGGTGGGGGGTAATAGGTGCCTGTATAAGAAAAAGCCCCCAAAATCGTGACTGTACCTATCAAATCGGGACATCTGGTCACCCTAATCCAAGCACAATGAACTTTGGGGAAGTTTGAAAATTAAATTTGCAATTCAGGCCTATTCCAAATTTCTTCAGGACTCCAAAAGGAGCTGAACTAGGAGCATCAATTCTGAACTGGCAGCTTCTTCAGCTTATTTCCTTTAACTACTAATTTCTGCATGACTTTTACCAAACAGAAGTAGTGAGGGACAGGTGATTAGATAATGAGAACATTATTTCCCATTACAATCCAATTGTTTTCAGTTACTCTTCTAGAGGGGGAAGAGCAGTGTTCCAGGGGAGAGAAGGAGGAAGGATAGCACTGGGGAAGGATTGTTTGGCTGTTCGGATTTCATTCTTAGCAAATCTGCAACTCCTAACTATGTAGAAAGAATACAAGGAATAGTCCCAGGAGGAATCTAATCCCCATGTGAGGAACTCTGCAAATAGTGGTTCAAGTACACCAAAAATAGGGAAGGGAGGTACCCCTTATTTCAACCTAGTGTAGAACCCAGGAGTCGGGACTCCTAGCCTCATGAGTTTAACCACTCAGCTTTTCTTACTGTATTGGTTTTGTTAAAGCACAGAAAGCAGAATCCGGAGCTTTCTTTGGGCAGATGCCCACAAAAAGGAAGTACAGGAATTCTTCAGAAATGGATCAGCTTCTACATTCACATCAACATACAGGGAGTAATAGACACTCATGCCCCGTAGACATTTAATCTCATAAATAGTCCCTGTCTCTCCCGCAATCCCCCATTTGTAGTTGAAGCAAGATTATAATTTATCCCTAGAGCAGAAAGCCTTTTCATTTGCACCCAACACTGAGATCTCCTACAAGACAGTTGCTGCATCTCCTTATTGCTTTTCTAATTAACAATGTACATTCAGTGACTGCATTAGAAAAAGTTAAGTGCTACGTTGTGGAGCAACCTCTTCTATGTTTCCTGTTAACCTTTCCCATAGGGAAAAGATTTGGTCTTTTTATAAGAACTTTTTTCCCAGCATGCCACCCCCAGGGGTGGGGAGTAGGCCTTTTAAATGTGGCAGAGAGGCACAGCTGCTGCTTTAAAGTAGCTAGCTGTTGCATCTTCCTTCCTTCCAGATGAGGTGAATATCCTTAGGTTCTTGGGAAGACAGCATGGCATGTTCTCCTGCACATGTTCCTGAACTGCATTTACTGTTTTAAACTAGGAAAACACTGGGTTCTTCATCTTCAAACAGATTTTTTTTAATCCTAGCACTCTGCTAGCAAAAGTATTTGCCTGAAATACAAAACTGCTCTTAAGTAGGGTCTAACTCTTCCCCTGTGGTACGGAAGGCTGTAGTTTGGGTTCTGTTCCTGTATGGTGTAGAAATGACCGGGTGGTAAGAATAGTCAAAGCTACCATCGTCCAATCTGAACTGAATCAAGCAGGCTGCCAGGATGCAGAATAGTCAGAGCTGGTATGGGCCAGCCTGAGAAGAGGCCCTAATGCGGTCTGCTAGTCACAGCTTGCGGTAGGACCCTGAGAGGCTCCCCAACCCTCTGCAAATAAAGTTTTCTAAACTCCTGCTCTAAAAATTCCCAGTCTCTCCTTCAGTACTCTTGCTGAACTGGCCTCAGAATGAAAGAGCTGTAGTTAGTGGCTCAGGCATGGGACTAAGTACTAAAACTAGCATGTGATAATCCTGGTTCTGACAATTACTATGCTCCCTCTGTAACCTTGGGCGGGTCACTTCACCTCTCAGGCTCTCTGCTTCCCTAGCTGTAATGTGGGGATAGTTAGTTACCTCCTCACGGGGGGGGGGGGGGTGTGAGAATTAGCTGTTTAGGAAGCTCTAAGAACAACATTTTTTGTGGAATTGACACTGACAGTGAGGGATTTGCAGGCAGCTGCATCTCACAAGTTTTCTTTTCACAAGGAAGAAGCAGAAGAAAATGCAGTTTTTAAAAGAAAAAGAATGGCCATAATGACTGAGCAAGTGTTCCTTGCTCCTACCACAGGAAGGATGTGACAGGAGAAAATTTATACTCTGATGCCTGGGGTCCACTGTGCTTTGCTATTCCCTTCTAAGTGAGAGGGAGAAACTAGATGTGAGCCAGAAGTAGAATCTAGGCATCCTGATTACTGTTCCCTGGGTTAACCATTAGACCCTAGCACCTTTTTAACAGTGAAAATTACAGTGAAAAAAAAAAAAGTGATGTCAGCAACATGTTAGTGTAACAGCAAAGTTAAATAAGGAGCATATGCCTTAAACAAACTGTACTTCAGAGAAACAAATAAGACATCATCTACCAGCACAGTACGAAAATAAACAGCGGAACCTGGTGGATGCCCTAGGCGCCTGCGGATATGGGAGGATAAAGAAAGAAGATGCCTCAACTCTGAACTTTCCTCCCTTTATAAGTTTTAGCAGCAGCTTCTCCCCCAAAATGGGACTTCTAATCGGAATAAATACAGACAATTCCTTACTTTCTGCTTCATAACATCTGTAATAACATACATTCTTCGCATGCACAGATACCTGTCTCCATATGTGCAGCACCAGTACAATGAGACCCTGATCCTGACCGGGGCTTTTGAGCACTACCCCAGTACAAACAATAAATAACACACATTTCTGACTCTTTCAGGTTGGGGATTTACCATTCACGCTGGTGATGAGGGCTGATGTGGCAAGCTGGATAACTTCACAATTCAAAGCAGGATACTTGCTCAGGAGGGAAGAGACGGCCTGCAGCAAATCTGCCAATTTAGCTTCAACAGCTCCTGAAACAACAGCTCCTGAAATAAGAATAGTAATAAACAATTGTAAGTAATGAAGGCTATTTGTTTAAAAAAGAAAAGAAAAGAAAGCATCCCCATGATTTAATACTGAGGGATAATAAAAAAAAAAGGTGAAAGGGGAAAAATCAATGACTAGTGTTTCACTGCATAATTTCCCCCCTCCCTCTCCACAGTAAGTATCTCTGCCGCCGAGACAGAGCTAAATCCCCTCTGTGGGGGCACTGACACCTTATTGCTCCCACACACAAGTGAAGCATGCAAAAGAGAAAATAATTAACATCCAAGAGAAAAGCATTTCCCCCATATGTGAAAACTTCAATGTACTAGGTGGAATGGAGTCAAGAAGTAGACCCTTGGAACCTGACCCAAATCCAAGGTTTGCCCACACCTTGAATAGTGGGTGCTTTACTGGCCGTTTATTCCTACACTTTGTTTCCTATCTTTTAACCAGTTACTGATTCATAAGAGGACCTTCCCTCTTAAGAGTCTTTGGTGTATGACTTTTTCAAAGGCTCTCTGAAAATTCAAGTATGCTTTATCAACTGGATCACGCTTGTCCACAAGCTTCTTGACACTCTCAAAGAATTCTACTAGATTGGTGAGGCATGATTCTTGCAAAAGGCATTTTGACTCTTTCCCAACATCATAGGTTCCTTTATGGGTCTGATAAATTCTGTTCTTCGCTATTGTTTCAACCAATTTGCCTAGTACTGAAGTTAGGCTTACCGGCCTATAACTGCCAGGCTCATCTCTAGAGCCTTTTTAAAAATCACAGTAACTGTCCTCCAGTCATCTGGAACAGGGGCTGATTTAACATGCCACTGTTAGTAGTTCTGCAATTTCAGATCTGAGTTTCTTCATCATTCTTGGGTGATACCATCTGGTCATGGTGACTTATTACTGTTTAATTTATCAATATGCTCCAAAACCTCCTCTAATGACACCTCAATCTGGGACATTTCCTCAGATCTGTTACCTAAAAAGAATGGTTCAGGTGTGGGAATTTCCCTCACATCCTCTGGAGTGAAGACTGATGCAAAGAATTAATTTAAGCTTCTCCGCAATGTCCTTTTCTTCCTTGAGGGCTCCTTTAGCACTTCAGTCATCCAGTGGCACCACTGATTGTTTGGCAGGCTTCCTGCTTCTGATGTACTTAAAATTTGTTTTGCTGTTAGTTTTTGTGTCTTTTGCTAGTTGCTCTTCAAATTCTTTTTTGGCCTTCCTAATTATACTTGATTTGCCAGTGTTTATGCTCCTTTCTATTTTTCTCCATAGGATTTGACTTCCAATTTTTAAAGGATGTCTTTGTCTCCAACCACCTCTTTACTCTGTTTAGTCATGTGGCACTTTTTTGGTCCTCTTACTGTTTTTTGTTGTTTTTTTTAAGTTGGAGTATATGTTAAGTTTGAGACTTTATTATGGTGTTTTGAAATAGTTTACATGCAGCTTTCAGGCATTTCACTCTTGTGACTGTTCCTTTTAATTTCCATTTAACTAGTGTCTTTGTTTTTGTGTACTTTCCCTTTTTAAAATTAAATGTGACTATACTGGGTTTCTTTGATATTTCCCCCCATACAAGGATGTTAAATTTAATTGCATTATGGTTGCTATAACCAAGTGCTTCAGCTATATTCTCCTCTTGGACCAGATCCTGTGTTCCACTGAGGACTAAAGAGTTCCCTCTCCCCTTGTGGGCTCCAGCAGTAGCTGCTCCAAGAAGCAGTCATAAATGGAATCTAGAAATTTGATCTCTGCATCTTATCCTGAGGTGATATGTACCCAGTCAATCCCCGATTATTATTGGATTTTCTCTTTTTGTAGCCTCTCTAGTCTTCCTGAGCATTTCACAATCACTGTCACCATCCTGAGCAGGTGGTCGGTAGTAAAATCCTACTGCTATACTTTTATTATTCAAGCATGGAATTTCTGTCCACAAAGTTAAAGTTTGATTCATTTAAGATTCTTTTTTACTATATTTGACTCTATGCTTTCTTTCCCATATAGTGCCACTCCCGCACCAAAGTGACATACTCTGTCACTCCTATATATTTTGTACCTGATATTACCATGTCCCTTTGATTATCATCATTCCACCAAGTTTCTGTGATGCCTATTACATAAATATCCTTGTTCAATACCAGGCACTCAAGTTCACCCATCTTAGTATTTAGACTTCTTGCATTTGTATATAAGCATTTATAAAATTTGTCAATATTTAGTTGTCTGCCTTCATGTGATGTAATTGAAGGAGACTCCTTTTCATTTGACTGTTTCTCTTCAGTTCCTACCTCTACTTTATTAACTTCCATCCTCTTTTCTTCACTAGGATATAGAGTATCCTCCTCTAAGGGATGTCTTGTACCACACTGTTTGCTCCTGCACACCTGTCGGCTTTCCCCCATGCTGATGTGATATGCCATTAAACAAAGTCACTTTGCCATTTACCATAAATGTAGATAGGACCCTCCCTGGATACCATCGATCCCTATGCAGGATATAGTTAGACAATGCTGCTGTTAGCAATGCAGGCTAGATTTTCAGCATCTGCTTCCTTTTAGTGGGTTTCATTGCAGTCACTAACACTACTGTTTAGAACGGCTGTAAATCAGATTTTTCATCCACCAGTAATTGCAGGTGCCATCTATAGCACATAGGAGCCTTTGCTTTTCATTTGATGAAGCAACTGGGTTCTTATTTGCGGAAGTGCTATAAAATGTGCTTGCAGTTATTTATAGATGCAATAAATATGGGTGCAATTAATACAAATAAGAGAACACATTATTAAGTGCCTGCTAAAAAGGGAAGTAGGCATTGAAAGTCTGGTCTGAAAGGTCTGAGAGTCATCTGACTTCATTGTTTTTTATATGTAATGTACCAAAGAATGCTGGCTGCTTTATAGAACAAAGACCCTGGGTCCTGTCCAGACCTTCTCAAGTCCAGCCCAGACTTGGTATGATGTTAACTTTTATGCTAGCCTTTCTTGTAAATGAACAAACATATGTAAATTTTAGACATTTACCTTCTCTTTGGAAAAGCTCCCGGAGGCTCTGGAATTTGCCATCGATGTTCCTCAGATGTCCAGTTACGTGCAGCAGCTTGTTGGAACACAGGTCCATTTGACCAATGCAGTTACCAGAGGTAGGTTTCTGGACTGAAGCCCAAACAGCGGTCAGGAACCCAGAGTCATGCTCAGAAGTAAAGTGCCCACTGTCTGGTGATTTGCCTCCAATCTGAATGTAACTGGCATTGTCCTGTACTCCTGTCCGATTCATGGTAATGTCAGAGGTATTAGTAAGCACAGAGTAGAACCTCTTTGTCACAAATCATGTTTTCTGGTACACATTTCTGCAGTCTTACAGACTTCTGCACAGCTTGCTGTCCCTAAAATAAGTAGAAGAAACATTCTATACAAGGCCTCAAAATTCAATACAAAATGCCTGGAATAATTGAGGATTTGAGATTAATTCTCAAGAATCATTTCTGTGATCATTTATTTAAATATAATTTTCTAATTCTGTTGCTGCTGCCTTTTGACAGTCTAGCAAATGAGACTTTAGTCACTTCAAATGTGTAGTAAATACCATTACGAAAACTCCCCCTCCTGCACATTTCAGCAAATGGAGACCCAAGTTCAGGAAAGACTCAGGTTTTCCTCAGAGAAACTGATATCAAAGTGAAACTCAAACATCCACATGCAGCAGCACTGTGTTTTCATGTGAGCTCTTTTAATACAAGTCAGATTCTTTAAAAGTAAAAGTATTTGTGTTCAGGTGCACTGCTAGAATGTTATGAGTCACCTTCATTCTCCTTCCCTATTTAAGTCAGGGGTAGGGGGAAACAAAAATGACAACCTGTTTGAAAAACCAGTTTGCCGAATGTCCCACGTGTAAAGGCACCTCGCTCTTGGCTGATAAAAATGGAAAATCAAGTAGTTGTCCTGACTCAGTCCTTTGTGCAGCAACAGCTCTTGATGTTTGCAGCCTCTGAACTCTCCTGATACGCCCCTCAGTCTGAATCCTTTCAGAGGGCACCAGTCCTGGAAGTCTCACTACCGTGTTCTCTGTGTGGGATGAGTCTCTCAAACTCCAGACAAGTGTCAGGCTATGTGGATTTTCCACATTCCTGCTGGGAGTTATGAAATCACTCATTTCCCAGAGTATCTATACCATCTATAGGAGCAAACTGATCCTGCTACCACTCTTTTGTTAACCCCTTTACTACCTGAAGATCTGTAAACTGCCTTCATAGTAAAAATTATTAGCAAATTGAATTACACAAGCATAACAAGATATTTTATAGGAAGATTAATGTATAGTTCAAAAAGGAAAATGAGTTATGCAGACAAGCCAGCAGGTGGAGAGTTTGGAAAATGAATTGCTCAGAAATGTATTATTACTTGTATTATGGTAGCACCTAGATGCCCCAATAAGTGATTGGGATGCCCAATGTGCACTATACTCACATAATAAAAAGTTTAGTTTATATACATATTCACTCATATAATACTCAGTATTTTATATAGTGCTTTTAAACTTAAAAAAAGGGTTACAGACATTAGGAAATCAATCCTTGCAACACCCGTGATCTGGGTCAGTCAGACAGTATTGTTATCCTCATTTCATTGATGGAGAATTGGAGATGCAGAGAAGTTAAGTGACTTGCCCATGGCCACAGATGGCACGAATATTAGAGCCAGCATTAGAATGCAGGAACTCCCTGCTTCTAATCCTGTGCTCTAGCCACTAATGAGCACTGCTTCTAATAGAGTACTTATATGCTATGTGTGCTGACAATACTAAGCTTCTGTAATAATATATTTAAAGTATTCAATGAGCACTTTATAGGGGTACAAAGCATACTCATGTTTATGCCTCTTTAGCTTTCTCCCTCTCTACTTACTGCTTTTCTCATCATACTTCTATACTACAGTACTGTCTTTTAAAAAATTTAGATATCCAGACCTATTTGTACACAGTGCTATTCCAGTGTTGAAGGACTTACCCAAATAACACTCCATCTTAGTTGTACAACTATTTCATACAGCATTCTTCATCATTTATATTACCAATAATATAAAAAAGCCTGTCAAATGGGTGCACTTTAACTTTGAGTATGTGCCCAGATCCCTGGTGCACCCTCAGTAATTGGTGCTTTTGGGACTTAAGCTTCTTTTTGGCCCACTGTGGAAACACAGAACTAGGCAGCACTGGATCTGACATCTGTATACAGCTGGTGACTTCCTTCCAGGGCCGGCTCCAGGCACCAGCTTAACAAGCAGGTGCTTGGGGCGACCAAGGGAGAGGGGCGGCACCTGCGGCAATTCGTGGGCGGCAGGTTCCTCACTCCCTCTAGGAGCGAAGGACCTGCCGCTGAACTGCTGCCGCCGATCGCGGGTTTTTTTTTTTTTTTTCCCCAATTGCCGCCGCCGATCGCAATCGCGGCTTTTTTTTTTTTTTTTTTTGCTTGGGGCGGCAGAAATGCTGGAGCCGGCCCTGCTTCCTTCACAGAGTTTTTGTACCCTTGTTGTCTTTTTGGATCCTGGATAGCTTAACTAAGGTGTCAAGTAGTTGGATCTTGGTGTCACTTGCAGTCACACTCTTTCCCTGGAAAGTCCCCATTAGCCAAACTTAGCATGAAAGTGTCTTTCCCAGTAACTTGTGTGAGCTGAACTCTAATTATCCTGAGATGACCTCGCACAACAACACACATGCTCATGCCCATGAGGCTCAACTACTGTAATCCCGTTTTAGCAGGATTTGCAGCCAGGATTCTCTGCTGTTTCAGAGTGGGTACAGGGTGCAATAGCATGTTTGCTCAGTAGGTGGAGCATCCACAGTCAATTCTGTACCTTGGCTTCTGTCTAGAAAGTGGCAGGTTGATTTAAAGTTCTCTCGGTGCCTAGGGTTGCCAACAGTCCCTTATTACAAGGGACATCCCTTATTTTTCATCTCTGTACAACAAGATCAGGAGTAGCCGAATGCTGCAAAAAGCAGCAAGAAATACTCCTAGCGAATGTAGGTGAGTTCTTCTTCTTCTTCTTAATAATAATAATAATAATAATAATGATAATATCAGGAGGAGGGGTGGGGTGCCAAGAAACAGTCCCTTATTTTTGAAACAGTGTTGGCAGCCCTCCAGGCTGTGCCAGAAGGATTCATTAGTTAAAGTGGCACTGTTCACTTAAATCACACTTCTCTCTGAAAACTGTGCTCCTGCTATTGTCACAAGTAACTCCTCAGAGCCTGTCACAGAAAAAGGTTAGAGCAAACAAATGACTTGTCTCTATTTTTCAGCATGCCAGCACTTTGCCTTTTGGCAGGTTCACTTTTCTTTTGTATAGTTGTTCCATTTCCCCTGTTGTACTTGTGGGTCTTTCAAAAAGTAACAAAGGTAAGAAACATTTTTTACAAATAGGAAAATATGATTGTAAAACCACAAAAATTAGCAGAGGGAGTCATGAGTGGGTACAGCACTTGAAAATGGTTATTACTATGTTTTTAAGCTGACATGAATTCAAGTGGAGAGTGTCCTTTCAATAGCATCACAATGTTTGGAGTATGGGAAGCACTATGAATGCTAATTAGTAGCCATAACACTAATATTGGCAGTCTTTATATAGGTAGGTGTGTGTGTGTGTGTGTGTGTGTGTATAAAACCATTATCCTTTTCCTCCTCCCATACAGTAATATTTTTGTTGATTTTTAATTTAGAGGCTTTTAAAATTATATTGGTATAATCACCTGTTGTATTGTTGTACATTGCTTTATTGGAGACTTGGAGTGGATCAGGAAGTCCAGTATCTCTCATCCAAAAGCTGCTTTATCCCAAATTATTGTCTTCTGTTTTTATTTTTATCTATTTATTAAGCACCAAAGTGCTGTACAGAACACAGAAAATGTCCCAAAGAGAGTGAACTGGCTGCTGAACACATTGTTCTCTCAAGTAACCTTTAATCACACTTTGAAATGGTGAGATGCTCTTGCCCTACTGATGACCAGACAGTTGAAAAATAATAAGATGCAGCAGGTCATTTACACAGAATATCAAAACCCACATGATATTCTGTTTCATTATTTTTCTCTTTGTACCCTAGAGTATTAGAAATATAGCAAGTCTACAGATACACTCCTTTTACAGACCAGGCAGGACTGCCATAGTGTTAGAGATGAAGGTGGCACTGGGTCCCTTGCAGCCATTCAGTTTACATTTTTCCTCCTCCTTTCCCCTTCTACTTGCCAGTCTTGCTACATAAATAGAGGGAGGATTAAAAGAGAAAACTAGTTGAACAGGCTGGTCCTGCCTTATGCCTCTCTCTGTCTTCACTAGAAACATACCTTCTTTCAGTTCTTCCATTTGTTCATTCAGGCTATTTAAACTGGCCTGCTGGGCAATTTAAGAATATAAAATCAGGGGCCTGAAATGCAAGATTACTGGGTTCTATTCCCTGCTCTTCCATGAGTTTATTGTGGTCAGGTCACTTAGGCCAAAATTTTCAAACACTGATGCCTAAATTTAGGCACCTACGTTTTTATTTACACAGCTATCTAAGTGGCTTGATTTCCAGAGGTGCCGAGCAGTTGGAATTATGTTTGCAACTGGACAGCAGGATTGGAGTTGTGCCCATTCTCTCTGCTGACTCAGCTGCTGAAGTCTTGAGTTATCCTATGTATTAGAACTGAGATAATAGGGACTGGGTTATTTATCAGCCTGGCTGTCTAAAGCAATTGCCTTGCTACAAAACTATTTTAATTCAACCTGGGTAGTTAATGAGCGAGGCCCCAGGTAGTAATTTGGACGGGGCAGTCAAAGACCCCTCATTGCGGGCTTCCTTGAGACTGTGCCTTGTTAAATCATGGGCTAAAGAAGATAGGATTCAGTCCTAGTTGCTCCTTAGGCAAAAAAGAAAAGCAGTTTCTAATCCCTTATTTGACCCATAGTAATGAAATGCTTCAATTGTGAACGAGGTTGTAGTTAGCACAAAAAAGAGTAAAAGGAGTTACTTAAAAGACGCTAAAATGACTATAAATTGTCAATCATGCCCTCATTTGTGACTGACAGGTGTTCAGCAATTGCTACTTACTACCAGCAGATGGCAACATAGATTAGAGACTAAAACTGTGGTTTATTTATTATTTAACATAGCCCCACAGGGGTGCATCAGCATCACTGAATATAAAAATCAGTGATGGTGGGAAAAAATCCATTCAGCAGCACTGAAATTAACATGTTCTAGAACTTTAAACTGTGTAACATTACCAGTGATATGCAAGGTGAATCAGAAACTGTCACTCACTCACACCTAGGTCCATAACAAGTCAAATATGTTGGCTGGTTCACCTGTTCCACAAGAGGATTTGGTTCATAGTCCTTTTAGTGGTCTGTGCATAACACATTAATAGCAACCCATATATACACTATTGTTTTTAAAAATTAAAATGTCTTCACTTTTTTTGGTGAATTACCAATTGCTTTATTGTGCAGAGCAGTATTTCTGAAAGCCACTGGCTGTTCTGTAGTTCATTTTCTGGCTAATTTCTAAGTAAATGAATGGCTGAGATCTCAATGTGAGACTTTCACGAAGGCAGGTTTAGATTCTTGATCTCCAGAAATCAAAATGTGACAGCTGATACAGCCAGACGGTCATTAATGGGCTGCTAACACAGGGGTGGGCAAACTTTTTGGGCCGAGGGCCACATCTGGATGGGGAAATTGTATGCAGGGCCAGGGCAGGGGGTTGGGGTGCGTGAGGGAGTGGGTGCGGTGTGCAGGAAGGGGTTCAGGGCAAGGGATTGGGGCAGAGGAGGGGTGCGGGGTGTATGAGGGGGCTCAGGGAAGGGGGTTGGGGTGCAAAGTGCAGGAGGGGGCTCAATGCAGGGGTGCAGGAAGGGTGCAGACTGCGGGAGGGGGCTCAGGGCAGGGGGTTGGGGTGCAGGAGGGGTGCGGGGTGCGGCGGGGGTTGGGGTGCACAGGGGTGCAGGGTGCAGCAGGGAGCTCAGGGCAAGGGATTGGGGCAGAGGAGGGGTGCGGGGTATATGAGGGGGCTCAGGGAAGGAGGTTGGGGTGCAGGAGGGGTGCAGACTGCGGGAGGGGGCTCAGGGCAGGGGGTTGGGGTGTGTGTGGGGTGTGGCAGGGGGTTGGGGTGCACAGGGGTGCAGGGTGCAGCAGGGAGCTCAGGGCAGGGGGTTGGGGTGCAGGGTGTACGAGGGGGCTCAGGGCAGGGAGTTGGGGTGCAGGAGGGGTGCAGGGTGCAGGAGGGGGCTCAGGGCAGGGAGTTGGGGTGCAGGAGGGGTGCGGGGTGCAGGCAGGGAGCTTAGGGCAGGGAGTTGGGGGGCGGGGTGCAGGAGGGGTTCGGGCTCCGGCCCGGCGCCACTTACCTAAAGCCGTTCCGGGGTGGCAGCAGCGCGCACCGGGGCCAGGGCAGGCTCCCTGCCTGCCTGCCCTGTCCCCGGCCCCGCGTCGTTCCAGGAAGCGCAGCGGCCCCGGGCGGAGGGTTCCACATGTGCTGCCCTTGCCGTGCCTCCAGGTACCTCTCTTGAAGCTCCCATTGGCTGCGGTTCCCCGTTCCCGGCCAATGGGAACTGCGGGGGGCGGTGCCTGGAGGCAAGGGCAATGCACGGAGCCCCCCGCCCGGGGGCCACAGGGAAGTGGTGCCGGCCGCTTCTGCAGAATGGCGTGGGGCCCGCTGCGCCACAGAGGGCAATCTCGTGGGCCGGATCCAAAGCCCTGCGGAGCCAGAACCGGCCCGCGGGCCGTAGTTTGCCCACCCCTGTGCTAACAGAAACTCTCTAGGCAATAAAGGGAAAAATGTGAGTGTGAGAACAGGAGGAAATGTTCTCTGGGGCATTTCTGTCCAATAATGTCCCCATTATAATATAAACAGACCTATTATATGAATAGATGTCAGTGAGGAAAAGGAAATGCCTCTCCTCAGGCTGCATCTTTAATCCTGGCATGGTTGTCTCATTTCCCCAGCCACATGTTGTTCCCTGTTCAGAATCCTCCAGTTGCCACTGAGATCCTGAGACTTTGTGAAGATACAAATGTCTATACTAACTTGTGCTGCAGTAAAGCTACCCTCTTGTGTCTGGAAAGAGTTGAGTCCTGTTTCAGGATAACCACAAGCCTAGCATATGTATGTACCGCTGGAACTTCATAATTCCATATCAGGACAGAGCACTTCCTCTGTCTCCTTCTTTTTCCTTGTCTTCTTGTCCAGCTTGTACTTGAGGCGGCGGATCGGATCGGTGATGCTCCTCTTGGCCAAGTCATCGAAGTCCTCTGCCAAGAGAAAGCTCCTGTCAACCAGCTCAGCGGCCTCCTGCCAGTTCCTGAAACAGGCAGTGCCCAAGCACCTGATCTCCTCCACAGCATTCCCAGCAATCACCTCCCCGCTTGGCTTCAGCACCACCACTACAGGTGTGTTGGACACAGCAAACCTCAACTCCAGCTCCCTAGAAATCAACAAGGGAAGAAACCTTAAATCACAAAGCCCAGAGCTCCATGGGCAAGGCACTGAAGACATTATACCCCTTCTGCTGGGAAGAGTGATGGGGATACCCATGTTGCTGCTTCCCTTCCTGCTGCCGCATTGTGGGGTGAGTTTCCAAACCTCCTTTTTAGGTGATTAATTGCATGATGCGTACAGTATCTTCTCTGGGAAGGAAAACACTCCTGACTCCTAAGGGCAGCATGGGAGTGGTCTATGAACTGGAAGTGAGCTAGAAATCCTGCTTTCTTGTCCTACTTCTCATAATGACTCTGTGTACAGACTTGGGCAGATCACTTCCCCTCTCTGTGCCAGCAAATGGGGCTAATATGATTGACCCGCCTCACAGAGGGATGTAAGAACTAACTAGTTAAAATTCGTAAGAAGCGTTGAAGCTGTAACATGCTCAGGTTTATTGTCAAGTGGGCAGGCAGCATTCGAAGTCACTACTATTTACATTGCTGTTTATTCTGCCACTAATGTGGGTACAATATTTTGGTGCATGTTTCCCTTTTGCTTTACGTGTTTTCTAGTGTCTCACAAGAAGCCTGGTGGGACAATCTCTCTGTTGGATCCTTTAAGAGCAAGAAATAAACAGGCACTATAAAAGAACACAAAACACTCAGTATCCAGATTGCCAGAAAACACCAATTGTAACAAAGCTTTGAGGGTCTAGAAATCACAGCACTAGATGAGCCTTTATGGCTCTGACTCCTTAGGAATATATCAAAAAACTGCTTAAAAACAACTATAACAAAACACTTTGTACTTATCCAGCTCCCTGTACATACCTAGGTCACTTCACCCAGGTAACAATGAGCGTTGCAAAATGATAAAGCATTATCTCCATTTTGCAAAGCAACAAACCGGCAGGAGGGGTGAAAAGCTTGCCGAAGACCACATAGCGAGTCAGTGGCAGAGATAAGAATAGAGTCAGGGTACTCTGCTGCTAAGTCCTCTGGACAACACTGCCTCTCACAGAGAAGAGTTTGTTGTAAACAAACTGCACTGATGCTGATCCAGCTTTATTTATTCCTGCTGTCTATATTTCTTCAAAGCCTCCCTCCTCATTACACCCACTTTGTATTATTTTCCCTCTCGTACAACTGGAATCTCTCCCCACTCTTCTGCTTCAGATGGTCTTCTTTCTTTGTTCAAACCACCCTTAAAACTCACTCCTTTCACAAAAGACTGCCAATAATAGCCCACGAAACAGACTTTTAAAATACATGTGCTACCATGAGTCTGAAACCTCAACCTAGGGACAGCTGGGCCTAGTAGAGTGATCTTGAGACTGGGAGTCAGAACTCCTGATTTCTAATTCTGGCTATGCCCCTTTGATTCACTGTGTGGCCTTGAACAACTCACTTCCCCTTGCTGAGCTTCAGTTTCTCCATCTATAATAATGGGGACCCAACTCCTTCTGCAGATAAAGAGTGCTAGATAAGTGCCAAGTGCTGTTATCATCTGTGTGTCAGTTGTGAACTGTTATCTGTGTCTGATTAGATTAAATTATCTGTCTTGTTGGTTTATTAAGATCTTACCTTTTGAACTCATCCTGGAAGGGTAAGAACAGCCACCTTTTTGGCATGGTCTTCAGGAACTTTTCTTGCTTCTCCTCTGTCTCATCCTGAGACACGTACACCAGGACCAGCTGGGAAGCCCTTTCCACATAAAATTCATCAGTGAGTCTCACAAAGAAATCTCTGAGGACAGGTGAAAACTCCTGGCATCGAGTGCATTCACCAGATCCAAAATACAGCAGCATCACTTTGTTATCCAGTCTCTGGCTACGTTCACGCTCAGTGTCCACTTCATCACAGTCCTTGTTGTTTGTAATCAGGATCTTCCCAGTAAAAAGGGAAACCATGGCTAGCTAAACCTAGGAGATCAGGCTGATAAAAGGTTAGTTAATAAGTAATTACAACTGATCAATTTGAGGCTCTTTTGCAATGAAGGCAGGATTCCATCCCTATGTCTGGGAGTTCAGTGTGAGGAAAGATTGCACAGCCTCTTCAGGGAACCTCCACCCTGTTGCGTCCCCTCATGAAGTCTCCAGGAGTTTGTCAGTAAGATCATTCCTTCTACATACTGTTCCCTTCACAATGCTGTCAGAAAATGCACCAGTTCTGCTGCTGCTCAGGCTCTGCCCGGGTTTACAGTAAATCCAATAGTTTTCCTGTTGTGCTTCATCTCCCACCCTATTAATAGTACCTGACACATCAAACTCTGCAAAGACTTCTTTAATCTTCTTAAACTGTTGACCTGGCTCCTGTGGGGCCATTCAGAGCAGCTGTTAAACGATTACAGAAATGCACCAGCATCTGTCATTGGTACAAGCTGTAACAATTCCCTGGTAGGAAAGCAGGGTGGGGGGATGGTTGTTGCTAAAGGAAGCAGGAGAGAAGGGGAGCATCTTTACAATCTTTGGTATGCCACTGAGGACATTCTTAAATAGAGATATTCAAGGACAACCCTGTGCATTGCTTTTACACAAAACATGCTTTCCTGGTGTGAGATGCATCTTATAAGGATGATGATGTGAATCTGATTTCCAACAATTGTACTTTCATATAAATGCTCTTCAAGAGGACAGAAAAATCGCTCTTTAAAAAGAGAAAAAAGAGTTTGGGTCCATTATGCTCATGATCTTTGAAGAGGAATTAGTGTTAACATGAAAAACCGTTTTAAGATCTCAAATCAATAACATACTAGCCTGATAAGTTTATACAGTGTTGTATATAATAGGTAAGCTCCAGCTGTGTTCAGTGCTATATGATAAGCTTATGCCAAAGATATATGGAGTTTAATACCTTGTAAAATAAAATATTAGAAAATCTGTGTGTTTTATATCCACTTGCAAAATCTTGAGCTCAGAGTTGTTTCTCTTGCTACTGAGATCACAAACACCTAAAGTAGAGGTGGCAATGCAGAGAAATGTTTGTTTTAGGTGTGTATGATATCAGTTGCTCTGGCAGGAAAACAAAGAACCCTAGACTCAGGACTTGACAGATAAAAATAACTGATTTTCAAATACTGTTTAATACATATAGTTAGGGCTGTCAAGCGATTAAAAAAATTAATCACAATTAATCGTGCTGTTAAACAATAATAGAATACCATTTATTTAAATACTTTTGGATGTTTTCCACATTTTCAAATATATTTCAATTTCAACACAGAATACAAAGTGTACAGTGCTCACTTTATTTTATATTTGCACTGTAAAAATAAGAAATAGTATTTTTCAATTCACTTAATACAAGTACTGTAGTTCAATCTCTTTATCATGAAAAGTTGAACTTATAAATGTAGAATTATGCACAAAAAATAACTGCATTCAAAATAAAACAATGTCAAACTTTAGAGCCTACAAGTCCACACAGTCCTACTTCTTGTTCAGCCAATTGCTCAGACAAACAAGTGTGTTTACATGTGCAAAAGACAATGCTGCCCGCTTCTTGTTTACAATGTCACCTGAAAGTGAGAACAGGCGTTCACATGGCACTGTTGTAGCTGGCATTGCAAGATATTTACATGCCAGATGTGCTAAAAATTCGTATGTCCCTTCATGCTTCAACCACCATTCCAGAGGACATGCGTCCATGCTGATGATGGGTTCTGCTCAATAACAATCCAAAGCTGTGCAGATCAACGCATGTTCATTTTCATCATCTGAGTCAGATGCCAGCAGCAGAAGGTTAATTTTCTTTTTTGGTGGTTCGGGTTCTGTAGTTTTTGCATTGGCGTGTTGCTCTTTTAAGACTTCTGAAAGCATGCTCCACACCTGGTCCCTCTCAGATTTTGGAAGGCACTCCAGATTCTTAAATCTTGGGTCGAGTGCTGTAGCTATCTCTAGAAATCTCACATTGGTACCTTCTTTGCATTTTGTCAAATCTGCAGTGAAAGTGACTTAAAACAAACAACATGCTGGGATATCATCAGAGACTGCTATAATATGAAATATATGGCAAATGCAGGTAAAACACAGAACAGGAGACACAATTCTCCCCCAAGTTGTTCAGTCGCAAATTTAATTAACTCATCATTTTTTTAACAAGCATCATCAGCATGGAAGCAAGTCCTCCAGAATGGTGGCCAAAGCATGAAGGGGCATACGAATGTTTAGCATATCTGGTATGTAAATACCTTGCAAAGCTGGCTACAAGAGGGCCATGCGAACGCCTGTTCTCACTTTTGGGTGACATTGTAAATAAGAAGCAGGCAAACAGTATCTCCCGTAAATGTAAACAAACTTGTTGTCTTAGTGATTGACTGAACAAGAAGTAGGACTGAGTGGATTTGTAGGCTCTAAAGTTTCACATTGTTTGTTTTTGAGTGCATTTATGTAACAAAAAAAAATCTACATTTGTAAGTTGCACTTTCACGATAAAGAGATTGTACTACAGTACTTGTTTGAGGTGAATTGAAAAATACTATTTCTTTTATTATTTTCACAGTGCAAATATTTGTAATAAAAATATAAAGTGAGCACTGTACACTTTGTATTCTGTGTTGTAATTGAAATTAATATATTTGAAAATATAGAAAAACATCCAAAATATTTAATAAATTTCAATTGGTATTCTATTTTTTAACAGTGCGATTAAAACTGTGATTAATTGCGATTAATTTTTTAATTGTGATTAATTTTTTTGAGTTAACTGCGATTAATCAACAGCCCTACATATAATTCATATTTATTAGATATTAAAAGCACTACATACCACATACTGACAACAGCGCCAGGTTCAGAGACATCTCTCCAATATCATAGCTTTTATGATGTCACATAGGATGTAATGACAGTGAGTTACATCTTAATATCATCACTGCTTCTCGTGGTAACTTGTTTTCTGTGTTTTAGACACTAGTGCCTCAGTGGCTTCATCCTACAGCCTTGGTGGATTTGTCCCTCAGACTGTTGCAATTTCCAGTCTGTTGCATATAATGCTGTTAATATATTTGGGTTATAATATATGTGTGTGTGTGTGTGTGTATATATATATGAATTGCTTTTGAGTTCTGTAACAAAACAATTCACCAGAGGAAACTATATTATATCAATGTTCATGCAATCACCATAAATAAAATACCAAATCCATCTGGGCACAAGAAACTGCAAGCAAATTGTTTACCCTAACATTTAAACATACCTCACACACTAACTATGGGTGCAAAAATATGCTCAGATGCAACTGATATATAATCTACACAATTACTCCCAGAGTCCTGTTACTTTAATATGTATGTGATACCCACTGCCCCTGTAAGAACATTATACCCCATTTTTTAAACAACAAAAAAGGAAATCTCCCACAGACCAGATTCTGAATGCAATTATATCTGTGTAACTAAGAAGTAAAGTCACTAATTTAAATGGAATTACTCTTGATTTACGCCATTTTGATATCAGAATCTGGTCCTATGAGCTCTGCATATTCATATATTTTGTGTTTGAGAATGAAAGGGAATCAGGGTAGCTCTGGGGGAATCTGATAAGGGGAATACCTAAACTCACCACAGATATGCAGCCCACAAAATGTTTTGAGCGTTTTTGTTTTCCTAGCTGTAACTCTGTTCTGGATTATTTCAGTCACTTTTGGAAACGGTCCCATTGTTTGCTATGTGCATCACCAGTGCAGGGCGCCCACCAGAACTGCATGATGCACCTCTGCTTCGCACTAGCTTGGGGCTCTGCCAGGTGCCTGGCTCATACATGGGCCTGTAGAGCTGGGCCAAGAGGAAAGGTCACTGCTGTCTGTGTCTGGGAGCAAGCGCTGTTTCCAGCAGAAAGGCCTGACCCAGGAAAACCAAAAATACTATCCCAGCTCGCCCCTGTATGGTCCTCCCTCCAGCCCCGCCCCCCAGGTTCTCTATGCTCCTCCTTCCAGCCCCTCTCTCCCCTCCCCAGGCTCTCTATGCTCCTCCCTCCCCCCCACCTCTCTATGCTCCTCCTTCCAGTTCCTCTATCCCAGTGGTCACTGACAGGTCGATCCTAGAGGATCTCCAACTCCGGTGGTGCAGCGGGGCTGCTGCTAAGGCAGGCTCCCTGCCTGCCCCGGCCCCATGCTGCTCCCAGAAACGGCCACCACAACCCCACAGCTGGGGTGGCAGGGATCTCCCTCTGCACGCTGCTCCTGCCTGCAAGCATCGCCCCCACAGCTCCCATTGGCTGGGAACGGGGAGCTGTGGCGCTCCGGGGGGGGGGTTGGCCGGCGTGGCGCTCCGGGGGTTTGGGCGGCCCGGCGTGGCGCTTGGGGAGGGGGCGGGGGTTTGGGTGGCCCGGCCCGGCGCTCGGGGGGGGGGGGGTGTTACAGGGGGCGGCGCTCTTCTTTTTTGCCTGGGGCAGCAAAAAACTTAGAGCCGGCCCTGCCTGCACCCAAACTCCCTCCCAGGGCTTGCACCTCTCACCCCCTCCTGCACCCCAAACCCCTGCCCCAGGCTCAGCCCAGAACCCCCTTCTACACTGTGAACCCCTTGGCCCCAGCCCAGAGCCTGCACCCCCCTCTCCCAGCCTGGTGAAAGTGAGTGAGGGTGGGGGAGAGCGAGTGATGGAGAGAGGGTGGAGGAGTGAGTGGGGCGGGGCCTTGGAGAAATGGGCGGGGCCTTGGGGAAAGGGGCGGGGCCTCAGGGGGGAGGGGCGGGGCCTCAGGGTGGGAGGGGCGGGGTAGATCAGGGGTTGCCCTTAAATTCAAAAAGTGATCCTAGGCATAAAAAGGTTGGAGACCAGTGCTCTATCCCCTCCCCAAGTGCCCTATACTCCTCCCTCCAGCCCCTCTATCCCCACCCAGCTCTCTATGTTCCTCCCGCCAGCCCTTCTATTCCCTCCCCATGCTCCTTCTTCCAGCCCCTCTATCCCCACCCAGCTCTCTATGCTTCTCCTTCCAGCCGCTCTATACCCCCCCCCCCTCTCTGTTTTCCCCTCTATCCCCCTCCCCGGCTCTTTGCGCTCCTCCTTCCGTCTGGGGACCTGAGCTCGCCGTGCTCGCTGCTTCTTCCTCTCTATGATCTGCTCGTCTAGAGCCTGTGCGCCCCTCGGGCCCGGCCCTCGCCAGCGGACTCGGGCCGTTTCCGGGGAGGGGCCGAGGCTGGCGCGGGGGTAGAAGCCGCTGGAGCATGACAAGGTACCGGGGCGGGGGAGTCGGAGCTCGGGAAAGGTTCGGGTGAGCGCGGTGTCCCCCGGGTCGGGGGCAGCGGGTAGATGTCGGGGGGCTGGCACAGGGCTGGGGATAGAGGTTGTAGGGCTGACCGGGGGGCAGCGGGTAGATGTCGGGGGGCTGGCACAGGGCTGGGGACAGAGGTTGTAGGGTTGACCCGGGGGGCAGCGGGTAGATGTCGGGGGGCTGGCACAGGGCTGGGGATAGAGGTTGTAGGGCTGACCGGGGGGCAGCGGGTAGATGTCAGGGCGGGGGGCAGGCACAGGGCTGGGGATAGAGGTTGTAGGGCTGACCCGGGGGCAGCGGGTAGATGTCGGGGGGCAGGCACAGGGCTGGGGATAGAGGTTGTAGGGCTGCCCCGGGGGCAGCAGGTAGATGTCGGGGGGCTGGCACAGGGCTGGGGATAGAGGTTGTAGGGCTGACCTGGGGGCAGCAGGTAGATGTCGGGGGGCTGGCACAGGGCTGGGGATAGAGGTTGTAGGGTTGACCCGGGGGGCAGCGGGTAGATGTCAGGGCGGGGGGCAGGCACAGGGCTGGGGATAGAGGTTGTAGGGCTGCCCCGGGGGCAGCGGGTAGATGTCGGGGGGCTGGCACAGGGCTGGGGATAGAGGTTGTAGGGCTGACCCGGGGGCAGCGGGTAGATGTCGGGGGGCTGGCACAGGGCTGGGGATAGAGGTTGTAGGGCTGACCGGGGGGCAGCGGGTAGATGTCAGGGCAGGGGGCAGGCACAGGGCTGGGGATAGAGGTTGTAGGGCTGACCCGGGGGCAGCGGGTAGATGTCGGGGGGCTGGCACAGGGCTGGGGACAGAGGTTGTAGGGCTGACCCGGGGGGCAGCGGGTAGATGTCAGGGCGGGGGGCTGGCACAGGGCTGGGGATAGAGGTTGTAGGGTTGACCCGGGGGGCAGCGGGTAGATGTCAGGGCGGGGGGCAGGCACAGGGCTGGGGATAGAGGTTGTAGGGCTGACCCGGGGGCAGCGGGTAGATGTCGGGGGGCTGGCACAGGGCTGGGGATAGAGGTTGTAGGGCTGACCCGGGGGCAGCGGGTAGATGTCGGGGGGGCTGGCACAGGGCTGGGGATAGAGGTTGTAGGGCTGACCGGGGGGCAGCGGGTAGATGTCAGGGCGGGGGGCTGGCACAGGGCTGGGGATAGAGGTTGTAGGGCTGACCGGGGGGCAGCAGGTAGATGTCGGGGGGCTGGCACAGGGCTGGGGATAGAGGTTGTAGGGCTGACCTGGGGGCAGCAGGTAGATGTCGGGGGGCTGGCACGGGGCTGGGGATAGAGGTTGTAGGGCTGACCCGGGGGCAGCGGGTAGATGTCGGGGGGCAGGCACAGGGCTGGGGATAGAGGTTGTAGGTCTGACCCGGGGGCAGCGGGTAGATGTCGGGGGGCTGGCACAGGGCTGGGGACAGAGGTTGTAGGGCTGACCCGGGGGCAGCGGGTAGATGTTGGGGGGGCTGGCACAGGGCTGGGGACAGATATTGTAGGGCTGACCGGGGGGCAGCGGGTAGATGTCGGGGGGCTGGCACAGGGCTGGGGATAGAGGTTGTAGGGCTGACCCGGGGGGCAGCGGGTAGATGTCAGGGCGGGGGGCAGGCACAGGGCTGGGGATAGAGGTTGTAGGGCTGCCCCGGGGGCAGCGGGTAGATGTCGGGGGGCTGGCACAGGGCTGGGGATAGAGGTTGTAGGGCTGACCGGGGGGCAGCGGGTAGATGTTGGGGGGCTGGCACAGGGCTGGGGATAGAGGTTGTAGGGCTGACCGGGGGGCAGCGGGTAGATGTCAGGGCGGGGGGCTGGCACAGGGCTGGGGATAGAGGTTGTAGGGCTGACCCGGGGGCAGCGGGTAGATGTCGGGGGGGCTGGCACGGGGCTGGGGATAGAGGTTGTAGGGCTGACCTGGGGGCAGCAGGTAGATGTCGGGGGGGCTGGCATGGGGCTTGAGGTAGAGGTTGTAGGGCTGACCCCAGGGGCAGCGGGTAGATGTCGGGCGGCTGGCACCTGCTCGAGGTAGAGGTTTTAGGGCTGATGCAGGGCAGCAGGTACAGGTCTGGGGGTAGAGGTTGTAGGGCTGACCTAGGGACAGTGGGTAAATGTCGGGGGGCTGGGCACTGTAGTTGATACAGTACTGGGGGTAGAGGTCAGGGAGTAGGGGCAGTTCCTGTAGGGCCAGCCCTGTGGGGCTGGACATGGTGCCCCTGGGTGGGCTCTGTGGGTCTTGAGGGGTTTGGCATGGTCCCTAGGGAATGGAGTATGGGGGTAGGTTCAGTAATCCAACTGTCATGATCCTAGGGGGGGAGGTGTGGGAGGGTCTTGACATAGTGGGGGGGTGCATGGATGGGGTTTCAGATTGTGAAGCAGTAGGGCTGGCATGGTGTCTAGAGGTGTGTGAGGTCTGAGGGGTGCTGACATACTCCCTGGGGAGGTGGGGTATAACCTGAAGGGGCTGACACAGTGGTGAAGGTGTGGAGGGTTGGGAGGCATAGTTTCTGGATGTGAAGTCTGAGAGATCCCACGTGGTGTCTAGGGGAGGGTGGTAAGATGCCTGAACGGTCTAGGGCAGTGACTGAGGTACCTGTGAGGAGAGGACCATACTGGGTATTAACCCAGTACCTATGATGGGCAAGAAGCATCCTGGAATGGTGTAAGCAGCCATGTGATGTCCGGATGATATTTCCCATTGGCACTGGAAAGGATTTTTCTCACATGTCCCTCTTACTCTGCCTCATGTAGATGCTGGAAACTTCCCCTTACTCCCTCCCCCCCATGGTGGAACTAATGCACCTCCCTGCTCCTCATCTGCACTGGGGGATGGGATGGGTGCTACAATGGGATTTTTTTTTTCCTATTCATGGTACTACAAAAGTTCCTAGTGCTTTTTCACTATAAGGAGGACACTTGCAACTCTGAGACTGCTTTCTATCCAATAGATAGATCACTTGATGATTGCCTGTTCTGTTCATCCACTCTGAAGCTCCTGGCATTGGCCACTGTCGGAAGACAGGATACTGGGCTAGATGGACCTTTGGTCTGACCCAGTATGGCCATTCTTACGTAAACCCTTGCCATCAATATATAGTGGAAATTCATAAAATCTAAAAAAACACACAAAATTCTACCACAAGCAGAGTTTTTACTTTGAGAAGGGAGAAGTGCGAGAGATTCCATGAAGTCTAATAGGGATTTTGCTGTTGCTATTGACTTCACATGAAAGGTGCTCAGTTACTGTGGTAGTGGGTGGCAATATAAAACTCTAAGATAGACATGTTTCTGAGACTCCTTCATCACAAGATGATAGGAACACCAATCCCATCTCAAATTCATTGACTAATAGTCATCCACTTTTACCAAATTTTAGACACATAGCAAATGTTTTGTTTGGTGGATGATTTTTTTTTGTCTTTTGGTAATTGAAATAAATATAATTAAATCCAGATTCTGTATCAAAATGTCCTCGTTTAGTTTGGAAAACTGCTATTTCAAAGCTGTTCTGGGTTGTAATAATTTTGGCCTGTGGCTAAATGTCAGTTGGGTTTTGGCATGTCAGCCATCCAGAAAGAACTTGTGAATCTAAACACTTGCATAGTCCAGAAATTTGTGAGAAATAATGGAAGACTCATGTTCCCAGTTATCTTGCCACTTTCACTGTCAGTCACTAAACTCATTTATGAATGAGAGTCCCATGAACAATGTGATGGCTCTGTGCATCTGGTTTCTAGGATGTATCCCTGGACTTTTGTTTGTGATCAGTTAGGGGGTCTGGGTCGAGTCTCGCAGTGATCATATTTAAACTTTTCTCTCTTTCTAGAATGCACATGATTGGGGTTTGCACTGCTTCCCTGGGCTCACTTGGGCTTATGCGGTTTTTTGGTGTGCCCTGGTCATGGAGTCTGGCAGCCACGCTGGGCGTTTACATTGGCAGCGGAGGATGGAGGTTTCTCCGTATCATCTTTAAGACGGCTCTGAGGGATCTCTTGTAAGTGTTGCTTTGCGGGCCTTCATCTTATTCTGTCATGTGTTGGTTTTGTGTTTCCATAAAATAACCTTTCAGTACTAACAATAAATTTGTATCTATTTCAACTCTAACAACTTGCATTAGCAGCATAGCAGGGGAATTATGACCTAGAGTGTTGGAAATATACCTACGGAGACTATAATGTTTCTGGACCCTAGCTGAAACCTTTCCACCTTATAATTCCTGAAATGTTTGGAAAGGTGCTTGGAGTAAGAACTTATAATAAATTGGTTTTGTGTCATTAAGCTTGACCGCTTCAAGGTTTAATTTGCAGTTAGAGTTTTTTCTGTTTATTGTCTGTTCTTTATGTGAGGGGAAGTGAATTGTGGCTTGAAAGTCTTAGTTTATCTAGGAACACCGATAAGTTGAATGGCTCAGAATGAGGACTTGCATTAAGGAAATGTTCTGATTGTGAAATGTAACAAGAGGTTTGTAAAACATTTGTTAAAGTGTGTGGAAAGTGTTACAGAAGCAAAGTATCTTGTTCCTGCTAAAGTTTAAGGGACAGTCAGTCAAGATTAAGTTTATAGATTTTAAAAAATAATTTGTGATTCAGACCTCAGTCTCTAGTCTCTCCCCTACCTCCTGGGGCAGCCAGAGACTCTGTAATTAGTGTCTCTCTCAGTTCTGTGCCTCTTGGGCTTCTGTGAGGGAACTCCTTTGTTCTAAAGGATTTAGGGCTCTTGTGATCACCAGAGACTGCCTAGCTTTACTGTGGCTGTCACTGGACTTTGAAGGACTGTTTCCTCCTGATTGCATGGCAAGTGAGGAATAATGGCAGAAAATAAATAGAGAGAATAAAGCCCCTTCAGAATGTGAAAAGGGTAGCTAACAAGTGAAAAGGCTCTTCTGTTCTGTCTCTGGCACAGCTCAGTATAGGGTCACCATGAAAGGCCAGCTCAGTCTCACAAAATGCCTGCAGCTTGTTTCTCAAACAACCCCCTCCCCCATCCTATGGCTTTGCTGACCAGGGTTCCTGCTGTTGACAGTCATGGGGATGTAAGGCTTTTACAGTGCTGGTAATAAATAACCTTTCAACTTTTTGGGGCTTCTTGCAAACTCCTGTTGCACAACTATTTCCTATGTGATGATAAAGAAAATACAGCCACCACCTTCCTCCCCTTTAGGAAAGTAGGGTCCAGGTGGGTATTCTCATTTGGGTGTTGATGCTATGGTAGTATGTTTTAGCATATTTAATTCTGTCTATTGAGAAATTACAATAAGTATCGAAATTGAGACAGACCATGAGTGTCTTCAACAGAAACAAAACAATATAAGTGTGAAGAATCCAGAGTTAGATTTTAGGAAATGAATTCCTGCCCCATAACCGATGTAATAGAAACTAGAGAAATCAGAAAAGACCACTCCTTTCCTTGTGAGACTATTCCAGGGTCTAGTAGATTTCACAGTCTGTGGATTTTCAGTTACTCAGCCTAAATTTTTCCTCTGTTCATTTTATCCATTAACTTCTAGTTATGCTCCCTCATAAATCCTAAACAATCTCTTCCCTCACCCCCCTTAGTGTTTGCTTCCTCCAGTTATTTGTAGACTATTGTTTTATCTTCTCCCTCACCACAGTCTTCATTTGGCAGCATTAAGAGACCATCTCTCACCACCATTCCTGGAACAGTTTAGGGGTTTGAATGGTAAGAAGATGCATATGAAGAGCAATACACTGGAGGTTTTTCTCTGACAAGAAACAACGTCCCCAATCACAATTGTATGGCTTTTCTACGTGGGAAGTCTGCCTCTGTTCTGTTAAAGCTCAGATTATGAGTTAATGATACATGTCCAAGCTGTGGTTTTGTTTTTAAACTTTCTTTATGGAATTATGGAAATACTTTTGTGTTCCAACAGGATCTGCAAATTACTAAGCTTATAACCTAATACTAGGACATTGCAAAGCATGTTCTGGCAGGCAAGCGTTGTTCTAAAACAAAATGTATTTGCAATTATTTCCTTGTTGAGAAAGCAGGCTCCCATTTTCCAGTCCCCCTAAATGAAATCCTTAAAATAAGGATCTGTAATAGTCTCATCCATGTCTTCTGTCAACATGTCTTTTTTTTAATTTGGTTAAGGTATTCAAATTAAATTTGCTGTGGATTATATGTGTGTGGGGTCTGTGTGTTATCTAAGTGTCTAAAGAGGCTCGCTGTGGTGCTCTGTCTCTCCAACATAACAGAAATATAGCCAGCAAGCATTGTTCTGTGTGGGACAGCAGTGGTCCAGACTTCCAATTAGAGAACACTGCTTTAGCTGGCTCAGGCCAATAGCCTATGAGTCAGACTCCTCTGTGGAATGTGTGTTTTTCTTTCTTTATGGAAGACTGGCCTTAGGATCCGGAGGCATCTCTGAGAGAAACTTGAGTCCCATTATGAACTCAGACTTTGTCTACACTAGCACTTTTGTCAGCAAAACTTTTGTTGGTGAGGGGTGTGAAAAAATACACCCCTGACTGACATAAGTTACACTGACAAAAATGCTTGTGTGGACAGTGCTATGTTGGTAGGAGGCCGCTCGTTGGGGTTGGTTTAATTATACTGGCAGGAGAGCTCTCTCCCGCTGTCAAAAAGTGGCTATGTGGGAGACCTTACAGCGGCACAGCTGTAGCGGTGCAGCTGTAAAGTCTGTAGTGTAGACACAGCCTCAGTGTTTATCCTGATAAAAATCTCCCACTTTATTGGCATCCAGCATAACAAAGAGAAATAGACAAATCAGACCTAAGAAGTCTTGGGGCTTGAGGTCAAATAAAACTGGTGCATAAATATATACTATGTTCCCATCAGCTGTAACCAATAGAGATTTTTATTTTGTGCTGTTATGCATCCTCCTAATGTTGTAGGGATATGTCATGGCTCACTAGATTTTTGCCATCGCTAGATGAGGACTGAGATGTCAGATATAGAGTGATCACTTTGTGAAAAGTGTTCACCTATAGATGACATGGTGTTTGTCTTTTATAATTTTTCTGTGAGAGTTCATTCCAGAGTGTAGTGATTGTCTCATTTCACCCACATAGTTGCTGGGGCATTTCATGCACTGACCTCTCAGTCCTCATCCTCAACGGAAACCTACACAACACCTACAAAAGAGGAGCCTGGGAACTTAAATTCTTTACTTTGCTAGACACCAAAAATCCTGGACTCAATAGACAGACAGGATTTATGATTTATTACAACAATCTATAATCCACTAACTCCCCCACACACATTTCCCCCCCCACCCCTTCCTCTCTATGACTGGAAAGGTGTTAACTGGCCACTTCACCTTTAAAGGTCCCTTGAAGTGTATTAACTCCGTATGCTAAACAAACTGTTCCACCTTGTGTTTAGCTATGACACTCTGAGTACGTTGCCCAGACCTGAGGAAGAGCCGTGTAAGCTTGAAAGCTTGTCTCTCTCACCAACAGAAGTTGGTCCAATAAAAGATATTACTTCTCCCACTTTGTCTCTCTGATTAGAGTCTATTCACTTTCACTTTGAAGTTGCAGGAGAAGCCCTGGGGGCAGCAGAGGCCCAGAAACTGTAGGAACATGGCACTGCACTGGTTCACGTTTGTAAGTGCTGAACTATAAGGGCTAGAAAGAAACTTGCTTTATTTAACAATAAACCTTAGATTTTGCAGAAATTAATAGATTGGGGCTCCCAACTCTTCAGAGAGAGATTATTTCCTCTCCCCCCACCCCCCCGGTCGGTGAGTGAAATTTTCAAGCCGCATAAGCAGTGTAGAAGCATGAGTCAAAATATGTCGGACTGTATGTTAAACCATGTGAGGGGTGTTGTACTTTCTGCTAGAATTATGACTTTCCTCTCCTTGCTGCAGTGGCCTCTCGGTGCTGATACGAGTCAAGTATGAGTTGCGAAAGCATCAGCGAACCAAAAACACTATTCCAAAGATCTTCCACGATGTCGTCTGCAGGCACCCTGACAAAGTGGCTCTGATCTATGAGGCCAATGATGAGAAATGGACGTTCCGGCAGCTGGATGAGTATTCCAATGCTGTAGCTAACTTCTTCTACCAGCAGGGGTTCCGTCTGGGTGATGTCATTGCCATCTTCATGGAGAGCCGTCCCGAGTTCGTGGGCCTCTGGCTTGGGATGGCAAAAGTTGGTATTGAGGCAGCTCTCATTAACTTCAATTTGCGTCTGGATTCTTTGGTTTACTGTGTGACAACCTCAGGGGCAAAGGCTGTGATCTTTGGAGGAGAGCTGGCTGCAGGTGAGACACCTGAGAGTTGGCACACATTAAGGACTAACTCCTGAAGTTCTTACTTAGTCCTGATTGAGGCAAGCTCTCACTGAAGTTAGTAGTAGTTCTGAGTAGGGACTTAGGCCATCTTTCCTAGAAAGGTTCCTTTCCTCCCTCATTTGGGTTTCACCGGGAACAGAATGGGAAAACTGAGTCACTGCTGATCAGTTACTAAAGGGGGAGAAGTCTGTAACATGATGGATAAGAGTAGTATTGTGGATAGGGTGACCAGATGTCCTGTTTTTAAAGGGACAGTCTGGGTGTTGTTGTTGTTGTTGTTGTTTTTTTTTTTTTTGGACTTATATAGGCGCCTGTTATCCCCCACCCCCCGTCCCATTTTTTCACAGTTTCTATCTGGTCACCCTAATTGTGGGTAGCTACAAATATTACTTCTGCTCTTATGTCAGTGTCTTCCTGGTATTGAGTTGCCCAGGACTGAGTTCATTAGTTAGGTGTGGTCTCCTTGGAGCTGTAAAGAGGATTAGAAACTCTGCACGCCAGAAGTTCTGCATCTGTGCACAGAGAGAAAAGGAAGGTTATCTGTAATGTTAGGTGTATTCATTTCCTATCCTGTTGTATTTTTATAATCTCTGGTTAACTTCACATTGTGTGTCCTCTACGCCAGTGATTCTCAAGTGCAGCACCAAGGACTTCGTATGCGGCCTCCACGACTTTTGGGGGGCATGAAACTTTTTTTTAAAAATACTTTGACATACTTCATAATAACTGTGTAACTTTTGTGGTATTAATAGTAAATACTCCTTACATCGAAAAGGTTTATTATTTTATTTACATGACACTTCCAAATAACCACATGATTAGAGTGTCACTAGTATAATTTTAACTGTCAAAAACTGCAGCCATTGTGAATTTGCAGCAAAAATTCATTTGAGAACCACTGTTCTACACAATGAGTTTAAGTGTATGGACTGGACACTGTTCTTTATATTGGACATGGTGCATTATATTGCTGTTGAACTAAACTTTCTTCCACAGTTTATTAACATATCTAATTTGGGGATTCTGAATGTATCTTTGAACCATTGGCCTTGAAATCCTTCTAGACTGCTGAGCTGCAGCTCATGCGACAAAAATGGATAAAAAGATAATTTTGCCTAAATTTGCAGTAAGGTCTCATGTTGGATCTAGGATACTGAGGTCATGGTAATTTGAGCATTACTTGGATAGGTATCTCAGTATTTCAGTAGGTCTCTGGCTTTTCTGGTCTTGGCATTGCAGATGCATCCTAGAATACTCAAGGAGCTAATAGAGGAGGTATCTGACCCTCTAGCTATTATCTTTGGAAAATCATAGGAGACGGGAGAGATTCCAGAAGACTGGAAAAGGGCAAATATAGTGCCCATCTATAAAAAGGGAAATAAAAACAACCCAGGAAACTACAGACCAGTTAGTTTAACTTCTGTGCCAGGGAAGATAATGGAGCAAGTAATTAAGGAAATCCTCTGCAAACACTTGGAAGGTGGTAAGGTGATAGGGAACAGCCAGCATGGATTTGTAAAGAACAAATCATGTCAAACCAATCTGATAGCTTTCTTTGATAGGATAACGAGCCTTGTGGATAAGGGTGAAGCTGTGGATGTGGTATACCTAGACTTTAGTAAGGCATTTGATATGGTCTTGCATGATATTCTTATCGATAAACTAGGCAAATACAATTTAGATGGGGCTACTATAAGGTGGGTGCATAACTGGCTGGATAACCGTACTCAGAGAGTTGTTATTAATGGTTCCCAATCCTGCTGGAAAGGCATAACGAGTGGGGTACCGCAGGGGTCTGTTTTGGGACCAGCTCTGTTCAATATCTTCATCAACGACTTAGATATTGGCATAGAAAGTACGCTTATTAAGTTTGCGGATGATACCAAACTGGGAGGGATTGCAACTGCTTTGGAGGACAGGGTCATAATTCAAAATGATCTGGACAAATTGGAGAAATGGTCTGAGTTAAACAGGATGAAGTTTAACAAAGACAAATGCAAAGTGCTCCACTTAGGAAGAAAAAATCAGTTTCACACATACAGAATGGGAAGAGACTGTCTAGGAAGGAGTACGGCAGAAAGGGATCTAGGGGTTATAGTGGACCACAAGCTAAATATGAGTCAACAATGTGATGCTGTTGCAAAAAAAGCAAACATGATTCTGGGATGTATTAACAGGTGTGTTGTGAGCAAGACACGAGAAGTCATTCTTCCGCTCTACTCTGCTCTGGTTAGGCCTCAGCTGGAGTATTGTGTCCAGTTCTGGGCACCGCATTTCAAAAAAGATGTGGAGAAATTGGAAAGGGTCCAGAGAAGAGCAACAAGAATGATTAAAGGTCTTGAGAACATGACCTATGAAGGAAGGCTGAAAGAATTGGGTTTGTTTAGTTTGGAAAAGAGAAGACTGAGAGGGGACATGATAGCAATTTTCAGGTATTTAAAAGGGTGTCCTAAGGAGGAGGGAGAAAACTTGTTCACCTTAGCCTCTAAGGATAGAACAAGAAGCAATGGGTTTAAACTGCAGCAAGGGAGGTCTAGGTTGGACATTAGGGAAAAGTTCCTAGCTGTCAGGGTGGTTAAACACAGTGGAATAAATTGCCTAGGGAGGTTGTGGAATCTCCATCTCTGGAGATATTTAAGAGTAGGTTAGATAAATGTCTATCAGGGATGGTCTAGACAGTATTTGGTCCTGCCATGCGGGCAGGGGACTGGACTCGATGACCTCTCGAGGTCCCTTCCAGTCCTAGAATCTATGAATCTATGTCTTATTAGATGCAAAGAAAGAATTAGTCAGTATTGACAATGTTGTTATTGTGGCCCAGACTGTTGTGCTTGTTGTAACCGAGGTAGTTGTGTTTTGCAGCAATATCTGAAGTGAATGGGATGCTGGGCAAGAACATGGTGAAGTTCTGCTCTGGAGATTTTAACCCAGACTCTGTCCCTGTGGAGACTAAATACCTTGATCCTCTTCTGAGTACTGCATCGAAATCTCCTCCAGATCAGATTGCAGCCAAAGGTTTAGATGGTAAGTTTCTCAGTGAGCTTATTTTCCTGTGATGAATGTATAAGTGTGAGACCTGAAACTCGAGGAGTCCTTCTTTTAGGACATGGTAATGACTGAATGGGCAACTAAGCAAGCAGTGAAGGAGAGAGTAATCCTAACCCAACTTTGAACCACCGTGTATAAAAGAGAAAAGTGAGGCTAAAAGTTGGCAAAAGGCAGCATCCTAACTGTAATATATTCTGGGTGAATATCTGTCACTGGAGTTCATTGGCTTCCTAAGGTTTCCTAGGTTTAGAGAATGGGTATATTTTACTAACTGAGGGAAGGAGAGTGCTGTTACCCATGACCTCAACTCCAATCACTATTACTGGTACCAGATCCAGATGAAAGAGGAAGGACTTGCTATAACTGAGTGTGTGTGTCTAAAAACTCAAGAGAAACCAGATGAGTAGCCTGCTCGTATTTAGGAAAGGTGAAGAAGGGTTTTCCTATTTATAGAGATTCCCTCAATTTTCCCCTAATATGTAGGCTGTGTGGTTTGGTTTCATTACTAATGACCTCACCCCTCTCTATTTTTTTTAATTGTGGAGAAGAGGAGAAAAGAAAGGGAACTGGCTAGATAGTAGTGTTTCATGTTTAATAGAATCAGAAATAGGCTATATTACACCTGTGAGATGAGTAACACTGTTGGTGAGTGTGTTCCTCCCATTTTAGTAACTGTTACTGTAGGACAGTGGTTCCCAAACTGGGGTTCGTGAAATGTTACAGGGGGTTCTCTGGAAAAAATTCCCTAATGGCGGACAGAGCTGTCCCTAGGGACCCTGGGCAGCACAGGGCCAGCAGCCTGGACTTCCAAGAGCTAAGCAGATCAAAGCAAGCATATCTCTTGCACTGAGGAGATTTTAAACTTCAAGACTCCTTATAAGAAATCGAAAGGGAGGTGGGTATTTTTTGCTGTTTTTAAAATTAAATAGGCAGCTAGTATTGTTTTTCATAATAATTTAAAAAACAAATTTAAGCTTTGTTGTAATGTGCGTTGTTTGCCTGGACTGCTCAAGACCTGAATACTTGTGTAGGAGGAACTCTTTGAGTTGGCTTCTTAAATACCTTCATGCTGTTTCACATCTGATACTCCTTGATGAAACATAGGAGCCTTGTCTTACTACAGGCTTATTCAAAGTGATACAAGCTACGAAAGTGAGATCTTGGAAGAGTATTGCCATTTTAATAATGTAATAAAAATACTGTAATGATTAATAAGTGATAGTGTGTAATAAGCATGTCATAAAAACAAATTTTATATTTCCAAGATCACTGCTTTTATAATTTATACTCGGGTAAAGGAGAAAATCCCTGGAAATATTAATTTTTAGGAGGGGGTTTGTGAGACTTGACATTTTAGTCAAAGGAGTTCACAGATTGGGTTAGGGTTAGGGTTCCACTGCATGCATCCGATGAAGTGGGTTTTAGCCCACGAAAGCTTATGCTCAGATAAATGTGTTAGTCTCTAAGGTGCCACAAGTACTCCTGTTCTTTTTGACTAACACGGCTGCTACTCTGAAATCTCCCCAGTAGCATCTGATTCAGGCAGTTGGCCTAATGCCAAGGCAATTTGGAGAAGAAAAGTGCATGCCCTTAGGGCCCTGCATTTTTGATTCAAAGATTAGAATTGAGGCTGTCTTTCACCCTATGTTTTTATGGGTGAAGTTTACTGGCATCAAGGGTTCTCTCTGCTAGGGCTGTAATGTGGCTTCTGTGCCAACAATATTAGTTTACCCTCTCCTGTGCCAGCACTAGATCAAAGCAGTCACTCGTGATCAGCAGATCACTGATAGGAGCAAAGCTAAAACCTAGCCCTGCACAGAAAAAGGGATTAAACAGCTGAAGAGAATCTGTCATATGCCTGGCTCGTGTTTCTGTTCTCCAGATCGGCTCTTCTATATCTACACATCTGGCACGACAGGAATGCCAAAGGCTGCCATTGTGGTGCACAGCAGGTGAGGAGCTGAAGAGAAGCTGCTCTTCATTCAGTGATACTCAGGCTATGGCTACACTTGCAGATGTAGAGCACCGGGAGTTAAACCAGCCCTAGGAGACAGCAGCAGGGAAAGCGCTGCCGTGTGTTCACACTGTCAGCTGCAAGCGCAGTGGCGTGGCCACATTAGCAGCTCTTGCAATGCCACAGAGAGCAGTGCATTGTGGTAGCTATCCCAGTGTGCAAGTGGCTGCAGCGTGCTTTTCAAATGGGGGAGTGGGGTGGAGTGTTTATGTGGGGGGAGAGAGTGTGTTTTGGGGGGCAGAGAGTGTGTCAGCATGCTGTCTTGTAAGTTCAAACAGCGGCGGGGGAAGGGGGAAACCCCGACATCAGCCGCCATCGTCTGTCTGTCTCTTTCTCACGCGCGTGCACACACACCTGCCTCTGCAGCAGGAGCATTCCACAGTAATGGTTTGCTTTGTGTCTCGGAGCAGATAAGCGTGCTGTCAGAAACGGAGCTTTGAAAGGGGATATACATATGCCTGCAGCCGAGTTCAAAACAATGACCAGAGTGGCCACTTGACTTCAAGGGATTATGGGACGTTTCTGGAGGCCAATCACAGTGCAGTAATGCAACATGTTGTCCACACTGACACCCTGGCATTTCAGCCGGGGCGCAGGAAGCTCTATGCCTCTCGTGGAGGTGCATTACCAGGGGTGTTCCAGCCACGGAGTCCAGGTGCTCTACGTGCCTTGCCAGTGTGGACACTTCAGGAGTTAGGGCGCCCAAGGCTGATTTAATGCGCTCTAACTTGCAAGTGTAGCCAAGCCCTCAGTGCTGTGTTCATTTCCATTCCTTAACATCCCTTGTGTTCTTGCAGGTACTACCGCATAGCTGCCTTTGGGTACTATGCCTACAGAATGCGCCCTGAGGATATCCTCTACAACTGCCTGCCACTCTATCACTCAGCAGGTATGCTTCCTCCTCAGGAAGCAAAGGTTCTCAGTATTGCTGCCTATCCCAGTGCCCAGGTTGCTTCTGGTGCTGTTGAGGACCTTCAAGTATTGTTGTAAATTAATTTATCCAAAGTGATTGAAGCCAGAGCCAGCACTGATATCCTGCCCTGCTTTGTCTTCCAGGTAACATCATGGGAGTCGGACAGTGTCTAATCCATGGCCTCACTGTGGTGATCAGGAAGAAGTTCTCAGCCAGTCGCTTTTGGGATGATTGTACAAAATACAAATGCACAGTAAGCAGTGTCTTGAATTCTGCCATGTTTCTGCAGCCTGGAGTATATGGGAGCAAACTAATTTAGGAAGTGGGATTATTTCTAGCTTCAGCAGGGAATCTCCAGGTATCAGCTCTGACTTTTCCCTGCCATCCACCTCAAGCATTCAACTGCAAGCCCTCTTACTTCTCCAGCTAGCATCACACCTCAGCTCCACCACCACTCCTGAGACTTTAGACTGTAAGCCTTCATTGCCAAATCTGTGTTGCTTCCAGGTCCTGATGACTACAGGAGACAAAGACAAGAAGTGGAATCTGGGTTTCCCACCTGATGATATAGACCATGCTGGACTAACATCAATCAGTCTAACATCTTTAGCCAGTCCATTCCTAAATGAGCAAAAGAGGAATATCAGGAAATATGGTGCATAGAGATGAAGTGGTAAATTCTGCCCCGAACTTCACAATTCCAATGAGCTTAACTTGCCACTGGAGTTTTATCTATAGTCCGGTTAAAATACAATATAGAAAAATGAATTATAAGATTCATAACCTCCATATAGATATAAAACATGAGCGAACCAGTAGTCCCTTCCCAGCCCTAACACCTCTGACTTTTGCAATAATGCAATTAATAATACACACGTGTAGTAACTTCAAACATTCTTTGGAGCTAGACAGTCAGAGAATGGGTTGCTGGCACATGAAGAAGAGGAGTCATCTGGAATCTCTCAGCTCTTGGAGGGTTTCTTACTTGACAGAAAGCCTGTTCCAGATGTCTATTTTGGGTTCTGTATGGAAGCTTAAGAGAAGATAAATCCTGGCTTTAAACACGACTATCTCTCTTCTAATAGCAGGCAGATCTACTACAGGAGGATCTTCTGCTTGATACGTAGCGTGACAGGCACAATACGGGGAGGACTGCACTGATCACAAGTCTTCTTTCTCCTCCCCTATTGGCATTGCTGTTATGTATCTCAGAGGCTGGTATTGAAAGTTCTATGTTTATTGCCCATGGCTCCAGATGCTTGTTCTGAACCACTTTTAACTGCATTCTGACCCCAAAAAAGCAGCATTCCCATGAGCCCCTGCTCTTAAAAGGACCTTATGATTAGGAGCAGCCCATTTTTGGACAGGCATGAGCTTCGCTGGAGTTCAGGATAACAACTGTAGGGGAGGAGAAGAGCAGGTTCCTCCAGGGGTGAGGGGAGAGAGGCTTATCTGAGATCCTCTGATGCAAACTATGGTTAGAGGAAGCAGAACAGGACTTTCTGGGATGAGGCCAGCCAGGGCTGCTCAGCAGCAGCTGCAAGAAGGGGAGGTACGTGCAGGGTCTTTGGACACCAGTATTGTTAGCACACTGCACTTTATTTGAACTCTGGGTATTATTTCCCCTCTGCTGATTGGTTGTTGGTCCAACCTCCATTCCCCACCCTTCTTGGCAGTCCCTCTACTGCCAGCCTTGCCATTTCCCCACCCTCTGTGCTCTTCTCCATCCTTCCCTCCCTACCACACATTATCCCCCTTCCTTCCATTTCTGTATGGCCTTAGTCATATTAACTCCTTTCCTTGCTCCACACCATGACCCATAATAAATATTCAGGAAATGGCACTAGCACTGTGCCCCCATCACCCTAGTCACTTTGCTTGCATGCAGTACCCCTCTCCTCACTCCTTGTCGTCGTCTTCTGTCTGTTTAGAGTGTAAGCACTTTGGGGCACGGACTGTTATTTTATATTTGTGCAGTACCCAGCAGAAGGATACCCAATTGTAATTAAGGCTTCTGGACATTACCACAATACATTTAATAATGGAGGTGCTGAGATAGCGGCATTATTTATGGGATTACCTTTCTATATCCATATGTTTCAGCTGTTCCCAGGGCATCATAAAGGTCTCGTGGAGACTGATTTATATTTGTGTTTGCTTCCTCAGATTATTCAGTATATTGGGGAGATCTGCAGGTATCTTCTGAACCAGCCAGTACGGGAGGCAGAAGCACAACATCACGTGCGACTTGCAGTGGGAAATGGATTGAGACCCACAATATGGGAAGACTTTACAAGGCGCTTCAGAATTAAACAGATTGGGGAGTTCTATGGAGCCACAGAGTGTAATTGCAGCATTGCTAACTTGGATGGAAAGGTATGCAGTGGGTGGCTACAGTGCAAGGGGAGAAATATATAGTAAGAGGGATACAGTACAGAGGGAGATGTACTTTCTGCCTGTTTTCTTGGCTGCTTTGCACAGTGTCTTTTGGGACCCTATCACTGGGCTGCAGGGAGCTAAATCTGTGATTGTTTTTGTCTGCGCCACTTTTACAGGACAAATTCTCATCTTGGTGGTGGTGGTGGGGGATGATTTCCTTTTTAAATAGGGAATGATTAGAAAATTCCCACCCACACCTTTTTTAGGAGAAGGTAGACAGCCAGATATAACAAGGAACAGGCAACTCAAAGGCTAAATGATTCATTTTAGCCCTTCACTTCCTCATGTGTCTTGGGCCATCTCTTGAAAGGTTGGAGCCTGTGGTTTCAACAGCCGGATTTTGCCCAATGTTTATCCCATTCGCTTGGTGAAGGTAAATGAAGACACCATGGAGCTGATCCGTGACTCTAGTGGGCTCTGCATCCCCTGCTGCCCAGGTAAATGTTACTGTGTACACCAAGTTCTCAAAGCTTTAACTGTTCTACAAGAATACCAGATGGGCATTAGCTGGTTCAAGGAACGAGTAATGGGATATGAAGCCTTTCACTTCCAGGTCTCTGCTTCAAAAGTAGCCCAGCTCAACAAAATATATCATACAGCAATATAGTAACCTGCATTAAGTAAGTCTGTGTTGCAAAAACTGCCAGCACAATGGCCAAACTTGTTAGCAGTTGTGATCTCATGGGGTCTTCTCCTGTTTTTTCTAGGGGAGCCAGGCCTTCTTGTGGGTAGAATAAACCAGCAGGACCCCTTGCGCAGGTTTGATGGCTATGTCAATGAGAGTGCCACCAATAAGAAGATAGCATGCAATGTGTTCCAAAAAGGGGACCGGGCATACCTTTCAGGTACTGTCAGGACAAGTGCTGGCTTCATCAGTGTTAGACACAGATATGTTTCAGTCACTGGACAGGGGAAATGGCTCTTAGAGCTCCCAGGGTTTAATCAGCTCTTTGTAGAGGCTGACAAGAAATCTTATCTTAGGGTTTTGTTCTGCTGCCATCTGCGTAGTATTCTAGATTCAATATAGAATGTATGAACTACAAACAGAAAACCCATAGAGATGGATTCTCTCTACCCCACCCCTTATTGCTTTAGCTTTTCTCTCTTGTTTCTTTCCCTCATCCTGTTCCAGCTGCAGATCCTGTAGGCACTGGGGAAATGGCCACTGATTTAGCTCCACACCCTTGGGAGGTAGGTAGGAATAGTCTTCTCTTTAACTGCATGTGCTGGACCTAGATGACATATTCAAGGGCTGAAAGGCAGGGCCTAGTGTTGCTTAATCAAGTACTGAGATTGATTGTGGCTTCTCTCCCCCACAGGAGACGTGTTAGTGATGGATGAACTTGGTTACATGTACTTCAAAGACCGTAGTGGGGACACATTTCGGTGGCGAGGGGAAAATGTCTCCACCACAGAAGTAGAGGGAATCCTGAGTCACATCCTCAGTCAAACGGATGTTGCAGTGTATGGAGTGGAGGTACCAGGTAACTAGAGACCTAGAACTCCCAAGATTCAGGGGGGAGGCAAGTCAGGCAGATATACAAATTGTGTATCTTATTCCCCAGGACAATTTGAAATTGACCATCTCTGATGGAGTAGGGTGCCCCAAAATGGGGGAAGGTAGGCAGGGCAACAGAGGGGTCTGATTTGGCCAGCACTTATCGTGAGCAGTGAAATGAAGGCCCCATGGATAATTCACTAATCAGTACTTGTAACTTATGCTGCTGTTGGTGAGATCAGTACACATGGGGGAAAGGTGTGATCGTTAGTGGTTGAATCCAACTAAGAAGCAATCTGTCTGGGTGCCCAGAGAGCTCTGATCTCCAGATAGTTCAGCTCAGTGTTGGAGTGTTTAGTGCATGCTTTCCACCTTGGTTTATAATGACTTATTCTTAAAAAGAAAGGGCTTGTTTAAGGATGAGAAATAGGAAGGAGGAGACTCGTGTGTTTGATGTCTCAGCCTGTTTATAGTTTGTGCTCAGCAGAAATTCTTGGTGAAAGTAATCTTCAGGATTCCATGGAGACTCGTTTGATTCCATACAGGAACATGCATCTTGGTATAATCCCCAGGGGAGTGGGGATGGGGTTGGAGGGATGCTTGTCACTGGGCTCACTTTGGGAGCTGCCACTCCAATGCTGAGAGACTTGTCTGCTGTATCTCCCAATAGCTGTCAGTCATGTTACCTGGGTCTCTGGTCTGAGGAACTGTTACAGACCAAAATGAGCCTTTATAAAACATACATAAATGGCTCTTAAATTCTCTGGGCACAAATAAAGGGTCTGGAGAAAGTTACACTGAGCAAGAGGAAAAGTCCCTTTATGAAAAGGGAAACTGTTTCAAGCAAGTGTCTGGTTGGAAAGTTCCCATTAAAAGGCTGTTCAGTCTCCTTGGTTTTATCGCAAACTGAGTCTGGGTGGAGGAGGAAGCTTAACAAGATGGAGTTGGATTAGCTTTCTGAGATAAGGACATTGTGACCTTACCTTTGACTGAGGAGGGCTGGAAGTGGTTTCCTTCCAAGTCCATCAGAATTGCAAGGAGTTCCCTACCACAATGGTTAAAGCATGGTACCTCTTCCATGCTGCCCTCACTTGCAACTGAGGGAGAAAAGGGTAAGGTTCAGGTGGGTATCTGTATTTACACCTGTACCCAGTGTCTAAAGTCCAATCCAGCACCATTCTCTCTGTCCTGTACACTCTGAGTTCTGCTGTTTTATTTCAGGGGTTGAAGGGAAAGCTGGAATGGCAGCAATAGCAGATCCAAAAGCGAAACTGAGTCCTAATGCTTTGTATCAGGAGCTACAGAAGGTGCTGCCTCCCTATGCACGGCCCATCTTTCTTCGTCTCCTGCCTCAAGTTGACACCACAGGTACTGATGGGTCACTTGCAAGTTCTTTTCTTGTTAGCAATGCATGTGTCAGTAACCTTCAGACCCCAGAGCTCAGCTCAAACTTGGAAAGTGTCAAAGTTGCCACTTGCTTAATTGTACTGTGTAGCAATAAGAAACCTGCACTTAGTCAGATGGTTTTATTTGGAGTTAATTGGCTGCTGCCATGGGTCGGTCTGTCTGTCTTTTTCTTTCATGGATTACTTGTGATTCTGCTGGATTTTGCACATGAGTGAAATAATGTCTGTAGTTGAATTTTATACAGGAGAATAGCTGGACCAAGGCCATTAACTGAAGAGACCTTTGCAGAGGAAAAGATTTTTGTGCTTTCTAACACTTGTTCTGGGTTCAGTGCTGTGGTATAAGCCAGCTCTATATATGGGTTAGTGGGAGCCGTTTGCCAGCAGTAGAGCACTTGGGAATATAAATGTAGCTATCTATCAAACAATCTAAAGGGTCCTTGTAATCTGCTGAAGGCTTTCGCAACCCCCTCGGTCAGTGATACTCAGACTGCGGCTCGTGAGCTGCAAGTGGCTCTTCAATGTGTCTCCTGCAGCTCTTTGCAGCACATTAAAACACACTGTGATTTTAATTATTAGCCAGTCAGGATGCTTTTACTATGTTATTATCAACTTATTTTCTGTGAGAATAACATATACACACATACATACCCGGGGTGGCCAAACTTACTGACACTCTGAGCCACATGCGATAATCTTCAGAAATTCGAGAGCCGGGCTTCAGCCCCATAGGGCGCACCTGCCAAGGCTCGGGGCTTCAGCCCTGCGCCTGCTGAAACCCCAAGCCCTGACAGGCGCCTCCTGTGGGGAAGAAGCCCTGAGACTCCTCTCCCCGCAGGGCAGGAGCCCCCAGATTCCCCCCAACCTAGTCTGGTAAGTGGAGAATGGAGTGAGGGTGTGGGGAGCTCTGTGAGCCGCACTTTAACTGTAAAAGAATTGTATGAGGCTCCCAAGCCACAGTTTGGCCACCCTGCTATATACACTAAATATTTCCACTGTCATACTGTTTAAATATGACCAGTACTATAGTAAATGAAACAATGAATTCACACGACTGTGGCTCTTTTGGGTAATATTGATCGCTAATTTGGCTCCTGAACCACTGATGTCTGAGTATAATTGCCCTAGCCACTCCATCTTGCACAGAATATTTAATACCCGATCATTTGCCCTCATTCATGCTGGAGATTTTGTAAACATTCACGCTTTCTCAAACGGTGACTAACTGCCTGGTCAGCTGATTAAACAGCTTTAGAGGTGGCTGTTGTCTCTTTTCCAGGAGGATTCTTTTTTAGTCTTCTGAAGAAGTGGAAGCAAGAAATTACATAGCTCACACATAGTAAATATCAACCAACTCTAGATGGCAGAAATGACAGACCAGTATGACACAAGATCTATAATTGAGATTGTGAAATAGTTACAAACCTGAATAAAAGCCTTTATTAATTATTAGACAGAAGCTACATGAACTTTCAAAATGAAAATTAAATGGCAAATTTCACCACTGTGCAGCAATTACCAGCCCCATCAAAAGGTTGATCTTCCTGGTGCATCTCAGCCTTATTCTAAGGGATGTGCTGTCAGTCGTTGCAGCCAGGAAGATGTTGGTTAGATTTTCAACATGACAGCTAAAGACTGACCTTGTAATTAAAGCATCAAGGTTCCCACCTCCACTCTTTCCACATACCATAATCTCTAAAGCAGCAAATAGGTTTAACTGAGCCACTGAACTCCTCAAAACATTGCCAGTTGGATTCAGTGCTATAGACAGCACTTACAGGAATCCAAATATTACATTTTTACAACACCTGCAATATATTGCACGTTGCATCATGAGGTCTTTTTACAAACATGAACAATGCCTCACAATGTCCCTGTAATGAAGGTTTGGGCTATAGCAGTGGTCCCCAAACTTTTTTGTCTGCGTGCCCCTCCCCTTACTTAGTCTCTCTTTCTCTCTCTCCCTCCTCCCCCCCGGTTGGGAGCTAGGCCTCGGCCAGGAGCGGGGCCAGTGCTGCAGCTGGGGGTGGGGCCAGAGTGGAGCTGGGGGCAGGGCGGAGCTGGGTGGCACTCCCTTCCCACCCACTGTGGGGGCTGGCCCAGGCTCCACCATGCTACCCCCCTGAACATTCCTCCATGTCCCCCTCAGGGGTGCATGCCCCACAGTTTGGTGACCACTGGCTTAGGTCAAGAACACAGTACAGGATCTGTGCAATTTCAATTGTGCATTGTCAGAGGTTGAAGAAACAAAACCTATGGTGTTTGTAGCACATATACCATGAATGGATTGTGATTTGTCTTTTGTACTGATACCAAGGGATCTAGGGCCTGAATCATCCCGTCTCGTACCAGCCAGTGGAGTTACTTCTCACCACCATACATCAGAAGTATCTGGCTTCTAGGTTTAACACCAATAACAAGTAGTGTGTTGGTCACATTTATCTTCCTAACTCTGTTTCCACGGGTTTCCAGCTCTGAAAATTTTCACTTTAGTGTTTTCTTTCTCTTTTCCAAGGCACATTCAAAATCCAGAAAACCCGTTTACAGAGAGAAGGATTTGACCCTCATCAAACATCAGACCGGTTATATTTTCTCGATCTAAAGTTGGGAAAATATGTTCCATTGGATGAATGCCTCTTTGAAAGGATCCGTGCCAGAAAGGTCGCTCTGTGATCTGGTCTGGGATGTGTGTCTTGCAGGAAACGCTGCTGACTAGTTTAAGAAGGGACCCTGCCTGTGAAAGTGAGGGATTCCTGCTAGATAAATAGTGCAAGGTCCTCGTGCAATGCATCGGCAACCGTGACAAATTCATTGGGGTTTAGGACGTTGTCCTCACATGTCTTAAGCACATTAATTTGTGACCTATTCCTATCCTGGGCATAGACATGCTATTTCTCTACTGTTCTGTATCTAGAGATATTTTTTTCTCTTTGTAACCACTACAAACTGAGGAACTCTGTGCAACATGGGAAGTGTTTATGGTCTGAATTATTTATTGTAACATCCTGAGGATGTAACTGAACAGAAATGCTATGCCCTGAGCAGGTTTCCTTCTGCTTTCTCTCTCAACTTTATGTTGCTATCTATAGACCTTTAGTTAGTAGCATGTTTGCTTCAGGTAGAGCCTTTGATTGTCCCACCTCGCATTTCTTTTTCTTAACTACACATCTAAGATTCGCTGTAGTGGGAAGTCTTGCTCTGAAGTGTCTATCATTCATTTACCTAAGGTATTCTGTTTGTACAATGGGGCCTAGCACAATGGGGTCCTGGTCCATGACTGGGGCTCTAAGCATTACGATAATAAATAATAATAGGATTGGGAATTAATCAGATTGTTGACCACTGGAGTGCAGTCTCTCTGAATCTTCACAAACTGTGGTCTGCAGAATAAACAGGTTGTTAATTCACTGAAGAAAGTTGATTGGGTGTAAATGGCTAAAAAGCATAATTAGGGGCACAGGGTCACTGCCTAGGGACATTGTTCACTGGCATAATGTATTTAAACTTGTTACTGGACTAGGTGACAATGAGGTAAATGGCTGGTCGTGACAGAGGAGTCACATGGTAATGTTACACCTTTTAATGCTAATGTGAGGTCTTAGGAAATGTTAATTTTAATGCTGCTGTGTATTTTCTTTAATTTTATTTTTATATTTACTGGTAGTTTTCATCTTTAAATTGTGCTGCCATCTGCTGAAAATGAGTGGCAATTGTTGAACACCAATGAAGGCCACATGACAAGACAAATCGGAACATAATAATTTTAATGTCTGCTCCAATCTCCATTAGAATTTTATCTTCTGTTTTAATGTGGGCAAGTCCATTAACAGACACTTCCAGATGTACTTGTTTTCCTGGTGCTTTTGCCACAATTAGAACTAAATGTAACTCTTAAAATTGGAGAATTAAAGGGATTGACCTTCACAGGTGTGTGTGTGTCTGCTGTGCTTCCACCTGTCCTAACAATGGATTATTTTCTCATTTTAATCGTGTAGTCCTGAGCAGCTGGTCATTCCCTTGTTTTGGAGCCATTTGAATTTACCATATCAGATAATGGCAGCTACTGCTGGTGTATCTAGCCATGTGATGCCTTAAGGAACTTTCAGTGGACTAGTACTTTTTATGCAATTTATACTGGAAGGACCATATTCTGTTGCACCCTGTGCAGTTCCAATTACAGTATTTCGATGACACTACATGGAGCATAAGAAAAAAATTCATTCTGCCCTTTCTCTGGTGGAGTTAATGCTTCATCTAAAATATTTTTATAAAGTTTTGCGGATGCTTTTTAAACACATTGTTTTAATGTTTAATGGACCATTATCAATGGTTTAAATACTGATTTTTATTTTTATTTTATTTTTTTTAAAATCTGGAATGTGCCTTTTATCAGGACAGACATTAAAGAAAGTCATTCAGGGTAAGAATGAACCTAGTTAACTGGAACTATAATATGCTCAAAAACAAAATGAGGGGGTCTGCAGTTTGGGAACTGAGCTCACCAGCCCCAGGCTATCACTTTAAATATACTAAAGTTTCTTGTAGTTTAAAGGATGTCATGTATTGACTGACTAAACTTTTGAAAAACAATTTTGTTTTAAAACTGATCACTATATTGTCTAACTATTATTTGTTTTTACCAAACTCAGAAATAAAAACAAACACATTTACACTTATTCTAAGTTTGTTTTACTTTCATTCATTTCCATTTGGTGTGATGGGCTCTTCTGTACCAGAAAATCCAATCCATGAAATTAACTACTTTATTACTGTTTATAATTGAAGAGGGAAGAGTGGAGGTGTGAGGGGTTCAAAGCGATAGCCCTGAAAGATGATTTTTGATTACAGTATTTTGGATAGATTGAGGGGGATGAGAAGAGAGGGTGAGAGCGGGTGCACGTGGGGTAGGGGACTTGATATCTGTCTGGATGTGGGAGGTGCAGTCCTTCTTGAGGAACTATTCACTGCCTCAGATGGACCCTGTGGGTGGCACTGGCCCTTTCTGGGGACCAAGCAACACCTTAGACTCATAGAATATCAGGGTTGGGAGGGACCTCAGGAGGTATCTAGTCCAACCCCCTGCTCAAAGCAGGACCAATTCCCAACCTTGGGACAGGGAGTCTGGTGATATTTGGTGTTTTAGGTAAAGCCCCAGCTCCTGGCAGCCTGAGACGACACGAGAGTTTTTACCTTTGAAATAAGTTTCTAGCCTGTGTGAGGGCAGAGAAAAGCGTGCAAGCGGAGCGCTCAGAGACTCCCCCCGATTGCTTGGAACATCTAGGGCTGCCGCGCCGGCCCGGGCCCTGGAGACTCGCACGGGGTAGGGCCCCTGTTCCCGCCTGAGGCGCCCCGCTCCTAAGGCCGGGGTTGCCAGGCAACTTAGCAGCGTTTTCACACATTACTTCCGGTGTTGTGCGCTCTCTAACTACTCCGTTTCCGGGTGTGTCCTGTGGATGTTCGTCCCTCTCCGCACTGTGCTCCTGGTTCCTTTCCGCCAGCTTCCGGCTGTCTCTCGGTAACTGCCCAAACTTCCGCTCCGCCCAGCACCCTCCGGACCGGCTGTTGCCTCGCCCCGTCCCCTGCTCCGGCCCCGCCATGCCTGGCTTCGTGCCCCGCCACATCTCGGTGTTCCCCTCCCCGCAAGAACTGGGCTCCTCCCTGGCGCAGCTGGTGGCCCAGCGGGCGGCCGAGTCCGGCGGCCGCTTCTCGCTGGGGCTGTCGGGCGGGAGCCTGGTGCGGATCCTGTCCCAGGAGCTGCCCGCGGCCGCCGCCCTCTCTGGCCCCGCTGCCCCCGCCCGCTGGGTCCTGGCCTTCTGCGACGAGCGGCTGGTGCCCGTGGAGGACACGGAGAGCACGTACGGCGCCTACAAGGTGTGGGGGCTGCGGGGACCCGCCCCGCACGGGGGGGGGGAGGATGAGGGGACCCGCCCTGCACGCGGGGGAACCCCCTGGGGGGCTATCGGGGTAGGAATGTAGAGAAGACGTTTGTTGCAACAACTCTAGATTTTCCTGCTAAGACCAAGGTAACACATTTTTCCACGGACAAAGCTGTGTCTACACTGGGTTTTAAGTCGGCATAGCTATAGTGCTCAGTTGTGTGCTTTTTTTCACACCTTGACCAACCTGGCTATGTCAGCCTAACTTTTAAGTGTATATGAGGCCTTAGGATCTCTGGTTCCTGTTGACATTCCCATTCACCAGCAGATGCTGTTATCTCCAAAAGTTATGAAAGTAAATGTACTCTGATTTTGTTAATTGGTAGTAGGGAAAAATCCCATTATGTAAAACAATATAGCTCAACTTCTTGGTTAGAATTTTGAGGGTCTTCATTATTTCTTTCAGACTCACCTCCTCTCCAAGATCTCCATCCCAGAAAATCAAGTGGTTATCATTAACCCCTCACTACCTGTAGAAGAGGCTGCTTCAGATTATGCTGAAAAGTTAAAAGAGGTACCGTGGAAAGTTTTTGTTTTGTATATCATACTTCTTCAAGTAAGAGTGAAAGTCATTAATTTACTAAATAGGTTCCACTGGCTGTGTTACCAACAACTCTTGCTGGTATTCAAACAGAGAATTTTAAACACTTAATTTACTTTTTACTGCTAATGTTACTTGCTTTCTTACTGCACTTCAGTTAACTAGGGGAATTAATTCAGACTAGTTTTCATGTATTAACATGAATTTTTTGTTTCTGAATTGACAATGCTGTAGGGGAATGTTAATGTTCCACAAACATCCGGGAATATGCTACTTAAAATGCAAAAAAGTCATTAAAATGTTTGTTAATCATAGATTCTGTAAAACCTTTATTTTTTGCAAGTACAAAACCTAAATTCAGTCCTCTTGTCCTAAATTATCTCTCTGTAATAATCCTTGTGCTCCAAAATGATGGACTGCTAATAATCTTCCCAAAAGATCCCACATAGTGCTTTTGGAGCCAACTAATTTAACAAGACCACTCTTGAGTTGACCAAGACGTTGAATTCCCCAAATAAACTGGGGAGGCCATCTTGGGAACCCAGGAATTGGTGTCCACTTGCATAGACTGGAATGCTGATAAGATTAAAGAAATTTAAGTTCATTTTCATGTCCTATATGAATTTTTTTTTTTTTTTAAATATCGCTTTGGATGAGATGTGTTTACTGTGGTGTATATGTGGTGCTCGTACTCAGGGAGGGAACTCTTTAGCTGGTGAAGATGGTGTGTGTTAGTGGGGAGGCTTTCTAGTGGAATGTGTATGCTGTTTTTAAACTAATGATGTATAATGTGTTTGAGTGGTTGTTAAACCAAAGGTGTACAGCCTACTGCTGAGCTTCTGCCATTGTAACCCAGCTGCATTCTGTGACAGTGTGTTCAATTGTGAGATGCCAGAAAGCTGTATATGTGAACAGAAATTCATTGCAGTGTGTGAGCGCCCTGTGTTAAGCAGTTATATAGCCTTATTCCTGATGTGATTTATACTTTTGCAGTGATATCTCCTTTTTCTGTTCAATGTGCTCATTTGTGCTTTCCTCTCTCTAATCTCTCTGGGTTTTTGATCCTTCTTGCAGGCCTTTCAAGGTGAGAACATGCCTGTCTTTGATCTGCTGATTTTGGGAATAGGGCCAGATGGTCACACCTGCTCCCTATTTCCAGATCATCCACTTCTGCAGGTGATTTTACAGACCCAGGGAGGGGATACTGTAAACTGGGATAAGAATGTGCATTTGTTCACTACTGTGACAGGCCTTTTTTTCCATTCTAGTTTGTCTCTAGGTAGTAAGTTTGAGTGCATGCGTGTGTGGTTGTTTTAAGAGTTTGATGAACAGCTCTGAGTTATGGCATTAGAACTTGGCAGTTGCCAGTATTTGGAATGTGATTTTTAAAAAAGGAAAGTGGGAACAAGAGGAAAAGCAGATGGAATTTGGCTCTTTCCTCTTCGCTTAACCCTGATCCTGCAATCTGATTCATGTGGGTGTAACCCTGTGCCCATATGGAGCCCTGTTGACTTCAGTGGAGCTGTACATGGATGCATGAGTCTGCCTAGAAAACTTTAAAGTTGATTAATGCCGACCAGGATCTGAGGCCTGATAATGATATTTGGTCTCCTTTTACTGGCTGCTTAGTCATAGTCAAATAGCACAAGCTTGAGTTCAGTGAGGCTGTCCTTTGCTTTGACTCCTATCTCTGCACTGTTCTGATCAATTTTCAAACTTTGGCTTTGTTTTTCGTGGCAGGAAAAAGAGAAGATAGTTGCCTCTATTAGTGATTCTCCGAAGCCACCACCTGAGCGGATAACTCTAACATTGCCTGTTCTGAATGCAGCACGGACTGTTGTGTTTGTTGCTACAGGGGAAAGTAAAGCTGCCATCTTAAAGGTAAGTTTTAAAAATGAAGAAAATTGATTGATGAAAACCCCAAATTTAACAAAAACAATCCATCCATCTAGTTAAAGCCATTTCCAGTTGAAAAAAACATTTTGATGGAAAAATTTTTGGCCAATTCTAGAGCGTTTGTTTGGCATGGTGAACACTTCCATGACTGTCTCATTGCACTATGATCCCCCTAGATTAGTGGGACTGGCAGTGCTAATGTTCTGTTTCTTTGGACAGCGTATTTTGGAAGGCGATGAGGAGAACCCCCTCCCTGCTGCTCTTGTCCAGCCTCATACTGGGAAGCTGCACTGGTTTCTGGATGAGTCTGCAGCCAAGGAGCTGACTGTTCCCTTCGAGAAGCACTCTATCTTGTAGAACCAAACACTTGGCTGGGTTTCAGGGTGGCGATTCAGGAGCACTGGCTGCAGTTCTTGCATAGAGCCAGCTCTACAACATTCCAGATTGAGGACTCTGGTTGTAGTACTTGAATGTGGCACTAAATTAACACTGTCTTTTGTTTCTCTTTTTTTAAGCAAGTGGTACTTTGTGGAGCACTGTAATAATCTGTGGTCGGGGAGGGGAGCTATAAGACTCTCAAAGCTGGTCTCTAGCTGCAAATGGAAATGTTGGAGATTGCAGAGGAGGACAGTATGATGCAGTCTGTCTTGTGAACGGTTAATGTGGTGTAAAGTGAATGCACAATATTAAAGATGTACATTTCAGTTTTTTGGCTCTTGTTTTATCTTCAGGTAGTACTTCTTGCTTAAATATCAACTAAAGGCATGATCTTTCAGCCCTTATTCTTGTGAGGAGAGGCTGTAGGAACAGCTTGGGATTTGGGAAACCCTTGACTCTATAGTATTTATACTCCTTTAAGGGGAAGCAATGCAGGTGCCATGGTGAGGAGGTGAAGTCTGAGGTCTGCTCACAAATGTTTGCTTGGAAGTGCTCCAAACAACTTTGGAGTCAGGATAACTTTTTGTTTCACTTGACAGTTTTGTGGATCCTTTTCAGGCTCTTGTTCTCTCTCCACTGTTATCCTTTCAATGTCCAGTGGAACTGGTCCATCATAGAACACAGATGTCAGTAGTACTTGCATGTTTTTGGACCCTGGTTACACTGTTTGTGAAGGGACTCTCTATGGAGAGGTTCTCTTCTCAGGTTTGCCCTGGCTACTGGCCAGAGTTACCCTGTTTGATTGGTTCCATTATGTTGTGCATAAATCTGGGTGCTACAGGATTGTATACGTTGAAGATCCTCATAGGTACACTTTAAGTTAGTGAGATATGAGAGAACCATACTTTTTAGCTTCTTGTCATCTTGCATTTCAGACAGTCATGGCCTTATGTCCTTCTGTTTATCTGTGACTATTTCCGCTGATGTCAGCATTAAGTTCTCAGGAACATACTCCTAGGACTGCAGTCAGTCCAGGAGGAATAATAATCTGCCAAAGAGCCGATTAATATTATATTGGCCTCAGAGCTACCAGTCCTGCTTTTTATTCTCTGGAACCAAGGCTAGAAGTTGGTGGTACTACTACTACTACTACTACTATACACATATATAGCCTCGAAGAGTCTCCAAGTGATTTATAAAGGGGAATAGATATTATTTAGTCCCATTTTACAGTTGGAGAAACTGAGGCAATGAGGATAAATGACTTGCCCTAGGTCCACAGCAAAACTGGCAGAACTGGGAATAGAACATAGGAGTTTAGGACTTCTAAACCGTAGATCATACATATTATGTAAATATGATATATAGAAGCTGGACAGAACTTTGATGGGCATTTGTCTGCAAGCAAAGAGATATTGAAGCCAGTACTATGATTCAGAACATCTGCCTCTTCTCCTTCCATGGATGTTTTCCTTTCCTTTCCTCCAGGTAGATCTGAGAGAGAGAGAGAGCCCTGCCAGGGCATTAGGATGACAAGTCTTTATACCTCCATTAATGGATCAAACCCACAGTTCAATGTCCCTTCTCATCAACCAGTACTGTATAAACATGCCACCTTTCCCCCCCCCCCCCCCCCCAAAAAAAAAAAACACAAAACCTCCATGCGTCTCCTGTATGGTTCTGCGGCTTCTCCTTGATTTGTGTTGCACACTCTTCTCTTTTAGGGCATGAATTCCAGTAGGCTGGGCAGAGTGTAGGGCTTGTTAGTGAGCTGTATGCTCTACCCTTCCCTTAGGTTGTTAGTTAGTTTATAGAGATCCAGATAGATTCTAACAACATTCACAATAAATAAAAAATATTCACATCCGAGGTTCTTACCACTCCTTGGCTCAGACTGTTCTGTCTGAAGGCAGCTGCAGTGCACACACTGGAACAGGAAACAGATTTACTAACAGTACTGTGAGGAGGAAATGCACCTGTACTTTTCTGCCTCATTTGACTGAGTGAAAGCTGGGTTGGGGAACTTGGAAGCTTTTTTGTTTTGTTTTTTCCCCCAGCCTTTAATATCAATCCTCTTGCTTTATTGCTGCTTTCATCTTTCTCCCACTCAGGGTGTAGGTTCACCTCATACTTCCCCCTGTGCCTGGAGCAGTCCCCCTCTGTATCTACCAAATGTTATGTTCTCTTAGTCTGTGAGGTGCTGAATTCCTATTGACTTTTGTTGGACTGGAAGGCACACAGCACCTTCCAGGATTAGGCACGTAGGATAGAAGTTCTTGGGGGCAGAGGATGAGACTTGCTGTGTTTGTAAAGCCCCTGGTACCTTTATGCACCTGTGTACGTCATTTTTCAGAGTCCCTTAATACTATTTTAAATAACAACCCCCACCCCCTTTAATAGGATTCTCATTGCACATCCTTCGCAGAAAAGATGCAACTACCTATTTTGCCATGGATTTATTTAAGCAGCATGAGAAAGTGGGGATCTCCTTGGAACTTGGAATTGGTTCAGTGGATAAAAAAGAACTGAAGTCATATTTTATTCATATTAAACTTGGAAACTAACATAGAGCACATGTGCAGAATGGGACTTTCAAACACCCAGAATCCTGGTTATTGCTAACGCACATCTCTTCAGACATATGAAATGCACTTGTCCTCGCTCAGGACTCTTACAAGCTGGAAGTTTTAATAAGCAGTTTTTGAGCTACCCGAGTTCTAAGAAAGTGTCTGGAAATGCTTCTTCATTCCATTAGAGGAATTACGTTTGTTTCATCTTACCCTCCAATGTTGTGTGTGATGTTTTTATAGAACATTGTAAGCGTGTCTTTTCTGCACACTTGCTGTGTGGTCCTGGATCTCCTTTCGGATGATTCTCAGGCCCCTTTTATATTTGTTTATTTAATCATCCCTACTGCTCTGTCATGCATAAAGGGTTATCTTGCTTTTTATCTAGCACAGGAGCTAATGTAAGCGCTCAATGCTTCAGCTTAAAGAGAGGGTGGAAGATTTCCTGTTTCTACATATCCTGGAGGGCGTCACTGAAACTGGCTGCCACATAATGTTAAAAGTGGACGGTCACTGAATTAATCTTAATCAGGAGAAACTAAGTACAGAAGGGAACTGAGAGTTGAGAGCAGGTGCTGAGCACTGACCTGTGGCATTTCCATGCGAAATAAGTCTTTAAATAAATGCTGCTTTCGGGTTCAGAAATACTTCAGAAAAGTCCCACAGTGGCACTGCTAGATTCAGTCACTGGTGCCTGGTTTGCAGATGCAGTTGGCTTTTGGTGCAGTTGGAGGAAGCCCCTGAATCACTGTGAAATGCTCTGTATGGATGGTGTACAGAAGGGTATAGAGCGGGAGGATGCCCTAAGTGAGCATAGGACAGAGGTGGGCAAACTACGGCCTGCAGGCCACATCCGGCCTCCGGGACCGTCCTGCCTGGCCCCTGAGCTCCTGGCTCGGGAAGCTAGCCCCGGCCCCTCCCCTGCTGTCTCCCCCATCCCCCACAGCCTCAGCTCGCTCGCTCCGCCGCCGGCGCAATGCTCTGGGCGGCAGGGCTGTGAGCTCCTGGGGCAGCGCAGCTGCAGAGCCAGGCCTGACCCAATGTCTGTGCTGCGTGGTGGCGGCGGTGTGGTCCGGCTTCAGCCGGGCGGCGTAGCTGTAGCACCGGCAGCCACCAGTGCTTCAGGCAGCGTGGTAAGGGGGCAGGGAGCAGGAGGGGTTGGATAGAGGGCAGGGGAGTTTGGGGGTGTGGTCAGGGGCGGGGGTGTGGATAGGGATTGGGGGGGAACAGGGGGTTGAATGGGGGCAGGGGTCCCGGGAGGGCAGTCAGGAAGTGGGGGGGTTGGATGGAGCAGCAGGGGGCAATCAGGCAGGGGTTCCAGGGGCAGTCAGGGGACAGGGAGAAGGGGTGGTTGGATGGGGCGGGGGGGGGGGCGGCGCCATCAGGAATGAGAGGAGGGGTTGGATGGGGCGGTGGGGGTTCAGGGGCGGTCAGGGGACAGGGAGCAGGGGTGTGTGGATGGGGCAGGGGTCCTGAGGGGGCCGTCAGGGAATGGGGGGTTTGGATGGGGCAGGAGTCCCGGGGGTGAGGGGGGGCAGGCAGATAGGAGGTGGGGGCCTGGCCACAGCACCATCCCTTAACCAGACCTCCATACAATTTACAAAACCCGATGCGGCCCTCAGGCCAAAAAGTTTGCCCGCCCCTGGCATAGGACATCCGTGGATAAATTAGTTCATTACAGCCTGTTAGTTTATAGCTCTTGACTCTTCAGCACCTGAAATCCAAATTCTGGTGCAATAGGGCTTTGATAGAGAAATCCTTTTTTGTTTCCTTTGCACAGCATTACTTCATAGTAAGTGGAGACAAGGTGGGTAAGGCTGCTATTTATTTATTTATTTATTTTTGGGGACCAATTTCTGATGGTGAAAGAGACAAGCTTTCAAGCTTATGCAGAGCTCTTATTCAGGTCTGTAAGCAGAGGATTTGCTAGGACAGAAATTGCAATTTGCACTTTGCTGTTTATTGAATCAATCTGGGATTTTCACTCTTCAGTATAATCAAGGTTCCATCATGTCCATGTTCTGTGAGCTTGTTCCACTCTGTTACAAGAGGGAGGAAGTCTGTATGAGCGTGGGTTATATCAAGCACAGACACAAAAGACACCACACGGTTTACAAAAATAGAACCTCCAAACAGCCGGAACCCTTTTAACATTAAAGGTTTAGGGATATTTTGAGGCCTGTTTCTGTGTTGGGGTGTGGGTTCATGGACCGGAGTGCTGCTGCCCCTTTAAGGCCTGTTTGTGTGTAGGGGTGTGGGTGCAGGGACTGCTCTGAGACAGAAACATTATTTGAATATTTATGAGCTGATGATCTGAAGGCGAGTGTGACAGAAAAAGACAATCCCTGCTGCTCTTGGAGCCTAAAAATCACTTTACCAGGCAGCTCCTCTCTGCCCAGGACTCTGACTGGAAGCATTGGAAACAGGCAAGATACTAAAGTGGAAGATGGGAGGAAGGTATTCAAGTCCACTGGATGGAAGACAGCGCAGGTACCTGAGAGGTAAGGAAAAGCTTTGATTACCATTTCCAGAGTGATGGTTCCTTTTAAAAATAAAACTATACAATTAGTTCAATGTATAAACATGTAATCTGAGGTGGATGTGTCTGCAGGTTATTGGGATATGGTAGATTACCATAAATCCATCCCTGGGGCAGGAATGCTATACAAAGAGGACGGGAGAAGGGGGTTCAAGATGCATCTAGTGGACAACAGCAAGTTGAAACATAAATGTCCCAAACAAGTTATGTTACAGATCTTTCAGATATAGTGGTTACTACTTACTGTGACTTCTGTGCAGGGAAGCTTATGGCAAAGAGATTTGCTACAATAAGGAAAGAAGACTTTTTCCACCTGTTTTCAGAAGTGCAATCACATTTAAAAAAACAAACCAGGAATGAAAATGCACAAATCCTACAACCATGTTGGGAGGGATAGTTAAAAGATCCTCCCACCATGTTTGAACTGTTGCTTATTTGATCACGACATTAAGCTAGAAAGAAATATGGATCAACAATGTTCTACACAGTGGTTAAATCTAACTTGACATGATATGACAGTCAGGTGAACCTCTGTAACGTAATTTGTGAGTCTTAGTGTCATGTGGGAATTCAAAAATTGGAGCCTGACCATCAGTTAAATATCAGTACTCGCATTTTTGCCAAGCTATAATATATGGTGCCGAGAATCCATGCTTGCCAGCAGAGTTGATGAGCCTTTTATGAGCACAGAGGCACCAATAAAGTTATCACATCTGTCTACATTGCTCCAGCTGTACATCACAACCTGGCACCATATGTGAGTATCTGATACCGAATCACTAAGGTTCCCATCCTGGTATCAGTCCAGTTTGCCTCTGCTCACAAGGGCAAAATTTGTCTGAAAATAGCTGAGTCGTAATCTGAGCGACAACTCATCTTTGTTTTTAGGGCCTGTCTACACTACAAAACTACCATGTCAGAGAATCTGGTTACAATACAACTAAGACAGAAAAGTCTTTCATCTTGTAGTGTAGCCAGGAACTGGAACCACATTTTTAATCGTGCAAGAATTGTGCTGCAGCCCTATTCTGCCCATGGCCATTTCTCTACTGTAGTGTTGGAGACTCTTTCAGGTGTGTTCCAAGCTCCAAAGTGTTTTACAAACTATATATAGAAGAATCCATTCACCACTGGGCCAGGACAAGCACCTATGTGTGAAACAAAGTGAGAGTGTAATGATACTTGGCTTTAAACGTACAGTGCTTTTTAAGTATTCATTCAGCTCCCTGCAAGGTAGGCTTGTATAACTCCCTTGGAAGGTTGGGTATTACACCTCTACCCCGATATAACGCTGTCCTCGGGAGCCAAAAATTCTTACCGCGTTATAGGTTAAACCACGTTATATCGAACTTGCTTTGATCCGCCGGAGCACGCAGCCCCCCCCCCCCCCCGAGCACTGCTTTACCGCGTTATATCCGAATTCATGTTATATCGGGTCGTGTTATATTGGGGTAGAGGTGTATTAGTACTAAGTTAGTAATTACTTTTATTATTTTACAGATGGGGAAACTGAGAATCAGAGTTTAACAGCACACAGCACAACTAGACACAATAACTTAGGACAGAAAGAGAAGACCTGACAGGGACCTTTGGGTTATTTGGTTCCCTCTGGAGCATTGAAAAGGAGCATCTATTAGGACCAGGTGGGAGTATCCCATATAACTGCCTGTGATTGTAGGGGTGCAGGTATTGGAGGATCTGTTCTTCTCATTTTATATTTCTGTGATCCTACCTGAGTGAGTTTGAGCAAACAGGGTGTAATGGTCTGAGCTGCAGTTTGGCCAGGACACTATTGTTAATACCTGGGCTCATGCAAACAGCACACAGGACCTTTAGTGACCATGGCTGGACAGAACTTTGGTTTTGTGTATCTAATCCAAACTACTGTTAGTTCTCAGGTTACTTTTAAAAACCTCCGTTGGCTTGTGGAGGGTGAGTGAAGGATACAGCAAGAGAGAGAAAGAAGTCATCTGAAGTGACTAGGATGGTATTCACCATAATGATTATTTACCTAATGTAAAAACCCAGATGTCAGGATGTTCCTCAAACATCAAGGGGCAAAATATACCCCTAATGCAATTTGATTAACTCCTTCCTAGATACACCAGGGACATCTATAGCCAAGTTGTTTGTCTTGTGGGGTGTTGTTCCTTCTCTGACATGGCTGTAGCCTCCTCTTTCTAAAAGGATTCTGTCATCCAAACATCATTCCTCCATCACCTCACTTATGGAGATCACGGTCTTCCTCAGTGGATCCCTTTCCCATCTAGGCAATAGTCACCTCTAAGTCTGACAGCAAAGTTGCAGTGTGGATTAACCAGCTGAAGTTGCTGGCTTAAATTCACCTGTCATGGAGCCCTGTTCTTTTTCTGTCAGGCCAGCAACCCTGGCTAGCATAGACTGTAGGCTGGATACCTTGCTTGCCCTCTCACTGACTGACTTCCAGTGGCACTGCAGGAGCTACAGTCTCTGTTTAAAATCACTTGGATGTACTCAGTGGCTTTTGTTTTGCTGGGCAGTTTGCTGGGAGGTGCTGAACACCTGCCACTCCCAGTAACTTCAATGCAGGTTCAGTGCCCAGCGTCCCCCAGTACCCTTTATCTAGTTTCTTCTGAAATTAGCCAGTCGTGGTTTACTTCAAAATATTATCCATAGCCACCATCATCCTGGTAAAAACTGTGTGGAGCCACAGGGAAAACAAAACGTAGGTTACTGCATGGCTCACAGCCATTTTCCAGGGACCTTACAAGGTTAAACAAGTAAAATGGGAAAATCACCCAGCGCAGGCAGGGAATAAGAACAGGAGATGCCTTTTGCTCCACAACAGGTTGAATATCCTCCTGGGTCCCAACTTTAATTAACTTGTGTATTTGTTACATAGGGTATGTTTGCAGATTGCACGGAGTGTGGGGGAGACAAGGCCCTGCACCCCCGGCTTCCTGCGATTCACCATGACTCTCAGCCAGCCAGTAAAGCAGAAGGTTTATTTAGATGACAGGAACACAGTCCAAGACAGGTCTTGCAGGTACAGACAACAGGACCCCCTTAGTTAGGTCCATCTTTGGGCCCCAGGGACACCACAGCCCCGTTGGGAAGCCTGAGCACCATCTGGGCTCCCCTCCATTTCCCCAGCCAGCTCCAAACTGAAACTCCCTCCAGCCGTCTCACTCAGCCTCCCCCTGGCTTCTCCCCCACCCTTTGTCCAGTTTTCAGGGCAGAGGTGTCACCTGGCCTCCAACCCCCTTCCTGGGTTCTCATGTTACATGCTCAGGTATCTTCCCTCAAGGAAAGTCTCCCATCCCCAATGCAGACAGTCCTAGCAAAACTCCCCTGCAACCTTCCCAGGCCAACACTCCCCATTCAGCATTCAAAGACCACATTAAGAACAGTCCCAGTTCGTCACAGCACATCAGCAGGCATTGCTGAACTCTTGGCCAGGGAGACGAGACTAGTTCATAATCTCTATCTAGATCATTAGGCACTGCTGCCAGTGCATGTACAGGGTTTCTAGGTCAGGTGAGAGAGGCTTGTAAGAGAGACATGACTATCCTTAGGTATTTATTATGGTTTCACTAAACACTAGCACATTCATAGATGTATAGATTCTAAGGCCATTGTGATAATCATCTGACCCCCTATAAAACAGGCCATAGAACTTCCCCAAAATAATTCTTTGAGCAGATCTTGATTTACAAATTGTCAGTGTGGAGAATCTACTATGACCCTTGGTAAATTGTTCCAATGGTTAATTTCTCTCACTGTTAAAGTTTTATGCTTTATTGCCAGCCGGAATTTGTCTAGCTTCAACTTCCAGCCATTGGATCAGGTTAGACTTTTCTCTGGTAGACTGAAGAGCTCATTATTAAATATTTGTTCCCCATACTCATACTTATAGACTGTAATCAAGTCACCCCTTAATCTCTTCATTAAGCTAAATAGATTGTTTTCTTTGAGTCTGTCACTGTAATGCATTTTTTTCTAATCCTTTAATCATTATTGTAATGGGTTGGATCACAGAAACCCACTTGGGAACTGCCAACTGATGTGCCAAGACTACTTCTGCCCTTGCTTTCCCTGCCAGCTTGGGGCTCCAGCACCCTGTCTTGCTGAGCCAGACGCGCCAGTCTGCGCCAACACAGACCCAGGGTCTGAACCATGTGCCCCAAAGCTGCAGACTTAACTGAAAGCAACTTGAGAAGTGTTCCTGTCTTTAACACTCAGATGCTCAACTCCCAATGGGGTCCGAACCCCAAATAAATCCATTTTACCCTGTATAAAACTCAGGTATTAATGCATACTCTGGATTAATTAATAAGTAAAAAGTGATTTTATTAAGTACAGAAAGTAGGATTTAAGTGGTTCCAAGTAGTAGCAGACAGAACAAAGTGAATTACCAAGCAAAATAAAATAAAACACGCAAGTCTATGCCTAATACAGTAATAAAACTGAATACAAATAAAATCTCACCCTCACAGAAGTTCCAGTAAGCTTCCTTTTACAGACTAGTCTCCTTCTAGTCTGGATCCAGCTATCACTCACACTCCCTGTGGTTACTGTCCTTTGTTCCAGTTTCTTTCAGGTATCCTTGGGGTGGAGAGGCTATCTCTTGAGCCAACTGAAGACCAAAATGGAGGGATCTCCCAGGGGTTTAAATAGACTTTCTCTTGTGGGTGGAGACCCCCTCCTCTCTCCTATGCAAAGTCCAGCTCCAAGATGGAGTTTTGGAGTCACATGGGCAAGTCATATATCCATGCATGACTCAGTTTTTACAGGCAGCAGCCATTGTTTACATGCTACCCTGAATGTCCTAAAGTAGACTTCTTAAGTGGATTGGAGCCTTCCAAGATTCATTGTCCTTTAAGTGTTTCTGGATTGGGCACTTAATTTGCACATTCCTTTCTCAAGAAGCTGACCAAATGCTTTACTAAGGCTACTTAGAAATCAAGCAGGTACACAGCCAATATTCATAACTTCGAATACAACAATGACACATGCATACAAATAGGATGAATATATTCAGTAGATCATAACCTTTGCATAGATATGTTACATGGCATATGTAGCATAAAACATATTCCAGTTATATCATATATACATTCATAAGCATATTCCCATGAAGCCTTATGGGGTATACGTCACAATTATCATGGCTCTTCTCTGAACCCTCTCCAATTTATCAATGTGTCCCTTTGTTAGTGAGCTCTCACAGATATGTCCTTCTAACCTCTGGTGAGATTTCTGCTGTTGCATCATCATCTCCCTGGGCAGGGTGAATGAGCCCACAGGAAATTTTAAAAAATGAGTAGGTCTCCCATAAAGTGTTGGAGTGAGTGAGGACTCAATCTCAGCTTCTATTTTTCTGTGCAATTTGCTGTAATGATTTGGTCTGATAAGAAATAAGACAGTCCCCCAAGGTTTTGACTTATCAGTCTCATACATCCTTGGAAGTGGTTGCACTATTTGCACTATTCAGAGCACCTTCCTGAGGCCCATTTTGCTGGCCTCAGTACAGTGGTCTGAAGCTCTTCCCTTCTGATTTCAGGTGCTCACTTTTCATATTTTTGCATTTGAGGTTGAGGGTGGGGCAGAGGTCTGTTTAACTGACCTGCATCTGTTGGACCCGATTGTCCCCTGCCTGGTACCTTGTGTTGTAATTTACACCTATGCAAAGTAGTCGTAAAATGCTGCTATTCTGATTTGGTAGCAGTCTGTATTCATTTTGCAGGGGTGCAGATGACAATACATATGGTGCATGGTGATGGAAAAGGAGGTTCATTGGTCATCAGCTGTGCTGGGTCACAGATGTGGTTACTCCAGCTAAAGCTGTTTGTGTTGCTTTGGCAGAGTAGCTGTGGCAAAAGGAACTTGAAATCTCCACTGCAATCATTGGCTTTACTGGAAATTCCACCCTCAGGTCCATTTAAGCAGCTTTATTGGTACCATCAAATTTAATCCAGGACTCCATAAAGAGGGTAGTGCAGTAGCATACATTGTCTTCGTCCCAGAAGCTGGCAGACTTTTCCAGCGGTCAGTATGAGCACATCCCACAACTTGTTCTGAATTTTTGGAAAGCTACTAATGCTGGCTGAGTGCTCACTGAGCTCACATTTGGGCTGTGAAACACAAAATCTAATTTAGGGTTTGATTACTTTTCTTTTCCATAGTAAATCCGCCAACAGTTCAAAGGCATTAGAATATGCAGGCAAACACACACAATTAGTTTGACAGTGAGAATGGCCTCTGAGTGCCTTTCTCTTGTCCCCCTCCTATATAAATGGTCGTGTGTGTGTGTGTGTGTGTGTGTGTGTGTGAGAGAGAGAGAGAGAGAGAGAGTTGGGAAATGTCTTGTTTTTATACTTTTGTCATTCTTTTTTCCCCACTCACTGTTTGAGCCACATTTTTCTCTCTGCCTCTTCATGAGTCTCCAGGCTAAAGGGGGTGGGCTGGGGAATGTATCACAGGAAATCTTCAGAAATTCATACTGTGGCAGCATTGTCAGCTTTGCCTGAGGTCACAATAGAATGCAGGCATGACCTTTCAACAGCTCCTCAGTTATTAGTGAATTTGCTGTCTCGTTTTAATCTCCCCTTCTAGACTATGGAGAGAATCTGTTTGGAGAAGCAATGGCACATAGGAATCTTTTATCTTTTAATTGCATCAGACCCTCTGACATTCAGAGCCATCTTCCTAATGCTTCACTGTTTGCCATTTTCACAGGCTGCTTTGGTTGGCTTCTGCTTCCCGGAGTGTAGAAGTACAGCAGTTCAAGAGTGTGATCTAGTGGTTAGAATAGGGAACTGGCAGTGGGGGTACCTAGGTTCTCCAGGCTGTGGTTGACCATGGGAAGGTTTCTTCATATTTCTGTGCTTCAGTTTCCCCACTGCAAAATCACACTAAGCTACCTCGTAGGGCAGTGTGAAGCTAAAATGTCTGGCAATTATATTATGATCCGTGACTGTAGGTGGAAAGAACCTTTGGGTTCTTCCCATACTAGATACCGGTGGGGCAGTGGCAAGACTCTTCCAAAAGAAACTTACTGTCAGGCCAGGGCAGGGAGCATCTCCTTTCTACATTTGTACAACAGCTACCACCATGGGGTCCCAATCTTGACTGGGGTTCTTGGGTGCTACCATAATATAAATGTAATAACCCCAGAGACTCATAGACTCATAGACTTTAAGGTCAGAAGGGACCATTGTGGTCATCTAGTCTGACCTCCCGCATGATGTAGGCCACAAAAGCTGACCCACCCACTTTCCCTTAACTCAGCTGTTGAAGTCTCCAGATCGTGATTTAAAGACTTCAAGTCGCAGAGAATCCTCCAGCTTGCGACCCCTGCCCTATGCTGCGGAGGAAGGCGAAAAACCTCCAGGGCCTCTGCCAATCTACCCTGGAGGAAAATTCCTTCCCGACCCCAAATATGGCGATCAGTAGAACCCCGAGCATACAGGCAAGAATCTCCAGCCGGACTCTCATTTTACCAGCGATGGCACGTTATTGCCTAATTGACTAAAATCACGTTATCCCATCAAACCATTCCCTCCATGAACTTATCTAGCCTAATCTTGAAGCCAGGGAGGTCTTTTGCCCCCACCGTTTCCCTCGGAAGGCTGTTCCAAAATTTCACCCCTCTGACGGTTAGAAACCTTTGTCTAATTTCAAGCCTAAACTTCCCCACGGCCAGTTTATATCCATTTGTTCTCGTGTCCACATTAGTACTGAGCTGAAATAATTCCTCTCCCTCCCTGGTATTTATCCCTCTGATATATTTAAAGAGAGCAATCATATCCCCCCTCAGCCTTCTTTTGGTTAGGCTAAACAAACCGAGCTCCTCGAGTCTCCTTTCATAGGAAAGGTTTTCCATTCCTCGGATCATCCTAGTGGCCCTTCTCTGTACCCGTTCCAGTTTGAGTTCGTCCTTTTTAAACATAGGAGACCAGAACTGCACACAGTACTCCAAATGAGGTCTCACCAGCACCTTGTATAACGGAAGCAGCACCTCCTTGTCCCTACTAGAAATACCTCGCCTAATGCATCCCAAGATCGCATTAGCTTTTTTCACAGCCACGTCACATTGCTGACTCATAGTCATCCTGCGATCAACCAGGACTCCGAGGTCCTTCTCCTCCTCCGTCACTTCCAACCTATGCGTCCCCAGCTTATAACTAAAATTCTTGTTAGTCATCCCTAAATGCATCACCTTACACTTCTCACTATTAAATCTCATCCTATTATTATTACTCCAATTTACAAGGTCATCCAAGTCTCCCTGCAGAATATCCCGATCCTTCTCCGAATTGGCAATACCTCCCAACTTTGTGTCATCCGCAAACTTTATCAGCCCACTCCTACGTTCGGTTCCGAGGTCAGTAATAAATAGATTAAATAAAATCGGACCCAAAACGAACCTTGAGGAACCCCACTGGTGACCTCCCTCCAACCTATAGTTCACCTTTCAGTACTACCCGCTGCAGTCTACCCTTTAACCAGTTCTTTATCCACCTCTGGATTTTCATATCGATCCCCATTTTTTCCAATTTAACCAATAATTCCTCATGCGGTACAGTATCAAACGCTTTACTAAAATCGAGGTATATTAGATCCACCGCATTTCCTTTATCTAGAAGGTCTGTTACTTTCTCAAAGAAGGAGATCAGGTTGGTTTGGCACGATCTGCCTTTCGTAAACCCATGTTGTAATTTGTCCCAATTGCCATTCGCCTCAAGGTCCTTAACTACTTTCTCCTTCAAAATTTTTTCCAAGACCTTGCATACTACAGATGTTAAACTAACAGGCCTGTAGTTACCTGGGTCACTTTTTTTCCCCTTCTTGAAAATAGGAACCATATTAGCTATTTTCCAGTCCAACGGTACCACCCCCGAGTTTACAGATTCATTAAAAATTATCGTTAAGGGGCTTGCAATTTCTTGTGCCAGTTCCTTCAATATTCTAGGATGAAGATCATCTGGTCCGCCCGATTTAGTCCCGTTTAGCTGGTCAAGTTTGGCTTCCACCTCTGATGCTGTAATGTCAATCCTCCCTCCTTTATTCCCCTCTGTCCTGCTCACTCTATTTCTAAGCCCTTCATTAGCCTTATTAAACACCGATGCAAAATATTCATTTAGATATTGTGCCATGCCTAGATTATCCTTAATCTCCACTCCATCTACATTCTTCAGCGGTCCCACTTCCTCTTTCTTTGTTTTCTTCCTATTTATATGGCTATAAAACCTCTTACTATTGGATTTAATTCCCCTCGCAAGGTCCAACTCTACACGGCTTTTGGCCTTTCTCACTGCATCCCTACATGCTCTGACCTCAATAAGGTAGGTTTCCTTGCTGATCCCTCCCCTCTTCCATTCTTTGTACGCTTTCTGTTTTTTCTTAATCGCCCCTTTGAGACGCCCGCTCATCCAGCTAGGTCTAAATCTTCTGCCTACTAACCGTTTTCCCTTTCTCGGGATACAGGCCTCGGACAGCTCGTGCAACTTCAACTTGAAATAATCCCAGGCGTCATCTGCCTTTAGATCCCTAAGTATGTTAGCCCAATGCACTTCCCTAAGTAGTTGCCTTAATTTATTAAAGTTGGCCTTTTTGAAATCGTAAACCTTAGTCACAGTTTTATTTCTGTTAATCCTTCCATTTAGTTTAAACCGAATTAGCTCATGGTCACTCGAGCCAAGGTTGTCCCTACAACCATTTCCTCAACGAGGTCCTCACTACTCACCAGCACCAAATCTAAAATTGCATCCCCCCTCGTCGGTTCAGTTACTACTTGATGAAGGAATTCATCTGCTAGCATGTCTAGGAACATCTGAGCCCTATTATTGTTACTAGCATTTGTTCCCCAATCTATATCTGGGAAGTTAAAGTCCCCCATGATTACACAGTTCTTATTAGTTTTTACTTCCCTAAAAACATTAAATAGTTCTCTGTCCGCATCCAGGCTAGATCCTGGCGGTCTATAGCACACCCCAAGCACTATCTCAGGGGAGGCTCTAGTAGTTCTTTTACCCAGTGTAATTATTGCCCAGACAGACTCCGTCTTATCCATTCCATCACTTATTATTTCTTTACATTTAACCTCATTATTGACATACAATGCCACTCCCCCACCTTTACCTTTTTTCCGGTCATTCCTAAACAGCACATACCCTTCCATACCTGTACTCCAGTCATGACTACCGTTCCACCACGTTTCAGTTATTCCTACGATATCAGGTTTCATTTTTTGGACCAGGAGCTCCAATTCCTCCATTTTGTTACCTAGGCTTCTCGCATTGGTGTATAAACATCTTACTGTATGCTGTCTATCCTTTCTCCCATTAGTTATGCAATTTGGTACGGACCCCGTACTGTCCAACCGCCCCCTCCTTCTCATGTCCAATCCCCTACCCCTACCTATATCTGTGCTTATCTCTTCACCCTCCTTTTCAGTGTTGGAATCTGGCGTGGAGATTAACTGGACATCTCCAGAGATGCTATAGTAAATCTTATATCTCAAGTCTGGCTCCTCTGTTGTGGTGCTCCCCCCATTCCTCAATGGAAGTAGATTCCTGCCCCACGTCTGCACACCCTGCATCATGTCAATGTTCCTTGGTCAAAGAAGGTTACATGGACTTTCTTGTCAGAACCTATCAGTGCTGCTGCTCCTTGCTCAGCTGCAGAGGTCACTGCAGAGTGACAAATTTCCTTCCCCCATGCCAGCTGAACATGCTCCTCCTTATGTTTGGTAGGCACACTGTACTCATCAGCGAAGAGAGGGACATAAAGGCCCATAGCGTGCACCTCCTAGGCACTTTTAAAGTCAAAGAGTTCCCCAGCATTGTCTGTCTGCATGTTGTTTATTCTGATTCCTCCTCTGATGAGCTGTTAGAATCTGGTGGTAGCCTTACAGTGATCCTATGAGTCTGGAATATGTTTAGAGATAGCCCAGATTAGAACTTCCACATAGGGGTGCTCATGAACTTTGGAGAGGTTTGGATCTGATCTGAACTTGTTGGCCTCATCCTTGGGGGCCCACACTGGTAATTCACAAGCTATTGGTTGAGGGAACAATGCTAATTAGACACAGAAGCCTGCATCACCTCCCTTGGGAGAGCACTGAAACACCATGGTCATCTCTGTTCTCATTCCCCAGGTCGAACCGATGCCACAGTGAAGAATTTCATGCCCTATTATCAGAGGCAACTTGCAACCACCTTTCTGAGACGGGTCTCAAAGGAGCTGGACCCGCAAGGCAAACCTGCTCTACAGCTGCTGCAGAGCAAAGTAAGTATCACACCTCCTGTACATGACACACTGCCCCTACTACAAACACCTGATCCCAAGGGCACCAGTGTCCTTTTCATGGCTCTATTCCCCCAGAAACAAACGTTCTCTTAGCAATTCTGTAATGTCGAAACTACAACTGCTTCTTCCTAGGCTCTAGCAGTCTCATGTAATTATTTGCTAGGGTGTGGATTGCTGACTTAACAATAGGGGCTTCTTTGGCTTCTCATGTCCTGGAAATAGGTCTTTAGAGAGATATTTTAAAATGCAGATAGCAGGAGAGAGAGAGAGAGAGAGAGAGAGAGAGTGTGTGCGCGCGCAGTTTCTGCATGTCGGAGGCCAGTGGTGGCATGGCTCAGTTCACTTTTGAGGGACTGACTAAAGTTTCAGATAATTCAAAAGACCTTCTCTTCCTGCACACCACCCCCTCTTTCTCCCTCTCTCACTGATCCCTGCTGACTCCTTTTCGGGGCTGTGAGCTTGGAGAGAGGGCAATGTATGGCTGTTGCTAGTGTTCTCAGAGATTTCTTTTTCCCACACACCCCTGAGCTGTTGCCTTCTCCCTGATCTGAAGACAACTTTGCCTTCCTCCCTCATTCTCTCTAGCTTCTTGAGGTTCTTTGGGGCTCCAGTGCTATTAATCTCTGACACATAATTGTGTGTGTTGCTGAATGAATCAAGCGTGAGGATACACACCCTGGTGGCCCAAGCCTGGGAATAGGAGGTGGCAACTCCCAAGTTCTAATCTTCACTGCTGCCCTGCTGCCACTAGAAAGGTTTAAAAATTGCCACTCACTGTTACTTGCTCATGCTATCTTTCATTCCATACTAAAGAAACAAGGTGGGTGAGATAATATATTTTACTAGACCTACTTCTTCTGGTGAAAAAGAGAAGCTTTCAAGCTTACACAGAGCTCTTCTTCAGGTCTGGGAAAGGTACTCAGAGCATCACAGATAAATACAAGGTGAACAGATTGTTAAGCATAAGGAGTTAACACATGTTGCAAGAGACCATTCATGGTGAAGTGGGCTGTTAACACCTCTGCACGTGTCTCTAATAATCCTGGGATGAACACAGCTATAACACTGCAATTCCATACTACATATAGTTTTATAATTTTATATACGTAGATTGAGCTGATAAACTGTGACCTCTCCTCTGGTTAGACTGAAAGACCTTGTAAGTCCTCTTCAGAGCTACTGTTACTGTAATTATGGGGTGCGTTGTTGTAGGTGTTTTATTTGCTTTCAGTGTCCGCTAGATGTCCTCATTCAGTTGTCTCATTATTTATATTGTGGTAGCAGCCACAGGCCCCAGTCAGGGTCCCCTTGTGCTAAGCACTGCATAGACGCAGATGACATGGTCTCTGTCACAAAGAGTTTACAATTGCATCTGCACTTTCACTGGGACTTCTTTCCTGTCCTCTCTTATCCATTCCCAGCTCCAGAAGCCACCTGACGCTCTTCTGCATGAGGGATTCCTGACGCAGTATAATGGGGACACCTGCAAGTGGAAGAAGAGTTATTTCATTTTGCTGGGAAACTGTACCCTGGAGTGGTTTGATAGTAAAGAGGTAAATGTGCTGCTTCAGCTGCTTTTATCCCCACTTTATGGGCTGTAAAATGTATATGGATCTTACATACTGTTATCCCATTCAGATGTGTTTCCTGCAGACACATGTACACCCAGACATCTGAACATGGGTTCTCCTTCTCAAGGGACAGTTTGTCCCACTGTTCTGGAAAGTTATGTTCTGCCTCCCGCTAAAATTCCTCCTTTTGGCTTATAGGGTTACATTCTCCTCCTTCATTTCCTCTCCAAAATGAATGTGTGGTGTTTATTAAACAGCTACTGAATTCCACCTCCAGAGGTGGCTGTATGCTGTCAATGTGTGAAGTTTAGAGAGAGAGATTTGCTGTCAGTCACTCAGACCCTAAATACTAGCAGCAAGGTGTGTGTGAGGAGTTTTGCCCTTGAGCCCTCATTAAGATAGTTCTGTTTGGATTTCTTTTCCAGGCCCAGTGGAAAGGATATAAGCCCAGAGGATCCACCACCCTGTCCGGATACTTGCTGGTGACCTCACTGAGCGAATACAACAGGCTGATTGACAGTCTCTGCCAAGGATTAGTAGGTAAGTCTGTGATGTGCCCTGTTTGAGAAATGTGCCGCGACCCAGAAGGGAACAGAGTCTTACTGGTCCCTCACAGCATTATACAGAACAGCAACTTCAAGAACTCTTCAGCAACACCAGTTCTAAATAGAAAGGGCTCCATTTCTGAATTCTGGACTTTCTCTTTTTTGTTGTAAGGATGGCAAAGTCTAACATATAGAAAGAAGAATATTGTTTATACATACGCAGAAACCCCATTGCTCATGGGGCTGCTGTACTGTTCAAAGCTAGAGACCACAAAATAAACTGAACATACTGATGTCTCTCAAACACAAGGTTTTCAGGACCTCGTGCTGTTTAAACCTGTTTCCTTTTTGCCATGCTGTTCTATCCCTCCTTTTTCTCTCTTTGAAGGAGTACATTTAGTACTGTTGGTGGGTTACAGGGCTTTATTCAGCCAGATGAAGAACCCAGGTTTCATAGTGAAGTGACATGAAATTAGAAGCAGATGCAGAGAGATGTTGCCAATCCCTAGACTCGTTTGAGACAGCTGCTCTGTTCCATTTCTCAGTGCTACTTGCCAGCTCTGAAAAGAAAATGGCAATGTACCCTAAAAGTTCCAACTATTTGTAACAATATGTAAAATGCTGATCTTTTTATTTCATACAATACACATTAAAAATTTCTAATGAAGCCGGAATCTTTCCTGTCTTCTGAAGAAAGGAAGTGAGACTTCAATAATCACTTTCAGAACAGAACAGATTTTGTTAACGGCAGAATAGAAAAAATCCTTAGTGTATAATTTTGGCACAATATTTTCTGCTAAATACTAACTAGAAAAATGAATGTGCCTTAAAGTGACTGTGCAAGTCTCCAGCCTGAGTCAGTGCATTCAGATTTCTCAAATGATGGGCCGAATCTTAGTAGGTACTGATCACATGTAGTTCCCTTTGACGTCTTAGAAGTTGCTGGTGCTCAGGTGTCTGTCGGCAGTAAAATGGCAGTAAAATGGCAGCTGTGAGTGAGAGACATTAGGATCATTAAGAGCTGTGGAGACATTACACAGTATTTCTAGAAACAGTCAATTCTAACTCATTGTTGCAAGCATGTTCTGTGCTTTTCTTTTCAAGTTGACTACACCCACCGAGACCAAGACCCCTTAAATGGGCCTCCAGAAGAGTTTCTGCTGTTCCTTTATCATCCGTTCCGAAAGTCCTTCTGTTTCTGCACAAACTCTGCAAAATCCCAGCACACCTGGAAATCCGTCCTTCGAGATGGGATCCGATATTGCAGCACAGGTAACACCTGGAAGTGCCTGCATTACTAGACCTGAGGCAACATCTGCAAATGGGGCTGACAGCAGGAGTTTGCTACTGACATGAGGATCCTTTCCTAAAATTGTGTGGAGTCCATTCAGTGAGGCATCACCTGTGAATTGAGGGCCCAGTGAAATCCCGAGGACCACTGTAGACTCTTGGGTTTCTGAATCAGATACGCATGTGATACTGATGAAAGTCCAAGGAGTGTGAAAATTTCCTACATTTTTCATTCTTCCCTGGATTGAATTTATGATTTTTAATTTAAGCAAGTTCAGGCAGTTAGGCTTTCATTTCTTTAAAGGGAGAGGCTGGTGCACTCAGATCCACAGAAATTTCCAGAGGTTCTTCCCCCTTCTTTGTTGTTAGTGTAATGTTAGTCTCTATCACAGGTTTTATATAGTACTTATTGCCATAGCATTTAAGTAAGCACTGCTTGTAACCAGCAATCTTAGTTACATGTAGCCAGATTTGAGTGTGCTAAGAGTGGATTGGACTTTTCTGATTAACCTCAGCTAAATGTTGCTGGGACTAACTGGTATTTCGAATTCAGTTTTACAGAGACAGGACTCCTTTGAAGTAGAGGCTTTCCTGGAAGCTGTGCGATTTTACAGGCAAGAGAAAGGTAGTTACGGAGCAGGGGATCTCCTCCTGGGAACAGAGCCTGAGGTTTGTAAAGTGCTGAGCATTCCAAAGCTGGAGTATTTAATGCATGCTCTGTGCTGGTAACTTGGTGAAGATGGTCTTTTTCTTTGGGTTTAGATTCTCAGTAATGTGCTGATGGAGGATTTGCTTCCAGTGCTGCAGTCTCAGGTCCCCCCAAATCTCAAAGGGTCAGAAAGCAGGAAGAAACAGACCTGGTGCCAAGTAAGTCCACAGAGCAATGCTTACATCTGAAACCCAAACAATGATGTTTCAGGAACTAACGAGTGACACTCAGCTAACTTTTTAGACTCTGGTTGCGGAGAGCACATTAGGAGTTTGTACTTTGTGTTTATTTGTCTGCCGCAGAGCAAAGAACAACTCCATTAGCTACTGCTCTCAAAATCCAACCTACAGCCTCTGCCTTTCATGTTTCCTGTGAAACTGCTGCCTTTGATGTAGTGTGTTGTGCAAAATTTAAATGGGGTATTTGTGGGGAGTGAAGAGCGTCCTGCTATCTATAGCTACATGTAGCTACCAAGTAAATGATGCCCCAGGAGTGATTGGACTAGCCTTTGAGTTGGGTCAGATGGCTCTGCATGAGTCAATTAGAGCCCCATGTTTACAGATGTAATATAGGTAGAAGACAGTGCGCTAATCCGCTGCAAGCAGTGTGACCTGACAAGGACTGTGCACCCAGCAGCACCACCAGAAACTTCTCCTGATCTCTGCACATGGCCTATATGATGCCTCTTACTTTTCCCCTGTTTTCTCCTCCCCTTTTGCTGATCTGGTCCTTGCTGTGGGTGGTCAGTTCCTAGAGGAGGTTTATACATTGGTCCTCAGCCAGGTCTCGAGCGAATTTCTGGATTTTCAAAGGGAGAATGAGAAACTCCACATTCAATTGGAAAAGAAGATTCGCCCTGATCTGGATCAGATGCTGATTTTAAAGGATCAGATATCTATAAAACTCCAAGGTGAGAGGAAAGGGGGTGAAGGGATGGGGTGTTTGGTTCTCTTCTGTTAATCCACAGGATTTACTTTGCTTTAGAATTCTAACTCTCTCAATTGTATTTGAAATTCTGCAGCATTATCTGCCACTGGAAAGGTTGGATTGGGAATGAGTTCATTATGTCTTACTGTTTTAGACAATGCCATGTGAATCTTGATTACTGTATTTATGATTAGATGCTATTGTGATGGATACCCTAGATTCATAGAAACTGCGGGAATGGGTACATCAGAAATAAAGGATAGGTGGATGGATGAGTATTTCACATTCCAAGACCCTGCAGTCTTCTTCTTGAGCCTAATTAATCCAGGGCAACCTGAGTTCCGCTGTGACTGTCATTCTAATTGAAGGGTTTCTATCTTGGCAGCGGTGATCCAGAACCCAGTGGAATCCTGCTGTCGCCAAGGAGTAGAGCCTGACATGGACTGTGTGATGGAGGAGCTCATACGCCCCATCAGTTTAGGATTTGACGTGGTGTGTTCGCTCTTCGCAGACAGAATTGATGAGATGATCAGACGTGTGCAGAGTTTGCCTACCACCATCTTCCAGGAAGAGGTAAGATATACACCTCTACCTCGATATAACGCTGTCCTCGGGAGCCAAAAAATCTGACCGCGTTATAGGTGAAACCGTGTTATATTGAACTTGCTTTGATCCACCGGAGTGTGCAGCCCCCCCCCCCCCCCGGAGCACTGCTTTACCGTGTTATATCGGGTCGCGTTATATTGAGGTAGTGGTGTAGATGATATGACAGAGGGACCATTTTGTCTTATTCCTCTGGAGACCACATTACACGTCCACTTTCAGTATTGTGGATGGCCACTTAATTCCATCTATCCCATAGACCCCAGAACACCAGTGATCCACCAGCTCCAGTATCCTGCCTCCAACAGTAACCAATGTAGAATACTTGTAATCTCCTCATCACAGTGACGTATCTAAATTGTGCAGAACTGTACAATGGGAGGAAAAGTTTCCCTGACCCCCAGCTAGAGAGGAGATTATGCCCTGAACTGTGCGGATGGTGAGCTCTTGTAACTTTCACCTAGCTGCTGTTGTAACGGCACAGTGCAGTTCATTCAGGTCAGTACCACATGCTGTTTTGAATCTGACTACACCACACAGGCAGCTTGATAAAGAGAGGCAACTTTGTTAGACAAGAATATGGCATCTGAACTTGTCTGAGTCTGCTCGGGTATTCCACTGCCAGTTCATGGATCACCCATAAACAGGTTTTGTGGGACAAACATGGCTCCAGAGACCAGTAGTCAATGTCCTTCTGCAAAGAGATGCCTTCTTTTCAGTTTTACATTGCTTGGGCATGGATAATGGCTTTATCTCAGATCCTTTCCCATATAATATTAATTCTTAGCATTTACGTAGGCTTTCACTGCCTCTAGGCACTGTACAGACCTTAACTAGCTGACTACTGGTCTGATGCAGGTTCTCACACTTGGGGAAATGCCCTGGAAACCTGGATTCATGGAGCCATGTTACGAGAAGGCTAATCTCTACAAAGACAGTCTGCAAGGACTGAAGGAGAAATTTGGCTTTCACGGTGTGGCAAGTTTAGTTCTCCGAGCCCAAAACCTCATGCAGCAGGTAAGTGGTGATACTTTGAGAGAACAGACTGGGGTGAGTCAGCCTCTTAGTGGAGGTGAAGGGAAGGGGTAGTGCATTCATTCCCTGCGTGTTCAGCTCTGAGCTGATCTATTTTTACCTTTATTTTGTGTGGGGTCTGCTTTTTCCCTTGGGCATCAGCAGGGTATGAAGGGATTATTTAACCAATCTTAGAGAGAAAGCAGGCAGCATTATCCAGAGGGTGGCTGCTGAAGATGTGGAACTGAGTCCTGACTATGGTCTCTGAATGTGCTGGCTCCCCTACTCATCTGATGATTTTTTCTTTTGTAGCTAATGCAGAATTCGGTCCATACATTCCAACAGCTTTCAGAGCAACATCTGAGCTTGGCAACTAACCGCAGCCAAATCACACAGACTCTGGAAAAGATCAAAACTCGTGTGCTGAAGGTAAGGTGTGTGATGTTCTTACCTTCTGTTTGTGTAAAGTCCTATTTCGTTGGGTCATATTCTCTCTGCACTTGTTGGCTTTTCTGCTCTCTGTGCTGCCTTGGACACTGTGTTCCTCACATGTCCCAGTCCTTGAGCTGCTCTAGGTGGATAGATGCAGAAGTTGTTGTGGGGAAGTTTCCTGACTGTTGCGCTGATTCCTTTTTCAATTTGGTTGTGGTTGGTTTTCAGAAATTTGACTATGACAGCAGTTCCACCAGGAAGCAGTTTGCACAAGAGTGGCTGGTTCAGATCTTTCTTCCCTTTCTGCTGAAGAATCTGGAGCCCAGATGTAAACTGGTGAGGCCTGATTCTGAATGAAGGTGAAGGGACCCAAACCCCATATATGAACTGATGGCGCTCATACAAGCTGATTTTATCTTATCAAACTTTTCCATTTTATTCTTCAGAAAAGCTTTGCTAGCCCAGTGAACTTCAGTGGGCTGATAGGAGAATCCCCTTCCCCTCAGTGTCTTTCATAGAATTTAAGACCAGAAGGGATCATTAGATCGTTTAGTCTGACCTTTTGATATAGCTTTCCAGAGTGGCAGGGCTGGACTGTGACTCCAAAGAGAGGAGAGGACTTTAGCAATATTACAGGTTCTTCAGTGCCACCAAAATGCAGGCCACTCTCACCAGGCAGCCAATAAACTCCCTCCAGAGGACCATGAATCTACTTCTATTTCACATCATGACTCTTACTGCCATGTAAACGTTTCCCCAAAATTTCCCCTTCCATTTTATCATTTTTCTGCACTGCTACCACCCTAACTCAGTACCTTGTACCAGGACAATGGTTAAGTTTGACTCCCTTTGAAGGTAGTCCTGGTGCATGTCAGTGGGCTATTGGTGGTAGAGGGCACTATGTCCTGAAGAGATTTAAACGTTGTCTCTAGTGATCAGGAGTCTGGGAAGCTTGATCCGAAACTTGGTTAACTTTCCCCCAGACTTCTGGGGAGTTTGAACTAATTCCAGTGAACACTTTCCATTCTGGCTGTTTAACCATGAGGCTCCACTTTCCTTCTGAACCTGTAAACACACACACAACGTTGTGCAGGACCAGCATTAAAGGTTGAACAGGCAGTTCAGGTGCCAGAAGCTACAGGCTGCCATTGGAATTTCAGGTGACTGTTTATTCCGAGGTGAGGGCAGAACACCATATTTTGGCTCACTTCAGGTGCTCTGTAATCCAAGGCTGGCCCTGCCTATCTGTGTGTGAGGTGCATCTGTAACTGATGCTGGCTAATTTCCCTCTCTTCTACCTCCTTTGGTAGGAGCTGCCCAAGTATGAAAATTACGTGTTTGCTGACTTCAGTGGCATCATCAATGTTGAAAATATTTATGAAGAAATGGTTCTGGCTGTTTTGCAGCAGGCAGTCACCAAAGGTGAGTAGAAACTGGGTTCCATCCTAAAACAGGCCAAAGTCAGCACTGTTAGGTCCTTATCCTCTGCTAAAGAGAGGACAGATTATCCTGACCAAATATGTTCACAGTTGCCAGGCCTGTAACTTCCCCTCTGTTGACTGCTGTTGGGGTTTTTATTAAAGCATTTTGTGATGTTTTGGGGTTCAGTCCAGACCAATAATGGGTTGTCACCACCTGCCTTGGAAATTTGGGTGCCTTAAATGCTGGGTTGCTGTGTCTCACAGCTCTGACACCAACAGCCAGCCTTACAAGCATGTAGGCCACACCCTGCTTGCACCAGCCATTTAGTGTTTGCAGAGTGACCCCAACACCCTGCCCCCCATTCTGAATTTTCCCCAAACTGTATCCCTGCAATGTCCAGCCCCCTCATGGAACACTCAGGACTCTTTTAAAGAGACAGAAACAACAGCTGGTTATCTTGACTTGAGTTAACAATCACTTCAGTTCAGCCAAAGCACTGGGTTGGGCTGGTAAAGAGTAAAATAAGTTTATTCAATCAAAAAGAGAGAGGTTTTAAGAGTGTTCAAGTATCGGGGATAAAGACAGAAAACAGTTGCAAACAAACACAAGTAAAACTACACTTTCTAATGGCTAAGACCTATCTTAATAAGCTACGGTCTTTGTTCAAGGTAATTTCCTCACCAGTCTTCCTTTTCCTGCAACAGCTGACTAGTTCTTAGTCACGATCCCCACAGTCTCCAAGGTGCTGGTTTTCCTTGTCTCCTCAGGTGAAGAATAACTTTGGAGCAATTTTCACCTCTCTGTGTAGTGCAGTAAACCTTTGAAAAGTCTCTCTCAAAGTTCATTGACCCTGCTTCATGAGGCAGAAAGTCTTCCTGGGGGTGTCGTCTTCAGACCCTGTTGAAATTAAGTGATCATTTCCCCCCCCCCCCCACTTGCTCTTCTGATGGTTTTGTTTGCCTGGCATGCAAATGTGCTTTTCATTGATCACACTTTGCTCAATTTACATGGGAGATACATTCAAACAAGTGGAACTGCATTCCTCTGTCTCGGAAAAACTGTTTTTCATCTCCCCCTGATATGCCTGATTTAAACACATTTTAGTCATAATTCCAGCACAGCTGAATAATCTTTTGTGGGTTGACCTTACAAACATCATGTAAGAATATTAGTGATCAGAGTGTTATTGGTTTTCCAATGACATATAACATGACACCTTTTAGATAGATTATAACAATAAAGAGTTGGAGTAAACCTGAGCTGGTGACTCACTGCTAGATACCAGGGAGCCAGTTGCCTTCTGGCATGGGAATGCTTGTATGGTCTCACACATCTATAGGCATCTTTATGCTTTCCTGTTCAAACGACTTTCCATATGTTGTTTGTGGTAAATTCCAGTATTCCTATGTTGAAATATTTTACTTCTGCCAGACTCCGCCTTCTCTTTCTCTTCCCGCTCTGATTGTAGCCCAAACATTTCCCACTGGCTAGTGTGGTGGAAATAAAATCCCATTTTACAGCCGTGATGTCATTGCAGGACTGCATGTTAGTAGTTGCTTTTCAAGTGTTAAAAACAAAAGAGTTTTTATGCTCAGGATAAATGGCTAATGTGGTCATTTTAAAGCCAGGCATCCTGCCCATCTGCTTGCATTGGCTCCTCTGATCAAACCAGCCCCAAAGGCCACTTTTAACTCTTCAAATATGTTTTTGGTTGGGGATAAGCCAGATGGAGCATGTGACAGAGCTTTCAAAGCCTCCAGGGCAGTCACAGGGACTTGCTCCTGGCTACCACACTAGAGCTGGGGATAACCTGGCTTCCCCTGTGGAAAGAAAAATGTCAAGAAGGGCTCATAAGAACTATGACACAGGACAGATGGAATATTAATGTATGGGTGTGTGCTGCACAGGGAGCGTGACTATATAGACACATGCAGTAGGGAGGGAGCAGGGATAGATAGCAAAGCAAGATTTGGTATTTCTTTCTCTCACTTTCTGTTGTTCTTTGTTTCAGCCTTGAAAGAGGCTTCAAGTCAAAACAGACATAATCTTTACAGTGACAGCTTCTCCTGTGTTCTGGATAGTGTGGACAACTTGCTGCAGCAGGACAGAGTCCAGGAACACTCTGAAATAAGGACAGGAGCCTTGGGTGGTAATGCCACATCAGACACCGTGAACCTCATCTCCTGTCAAGTCAGTGAGACCACTTCAGACAAGAAAGCATGGAAATATGAAGGAAGCTCAGCTGGGGCTGCAAATCCTCCCACAGACAAAGGGCAGATCTGCCCAGTAACTTCCCATTGCCATAAAGAAGCAGAAAAATCTTTGAGGGTGTTGCCTGATGGTAGGAATTGGAGACACAAGAAGGCCTTGGAACCAGACATGCGAAGCAGCTGCATTACTGAACCTGCAGGACATGTTGCAGAGAAGACTGTAGTTGTGTCTGAGGCTGAAAACGATATGTGCACAGGAGACCCAAATAAAAACAAATGTAATGACAAGTCATGGAACCCTATTGCAAGGAGCAAAGATCTACAAGAGCCACAGAACATCATAAATGAACATTCTGTAGACAAAGCTGCTGTAGAGAAGATACAAGAGGAATGGGGGAGGGCGGTGTTTGAGCAAGGAGGTCAAGGGCAGGATGGAGAATTAGAGTTAAATCCAGCTTGGATTAAAGGAGCAGGACAGAGTGGTAAGAATAACCAAAAATACAGAGAGTTATTGCAGGATCAAGAAGGTCCCTGCGAGGAATCTTGTAACTACACTTTTTTTGCAAGTACAAGCATGTCCAAGAACCAGAGTCCAACCCCAGACATTACAAATTCTGACAACTCTCAGGCTAACTGTTGGCCTAATACCAATTCATTCCAGGTTATGGGTTTGGACAGAGATACATATAGGGACAATGGAGGTTTATCAGAGGGAAAATTACAAAGATCAGCAACAAATCATGTGGCATCAATTGAGTGGGATGGAGACAAGTTAGGAGAAAACCGGAGTAGTTGGAAAATGCAAACAATATCAGTGGGTGAAGGCAAATGCAGGGTGGGGGAAGCTTGCAATGGGCAAATGATCTCTCAATGTCCATTTTCTGTGAAAGAAATGAGGGATGCCACTTGGACACACAGACTTCAGGAACGTGGTGATGAAATGATCACAGAATTACATGTCCAAAAGTTGGTTCCTGTGGAGGGTCTGGAAAGAAAGATCTGTCAGCTGGAGCTAGGGCACAATGTTCAGGAGGAATTCAAGGGGCATAGGCATGCAGGTGGACTGGCTGAAGGTAAGTCTGCTCCCTTTTTACTCACTGGAAGCCTGAGATACGAAGATGAGCATGAGGGTCCTGTCCCTGGGCACCAAGAAGAATCTAATCAAGTAACCTGCCAGACGCTGCAGTCCCAACAGGAAATGAACAAGGAGGAGATGACAGAGGCAGACTTCAATGAGATAGACAAGACTGTTTTTCTAGAGTGTCTATCCATAGCTATCGAAATGGAAATCTTCCAAACAGATCTGCTGGAAATGGATCTCGAAGACAACAGAGATCAGGGAAGTGGTTGTCAACAAACTGAACCTCTGAAATAGAAGTACAAGGAGCAAGAGCCAACTGACATTGACCATCATGGAGCAGAGAGACGACAAAGCTTAATACACACATTCAACTTTCCTGATACAATGATGAATGCTTCATATCCCTATATTAGCAAATAATGGAGAGTGCCAAGGCAACTGAGACTATGAAGGGGCTGCCAGTTGCAGGTTATCACAGGCGGTTCAGCAGCACTGACCAAGACTTAGTGGGAGATGCAGAGATTTTCAGTCTCAAGGCCTTACGAATGTGAACTGAAAGAACTGGAATTGGTCTGGCTTCTCAGAGCAGAAAACTGAGCAAAAGCTGAGGGATTGGAAAGGAATGAACTGCTCCTTTGTGAACATTTATGTAAGGCATGTAATATTTATGCATATCATATAGTATATCTTAATACCCTCATGCTCTTAATTCTCACCTTTCTGCCCTTCGTCCCGGTGTGGCTTTTCATTCTATTAGTAAGTGATAATACTGAAGGTGTTTGTAAGGGGCCTTCAAGTCAGGGTGTGTACACAATACAGTATTCTGTGGTTATCTCATGGTATTGATGTCCTGGAACAGTGTTTCAGACAGAGCGAAAAGAAATTCTGCAGCTACGAAGACATCACTAATAAAACCTTCCCAGTTTCTTCAAACAACAGCATACACTGATACAGTTTCTGTCCTGTTCCACTCCCTTTGTGACTCAGACAGTGCAAAGAGAGTGAAGCCTAGCCCCATTCTGCTATCTTGGGGCTTCCTGCGAGTACAGAGCTGACACAGTCAGATCCTGTCACCCTCCTTGGAGCCCCCAGTGCAGTAGGGAGGATGGAGGTTATCAGGAATGGAAGAGGAGTAGCTGGAGTGTGCTTCGTTACAGCCATGCTCAGGTGGAGAATTGGGGCCCCACATTATGCATTGCCAAGCATAAACTCAAAACAAAAAATCTGCTCCACTGTATCTAGCTTCTTTGTACTTGTTTCTTCCAAGGCAGTTATAGTAGGGGAAGATAGTGAAGTGGTGTCATCACTGATATTTTGGGCCCAACCCTGCTGCTGTTGAAATTAACAACTCATGGAGTTCAATGAGCAGGATTGGGCCCATTGTGTAATAAGGCTCAAGGAGACTGTCTTACAGTGGCACAAGGATACCTATTTAATCCGTTTATTACGTGTTTGCTAAGCTGGACTGACCCACAGAACCTGAAGTTCATTGGAATGGTTGCGTAACAGAGGTAATATCTGTTTTATGTGTAAAACTTCACCCCAAAATAGAAGCTACTAATTTAAAACTTCAGATCTGTAAAAACCTTTTAGTGAATTTTTAATAATGTTCATGCCTCATGCTGACCTGTAATTTGCTAAGAGAAGGGAACTCTATCTAGTGTTGTCTTTTTCTAATCCCCACCATGCTGTCATACTTTTTAAGTTTTTAAACTTTTATTACAATATATGGCTTCTTATTTAATCCATAAAAGCCTATGTATCTTATACCAACAGGTGTTTACAGTTAAGTACTAATATCATTAGATAGTGATGTAAAGTATGTAATCTGGTGTAGTTATTTGAATAAACCTATTAACATTCAAAGTGTGGTGTTTACAAAACTGTCACTTTATAATTTTGTGGTTTTCAAAAAGGGAACAAATGTATTCATGTTTCTGTATTTCATAAACACAATTTCTTGTGCATCCACCCCCATTGAGATGACTCTTAACTGCTAATCAAATGATACTAAAGATTTTCCATGTACTGAAGCTGCACTGATTGATAAGAATCAAACCTATCACAGGATTTTAGGTTGGAATTACTTTACTAACCGCATTCAGTTCACATCTTGCACTTTGAAATTTGGTCTTATTGAAACCATGGTCTTTTAAGACAGTGCTAACCTAGTTATTCATTCTCTTCAGTACAGGTTTTGTACAATTCCACATGGTCCATTTGTAGGAAACTGAAATTTATGCCTTACTTCTTGTTCAAAACACCTGTTTTCCAGTTTGAATTGGTTGCACTAGTGAGTGGTGGTGGTTGGTTTTGGATGATATTGCATTTGTGCTGTATATTTTTAAAGAGAAAATGTAACATTAGCCACTGTTGTCAGCTGATACTGACCTTGACCACATGATGAGTTTACTTCTTGCAACCCTCTCTCCTGCCACAAGATGGGGGCCAGGAAATAAAGACCACTCTTTAACCAGCAGCCTATGTCTGTCACATTTCCTGTCTGGCATTAAATATGAGGCAAGATAGTATAGAGTTATTCATGGTATTGATTAAGCTTCATAGTATGAGTACATTTGGTAGTGGATTAAGTGATGTGATTAACATCTGTCACATGTTTGTTCTCTCTTCCTCTCCCCCTGGGGGGAAAAGTGTGTGCAGTGGAATTTTGTTTTGGAATTTTTTTAATAATATATATGCACCGTTGAAATAATTGAGCCTACAAATTTAGCCAAAGTGTGAACTCAACTGTAAAAAGTATCTAAAAGTTCATAACATGTTTCAATAACCTATAAGAAGTGGTGATGGGAAAAGTACAGAAGGCAGACAGACACTAAATTAGTGCAAACATACTAGGCCAACTCAATATGATTCAAGGACTGTGTTGAACTGAACACTTGTTAAAATCAGGAAATGTAGAGCTGGAAGTTAATGAGCCAATTGGTATGTTGGATATTAGGCCTATTGGTGGACAAAATAATGAAGGGATGGTCTATACCCCCATCACTCTCTTTTTGGGTCCTTAAAAGAAAGATTGTGTGGCGAAAGTATTAAAGGACAGAGGCTTCTGGAATGAGCTTCACCATTGTGGCTGCTATCCCCACTGTTTCCTGGGACCCTGGGCCTTTGTCACCCTGATCCTGAGAGCGGGGGACCCAGATCATCACCTCTACAAGCTCCACATGTGAATCCCAAAACCATCTTGGATAACAGTTACCATCATCTTTGGTACCAGCAAAGAGACTGTCAAACAAGGGGGCTTTTCCTTCTAAGATTGGACTTTAACAGCAGCAGCAGCAAAGACATCTCCAACCCATTTCAACTACTTCTCTTTTCCTCAAAAAGTCAGTTATTACCATCTTTGGTTACATCCAAGATACTGTCAAGCAACAGGGGCTTTTTCCTTCTGAACACTAGATACAGCTAAAGAAAAAAGGAATATTGTTAAACAAAAGCCTCCCTTAACACTACATTTCAAATGCTTTTAACTGTTTTTTCTTTTCTGTAGCTTTAATAAAAGGTTAACATGATTTTAATGGTGTTTTTGCCATAGTATAAGTAGGGTGATGTCTGTATTCCAAGCTTTGGACCTATTTAAGCATGTTTAATGTTGTATACTGTCTGGGTTATGTTAACACCTCTGATGCATTTATTCCATCTAAATTAAACAAAGCACCAGCTGGGTGGCTGTATTATCTCAGAGAAGGCAAGGTCAAAGAAATGGTCCTTGCCATTGGAGAAGGTAGGGAGGTTTGTGATAGTCCTTGTTTGTGGGGGAATTAATTCTACACTCTTGGCTGGGACTTCCAGAAATCTGTCTTCTACACAGATAAGCTTTATTCTCACTGTATACCTCTGGGGGAATTCTGTGACCAAAAAAAATTAAATTCTACACGCTATTTTAAAATTCCACATTTTTTGTCAAAATAACAATATAATCATGCCACTTTCAATTAAGTATGTCTGTAACAATATTAGAACAAAAAGGGATTCAGGAAATGTTTTTTGGCATACAGATTCCTTACTAGGCATAAGAACGGCCGTACTGGGTCAGACCAAAAGTCCATCTACTTCAGTAGCCTGTCTTCTGACAGCCGATGCCAGATGCTTCAGAGGGAATGAACAAAACAGGTAATCATCAAGTGAGCCATTCCTAGCTTCTGGTAAACAGAGGTAGGGACACCATCCCTGCCATCCAGGCTAATGGCCATTGATGGACCTATCCTCCGTGAATTTAACTAGTTCTTTTTTGAACCCTGTTATAGTCTTGGCCTTTACAACATCCTCTGGCAAAGAGTTCCACAGGTTGTGCATTGTTTGAAGAAATACTTCCTTTTGTTTTAAACCTGCTGCCTATTAATTTCATTTGGTGACCCCCTAGCTCTTGTGTTATGAGGAGTAAGTAATGCTTACTTATTTACTTTCTCCACACCAGTCATGAGTTTATAGACCTATCATATCCCCCCTTACCTTTCCAAGCTGAAAAGTCCTTATTAACCACTCCTCCTATGGAAGCTGTTTCATACCCCTAATAATTTTTGTTGCCCTTTTCTGAACCTTTTCCAATTCCAATATATCCTTTTTGATGGGGTGACCACATCTACATGCAATATTCAAGATGTGGGTGTACTATAGATTTAAGCAGGCAATATATTTTGTCTTATCTATTCCTTTCCTAATGATTCCCAACATTGTTAGCTTTTTTGACTGCATATTTATACATAACTGAGTAATAGTTAATTTAAACTACAATACAGATACTATTTCCCACACCCCTCAGAAGCTGTGCAAAGGCTTGGGGGAGTCAGGGTTAATGGAGGAGCTGAGGGAAAGAGAAGTAATTGCTGGGAAGCAACCTGGGAGTGAACTTGGACAGTTGGTGTGTGTGGGTGGCAGAAGTATGGAACAGATTTTTTTTGGGGGGGAAGGAGAGATTGTTCAGGAGCTTCCCCGCCTGCAGACCCTGGCTGACCCATTCAGTCAGGCATATAAGCCCCTGTGTCCCTACACCCCCACCCCTTCTCCCCATATCCCTATACCCCACTCAGCTACTCCCATCCCCATGTAGCCTTGCACCCCCACTCTGCCCCAGCTGAATGCTGTCACCTCACTAGCTCCAGTCTGTCTCCCCCCCATTAACCCTTCTGGCGCCTAGTTTGTGACTCCTCCCCTCCCCCCAGCGCACCCTGTAGTCCCCACTCCGTCCATCCCTCCTCACATGGTTCTAGGAGCAAGGCACTGTGGGGAACTAGCCTCTCCCCAGCAGGCTGCTCCACCTGCCTTGTTCTGGCACCACAGCAGCCTCTGGTGGGCGAAAGGTGTAATTGCAGCACCTCCCCTGGAGAATGTATTTTCTGCAGGGGACAGGGGATTCTGCAGGTGCGCAGTGACTCACAGGGCCCTCACCAGAAATAAGACTTCAGCGGTTATCAAACTTCATTAAAACAACAAGGTGTCCAGTGGCACCTTAAAGACTAACAGATTTAGTTGGGCATAAGCTTTCGTGGGCAAAAAACCCACTTCAGCTTTGTGCCACCAGACTTCTTGTTTCTGTGGCTACAGACTAACACGGCTACCCCCTGATACTCACACTTCATTGCATTGCAACCCTCTGGTGGGGGCCCGTGGCCTCTGCTTCAGTCCCAGGCCCAGCATGTCTCACGCTGGCTCTGCGGACCGCATTACAATGAACTCGGGACGCACTTAGGGGTCCTGACCCGCACTTTGAGAACTGCTGCTAGACAAAGCTGCTCTGTGACGGGGGCCAGGGCTGGAGCTTTACAATCTCCAAGTGGCCTCAGGCCTGGCAACAAGGCCCAAGCCCCTGCGCGGCTAGTCCAGGGGCAGCCGCATGCGAGCCGACCGGGGAGTGGTACCCGCGCCGCAGGACCAGGCTCGGTCCGGTGTAGGCTGGGAGCGGGCCCCATCGCAGACCGGCGGGCGGGGGCCGGGCTCGTGCCCCACCCGCCCGCGCGGCAGGGAACGTGGCTCGCGCGGGGGGAGCCTGGCCCCATCCCTTTAAGGCGTTACGTGTAGGCTCTACCCAGCCCCCGAGAGAGGCGAGGCGAGGCGAGGGTGTTTCCGGATCCTTTCCTGTCGGCGTGTAAGAATGCCTGTTAAAGGGGAGGTGCCCCCCTGGGGGAGACTGTGGCCAGTACCGGGCTTGTCTTCCCTTTAAGTTCCATTTCTTGTCGGAGGGTAGCTGTGTGGCTCGTCCAGACACACCATGGCCTCGGCCGCCGGGCTCTGGCTCCTGCTGCTGCTGGCCCCGGGCAGCGCCTACTTCCCCGAGGAGCGGTGGAGCCCGGAGTCGCCGCTGCAGGCGCCCCGGGTGCTGATCGCGCTGCTAGCCCGGAACGCGGCGCACTCGCTGCCGACGGTGCTGGGGGCCCTGGAGCGGCTGCGGCACCCGAAGGAGCGAACGGCGCTGTGGTGAGAGCCGCCCCCGGGCATCCCCCCCCCCTCGCGGCATCCCTCCCCGGGACCCGCCCATGCCCCCCCGCTCCCCGGTATCCCCGCTCAGCCCCCCCTCATGGCATCTGCCACTTGGGCATCATAAATAAATAAATATAATAGGATATCTCCTAGAACTGGAAGGAACCTTGAAAGGTCATCGAGTCCAGCCCCCTGCCTTCACTAGCAAGATCAAGTACTGATTTTTTGCCCCAACTCCTTAAATGGCCCCCTCAAGGATTGAACTCACAACCCTGGGTTTAGCAGGCCAATGCTCAAACCACTGAGCTATTCCTCCCCCACCTGCTCTCCAGCATCCCCGCCCAGCCCCCCCTCATGGCATCCACCCCCCCGGGCATCCCCGCCTAGTACCCTAGGCATCCCCGCCCAGCCCCCGCAGGACCCCCATCTCTGGGAAGCTCCCCCACACACTAGCACGACACACCCAGCGACGGCAGGACTTTCTCCCTCACCCCGGCCATCCAGGTCCCTAGGATCTCCTTGGCTTCTCTCCACACATACTTGTTCCCTTCCCTGGCAGGAGCTGATGGGGCTTGGGACCTGCCTGGGATGTCCTCCCCCTGCTGCTCTGGGGGCTGGTGAGATTCAGGCAACTCCCTTTCCCTGCTTCCCGCAGCCCCACGCTGTGGGCCTGGGGCCTTTCCTGAGCACAGACAGGATCCTAGTGAGACCCCGGGCCAATCTGGGTATCGTTGGATAGGAGGGCCCTGTTACCTTTTCTAGATTGCTGATTAGCACTTTAAAGCCACCTTGGCCCCAGTGAAACGCTTGCCAACCTGCCCCAAGTGTCTGGGCATTAACAGCTTCATATGCATGTAGCCGCACTCAGTGCAACTAGAGACACGGAGCAGAACATGGCTGTTACATGGACGAACTGGGCAGGTAGTGTTGTCAACAGGGAAGGTATCTTCCCCAAGGGATTTAGTACCTACTCTGAAATTCCCAGTGGAGCTTGCGTTACAGCAGGAGGAAAGAAAGGCACTACTGCAAACTCTCTACCACTTTGAGTTAAGTATAGAGTGAGGAAGAGAACTTTTCCTGCCACCTCATGGTGGCTGAAGGAGCGGTCCCAGGGCTCAGTGAGCCCCTTTTCCCTGGCGGATGAATTGTATGCTTGGAAAGAGGAGAGTGAAGGTACGCCCACCTCCCACCCCCATTAGCTAACAGGGTTAAAGACAGCTGTGCATCTCGTGTTAGGGATCCATTCTCAACAAGACTGGGTTAGAGTAGGGTGTCTGGGATGCTGATTGCCTGGTTTTCTTACATTAGGGCAATACCTTGCACTAGAGAGGGTGAGAGAGGACAAGAGGCTCCTGGTTCAATAGGGTATGAGGAGAAGCAGGGTTAGAATGGAGAGCCCAGAATTCTGGGAACATGGGGGTCTCTTGTGGGCTGAGTGGAACCTAGAGGGGAAATGGGCAGCTTTGCAGATGAGAAACTATATGAGATGGTGGGATTTACCTCAGACTCTCCGTAGGGTGTGAGGGGAGGCAGCATGGACCAAGAGTAGGGCTCCGTGTCTGTCATGGGAGATCTTGGAAGTCACAGATTCAGCGACTTCTGCAGTGGCCAGTGTGGCTGATCTCAGGGCCGCCCATGCAGCTGGCCCCGGAGCCAGCTGTTCAGGCAGCCCTGGGTCAGCCACACCGGCTGCTGCTAGAGTAGTTCTGCAGCCAGGCGCTTGGGCAGTCTCGCAGCCAGCAGCTCTGGCCGCTGCTCTGGTGACCCTGGGCAGCTGGCCCCAGGGACCGCCTGAGCAGCTGCCAATGCGGCTGGTCCTGGGGCTCCCTCATCCCTGGCAGTGACCGGAGAGGCAGTGGGCCTCCTGGGACTTCCCGCCCTGCCCCTGCCCCTTGTCCCCCCGGGCGGCAGCCAGAGCAATGCCCCACGGGGCTTCCCCCCTCCGATGATGGCGGGTCCCTGGCTTTGCCCCCGCAATGCCCCCTGCCCCAAGATTCAATCATGAGTATTTTTAGTAAAAGTTATGGACAGGTCATGGGGCTGTGATTTTTATTTTTGTTTTTTGCCTGTGACTTGTCCGTTATTTTTACTAAAGATACTCACGATTAAATCGTAGCCTTAACCAAGAGCATTGCTCCAGCTTCCCCTGCAGGGCATGGGGGAAAGCACCAGGAGGGTTCATGTCCCTACTTAGCAGTGTGTCACTGTTGGGTGTTTTTCAGGGTGGCAACAGATCACAACACTGACAACACAACGGCCGTGCTACGAGAATGGCTGATAAATGTGCAGACCTTGTATCATTATGTGGAGTGGAGGCCGATGGAGGAGCCCAGGTGAGACCCTGCTTCAGAGACTGTTACCAGCACCTGGCTAAACTTGCCTGCCAATGAATCTGCATTCAGTGGGAAGAGAGACAGCTGCTCAGGTTTATTGATTTCCTCAGTAAAAGGGTAAATTAAAAGGTTGAATACTTGGTTAAAGGTTAACCTCTGTGGGGGGGTAGGCATTGGAAAGGACCTAACTGAGCCCTATGAAAGACTGCCCCAGGTCCAGGGAGCAGATAGGGTTTGTTGATAATCCTTGTTTCTCTGGGGCATGTGATTTTGTTAAGTTTCATCTTAGCCCCACTGAACTCTCAAAGTGAGAATGTGTAAATGACTGAACCCTCTTTCCCCCCAGCAAGTGCCCTGGCTCCCTTCTAACCACTGGCTTCCTTCCCACCAATGACCTCCCTTGACCTCACAGACATGCACTCAGATAGTGAGACGGGGTGCCAGGGATGGGAGGATGGTTGATGCAGTGTTTGCTCTAGATAGGAAAGTCAAGCTGCCCCGTCTTGAAACTGTCAGAAGCCCACCCTGGTCATACAACCTTGCAGACCTGCCTGCAAATTACTGAACAGAGCCGGTCTCCAAGTGCTATCGAGAGTCCCATGTAAATTCTTCAATATTCTCATTTTTTGAATATGTAAGAAACAAAAATCTGTTTTCCCTTTTCAAAATCTGCAGACACCAAGGAGACAGCATTAAATTCTGCCTTATCTGGTCTTGCTTGTTTTAGAGGATTCAGGATGCTTGTCACTTGGGAGTAGTGCACTGGAGAGCAGGTCAGGGCTCTGATAGAAGTCACTGTTTGTGGCGGGATTGGATTGGCTGCAGTTCTAGACAAGATTGTTCAGAGACGCTCATAAACTAGTGGGTCAGAGCAATTGACTCTGCTGCATCAATGATCTCCACTGCATATAGAGGATATTCTGTTAGCTCAAGGGTTTAATTGGGTCCATGGAGACCAACATGACGTGTCTGTATCAAATGCCTTCCCTTTTCTGTAGAGTCTCAGGGGCCTCCGTGACATTACTGAGCCGAAATCTTGCTGTTGTCTATGGAGAAGACTCCAAAACCAAGCAGGAGGTCTGTTAGTTCCTTGGCAGAGAAGGCCACTTGGATTGTGGTGTGGCTAAAGGGGGGGCGGTGCGGCTTTTACAACTAGCTTGCCTTTCACCTCTCAGATTTGACACTTGTGCTGAGTTCATTCCAGCTATATATTCACATCATGTAACTTTTGGGAAGGGAAAGCAGTGAGGAGGGATGAACCCAGCTGGGACTTTAACTGAGGCTAATCCCTGGCAGGTCCTATCCGGATGAGGAAGGCCTGAAGCACTGGTCAAATTCTCGCTATGAGCACGTGATGAAGCTCAGACAAGCAGCCTTGAAATCTGCCAGGGACATGTGGGCTGACTACATCTTGGTAAGAAAATCTCCCTGCCTTTGGTACTGTGGTGACAGATGCTATGTTATGTCCAGTCATTTTCAGTTTTCAAACCAAATCCAAGTTCAGTTGTGCAGGTTTCTGTATGCTTCTCACCTGGGCTAATGCTGCTGATTAAACTAGCCTGGCCCTGCACACCAGAGCTGCATGAGTACAGGAATAGCCAGACAGCATCCAAGCAGGCCATGGCCCATTATCCATGTACTTTGGTGTTCTGCTTTTGGCAGCAACCAATATATGGTGATAACCTAGTGGGTGGGAATAATCCATATGATGTCCTTGACTGGATCCCTGCAAGCACTCTGTGTCTCTCATCTGCATGAAGTTGGGCTCTGCTGGTGCCTGTTTGACCAATGAATTGCTATCAATGCAGTAACTATGCTGATGACAGTGGCATGAAAATTAGTGTTTTCTAAATGTGTCTGCTGGCACTGGTTGCTCCTGCCTGCCTGGAGAAGTGGAAGCATCTTTTAAAATATTGCTGTTGTGAAGATGTTGTTCCAGACCAGGAGGGCTTGGAGGCTGTAGCCTTCTTTAGTAGCTTTATGATCTAACTGGCTTAGGTATAAATGTAGCTAATGTACATATAAATGTCTGTCACAGCTATCTTTGGGTTTCTCATATCTAAACAGGAAGAACTGTAGTTGAATTTAAGGAACTTCTCCCTTGAGGATGAACTTCTTAAGATGGGTCTCTTTCTCTGTTTTGAATAGCAGCTGCCTTTAAGGGAATTTTGTGACTGGGCTTTAGGTAATAGAAATCCATTTGGACTCAAGTACTGCCTATGCTGTACTGATGTGTTGGCATGGGATATTTTGTAGTTCAGCAGACCATGTGTTTCCAGGCTTGGCTGATGGATCCTGCCTTTCAGCTCTGAGAATGAGGAACAGAAATGCCTGTGTTTATCAAAATGAAAGCAATAATGTCTAGTTAGTGAGGAGCTCCTAGGGTTGTTAGGTATATCTCCATATATTATATTATTATCTCACAGAACTAGAAAGGACCCCAAAAGGTCATGGAATCCAGCCCCCTGCCTTCACTAGCAGGGCCAAGTACTGATTTTGCCCCAGATCCCTAAGTGGCCCCCTCAAGGATTGAACTCACAACCTTGGGTTTAGCAGGCCAATGCTCCCCCCCCCCCGGACATCCTGAGAGTATCTTTAGGAGTAGTTGGAAAGCATTCACAGGGTTTACACAGGAATGGCTCGGGGTGGAGCACACCAGGCTGACACAGGGACTGGACTGGCTGCATTAGAATTGACTGTGCTTGTTGTCTCTCTTTGCTGTTTGCAGTTTGTGGATGCAGATAATCTCCTGACAAACCCAGACACCCTGGGCCTGCTGATGGCAGAGAACAAGACCGTAGTGGCGCCCATGTTGGACTCTCGTGCTGCCTATTCTAACTTCTGGTGTGGAATGACTTCGCAGGTAGGAGGAGGCCTGGGGTTCTGACATTTGTTCCTCCTCCAGTCCCTGTGTAGACCAGTACTTTGCACACAGGATCCGTTGCATGCATGAGTAGCTCCCAGCTGCCCCCCCTCATAAGAGCTCCTGCAAGACTCTCCTTTTTCCCTTTTTAGGGTTATTACAAACGTACTCCTGCCTACATTCCCATTCGAAAACGAGATCGCCGTGGCTGCTTTGCTGTCCCCATGGTGCACTCCACTTTCCTGATTGACCTGCGGAAAGAGGCCTCCCGGGACCTTGTCTTCTACCCACCACACCCAGATTACACCTGGTCTTTTGATGACATCATTGTTTTTGCATTTGCCTGCAAGCAGGCAGGTGAGTTAATGGATATTGCTGCTCATGCACTTCTTGCTAGCATAGGCTGGGTGTGTAGCTCTGCTCTGGATTGGGAGATGAGGAGCCTGCAGCCATCCTTTTCTGAAAGGGGATTAGGTTGTCTGCTGTGTTGGTAAGGGGTTGTCTTGGGCCCAACAAGGGATAAGATATTAACAAAACCCTTGTTTACTGTTGCAGCGCTCAATAGTTCAGTTAGGCATGGTTTGGGGGTCTCCTATTAAGTAATTGCTATGACTCCTATTGTTGTAACACTCACCATTATAAAATCTTTTTAACCATTTAAAGTCACAGAAAAAGAAGAAAAAACAATTAAAGGATTTGAAATATATTGCATTAACTCAGGCTTTCATTTTAATAGCTTTCCTTATTCCTTTTAGGAATATATATATATATATAATGGAGATATCCTATCTCCTAGAACTGGAAGGGACCTTGAAAGGTCATAGAGTCCAGCCCCCTGCCTTCACTAGCAGGACCAAGTACTGATTTTGCCCCAGATCCCTAAGTGGCCCCCTCAAGGATTAAACTCACAACCCTGGGTTTAGTAGGCCAATGCTCAAACCACTGAGCTATCCCTCCCCCCTAGTTGTATAGAGTATTTTATGGGGGGGAACACTTGCCTTACAGTCTTTTAGATGGTATTAGCTGTCCTCTTGTGGGGAGATGAGAGAAAGTTAGTTTAGCTGGTCTGGAGCTGCTGCTGCTGTTGAAAGTCCTGTTTCCTTTAATACCAAACAAGATAAATGCACACAAATGGAAAGAGAGAAGAATAGAAAAGATAGAAAATGCAGCATCTGTCTCTGCTAGGTTTTGTGGAGTTGTCTTGGCCAGCTAAAGCCTGACTCTTATTAGGCCAAAGGCAAAAAGAGAAGTTAGAAACAGGAGAAATAAGACCAGGAAGGAAAATGACATGAGGGAGGAACAATAGCTGGAACCCAACGCTCAGTTCTCAGGCATTCAAGGTTTAGGCAAAGCCGATGGAGGGGGTGATGTCATTTAGTTCCCTTTCTCTGGCCTGGCCTGGTCACAACATCTTTCAGGATCAAGATGACAAAGGCACAATGGTGTCATGGCGGATCCCAGGGTTCCAGGAAATGATAGGGGAGCCGCATGATGGTGAAGCTTGCTCCTCCCTGTCCCCCTGACCTTTGTAGTGCCATAGTGAATAAGCAATGTTCAAAAAGGAATGGAGACATCGTTCCATGAAACAGTAACCAGGAAAACCCATTTAAGTGATTTCGACTACAAACATTTCCTTTCCCAACTCAAACCAACCTGTGACTTTAGCACAGCTCTTCCAGCTTAATCCAGGGAGTGTCAGTCTTTGTCTTGTACTTGTATAAACAATTGTATATAATGGGCTGGGTTCGCATTTTTGTACAGGCCACTGCGCAATATGCCCCTGCAATGCAGTTGTCTCATGCAGGCCACGTGATGTCTTATTGGGCTGACTTATGAAGCCAGGGACATGGGTGCCTTATGCAGTCCCATGATGTGGGCTGGGTATGCCACTGAGTGGGTTTTGAGCAGCATTTAGCTCACTCTGTGTGTTAATTTCAGAGGTCCAGATGTTTGTATGCAACAAAGAGGTTTATGGCTTCCTGCCGGTGCCACTGAGAGCCCACAGCACCATGCGGGATGAGATGGAAAGCTTCATGCATGTGCAGCTGGAGATAATGGGTAAGTGCTGGATGCCAATAGAAACAGAACATTCATAGGCTTGGACTGAGAATTGCTTAGACGGTTTTCCTTCTTACTTCTGACACTCTGAATTTGGGACCTGTCTCTGTCCTGGGGATTCAGCAGCATCTGCCTCAAAGCTGATGGTTGGATGGAAGGAGGAAAATGTATTGAGGAATTGTTAAAGCAGGATGGCTAGAATGGTAGTTTCTATGGAAACTCTAGCTCAAATGATTCCACAGTTCCCTTGGCCATGTTAGAGCTGCTTGTGTCTGCTACAGGTAGTGAGGTGTCTTGCCTGTTGACATCTGGGTAAATTGTTCAGCTCCTGTGGTTGCTGTTTGTACCACTTAAAAACAGAGAGCGTTTCTTCCTGACTTGACTGTGTTGCTTTTTCCACTAACCTTTAGGGCCCCTCGTCTCCTGTGACTGCAGCTTGCCACACAGGCCTCATTCAGTTTTCCCCCCCTCTCTTGGCCTCTGGTGTCTGCAGGGCCTGTATGGCAGTGCCCATCCACCCTGTTGTGTGTGGAGTAATCTGAATTCTGGGGTGTACAGTATAGAGAGTGTGATGGACTCCATGTTTTCTTCCCCTGGGTACATTCCTAGGTACAGTTCACAGTATCTCTTTATATTTGGTCCTGGCTGCACAGAGATTCTTTTACTAAAGTTAAGTATCTGACCTCTCCCTATCAACACTTAAAGGGACGGGGACTGATTCCTAGCCATTTAAATACACATCTCTGTAAATTTGAGTAATGCAAGAGGGAGAGCCCAGGTCACAGGATGATAACTGTTTTAAAATAGTTTTATGTATCTGAGAATTTGATGTCAGAGGTTTATTCCTCTGATTTATTTTTTTTCCTTGGCTGCACACAGAGCATGGCTTCAGTTGCACAAGCTTGCATTCTCCTTGTCTTTAGAGACAGAATATTTCTGTAAATGCAGCTCTAGACAGCGGTTTCCTGTTCAAATCTGCCTGCAAACATTCTCTAATTAATTGGTTAAATACTCTTCGCTCACTCCTTGAGACTGGAGAATTTCCTTCCAACAAGAGGAAAAACCTGAAGTAAATAATAAATGAGAAGCAGTATGTCAGTCAACAGGACTAATAAGCATAAACATCCATGTCAGGCACTTGTGGGGCACTAGCCAAAGGCTAGCAGCGAGAAGGGATGTAGGAGATCAGTCGTGGAATAGAAAATTAGAGGATCCTTTTCTTTCTCAAGCCCCAGTAGATTGTTCGTACCTGGTTACTCCGTGGTGGTTTGTTTGGAGGGCTGTTCCTAGTGTGGTGGTAGCTGTGCCCCATTTGGAGTTGTGGCGGCTAAGAGAGGTCCCTTGGCCTTATGTCTGGAAGATAATGTCTTACAGAAACCCATTCACGTTCCATTTCTTGGTTTTCCCTTAGTGAAGAACCCTCCAGTGGAACCTTCACAATACCTGTCCGTCCTGCCAAAGGTCCCTGACAAGATGGGCTTTGATGAGGTGAGTCAGGACTCTGCTCCATACAGGCACATTACTGAGATGATGAATAGTGTTTAGTTTGCACAAGCTGAGCCTACAGGCTTCCTCCTGTGGTCACCTCAGACTCTCTAATGCCTGAGCTGCATTGCTAGGTCTTAATAAAGCACAGGGTATCTCTTCCCTTGGGTTCAGTGCAGGATGCATCAAGGTTGCAGTTGAGTTCTTGCCTCCCTGGGTGTGGTAGGGACCTCCCTGCACATTCATGGCCATGGATTTTATTTCCTCAGGTTTTCATGATTAACTTAAAGCACAGGGCAGATCGACGAGAGCGAATGCTGCGGACGCTGTACGAACAGCAGATCGACTGCAAAATCATTGAGGCTGTGGATGGAAAGTGAGTACATCCAGAGAACACGCATGTGCCCAGTCCAACACCTGATAATAAGGAACCGGGATATTCCAATGGGGAAGAGCTGATACTGTCTCTTAGAGATGCAGGGAAGCAGGGCAACTCCCTTGCTTGATGGAGGGGAGGAGGAGGAGCCAGACGCTCTGGGTGTCAGTGCTTCCCAGTCACTTCATAAAGTTCTCTGCTGTAGGAAGCCCCTTATGGATTTTAAGGCTTTGTCTTCCTTGCTTTTGTCATCCCACCCTGTCAATGGACAAAGAGGCTGCTGAGTGAATAGCCTGTATAGTTCCTCTAATAATGTCTTCCCTGCACGTGCACACAGCTGTTGTAATGACCTAAATTGCCTGCATTCTTTATAAACTGGCTGTGAGAATGAGTAATCCTAGGATCTTCTGTTCTGTTTTCCATCATCTCTTCTGTAAAGAGAGAGGCTTAAAATAAAGTGACCTGGAGATTTCTTGGGGAGAGAAGCTGCATTTATGAGCATTAGCAGAGACTCCAAAGCCAGCTGCTGCTCTGTGCTGACGGAGGCATTAACCACATTGTGCTTGTTGCAGAGCCATGAATAGCAGTGAGGTGGAAGCCATGGGGATTCAGATGCTGCCAGGATATAAGGATCCATACCATGGCCGTCCACTCACCAAAGGGGAGCTGGGCTGCTTCCTGAGTCACTATAAGATCTGGAAGGAGGTGAGAGAGTCTGCATACTCAGGAGAGCTCCAGGGATCTTGGTGCTTCTGACCCCTTCAGGACACTTGTTCTGTTTGGGTGTGATAGCCAAGCCAGGACCTTTTCAGTTTGTGCTCCTGCCATGGTTCTACCATTTCCAGCATTCCCACTGCTCTTGGCAGGGTTTGCAGTTGCACAAAGAATAAGCAGGGACATATGGTCTTTGGGGGGGTGGGGGTGTTATGCTCAGGACCATCCAGAGACTTGCATTGTCCCTGCACTGAGCAGGAATTCACATGCTGACACTGTTGTTTTATCTGGGTGAGAGGAGTGTGTAGGTAGCAGGGTGGTGCCCTCCTCTGTTTTTTTGGGTTACTGTGTGAGCCACAATGGGTATATTTATACACAGCAGGTTGGGAGCAGTCTTGCATATCTCATGATAAGGATAAGATTGTCATGGAGGCCACGGATTCCGTGACTTTCAGAGATCTCCATGACATTTTCCTCTACAGCCACCGTGAGTGGCGGGGGGCCCTGCAGCGGGGTTCAGACTCTCATCTCTTCTTCCCCCACCCCTGCGCTCAGGCTTCAGTCATCCCCTCGTCAGGCCTCCCCCCATTATTTTTAGTAAAAGTCAGACAGGCCACGGGCTTCCATGAATTTTTGTTTGTTGTCCATGACCTGTCCATGACTTTTACTAAAAATAACTGACAAAATCTGAACCTTACTCATAATGCCTAGATGTGCCCTAGCGGTGGTAAAAGGGAATACACATGGAAGAGTTTGGGAGGCAAGAGAGAGCTAAGATACCAGTGCTGTGAAAGAAGGGGAGATAAATTACATGTCGTGGGGGCGAAGGAGGGGCAGGCATTTCAGGTTCTCTGACTTGGCTTCTGTTCTGCTAAATTGTTAGATTGTGGAGAGAGGACTGGAGAAATCAGTTGTGTTCGAGGATGATCTGCGGTTTGAAATATTCTTTAAACGACGGCTGATGAATCTGATGTATGACCTGGAAGAAGAGGGTCTGGATTGGGACTTGATGTAAGTGCAGAAGATCAGAAGGTTATACAGATGTTCTACTCAGCTTCCCTGGGCACTTGTCTTTAATTATCTGTTTACCTCTGGCAGTACTCTCGGTGTTGTACAATACATAAATCCTGCCCCACAGAGTTTGCAGTCTAAAAGAGAGAAGAGTAAGGGGACACTGGGAGATAACCTACCCTTTGATTATTATAAACTTGCTTTTTGTAGGCATTAGGAAGAAGTGGCTTTTTGAAAGGGATTTGAATAAGGAAAGGGTAGCTCACCCACTGATGACTACAAAAGATTTCTGTGCCGCAAACACATCATCAGAGAGGACCATGTACCCTGTTAACCAGAAAGCGGATTTATTTTTATGCCAGAAGTTGCTGCCCTATGCTACAAGGGCACCTGCCACCTCTGCTGACTGATTCCAGGCATGAATTTCATAGATGGGTTTTTTGTTGTTTTTTTTGTTTTTTGTTTTTGTTTTTTTTAAGGCCAGCAGGGACTATTACGATCATCTAATGTGACCTCCTGCATAAAGCTGGCCAGAGAATTCCACCCGATCTTTCCTGCATGAGGCCCTAACTGCTGCTTGCAGCACTTCTCAAACTGTGGGTCGGGACCCCATTTTAATGGGGTTACCAGGGCTGTCTTAGACTTGCTGGGGCCCAGGGCCCAAGGGCTTCAGCCCTAGGCGGCAGGGCTAAGGTTGCAGGCCCCCTGTCTGGGGCTAAAGCCCTTGGACTTTGGCCCCCCAGCCTGGGGGAGTGGGGCTTTGGCTTTGCCCCCTTCTTTCCCCTCCCCCCCTCCAGTGGTGCGGCTTGGATGGGCTCAGGCTTCAGTCCCCCTCCTGGGGTCCTATAGTAATTTTTGTTGTCAGAAGGGGGTCGCAGTGCAATGAAGTTTGAGAACCCCCGAGCTAGAGTGTGAGTCTCTTTCTAAAAGATAATCTTGTGTTGCTGTCTGTCTCCCCCAGTTACATTGGGAGGAAGCGAATGCAGGTGGAGCATCCAGAGAAGTCTGTGCCTCACGTGCGGAACCTGGTGGAGGCAGATTATTCCTACTGGACTCTAGCCTATGTGATGTCCCTGCAGGGTGCCCAGAAGCTGCTGGCAGCTGAGCCACTCTCCAAGATGTTACCTGTGGATGAATTTCTTCCTGTCATGTTTGACAAACACCCTGTGTGAGTCTGGACTGCATCCTCTGGGGCCTAGTGCTGGGGAAAGAAGGGTGTATCAGCCTATAGGAAGGGTGGGTGCATGGGTGAAGGGGATCCTGGAGCATTGTGTTCTGAAGTGAGAAGCCTGTTGCAGGCAGAGCTTTGAACAAACACTCTTTGCTGCTGCTTCAGCAGTAGTCAGAGATGGAGTCTGTAGTCAGCTGCTGTAGCTGAACAGGGAATAACCCCTGTGTTCTGAACTTGGCAGTGAAGCCTCACAGTAGTAGCACAGTAGTAGCATTTTCCGGTTTGTCCCTGGAAGCAGCATGAGAGCTTGTTGTGAGAGGTTCTAACTAGAGCTGGTTGGGAAATGCTTTTTGTTCCTGTGACGGGTTGGACTCCTTGGGAAGCCACCTGATGTGCCTAGATACCACCGAGTCTACCTGTTCTGCCAGCATGGGCCCCCTTTAGCCTGTCTTGCTGAGCCAGGCTCTTAAAACCTCCTCTAACACACACACAGGCAGGGACACGCCCAGCTGCAATCAGCTCTGGGAAGAATCAGCTTAAGGGACTTGCTCCAGCACTCAGATGTCCACCTCCCTTGGAGCGCAGACCCAAAGATGTACTATGAAATTCACCCCCTCCCTCAGTGTGGAAAGAGATGTGCACACTTCTCCCCCTCCCCCCCATTAGAAATTACAGAAACTGGGTTTAATAATCAACAAATTTTATTAACTATAAAAGGCAGATTTTAAGTGGCAAAAGGGGTAACATACAGAACAAAGCAGATTAAGCAAATGAAATAAAACACACAAACTAAGCTAGTTTCACTAAAGAAATTGGTTACACATAATATTTCTCACGCTAGATATTGCTGTGGGCCTTTTGCAAAGCTTCTGTGGTTCAGAGTTCCAGTTACAGTCCTTTTCAGACTAGACCCCTGTCTCAGTCTGTCAGGGCCGGCCCACAACATTTTGGCACCTGAGGCGAGGAGCTCAAATGATGCCCCCATGTCCCCTCGCTTGGGCCAAAAGTTTGAAAGGTCTCAATTCTGCCTTCTTCTTGTTCTACTCCTCTCATGGTACTGCTCTGCTACCTATCCCAATAAAGGAGAACTAACACTTAAAATTTTTGAACAAGGCATTTTAAGTTAACGCTTAATTTTCAAACGCCTGAACAGTAAATGTAACTTTTCTTGTCTGCATAGTAAACACTGGCATTTTTATCTGTTTGAATAATCAAAGTGGTGCTTTCCGTGCCTTCTTGGTTGCCAAGATTTGAACTGCTTCCTGAAGGTCCACAGTCTGGGCCAGCTCATGCTCTATTGAGATGGTTGCAAGGCCAACCAGCCTCTCCTGTGTCATTGTGGAGCGTAGCTGTGTTTTAATTAATTTCAGCTTGGAGAAGCTGCGTTCTCCACTGGCAACTGTTACAGGAAGTGTTAGAAGTATGCGCAGAGCAAAAAAAGCATTTGGAAAGAGGGTGGTCATCTTATTTGTGCACATACATTCCAAAACAGCCTTTGGAGTTGATCCTGCTGAAATGTATCTTGAAAGGGTTAGGGTTAGGGTTAGGTTAGGGTTAGGGTTAGGGTTAGGGTTGAAGGGGACAAATAAGCAGGCTGGTTGCAGGGCCTGAGTGAGGGAAGATATCAGCGTCTTAAGGGCCTAACTGGCTTCTACTACTTCAGTTGACTGCCTGTTCTCCTCAAGTGGGTTCAGGGAAGCAGCAGGAAACAGGAAGCTCCCTGAGAAGCTGGTGTTAATCAGTCCAGGCTCCTGGGGGTCCTAGAGAGGTACATAAGAGGTGGCTTCTCCTCTCTCTCCCTGCAGCTCCTGCTGCTTTCTGTTATTCCCTCTCACCTTTTCTCCTGCCCACCTGTTATATCTCTTATGCCCTCCTTCCTCCAGCACAGCACTCCACCATCTCTGTGCATCTCGAGCAGAGAGAGTACATATGCACCACCAGCAGACACAATTTTCTACACTCTGGGGTCCTAGTGCAACCCCCCCCCCCCCCCGGTCTGGCACCTGAGGCAGCCACCTCAGTTCGCCTCATGGTAAGGCCAGCCCTGCAGTCTGGACTCCCACCTTGCCTTCCCTTTTGCAGTCTTTCTTCTTGGGCAGACAGGCCATGAAGGGGGGAGGAAGGCAAACAAGACTCCTCCCACCCTTAAATAGGATTTACATAAGGCGGGAATCCTTTGTTTCCCAAACTTGACCCCCCTTCCCTTACAGTGGAAAATTACAAGAAGTCCCAGGTAATGTTTAAAGCAACAGAGGGTCCTGTGGCACCTTTAAGATTAACAGAAGTATTGGGAGCATAAGCTTTCGTGGGTAAGAACCTCACTTCTTCAGATGCAAGTAATGTTTAGTATCCGGTGACAAGACCCCCTGACTCTGTAGGATCACAGCGTCCATGAGTCAGTGGCAGTATGGAGCATCCACAGGAAGGCCAAGCTTTTCACAGATCATTGTCCTCGCTGATGGGCCATCCGCCCTGTCTGGCTTTTCCATTGTTGTACCTGAAGTGTTAGCAGGGGGAGTCACCCAAAGTAGCATAGTTGAAATACAAATACATAGTCAATATTCCTAAGTTCAGATACAAAAATGATACAGGCACACAAATAGGATAATCACATTCAGTAAATCATAACCTTTCCAATGATATCTCACATGAGCCCTCTGGCATAAAGTATATCTCAGTTATGTCATTCATATGATAAGCATAATGTCTTAAAGAATATGGAATGACACATCACAGTTCCTATGAAAAATTTGAATGAAAACTAACATTTTTCCAGGGCTGTCGCACAATTAAAAAAATTAATAAATTACAATGATATTCTATTGTTAAGTGTGATTAATCGTGATTAATTTTTTGTTAGTTAATCGCATGAGTTAACAGTGATTAATTGACAGCCCTACATTTTTCTTAATTTTTTTTTTTTTTTTAATTGAACAACCAGAAATGTTTGTCTTCAGCACCCATGGGGTTTTTTGATGAATACCTGAGAAACTTGGGTGAAATCAAACACTTCCTGCAGAATTTTCTGTTTTGACAAAAAAGCCATTAGGAGTTCCTGCACAGCAAAGGCACGAGCCTGCTGTAGCCCCATCACTGTTGACTGGCTTGATCACTGTACTGGAATTTCTGTGAAGGGACTTGCAGTCCAGTCTGCTCCTTGATATAGCTTCTAAAATCCGCCACATTACTGAGAATCAAGTGGGCCACCCAGCCCTGTCAGTGAGAGCTGACATCACACCTTCAGACCATCTTGCTCAACGCTGCCTGGTTCAAGCAGTGTTTTTCCTGACTGTCCTAAGCTCATTCCCACATGGCAGTAGTAACAAGCTGGCTTCTGGCTTTTGTAGCCTGGTTATGCCCCAGGAGGCTGAGATCTGGTTGGAGCTACTTGGGTGGGGGTTGGAGAGGGCTCTAAAACACTCATTTCTTAGGAATTGTTGGTGCTGCCATGTTTTTCCACAGCTGCTGTTCTTTTAGGGAAAGAACAAAGAACATCTTCCAGAAAGACAAACGTTTCTGGAAGATGAATGTCCCTCTCTTGGGAGCGGACTGGAAGGGTTGTGGGTTAGAAGATTAAGTAAGTTGATGTGTGGTTTGAATGCCGCAATGGGAGGATGAAGGGTGTCTGGAGTGAAGCAGGGTAAATGGAAGGATTAATGCACTGGTGTGGGAGGCTGAAGATGGATTGTAGGGTAAATGCAGAAGACGTGACATCCCCCTCCCCCTTTTTTTCCCTTTTCTGAACAGCTCTGAATATATGGAACATTTTGAAAACCGGAATTTGCTGGCCTTTTCAGTGGAACCACTGCTGGTTTGCCCAACACATTACACCGGTGATGATGGTTACATCAGCGACACTGAGACCTCTGTGGTTTGGAATAATGAGAGTGTAAAAACTGACTGGGACCGTGCCAAATCCCAGAAAATGAAAGAACAGCAGGAGCTCAGCAAGGAGGCCAAGAACTCAGATGTGCTCCAATCACCTCTTGACAGTACAGCCCGGGATGAGCTATGACCAGAGCAGGCCCCTTCTATGAAATGGATGAAGGGACTGAATGGGATAAGGAAGGGTGTGTGTTGGAGTGGGGGTAGAAAGCAGGGAAAGGGCTATAGTAACATCCTTCCATGGGGATTACTGGAGTTTCGTTGTGTCCAAGAATATAACGGTAAAGTCACTTAGATGACAAAGCCAATGAGGGTCATGGCTGAAGCCCCTCTGACCTCTGCTATTGCAGGATTCTATGAGAGAGAATGCTGGAGAAAGTCAGGTTTGCCTTCTCCATCAATTCAGCCACTGCTCTGGTTCAGCACAGATCTTTACACAGTTGCTCGTTGTAGTGGAGAAGTTTTATTCTTTGGTTTAGGATATTGGTACTTGATAGGACATTGGTCTTCCTGCCTCTGTTGCCATGTGTGTATCTGTGCTAGGAATGTATCTCATGACCAGGGATCCTAGTTTTCTCTGATTTTAAAAAAACAACAAAATTCTCCAATTAAAAAACCATCATTGGGGGAAAAACATGGATTTTTAAAATGAAACATTGAATGTTAGTTTCCCTAGCCACAATATATATATGGATCAGTTGAACACAATGTTTTATTGATCTATTTACAGTTGTAAAATGCTGGAATGATCCAGTCACAGGGTATTGTTTCTTTACTGTTGTCGAGGGCCCTGCTGTTTCAGCCTCTTTTTCATTTCTTTTCAGTCAGTTTAGCTCTTTCCATGTGTTCTGCGATTGTCTGCCTTCAAACGTCATCTACAGCCTTGCTGCATACAGTACAGAACAGCAGGTTACCATCAACATTAAATTTGTCCTTACCAAACTCAGTGACACCATCTTTCAGGTGACTTTTAAAGTTTTCAGCATCTTTTTATAACTTTAATTACTCATGGGCGGAGGCTGTAGTGAAATTTAAGATGCATTAAAACACGACCCCCTATATGGCACTGAGTAACCTCTATACGCCGCAAGCAGTTTATTGGCGTATGCTTAGCTATGTGAATTTAAAGCACATTCAAAAATCAACCACAGGAGGGGGAGGGTTGTGCACATTGAAAAAGTGACACTGGTACTTTCAGTAAAATTTAGTTGTTGTTTTTTTTCTCAATGTAAAAACTAAAGATTCTCTGTAAAAACACATTATGCATTTTTCCCCTGGCAAATGGATTTCTGGGATCCCTGTTCATGACCCTTGAATGTTCTCTTGGGGAGGTGTCTGGGGAGGAGGGGTGAAATGCTGCCAGATCCTGCAGGTTCCTGCTAATGATGTGCCCTAATATAAGCTGAAGTCTTCTCTTTCTGTAAGACCAAAACTTTCCTGTTTTTATAAAATCTTTGGCTATGACTTGAACTGTCTCTTGCTTCTTCACAAACAGCCCAGAGTGCTGGGGAAGGAGCTTGGCAAGAGCTGACTTCTTCAAGCACCAACTTGTATTTTAATCTAGTGCTGGCTTTACAGCCCTGGAGAGTGAAGTCTTCTATTGATCAACTTGGCAGCAGTGTTACAAACTTCCTTGCACTGCATAACCCATGTACCTCACCCTGACCTGGAGGAGCCCTAGAAATGAGTGGAGCCTGATTCCCCATGGCCCTTTCACTCCATGGTTTCTGCTGAGGGAGGTGTGGTACTGGCAATTGCGTTGTGGGCCCCTGTCCTAGGAGCTGGAGTGAGAACACTGATTTTTCCCATAGACTACTAAATATATGGTGATTGTTGGGGGCACATTTGTATCTGTGACCAGAAGAGAGAGGTTATGAATCCTTGCTTGACATTTCCAGTACTGAACCAATCAGTTCCATCCTGAAGTGTAATTAGACCTACTTCTAGAACACTAAAAAGTGCCTCCATGTTCCAGGGCTTCTTCCTCTGTGCTGGCTTGAGGAATCCTCCAGGACAGGAGTTGTGCTGTCCTCTTAAAGGGAGAGAGTGGCTGCTTGCTTTCATGTGTATCCATTTTTCTTCTTTGGGGGGGACTTGAGTGATCCTTTAGCATTGCGATCGTCCAGTGAACCCACTGGTTGTTTAGCAGGCTTCATGCTTCTGATGTACTTAGCAAAAAAACTTTGCTATTACTTTTTGAGTCTTTGGCTAGCCGTTCTTCACATTCTTTTTTGGCCTTCCTAATTATATTTTACACTTCATTTGCCAGACTTTATGCTTCTTTCTATTTTCCTCACTAGGATTTAACTTCCACTTTTTGCCTTTCACTGATTCTTTTACTTTGTTGTTTAGCCACAGTGGCACTTTTTTTGTTCTCTTACTATGTTTTTTAATTTGGGGTATACATTTAAGTTGAGCCTCTATGATGGTGTCTTTAAAAAGTTTCCATGCAGCTTGCAGGGATTTCACTTTTGGCGCTGTACCCTTTAATTTCTGTTTTAACTAGCCTCCTCATTTTTGTGTAGTTCCCCTTTCTGAAATTAAATGCTAGTGTTGGGCTGCTGTGGTGTTTTTCCTGCCACAGGGATGTTAAATTTAATTATATTATGGTCACTATTACCAAGAGGTCTAGCTATATTCACCTCTTGGACCAGATCCTGTGCTCCACTTAATTCTAAATCAAGAATTGCCTCTTCCCTTGTGGGTTCCAGGACTAGCTGCTCCAAGAAGCAGTCATTTAAGGTGTCAAGAAACTTTATCTCTGCATCCCGTCCTGAGGTGACATGTACCTAGTCAATGTGGGGATAGTTGAAATCCCCCATTATTATTGACGTTTTTGTTTTAATAGCCTCTCTAATCTCCCTGAGCATTTCACAGTCACTATCTCTACCCTGGTCGGGTGGCCGGTAATATATCCCTACTGCTATATTCTTATTATTAGAGCATGGAATTACTATCCATAGAGATTCTATGGTACAGTTTGGTTCATTTAAGATTTTAACTTCATTTGATTCTATGCTTTCTTTCACGTATAGTGCCACTCCCCCACCAGCACGACCTGTTCTGTCCTTCCGATATATT